>NC_071994.2:107863000-108485333 GCF_028885655.2 Pongo abelii
AACATTTTGTATTTCTAGTAAAGGATGGTCTATCTCATGGAGCTCCCATTTCTCTTATTCATAATCTGAGATGTTCTATTATTTTAGCCTTTAGTTTTATTCTCTGGTGTCATCACAAGATGGTGCCAGTGTGTCTCTGTCACCACAGAATAAGAATCAACAGATAATCTTCATGTTACTTGCATTGGAGGTTGGATACAGGTCTGGTAAATTCCAAGGATTTTTCGCATTTTATTATTTCTGTTGAAATTCCGATATCCTCTCCCAAGCAATCAGTGAATAAATCTCTCAGAGTTGCCTTCAAAGTGTATATATTTCTCTGTCTCAGAGGCTCCCATGCCCATGAATGACTCATACAATACTTCTGCTGATTTCAATGAGCTTCATCCATCTATGGGAAAACACAAACAACATCCCTATACATACAGGGTTATGGTCATTATTCTTGCCCTTTCTACTAGGAACTTCTGTATATTATGTATAAATCTCAACTGATAAACTCATCTCTTGATTTCCATAGCCTTGTAAATAATTTAATATCAATCATATTTGTTGTTTTTCTCACTTCAAGTTTTTGGAATTGTAAACCACACTAAACATCAGGGATGACTAATTGATCACTGATTATGTTTCCTTTAAAAATGTTATTATCCAGCTGGCAACACCAATTGCCCGTTGTTTCTGTGCCTTCCTTATGCATGGGAATTACCATATTGGCTGGAAGTGCTGGACCCTTCCAGTCTTCTCAATGTAACGTGTGTTCATTACTACTGAGGTTCTGCCACATCCTTGGAGATGCTGCCACATGGCATCTCCCCCCACACAGCACCATATACACAAAGACACACAGACACAGACACACACACACACCACTCAACCTGCAAGAATCTTTATTTAGTCTAGAGATACAGCATGTTTCTTCAAATTCTATTATCTTCAGTGGGTTTAGACACTTGGAAACAAAAGTCTAGAAGCACAAAAACAAATCTCGTATGAGGAAAGAAAGTAGAATGTGGCCAGCTACTTAAAGGGGAAAAGAAAGGGAGGAGAACATTGAAAAAAAAAACAGAATATGCAATAAAAGCATAAATCTCTGTTCAAAAAATTATCGTCATAAATATATATGGAAATTCATTCAATGCTACAGATACTACACGCCACATTTTTTTTTTTAATTGCACACTGGTTCTCTAATTCAACCAACGATGAATTGAAGTATTTTTTAAAAACATAATAAAATTAACAATACAACAATAAAAATAATAAATATTTAAAAGTAATACAGTGTAACAATTTGTACAAATCTATATTGTTATGTAAATTAAATATAAGTACTCTAGAAATGATTTAAACTATATGGGAAAAGGTATGTAGGTTATCTGCAAATACTACACTATTTTATATAAGGGACTTAAGCCTCTGTGGATTTTGGTATTCACAGGGGTTCTGGAACCAATCCCCCAAATCCTCCATGGATACCAAAGAATAACTGTATTACTATATGGAGGAAGCTTTGCCAAGTTTTGCTAAAACACCAACAACAAACAAACTGAACCAATGTCTGCAAATGGGAGAGCTCACTAACTAGCAAGTGTCTCTGAATCAATGAATCAATGGCTTATGAATAAATTAATCATATAATGCCTTAATCCCCAAAGGATTTAATGCAGCACTAAATTATTAAACTACAGTGAAATATGCATAATTTTCCACTATTAATCTGACTGTCTTTGATCAGTCCACAGTGAGCCTGCATCTTAAGTTAGGATAGAGTTGGATGCATACAGAAGCTACAGGATTCCTTGGTATTACATGTTCCGGTTTTTAGCTTTCCCACCCATGTATATATTATTTTAAATTTATTATTGTTATTTATTTATTTATTATTTATTATTTATTTATTTATTTATTTTTTGAGATGGAGTCTTGCTCTGTTGCCCAGGCTGGAGTGCAGTGGCGCGACCTCAGCTCACTGCAACCTCCACCTCCAGGGTTCAAGTGATTCTCCTGCCTCAGTCTCCTGGAGAAGCTGGGATTACAAGCATATGTCACCACGCCCAGCTAACTTTTGTATTTTTAGTAGAGATGGAGTTTTACCATGTTGGCCAGGCTGGTCTCTAGCTTCTAGCCTCAAGTGTTCTGCCCACCTTAGCCTCCCAAAGTCCTGGGATTACAGGTGTGAGCCACTGTACCAGGCCTGTTATTTGTTATTTACTCCATCATTTATTAGGATAATAAACTTTTTTCCAATGAAACACTTCCAGATAATTCTATGCAGAAGTACCACTTTCTTGTAACTCTGATTAACTCAAGAAACAGTAGTAAATGAATATTTTTAGGAAAGCCTTTTTCCCAACAGATTTACCAACGCTTTTCTCAAATTGGGTGTGTATGTGTGTGTGTTTTAATGAATTTGATCCAAAATCAAAATCAAAACAAAACAAAACAAAAAAACTACCCTTTGCCAAGTGACCTCAGGGTCCACTGACTTAATTAAACATTTAATCATTGAAATATTTTAAAATGTCAAAACTTCGGCAACCAAATCATTTTATGCCCCAGAGCATGCCAGACTAGGAAAAAAAAATAGTCTATGTAGCATGCCCTTAAGGTGAACAGTGAAATGCTTAATGCATTCACAGTTCTTGTAATGAAGCTACTTCCTAGAGCAAAAGGAAATACATACATAATTTTTTTCTTAGCCTGTAGTATTTAGATGATGAGTATATCAGATTCAGTGACAGAGCTTTCTTCTTCCCTGTCTCTTACTCCTCAAGCCTCTCAATATTGATGCATTGCCTTCTTTTTCTTCAGTTTCAAGTTCTATATACTGCATATTTTTCAGCATGTTCTAGTTTCTTAAACTTATCATCCTATCTTAGTTTAAATAGTTTTTCCCCAAGCTCCTTTGCTTCCCCCACATGTTAAATAATTGAGTTTGTTTTACCCATATTTTTTCCATCTTGCCACTGCATTCTATTTCATCTTTCATACTGATTTCATTAACTTTTATGCTAATTTTTATAAAGGTCTTTAGTATTACACAGAGAGGTTGGAGGGGGGGAATGAGATGTCCTTTTATTCAATCATTCATTTGTTCTTTTATTTATGAAACATTTACCTAATGCCAGTTATGAGCAAGGCCCTGCATGTGAAGAAAGGCATAAGACTCATTCCTGTACTCCAAGCACTGATAGAAACCAAGTAAACCAAACATCAAATTTGAGAGGATATGAAAGGTCATCTAGGTCAGCAGCTCCATTGGCAGACTATATCAGAGTCATCTCTAGGGTTTTAAAAAGTTCAGAGTTATGGACCTTGTACCTCAGACACAAAATAAGTGTTAAACTAATTTGGGCACTTAAGTATTTATTATGTATCTTAGGTGACTTTGGAATGTTGGAATGCCAATGAAGAACGACTTGAAAGCATAGATGTAGTCCAACCTACAATCAATTTCTTAAATTATTTTAGTGTTATATATTACAAAACAAAAAGAATTCAAGAAATCTTATTCCAACATTCCAAATATATGTATTAATACTTTAGAATGTATGTATATATTTCATATATTACTATATACATTTATTCATATATTTCATATATACATAGATATTTCGTGTATTTCTATATACATATATTCTAAAGTATATTCTTAAGTATATTCTATATACTATAGTATATACAGTGTGTGTATATATATATTCTAAAGTATACACACACATACATATATATATTCTTTAGATTTAGTAAATCAGAATGTCAAATTTCTGAGACAGAAAATTCTAGCTTTGGACAGCTTTGACCATTATAAATTCTTCTTGGTTTGAAAAAAATAGTTGTGTATCTTCTACCAGCTGATTCTTTTTATTTCTCTTGTTTCTGAATAGGATTGAAATCCTTGGGGGCACAAACCACACACACACACACACACACACACACACACACACGATTCTGATATCTTTCTCTCAGTCCTTTGTGGTTAAAATACAATGTTACATTAAAACATGACATACAACATATGCATACAGAAATCAGATGGCTTTTTAAAAGATTGTATAATTGCTACTTAACAAAGACTTTTATTCAAACTGTTTTTTCATGACCTTCTCTTGCTAGTATATACACTGCATACTTACTCTGCTGAATGGTTATCCAGCAGCGATTGTTATCTATATACAACTACTACAGGAATTTAATGTATTACTATCCCCCAGGCATTCACTGAATGTTTCATACTATCACATGTTATTTATTCCCACTTTTTTTCCTGTTTTATCCACGTAATCCAAGCTGTCTTACTCAAAGCATATACTCCTCATAATTTCACTCTGTCTTCTAAGAATAGAAATATTTTCTCATAATATTTCAAAGATTATTTTATAGAACTTTAATGTAATTTTATATGAGTAAATAAGATCTGCAGTTGCCCAGAAAATAACCGCTATGTTAGGCTGGACTACCCGTGTTTCTCTCCCGCAATATCTAAACAATCATTCAAGGTTGTTTTGAGTCTCCCTGAGTGTTGTGATTCCACTGAAATTCTGTGCTCATGTTCCAGAATCACAAGTCTGTGTCTAAGGATGTTGGGAGTTGAGAGTTGTGGGAGGCCTTGTTTTCCATCTGAAACAGACACTCAAAGAAGATACCAGCATTCTAACAGACTCCAAGGCCCAAGGAGCCTTACATCTAATATCCTTTCAAACTCACTTTACTTCCTGATATTATATTAGCCAAACACTTGTGCTGAAAACAATAGCACACTAAGGAAGGGAAAAGTAGAGAAATCCATAGTTCCATTTCATTTCAATTATTTCTTACATCCCTGTAAGCTGGATATAGGATTTTTAGAATATATGTATATTAGAAGTGAAATAAAAATCTTTGGACAGGGTTTCTACTATTCCAGCAAAAACAAAACATATGCTTGCACAAGATAAAAAAATGCTGATGATTGAGCTATAAAGAACTTAGTTCAATAAGCAAAAAGCAAATAACCCTATTAAAATGTGGGCAAAAGACATAAAGAGACACTTCTCAAAATGAGACATATGACTGACCAACAAAAATATGAAGAAAATACTCAATATCAATAATCCTCAGAGAAATGTATATCAAAACCACCATGAGACAGCATCTCACACTAGTAAGGATGGCTGTTATTAAAAACTCAAAAAACAGCAGATGCTGGTGAAGCTGTGGAGAAAAGGGAACATTCACACACTGTTGGTGGGAATGTAAATTAGTTCAGCCACTGTGAAAAGCAGTTTGGAGATTTCTCAGAGAACTTAAAACACAACTACCATTGGACCCAGCAGTCCCATTACTGGGAGTATATTTAAAAGAAAACCAATTGTTCTATCAAAAAGACACCTGTACTCGTATGTTTATTGCAGTGCTATTCCCAATAGCAAAGACATGGAATCAACCTAGCTGCCCAGTGGTGGATTGGATAAGGAAAATGTGGTTCATACACACCATGGAGTACTATGCAGCCATAAAAAGAATGAAAGCATGTTCTTTGCAGCAACATGAATGTAGCTGAAAGCCATCATTCTTGCTTTTTAGTACGAGTTAAACTCGGATACTCATGGACATAAAGATGGGAACAATAGACACTGTGGACTACTGGCAGGGAGGAAGAGAGGAGGCAAGTGTTAAAAAGCTAACTTTTGGGGTACTATGCTTGCTACCTGAGTGAAGGGATCATTCATATTTCAAATCTCAGCATTATGCAATATACCCATGTGGCAAAACCTGCATATGTATCCCCTGAATTTAAAATAAAAGTTGAAATTATTAAAATGAAAGAAAATGAAAAATACAAAATACTGGTTATTTTGCATATAAGTAAAATACTTTTATACTTGTATTTAAAGGTGGTATTACATAATATGAAGATAAATAATATCCATGCTACAAATCTAAAATTTTATTTTTTGAATTTAAAATGACAGTTAATTTGTCATAATATTTTTAACTTTTTATTTTGTAATAATTGTAGATTCGCATGCATTTGTAAGAAATAACACAGAGATCCTGTGTACCTTTTACTCAGCTTTCCTAATGATCACATTTTGCAAAAGTATAATGTAATATCAGAACCAGGATATTGACATTGATACAGTCAAAATATTTTTTCTCCGATTTTTTTTCTGAGACTTTCTAAACCATGAATTCCATTGCATTAATAGTTATAGGGCTGCTCAGATAACTTCATCTTATATCAAATGAGTTGTAGTAGTTTATATAATTTTGAGAAAGTGATGCAGTTTGTTTAAATTGTGTGAAAATTGATAATATGAATTGAAGTTATCTTATCATACCTAACTAAATTAGAGTCAAGAGACCGGGGTGGAGGGGAAAACACTCAGGATACAATTGCCTTCAGAGGGATTATGCTGCAAGCCAGCTGCTGAAATGACCTGTTATTACCGTAAGAGCAGTTTTACTTGGTAACTCTTGAAATAAACTGCCATGACAACAATAAACCATAATAAAATGCCATGACCCTTACTCACTCATCAGAGCTTGCTAGCTCCCAAAAACTTCACTAGTGCCAATGAATTAATCATAAATCTGAATACATTTAACTCCCTTGTTTAATAGTATTCTGAAATGCTTTAAACTGTCCCCAGGGTAACTAATTACTCCTATGTATTTCACCAGCATACCTAATCTTTTCAACTCATACCTTATCTTTTACATTCTAGTGATACAAAAATACTTTTAAATTCCCCAGATTTGCCTTATTTTTTCTCACTGTCAATTTTTTTACATGACTTCATTCTCTCTGATAAAATTCCCTTTTGGCTCTTCTCCTAGATATTTCATACTCAATCGTTTCCGGTCTAAGTGTTATCTAAAGTGATGGAAGGCACCAGGAAGTCTTCCTCTGTACTTTCAAAGTACTCTATCCCAGGTCGTTGCTGACTAAATTATAGTAGCCTGCTTAGCATTAAGTTAATCTCAATAGACTTTAAACTTAACGAAAGCAGGAAATTGTATCTTATTTATTCTTCCAAATATGGGCCTAGACTGTAAGCATAGAAGATTTAGTAGGTACAATATATCTCAACAGTGCATTCTATTTTGAGCAAGTTGCAATTCTGGGTTTTTAATGATTTTTTATACCAAAATTAGTTGTGCCCTGAATAGCTAAAAAATAAAAATACACTTAAATAAAATGTATTACCTGAAATATTTAGTTTGAGATAACAGAGCTGTCCTAATGACATATATGGTCATTGCAACACTTTTCTTTCTGCCTCTAAAAGCATTTTATTTGAGCAAAATCAGATAAGAAAATACATAACAGATAAACTGGAAGTGAGGAAAGTTCAGAAGTGCAGAAAAAGGTTTAGGCTTACGTGTAAGGAACAAGATGGAGAGGGGCCAGGAGGAAGAGATGGGATAAATTTAGAAATTATATAGATTTAGTTCAAATTAGAGACTTTGGAAAACATTACCTGCAAACCTGTCTACCTTGTTCTGTGCAGAGTCAAGTAATAGAGGCAAAACATTGACCAAATCGATCAATCATTTTAACTGGGTTTAATGGAGGGAGGACGTTCCTCATTAGAGTGGTCAATGATACCAATATTTCTTTAGGTGAACACTGTCTGAAGCTACAACATTCAGCCTCATACAGCCATGATTCTCTTCATTTTGATATTCATAGGCATGGCTTTTATTCAGATGTCACTAGTCATCATATGTAAGCTCTTTTGATATAAGGGTGTGTGTTTGTCGGGGGAGGTGCTGAATCTGAATTACTAATTTAAATAAGCCATTTTGATTGCCGAATCTCAAGTAAGAATGTTGGTACAAATCTGAGAAAGCCTTCAATATTTAATACTAAATATAGATATTTTTTCTAATATTTACCATTCAAGATCTCTGTATGTGCTATTTAACAGTGAGTGCTTCAGACAAATGGCCCCACTCATTGCCTTGGACCTTATCACTAAAATTGAAATAAACTGTTCTCTTAGATAAGTAAAAAGATGTTAGAAATGAAATTGCATTTCTAAACTACAATCATATTGGTCATCAATACAGAGTTGATACTCAACAGTAAACGGAATGATATATTAGCACATATATTTTATCAGTAGTTTCAAATTAGGATGTCTAGAAGAGTTACAACAGGACAAGGACTATAATGTAGTCATTCTCTCCAGTCTTAACATTCACCTTCTTTTCTTTTTATGTATGTAGACTCTTGGCTTCACTTATTTCCTACATGCCAATAAATATAATATTTAAATCTCTTGCTCTGCCCTATCTGCATTTTTTTTGTTTGTTTCTTAAAAGGGCTTTAGTAGGCCGGGCGCAGTGGCTCATGCCTGTAATCCCAGCACTTAGGGAGGCTGAGGCAGGTGGATCAGGAGGTCAAGAGGTCGAGACCATCCTGGCCAATATGGTGAAACCCCATGTCTACTAAAAATACAAAAAGTAGCTGGGTCCCGGCGACTCTGGAGGCTGAGGCAGGAGAATCGCTCGAACCTGGGAGGCAGAGGGTGCAGTGAGCCGAGATTTCGCCACTGCACTCCAGCCTGGCGACAGAGTGAGACTCCGTCTCAAAAAAAAAAAAGAACGGGGGGGCTTTAGAAATATATTTTATGTGAAAATGTTATTTTTTTATTTTATTTGTCATAAATGAATTGTGGAAAATTTGGGAAATATTTTAAAAGAATAAGAAAGAAAATACAGTATTAATAATATCTGTCAGTCTTTATGTATATATGCCTATTTTACACTGATACTGTTTTTTATTTACCATGGTTTTAAAAATTAAGTGCATACTAAGATTTTTCTCTCTTTTATTTATTTTTACCATCTAAATTTATTACTTTATTATAATTTTAATTGATACATAATAATTGCACATATTTATGAGGTACAGTGCAATGTTTCTATACCTGTATACAATGTGTAATAAACAAACCAGAGTAATTAGCATATCTAGCCCCTCTATTTATGATCTCTTTGTGTTGGGAACATTCAAAATTCTCTCTTCTAGATACTTAAAAATATGGAATAAATTACTGTGAGCTATATTCATTGTACAGTGCTATAGAACACTAGAACTGATTCCTCTTACTTAGCTGTATTCCTTAAGCAACCAACCTGTCTCTATCCCCCCCACTCCCTACCCATCCTAGCTTCTAGCTACCGCTATTCTATTCTTACTCTCTACTTCTATGAGATCAAATTATTTAGTTTTCACATATGAATGAGAATATTTGTTGTTTCTCTTTTTGTACCTGGCTTATTTCACTTAGCATAATGTCTTTCAGGTTCATCCATATTGCCACAAATGGCAGTATTTCATTCTTTTTTTATGGCCAAATAATGTTCCATTGTGAATATATACCACATTTTCTTTGTCCATTCATCTGTTGATAGATGCTTACATTTACTCCGTATCTTGACTGTTGTGAATAGTGCAGCAATATGGAAGTGCAGGTATTTCTTAGACTTAATGATGTGCTTTTGTTTGGATATATACCTAGTTGTGGGATTGCTGGATCATATGGTAATTCTGTTTGTAGTTTTTTTTGTGGGGGGGAGTCTACATACTGTTTTGCATAATGGCTGTACTAATTTTCATTCTGCCCACCAACACTGTATGAGAATTCCCCTTTCTCTGCACCCTTACCAGCATTTGTTATTTTTTGTCTTTTTGATAGTAGCCATTTTAACTGGGTTACAGTGACATCTCATTGTGGTTTTGATTTGCATTTCCCTGCTGATTAGTGATGTTGAGCATTTTTTCATATGTGTTGTCTATTTGTGTGTCTTCTTTTGAGAAACATCCATTCAGATAATTTGCCCATTTTAAATTGAATTATTTTATTTTTGCTGTTGACTTGAGTTCTTTTATATTCTGAATATTAATCTCTTTTTAGAGGAATGATTTGCACATATTTTCTTGCATTCTATAAGTTATCTCTTCACTCTTCTGATTTTTTTCCTTTGCTGTACAGATGCTTTTTAGTTTGATACAATATATGTTTATTTTTGCTTTTGTTGCCTATAATTTTGTGGTCTTATCCATAAAAATCTTTGCCAGAATGTCTTGAAGAATTTCCCTATGTTTTCTTTCAGTAGTTTCCGGTCCTACCCTTAGGTCTTTAACTCATTTTGAGTTAATTTTTATATATGGTGAGAGATAGGGATTTAGTTTTACTTTTTTTCGTATGGATATCCAGGTTTTTCAGGAACATTTATTGAAGAGACTATGTTGTCCCCATTGTATGTTCTTGACACTGGTATGAAAAAATCAGTTAGCTATAAATATGTGGATTTATGTCTAAAATATCTATTATTTTCCATTGGTCATGTGTCTGTTTTTATGCCAGTTACCACATTGTTTGGTTTTCTTTCTATTAATATTATGTTTTGTAGCTTTCTAGTGTATTTTGAAGTTAGATACTCTGAAGATTTCAGCTTTGTACTTTTTATTCAAGACTGCTTTGGCTATTCAGAATCTTTTGTGGCTCCATATCAATTTTAGGATTATTTATTCTATATTTGCAAATAATGTAATTCATATATTGATAAGAATTGTATGGAATACTTACATTGCTTTGGATACTGTGCTCATTTTAACAATATTAATTCTTTTGATTCATGAGCATGGGATGTCTTTCCATTTGATTACATCCTCTTCATTTTCTTTCACTAGAGTTTTATAATTTTATTGAGAAGACTTGTCATCTGTTTGGTTAAATTTATTTCTATGGGTTTTTTTTTGCTATTGTGAATAAGATTGCTTTCCTGATTTCTTTTTCAGCTAGTTTATTATTGGTGTATAGAAATGCTCCTGATTTTTGTACATTGATTTTTCTATCCTGTAACTTCACTGAATTTATCAGTTCTAAAAGATTTTTGGTAACGTTTTTAAGTTGTTTGATATACAAGATCATGTCATCTGAAAAGAGGGACGATTGGCCTTCTTCCTTTCCAATTTGGAAGTCTTTTATTTCTTTCTCTTGACTAATCACTCTGGTCAGGGCTACCAGTACTGTGTTCAATAAAAGTGGTGAAAGTGAGCATTTTTGTCTTGTTCCAGTTATTTGAGAAAAGTTTTCAACTTTTCCCTATTCAGTATGATGTTGGCTGTGGGTTTGTTATATATGGTCTTTATTGTGTCTAGATGCGTTTCTTCTAAATCTAATTCTCTGAGAGCTTTTGTCATGCAGAGATGTTGAATTTTATCAAATGTTTCTTTCTGCATTTATTAAGATACTCACATGGTTTTTTTCCTTTATTCTGTTGATGTGCTGTATTACATTTCTTCAATTGTGTATATGTGATCACCCTTGCATCCCTGGATAAATTACACTTAAATGTGGTGTGTAATCTTTTTGATGTGCTGTTGGATTCAGTTTGCTGGTATTTTCACATCCATATTAATCAGGGATATTGGCTTGTAATTTTCATTTTTGTTACGCCCTTGTCTGGTTTTGATATCAGAGTGATGCTGGCTTCACAGAATGAAAAATTCTCTCCCCTTCAGTTTTATACAATAGTTGACAAATAATTGGTTTTAGTTCTTTCTTTTCTTTCTTTTTTTGAGACCGAGTCTCACTCTTTCACTCAGGCTGGAGTGCAGTGGTGTGATGTTGGCTCACTTCAACCTCTGGCTCCTGGGTTCAAGTGATTCTCGTGCCCCAGCCTCCTGAGTATCTGGGATTACAGGCGCCCACCACCACACCTGGCTAATTTTTGTATTAGCCAGACTGGTCGTGAACTCCTGGCTTCAAGTGATCAACCTGCTTCAGCCTCCTAATGCTGGAATTACAGGCGTGAGCCACGGCACCCGGCTGGTTTTAGTTCTTCAGTGTTTGGTAAAATTCAGCAGTGAATCTATCTAGTCCTGGGCTTTTCTTTGTTGGGAGACTTTTTATTACTGCTTCAATCTTAGTAGTTATCGGTCTGTTTAGGTTTTTTATTTCTTCCTGCTTCATTCTTAGTAGCTTGTATGTGTCAAGGAATTTATCCATTTTCTCTAGGTTTCTCGTCTGTTGGCTTATACTTTTTCATAATATAATTTAATGATATTTTGTATCTCTGTGTTATTAGTTGAAATGTCTCCTTTTTCATTTGTGATTTTATTTACTTGGTTCTTGTCTATCTTTTGAAAAAACCCAATTTTCATTTTGTTGATCTTTTGTGTTTTTTAGTCTCTATTTTATTTATTTCTGCACTAATCTTTATTATTTCTCTCTTCCTACTAATTCTAGTTTTAAGTAAATATTTGTTGAGGTCAGGATCTTTAATAGTTACATAACATTTTATCCTGTGGAATGATCTTTCTTTCTTTTTTTTTTTAAGAACTCCCCTATTGTTTGGCTTTTATGTTGATTCCATTCTTTAATAAGAAAAAGGTATCCACTTATATAAATATTTGTTGCCTGAATATTTTTTAAAATACATTCTATGAAATCCAGTCACAGAGACAGACTACATATTTTAGGCCACTAAATACATTTTGCAAATCTGTGTCCTAAAGTTTATGGTGGTGTATATTATTATTTATGTATGAGATTGCCCGACTTACTACATCTTTCCCAGAAAAAAAAAGGCATAAATTTAATTTTGCTTAATGAAGAAGAAAAAGTACATTTTACATATTTGTCATACTTATTAATAATGTATATTTTTTCCTGTGATTTTTCCGTATATGTCCTGCAATAAAATTTCAATTAAGGTTTTCTAAATTAATCAATCCATTAACTTTTAATAAGATCCTTATATATTAATACAATTATCATGTGCTGAATTATCTACTGCCAACTAAATGCCATTTTCCCTCTTCTATGGGCTCCTCTATATATTGAGAGTTGGAAGCCTGGGAATTACATTTTCCAAAATGCTTGCCAGCATGTTTTTGGATTTGATTCTAGCAATATAAAGCATCCACACAAGACTTGGAAAGTGAGATAGAAAGAGAAACCATTGTTGCTTCTGCTGCAGTAGCATAATAGGAATATGGTCTGACAGATGATGTGTAAGAAATGTTACCAAATGTTTCTGAATATTCTTTTGCAAATTACCCATTTTGATTCTGTAAGCAACTAATATTAAAATTGATGATATTTTGCAATCCCTGCCCTTCCTGATTTCCTAAATACTGCCAGTTCTGACTTTCACTTCCCTAGCCTCTCAAATTTTTTATTGAATCCTACCATATCTGAATTAGATCCTACATTTATATTTCTCCACATGAAATCTTAGTGATAGGTATTAATATTTATCTCAAATGTTTTCTCATTTATATTTTACCTTTTAAAGTTTGTTAATAATTTCAAGAAAGTTGTAGTATTTACATGTGTAAATACTTAACACATTTTTAATTTAATTTTTTAATTTAAAAATCTCAAAAAATGTTGCCCATATAGTATAAAAATATAATTTTTTTAGCCTGAAGCATTTAAAATAAATTAGACAAACTGATGCTTCATTACCAATGAACACTTTGGCGTACTTCTATAAGCAAAGACAATTTCCTAATATCCTTGTACATAGTATAACCATCAAAATCAGATAATGAACACTGATAGATTATGGGAACTAATTCTCAAAATTTATTTAATATTCACCAATTGTCCCCCAAAATGTCCTTTAAAGCAGAAGATTCTAGTCTATAAATGTATGTTACATTTACTTGATTATTCTTAAGTCTACTCAAATCTGAAATATTTCCTCAACCTTTTTTTAACGCATGTGATTTTGATACTTTTGAAGATTGGAAGCCACTTATTTTATAGAAAGCCCCTCAGTTTCTGTTTGCTTGATGGTTCTTCATCAATAGATTATGCTTCTTTGGCAGGGATATGACAGAAACATGAATGTGTTTTCTACCTATGCGTTCTTACATTACATATAAGATACTATGCGGTTTCCATTCATTCCACCATTGGTGATAGTAACTTTAATCCTTTAATTAAGAGGAGTTAGCCAGACTCCTACGAATAAGAGTTCTCTTTTTTCTCACTGTAATTTTGTGAAGGTACTTTGAAACTAGATATTAGTTTACTTCAAACTTTAAATTTCTCTTCAAACTTTAATTTTATTCACTTATTTATATTAGTATGAACTCACATATTCTTATTTTAATATTTGGGTTAAAAATCTTTATGCTCATTATTTATATCTCAAATTCCCCAAGATTTGGTTAATAGAAGCACTTTCAAGATATTTTGTGCATCTTTTGGGAGTGTGTCTATGGTTTTTGAACACTCCCTTACTGTCTGGCATGAAAAAAGTATTTAAGGTTAGTTTTGTACTTCCTCTCTCCTGGAACTGGAATCAGCCATTTCTCTAAAGCAGCAGTCCCCAACCTTTTTGGCACCAAGGACAGGTTTTGTGGAAGACAATTTTTCCATGGGTAGGAGGTGGAGGGATGGTTTTGGGACTAAACTGTTCCACTTCAGATCATCAGGCATTAGTTATTAGAGTCTCATGAGGAGCACACAACCCATATCTCTTGCATGCATGGTTCACCACCGGGTTTGAGCTCCTATGAGAATCTAATACCACAGCTGATCTGACAGGAGACAGAGCTCAGGAGGTAATGCTTGCCTGACACTCAACTCCTGCTGTGTGGCCCCACTCCTAACAGGACACAGACCAGTACCATTCTGTGGCTAGCGATTTGGGGACACCTGTTCTAAGGATGTTCTGGTTCATTTTATCAATGAAATTTGGAAAACGAAACCTGTGAACTATATTTGTTTATTGTTATTAAGGTATGTTGTTCAAAATCCTCTCATATGACAGAGCTAGGATATTACTATCTCTATCTCATGTCTACCAATATCATTTGTCAGTTAAAAATCACATGTTCACAATTATCTCCAAACCAATCAATAAACCATAAGGTTTGTTCTACATTTTTCTCTAAGTGTCTCTTTCTTCTCCAACATGGAGAAACCTGCCTTCCATTAGCCTGAAGATATTTACTCAATTGGTTGTTTCAAATGTTACTAACACATTCCTAACCCTACTCCAGCTCAGATACACTTCCCATAGCTTCCCTCATTTGGTTACCTTCCTCATTTTGCCTGGGCTTCAGTACCATATTCTAAGCCACCCACCATGCCCTCTTTATAATGGTTAGTCCTTTGACATTCAGTGCTTGGCCGCCACTGTCACTCCCATACATGGAAGCCTTATGGGCCCCAACATCCTACACTCAACTATCCTCCTGAATCCCACTCTTCACCATGAAGTTTGACATGTGATGCACAAACACTCTCTATTCAGGTTCTGACATGGCTTGCTGGATTACCACAGCTCCTCAACTCCCACCAGAGATATACATCTTGCTTAGTTAGGACCAAGTAATGTTTTATTCTTTCATTTATTTATTTTTAGACTGAATTTCTTTGGAAGAGTTAGAGTATTACTTTATTTTCATTCTTGCCCATTTCAATATTAATTAGACACTCACAGTCTCTATCTTTCAATTGGAGCATTTTGATCATTTACATTTAATATAATTATTGCCACGGTTTGGTTTAAATACAGCATCTTGCTATTTCTGTCACCCAGGCTGGAGTGCAGTGATGCGAACTTGGCTCACTGCAACCTCCATCTCCCAGGTTCAAGCAACTCTTCTGCCTCAGCCTCCAAAGTAGCTGAGATTACAGGCACCCACCACCATGCCTGGCTGATTTTTGTATTTTTAGTAGAGACAGGGTTTCTCCATGTTGGCCAGGCTAGTCTTGAATTCCTGACTTCAGGTGATCCACTCACCTCACCTCCCAAAGTGCTGAGATTACAGGTGTGAGCCACTGCGCCTGGCCAGTATTTCTTGTCCTCCTATTCTGTTTAACTTATTTTTCCCTCTTTCTACCTTTTTTTTGATTTATTGGTAAATTTATGTGTTTTTCTTTTTTCTTTCATTATTGTTTATTAGCTATAATTGTTTGTGGTGTTATTGTGGTTGTTGTTTTGTTTTAATGGTTATAGTATACATGTCTACCTTATCATAGTCTACCTTCCACAAATATAAGACCATTTCACTTTTAGTATAAAAACCTTACATTTTCATCTTTTCTTTCCTGGCCTTTGTGGTGGTGTTGTCAAACGTTTTACTTCTACATGAGCTCCAAATCCAACAATATAGTGTTATTATGTTTACTTAAACAGTTAATTATCTTTTAAAAATTTTTAATAAGAAAGATATATTTTATGTAGTTAAATTTCTGGAGCTCTTTATTCAATTATGTAGATTATACTTTCTTCTGTTATTAGTTACTCCTCCGGTAACACATTTCTTTTAGTTCAGACATAGCTTCTGTATGTTCAGCTATTATTTCTTCTGCATTTAAAAATACATTTTGCTGGATACAGAATTCTGGAATGATAGCATTTTTACTTCATTACGTTGAAGTTACTCCTCAACTGATGTCTGGTGTTCAGTTTTCTAATGAGAAGTCTGTTGTAATTTTTCATCTTTTTTTTCCTCTGAATATAATGTGCCTTTTTCTCTGGCTGTTTTTATCATTGGATTTAAGTAGTTGGTTAAGATATATTTTACTACAGTTTCCTTAATTTTGCTTGTGCTTGATTGAGATTTTTGGTGAACCAAAAATTTGGAAAAAATGGTCATTATTTTTTCAAATATATTTTCTGCTTTTCCTCTGTCTTTTATGCTTCAGGACTCAAATTACACCAGGACTCAAATTGTCCTGGTGATTTATGCTCAGTTAATGTTTTTCTCATCATTTTATTCTTCTCTGCTTCATTTTTGGATTGTTTATGTTGCCATCCCTTCTATCTTTTCTTATATAAGGTATAAACTACTATTATTAATCGCATCTAGTATATTTTGCATTTGAGACATTGCTTTCAACTCTAGAAGTTTGAGTTAGGTCTTAGCACTTCTCTGCTGAACAAGTTCAATTTAGCTAGTTCAAGGTATGGAATAAAGTTTAATAACTATTGTGATAGCTTCATATATTATTCTATTTTCTGTATTTTTCAGGGTCAGTTTAATTGATTAATTTTTTTCTTGTATGTATTGTATTTTATTGTTTCTTTTCATATCTGGTAATTTATACTAGATACCAGATACTGCTAACTTTATCTTTTTGGGTGCTGGATATTTTTGTATTTCTACATATATTCTTGAGCAGTTAATTTATGTGAAAATAATTGGATCCTTTTGGTCTGGCTTTTAAGATTGTTTTAATCAGGACCAGATAAGTGTTTTTTTACAGTTAATTTGACTTCACTTATGAAGCAATTCACTTCTGAGTTACCTACCTATACACCCAATGTTTCGTGAATTGTAAGTTCCCACTCTGGCTGGTGGGAATAGGCATTATTCCTCTAATTCTTTTTGCTGTTTAATATCTGGTTTCTGGTGGTAACATCATATGGCATGCACTGATCAGTATGAGTGAAGGCTTGAAGAAACCTGCATTTCTCCAGACAGTTTCTCCCCCTGCTCTCTTCCCCTGACTCTCTGCAGCTTTATTTTCTGTGGCACTAACCCCTGCAAATTCTAGCCACCCTTTTTTCTTATGGAAGGAGCTATATTACTGGCTTCTTTTCCTCAGCTCAGAAAATCACAAGATTCTGCCCAGATTTTTCCTCATTGTACTATAGCCTTGAATATATCTCTTTCTGCCCTCCCCCTACACTCCCCAGCTTTATTCTCTCTGGCACTAACTCTCTGGTGAAAATGCTAGCCACCCATTTCTCTTATGGAAGGATCTGTATTACCGGCTCCTTCTCCTAGAAGGAAATCACTAGATTCTGCCCAGATTCTTCCTCATTTTACTGTAGCCTTGAATATCTCTCCAGGCAATAAAGTGAAATAATCCTGAGATTCACCTAGTTTATTTCTCATCTCTCAGAGATAAATATCTTTTATTACCTGGTATGTAGTATCATAACATATAGTTTTGTATTTTTATGTGTTTTTTATTTTGGTTGTTTTGAGAAGAATAGTAAATCAAGTTACTGTTTCTCCACAGTGGCTAGAAGTAGAATTCTTTTACTCTTTTGAATATTTGACTGTACAATATGCTGAAAATCCTAAAATCCTTCTACACTATGTAACTGGATATAGACTTTTTTCTTATAATCATTTGAGAGCCAATCAAAAACCTGTCTAAAAATGTTCAGATTTATACTGTCAGAAATGAAAAGCTTTGGTACTGTCTCACGAGGATTTGAGGATGAAAGATAGAGGTTGTGAAACAAATTAGGGATTTGTCATTTCTTCATAATGTATATGATTGCACAATATTGTACAATCTAAATTTACATACTTTTGAGTACGTTTAATAAAAGTGGGAATAGAAAAACTAGAAAGGATAATATTTGAAGTTGACTTTCTAAAGTTACATCAAATTGCCATGGCATGGTGACTGTATTAGTCTGAGTTTCCCTGCATGCCAAGATTTAGTCATAAACTTATGAAGAAAGAGATTTTTGGAAGGTGACTAATCTATCCTCCCTTGTTCTCTCTTTTCCTCAACAATTGCCTTATTTCTTTCTTACATTTTCAAATATAGAACATCTTAAGAGTGCTAGAAGAGTATACCCAGGTTACATACTTGAATCTCATGTTCAAAGTTGGAATTGTGACTGCAGACTAAGACAGGTGGTGCTGATTCTCAGTTTGAAGATGCATTGTGTTAAAGTAATTTGAAAATCTGATTCAAATAAACAATATTATGGGGTTTCTTCTTTTGAGTTAGGATGGCAAGTGGCTAAGAGTATAAATCTTGGAGTAATTATGCCTAAATTTTAAACAAAGCTCTTTTGTATTTGCTATGTGAATTCAGACCTGCTACATAATTCCTCTTTGTTTCATTTTCCTTATTTGACATCATTATCTATCTCATGGAATGGTTGTGAAGATTAAATGATTTAATACATCTGGAACATTTAGAAAAATACTTACATAGTATGTAAGAATGTTTGGCTACTCTCATTTTGTTAGTTGCAAAGTAGTTAATTTTTCCTAGATAAACCTATCAGCATTTTAATATTACCACAATTATTTTATTGCCATCTGCTAACTATGTAATTACCTTACATCTATATAGAGAAAGATCATTATCATAATAACTATTCAACAGTAATCCCAGGAAGTCTTTGTGATTAACAGAGATGGAGCCAAGTTCTTTTCAAGTAATATATGCTCTCATCTGACCCTTTATAACTTTGGGAAGTATTATTCATGAAATAGTATTCATATGAAGTCTATTTAATAACCACAATCACTTCATTAAGCACATTGTAGAAGAAGAAAAGGCTGTATTTTCTTCTTAAATATTTACATGAATTTTATTAAAAATAACGAAAAGATTGTAGTTGAGTCTTCTTGTTTAGGACTATATAAGAAATGATTTCTGTGTAGTGTGTCGAGGCTAACTGAAATGCAAATGTCTGAAGGTCTAGGTATGACCACGATTCGGAAATAATGATGTTCAATGACCCAGCTGTCTCTTGAGGTCTGTTATAGTGTTTTCTGAAGTGTCTCTCTGGCATTGCTGAATCTATAACTAGTAACTGGAACAAAACGTATTTCCTATGTATCCAATACACACAAAGAAAAAATTAAGATATGCCATGAGGTATTTATTGCTTTAGAAATCTGCTCATCAAAATAAAAATTAGTCATTCAGAAACAATAAAAAGTTAAGTCTTTTAATGCATGTTCTTAGAGAAAAGGAACTGAAACACTAACCTCTAAAACAGAGTAAGTCAACATTTTGTGGGTATTCTAATATTATGCAAACATGTTGATAGCAATCAATTTAAATTGTAGAGAGTAACGGTGACCAAATTTTCTTGGATAATTTAACACAGGAGCATTACACTCAGATAGTTTTATTTTAATCTACATTTTTAATCACTATTTATGAATCTTTCAAAGCATATCCTTTGACATTTGGCCTAATCCTTATTTTCTATTAGTACGTTCTTTAGTTTTACCGTTCAATAGACATTGGCATATGTTTTTATTGATACATTGTTTTCATGCACGACAATGTTAAATAATCTAATGTGTTTTGTGACCTTGTTCAGAAATTCTAATGTTAGCTATGTAGATTCTCAGTCATGGCATATTGCTGGCACCCAGATTTCTTAGCACATATAATCCTTTAATTAGATATTGTGGTTTGATGTTAATATCCATTACTTATCTTAGTATGGCAAAACGTTTGTAAGTGTACAAGCAAAGGCAAAATGAAATAGGAAAATGCATACTATTTCACTAAAGAAAATTACAAAATTTCAAAGTTCAGAAAATGTCATAAACCATATTAAAAGGATAAAGACAAATAGCAATAACATATTTATTTCAGATATTATATTGAAGAAAATGATGCAGCTTAAAAGTAAAGAACTTTAATAAACCAATAAAAATAAAACTCCCATAATTTTGAAGTTTCTTAAAAGTAAATGTGGAATTTCAGAAAAATAAATGTTTTCAATTAATGTAAAGAGAAGTTCAAATTAATTTTAGATCGGTAGTGCTTCTAGTAGTAACAACAAAATTATGTCTACTATTTATTAAGCGTTTACCATGTGCCAAGCACCGACCTAAATTAAACCATTTAAACATCATAGCAAATGTAGGAGATAAGTATTATTATTATTATTATAAAAGTGGTATTTTAAAAGTATATAAAAGCATTATTATTATTATTCTTATAAAACCTGCTTTTCAGATGAGGAAATGGGGAAATAAAAAGGGAAGTTATGTTGTCGAAATTTATTTAGTGGTAGAGTTGAATCACAAGTTTATGACTGACAAATTCCTATAAATATGTTCTTAAGCCACTGTGCTAAGAAAATATAATTTAGCACATAAGATATCTTAAAAATATGTCTGGCAAATTGACAAAGAAGAAAGAATTGATTGTATTCAAAATTGGCAAAAATATTTTAAAACAGACTTTTCTTTTACATTGTCAGTTGGAATTGTAAAGTCGTAGAGACTTTGGAGATCAATTTAAAAAAATATATTAAAAATCTTAATGGGTGATTTCAATGGCTAAATAATTTTAAATCATTTATACTCTAAGACATAACCAGACATTGGCAAATGTTAATCTAGAATTATATTTATTTTAGCATTGTTTATTCAATAAAAACATTAAAAACAAAATAAGCTTTAATAATTGAAAATTCATTAAGTACGGCGTTATGGGATAGCCGTATAATTAATATGTATAATTTATTCAAATTATTGTTTTAGAAAAAATTATTTAACCTTTTGACAAAAGTTTCAATATGCATTTAAGGGGAAAAAAATTCCCAAGTGTAAACTGAACTTATACACCCATACACTCATAAAACATATATTTGCTAAAGAAACTGGAAGGCTATACCTTCAAAGCTAATTGTGGTTGTCTATGAATGATGTAATTATGAATAAGTTTTGCTTTTCTTTCTGTTACTTTCTGCATTTGCTAAGTTTCAAACTTGTTAATTTTTTTTCAGTTCATAAGCTGTATTAGCTAAGATTCATTTAAATCATTATCCTAGTATATACAATTTTAAATTGCATCTGTTCATTTACATCAAGTTAATTACCAGCATACAGAAAAATTTTCCTGTCTTCATAACTTAATCCTTTTTTTAAAATTCAAGTTTCAAAATATTACAAAAGTTTTAATGGCATTAGTGTTAATAAGCCAGGATTCTAAGACATTACATCTCATAGGTCTCTCAAAGAAAATTGAGGCTTTCTATTGCATGGGTGTGTGTCTCCAATTTAGTATGTGGGGATGAATTCCTAGATAATAAATATATAGGAATTTCTAAGCTTTGCCATGTTATCAGTAAATGAAAATCATTTCCACTAAATAAATCGATTTCCTCAAACTTCTAGTTATTTAGCTCTTACCCCAAAATCTTCTTGTGTCTTTTCTTCCTTGAAGTATCCCTGGGGTGTAGTCAGTGGTTTGTAACAAAGATATGGACTTTGTTTAAATAATACAATAATATTTTTCCATTTATTTTGAGAACTTATAGTAGATGTTTCAAATCATCGGGGAATTTCTGAGATTATTTGCAGAATCACTGCTTTTGAATATTCAGAATCACTGCTTTTGAATAATTATTATAATGCTGACCAGGAGATGCTGCTAAGAGGAGGAGTTCAAATTATTGACTAATAAGTTGTGTTTTTCTTTCTTTCTGTTTCAATCTCAGTGAATCAGAAGAGCAATTTTTTTTTTTTTTTCAAGTTGGCTTCATTCCTGGGAATCAAGGCTGGTTCAACATGTGTAAATCAATTAACGTAATTCATCACATAAACAGAACTAATGACAAAAGACACATGATTATCTCAATAGATGCAGAAAAAGCTTTTGACAAAATTCAATATCCCTTCATTTAAAAAACTCTCAATAAACTAGGCATTGATGGAATATATCTCAAAATAATGAGACCCATTTATGACAAACCCACAGACAATATCACACTGAATGAACAAAGGTTGGAAGCATTCCCTTTGAAAACCAGCAGAAGACAAAGATACCCTCTTTCTCCACTCCTATTCGACATAGTATTGGAAGTTCTGGCCAGGGCAATCAGGCAAGAGAAATAAATAAAGAGTATTCAGATAGGGAGTCAAATTGTCTCTGTTTGCAGACAACTTGATCCTACATCTAGAAAACCCCATCTACTCAGCCCAAAAGCTCCTCAAGCTGATAAGCAAATTGAGCAGTCTCAGAATACAAAAATCAATGTGAAAAATCACAAGCATTCCTATACACCAACAATAGACAAGCAGAGAGCCAAATCATGAATGAACTCTCATTCACAATTGCTACAAAGAGAATAAAATACCTAAGAATACAACTAACAAGGGACGTGAACAACCTTTTCAAGAAGAACTACAAACCACTGCTCAAGGAAATGAGAGGACACAAACAAATGGAAAAATATTCCATGCTCATGGATAGGGAAAATCAATATCATGAAAATGGCCATACTGCCTAAAGTAATTTATAGATTCAATGATATTCCCATTAAACTACTATTGACATTATTCACAGAATTAGAAAAAAATTACTTTAAAATTTATATAGAATCAAAAAAGAGCCTGTCTAACTAAGATAATCCTAAGCAAAAAGAACAAAGCTGGAGACCTTATGCTACATGACTTTAAACTATACTATAAGTCTACCGTAAACAAAACAGCATGGTACTGGTACCAAAACAGACACATAAACCAATGGAACAGAATAGAGATGTCAGAAATAAGACAGCACAGCTACAACCACCTGATCTTTGACAAACCTGACAAAAACAAGCAATATGAAAAGGATTCCCTATTTAATAAATGGTTTTGGGAAAACTGCTTAGCCATATGCAGATTTTTTTTCTTTTTTTTTTTTTTTTTTTTTGAGACAGAGTCTCACCTGTCACCCAGGCTGCAGTGCAGTGGCATGATTTCAGCTCACTGCAATCTCTGCCTCCTGGGTTCAAGCGATTCTTGTGCCTCAGCCTCCCAAGTAGCTGGGATTACAGGCTCCCACCACCATGCCCAGCTAATTTTTTTTTTTTTTGTATTTTTACTAGAGATAGGATTATGCCATGTTGGCCAGGCTGGTCTCTAACTCCTGACGTCAAGTGATCCACCTGCCTCAGCCTCCCAAAGTGCTGGGATTACAGGCCTGAGCCATCACATCCAGCCTAGGGCAATCTCATACTATGTGTAAAGAGGAAAGACTTCCCTTGGCTCTAAAATAATCTAATATTTCGTGACACTTCCTTAATCCAGCTGTGTTTGGAGCACACATTCTAACTATAGAATTTGGTTCAGCTGTGAAACAGAGCCTAATGTCTGATTGGAGACATGGGTAGTCTGAGATGACAGATGGAAAATATAGTAGTGTTCTGTTCTGATGATCATTTCATAGAGATTTTGTGGGTCTGAGCCTACTTTTTTTTTAAGTTTGCTTTGCTTACCTTCGTTTTGTTCTTAGAGATGTATTCTCGTTACATTTCCTACATATCCCTGAAGGTTTTATATAAGATGCTGTATTTCCTGTGTTTTAAAAGTTTTTTAATTTTTCTATTCTTTTGGAAAACATGGCATTTAAGAGCATCCTTTGTTATAATACATTTGGATAGCATTATTCTTAAAACACCTCCCTACTTATTGGATGATTCGATTCTAACAACAATGTGAGGTAAATAGTGTAAATATAATCGTAGCTATTCAACTTCAGGAAAATTTTAAAAACCTAGGTGAGAGTATACAGTTGGGCAAAGGATGCAGTAAAAGACCTCTTTCGTGAGTAGGTCAGATAGATAGCTGTTTTATGGTGCTGTTGGAGGAACATTATCTTGAGGTTTTGCTCCAAGGTCTATCTCTGTCTCTCACAAAGGTGATCTTCCAGTTGTCCCTATAAAAATTATGTCTACATTTACATAATGGGTGAAAAAAGACTGGTCATTATGTCCTTGTGTATTTTTTAAGTGAATACATGATTGAGAAAGAAGAATACATTAGTTTAGACACATAAATTGACAACTTATGTCCTGATTCCAAGAAAAGGAGAGAAATGCTTATGGCTAGAGATGTGCTATAGATCCACTGGTGTTTCTTCCCACTTTTTACCCGGGACTAAGATTTCTCTGCAAGGGCTTACTACCTTCCAGTTAAAATTCCGTTCTAACATGACACGTGCCACAGAGAGTGAAAACCTTTGATTATGCCTATTTTGAGCATCTATAGCAGCTATTTTATTCAATATTAAGCCCCACAGTCAATCATATATACTAAAAGTGAAGCCTATGTAACTCTTTGAGATACAGTGAGAATCAATGCATTGTAAGCTGCCAGAGCAACTAAACAACTAAATGACTGTCATTTTTGTATGGCTCTATAACATAAAATTTATATTTTACTTTACTATAGAGGCAATCTGGGTACTTTGCAATTCTTAAAAACTTCTGATAACAGAGAAAGGAAGACTTTTTTTGAAATCTCCAATTTAAAGGTGGCGGCATACAGATTTCAGGGGATAAAAAAGAGCATGTTCAAGAAAATACTGGCAGGAATTTCATATTAGAACAGGAAAAAAGATGAGACTAAGAAGGAGGTCATCTGATGGGCAGCCAATTAAATTGAGATTCTGTTTAATTCAGTAAGTAGAGCCCTTATTTTCTTCTAAGTCAAAATTATATGAAATCATTAAAAGCACTGTGGAAATTATCAAGAAAACTATAGTCTATTTTATCAGACAATCTGACTCTATTGACTAATCCTTACTGAGTTTTTATTTTACATCTACATTAGGGGATTGAAGCACATGCAGCAAAACATCACAGGAGTTTAATGTAGGTCCCTGCTATTTTGTAATATCTTGGTAGGTTATTGGTTAGTTAAAATCATCTGAAAAAGTGGACATTCTGAGGTTTTGTTGTTGTTGTTGTTGTTGTTTTAATGGCTAAAGATATGAGTCCCAAAAAGATATAAGATTTAGGGTAGAAAATCACTACAGGTTGAAGCAGTAAATTCAGGCTTCCTCTTATCCTTTATGGCAGTTCTTAAAGGGTAAAAGGACAGAGCCACAAGGATTGATTGGCTGGGAGATCTTTAATGTAAGAAAGGTTGAGCTATGTTTGAGGTAATGTAATCACTCACTTAAATTTTGCCTGAACCTCATTTCATGCAGCATATATCGACATTTATAATTTACTATCTCAATAAATAGCCTTATAGTTTTTTAAACAATTTTTAAGAGTATCTCAGTAAGGGCAAGCCTTTACTATTGCAAAGTTGATATAATATTACCAAATAATATTAAATAAAAACTAAACCCATAATCCCAACAATCCTAATATCACAGTTATACTTTAAAAAATGTATATTATCTTTTTAATATCTCCATGTAGATTTTTCTATTTTTTAGGAAATTTATATTTTTTCTCAATTTTTGATGTCAAGAGAAAATTAGTTGAGAAATCAGGAAAATGATTATTCTATGAGCATTAAAGCTTAAATATTAACATAGAGACTTAACTGGTTTGGAGGAAGCAAAGCTGACATGCAAAGTCTAAGGTTAACATGACCATTTTCACGAGCTGGCAGGAGAGAAATGATCATGATTTCCTCAGTCTTACCTGTAGCTCTTGCCATGTTATAAGCAGATGTTTATGGTCCTATCTTCAGCTAACAAGTAATTTTTGCACATAAGGTGACCAAAAATGCAAGTTTAGGAAACAAAATAAGACCTTAAAATAGCAAGTTAAACACGTGATACTGTGTAGAGCCGTTTAACTTGCTTAGATGATCCTAATGTTACATTATTCAAATACTGCCCAATAAGGATGACTGGTGATTTCCAGTGTTTAAATATTCACCCAACACTACAGGTCCTTGTAAATACCACTACACTCAAAATTTTGTATTTATTAGACATTGAAAAAAGATATTCATAACAATTTTTAAAGAATCTGAGAAACCTTGGGTGTATTTTCAGAATAACATGGTTGCAGAAATTCCCAATTTCTGTCTAATTTCTTGTTCCCAGTCCTGAAGATTGGTATCTGGAGGGATGGAGAACATTTAGAAACACTACATCTTTGATTCTTAGTTCACAGGAAACACTGTAAATAACAAAAATTTAAAAGTTTGTTTCTGACAGAGTTTCTATCTATATTTTCCTCTGCATCGTGGTATTATTCTTGGAACATAATATTTGTCTCTGACTCATTTGAGTTCATTTTTGTGACTTAGCAAACTCCTAGTCTGTTTCTACAGACTTCCAAATATGAAGGTGGATTAATTTTTAGTTTTACTGCTTTTTACATATTGTTCCAATGCCCATGTATTGTCACAATGAACTTCTATTGTATGAGATTCAATTACCGAAAGCAATGTGAAGATAGGAGGAATAACTTAATTTACTATGGGAGATTTAAGTTTTAATCCAAATATTTCAAGGCCATTTATATTCAATGTGTGTTTTTTAATGGTCTATTTGGATATTTCAGCATTCTCAATTCATACATTATAAGAAGTAGATTTAGGAAATGGCCAGAAGAAAACTTGAAGGATCCTAACAAGGAAGGTGCATTTTGACGAGTACAAAAAAGATTTATTACTCAAATCAGGCCACATTTAATATCCTTGCTTATCTTGTGGAAATTGACACAACACATTTTTTTCATATTTTATTTTTCAAACTCCCTGAAGCAATCTATTTTCAGATGAAGGTGAAGGAGAAATAATGCTGTCTTCAGCATCACTGTGATTTCAAACCTAAAATTATATTTGCCCTGAATTCTAGAACACATTTGAAACTAATAAAATGCTTAATTTAATAATTTGGTCTGATTCCATGGTGACATATTCAATGAATACCGGGAAATTTTAAAAATTGCAGGTCTCAGGTGACATAAAATGATAATTAAATGTGTATACTTATTTTTTATGTGTTTCTTAAAAGATTTTGGGTTTTGACCTGATTAAAAACAGTGGAAAAATGAGAACCACTTGTACTAATAATTTAATAAAATATCCTAAAAAAATGATTCAGTAGGTCAACATGACTGGTTGACTTATCAAATCACATGAGCATTTCCATATGATTGACATGTTGCTTTCCATCTACTTAAAACTAATAAGTTGAGTAAAGTTTGAACAAAAAACTATTTGCCACATATGTTGTACAAAGCAGAGCACATGAACCTCTATAAAATAAGGCTTTAGTGTTTGTTAGAAATTCACAGAGTAAGGAACCGGGTGCAGATAGAGATTAACCAGTTGCTCAGTCTGCCACTGGAAGGATGTGGAGATCAAAGCTATGGTGCCATTTATCTCAAACATCCACATGTAATTCCTGACATAGTGGTAAATGCAAACTCACCTGTTTCTTGCTGAAGGAGATAAGCACACCAGAAACAACAGCACTGCCCAGCAGAGCTGAACATTTTATTTGAAGATGCGTGCAATGTGCAAAAACTGACTTCATGGTACATTTACGGACCCAACCACCAAACTCAAAACTAGTCATGTAAGAGTATCCCAAGGTCAGCAAGAACAGAGGAAAAAGTGAACTCAAAGAGTGGATTTTATAGGGCTGTTCATTGTGAATAGTGATTTATTTTATTTTCTAAATTTTAAAATGTGTCCCGAGAAGCAGTACAGAAGAAGTGTTAAAAGACAGCATTACAAATAAGCTAAAACATTAGGTGTGTATAGAAAAGGAATCTTTGTCAATTGCTCCCAAGATGCCTCGGACTGTCCAAAAAACTAGCTAGGTGCTCATTCCACTTGCCCACACAGACAAGTCTTCAGTGCACCCTGCAATTTATTCCTTTCATGATACTCACGTCTGAACTAACCCCTTTACTTAGCTAAGACATGGTTGCCCTGTATCTCTAGCCCTCCACACCACTCTCTTAGAATTTCCAAAGTGAGCGTTCTTATATTTAAAAACTGAATCTTGGTTTCTAGGTGATTCTAAGATTACGAAAAGATACTCCTCTCTCCCTGGCCATGCTACTATTTTCCTCAGTGTTTAGGAGTTTGGGCTGGTGATCTTGGCCAAATTATCCAATTTTTGTGTTCCTGAGTTTCCTCATTTATTATTTTAAATTTTATTTATTTAAATTTATTTTATTTATCTATAGCCACATCTTTCTGATGCCTTATTTATAAAATCAGGGTAATACAACATATTTATTTGGTTATTATGAAAATTTATCAAGATAAATTTTGCAAAATATTTGTAATAATATCTAGCTCATAGTAAATGCTCAATACATACTTAACAGTTACTGCTGTGTTGTGGCTGCTGTTGTTATTGTCCCCAAATAATGGATGTGTGTTAACAGTGGTAGAGTGGAGATAAGACATTGTACTGTAAATTCACTGAGAGCTTAAATGTAGTTATTTATCTCTATATACCTTTTCATTAAGCATTGTTTTACACAAGCCATGGGTTCTCAATAAGTATTTTTTAACAGAGTAAAACTTTGCTGTTGAACCTAAAAATATAATTCAGATGGCAGGCATTTTAGGCCAGTCCAGAAAAAGAGAATGTTAATAGATTCAAGATTAGAATATATAAAGCGGTGCCCAAGATGTGTATCTCAGTGTGAGTCATAAACTATTCAGCAGCTCTGGCAAGTTGATGGGCAAATCTGGAATCTGCAATTCTACCTGCTATTAAGGCTTGATTTTTATGCCATGCGTAGACTATGTAGTTCCCACTAAGGTGGAGGAAGTGGGGTTGAAAGAGTGCTGACAATACACAAGTAGCTTAAAAAGTTTCAAATTAAAGGCAGTGAAATGTTTATGATGGCAGATGCTCAAGGTGGTTTTTCTCATGTTTCTGGATATCGGGTTATCTTTTACTGTCAGTGGCAGAGGCTAAGATGCACACTTTCTCATCTCCATGGCCAGGAATGAATAGTCTCTCTTTTTTGTGGGTAAGAAATTGCTACTGATTCTAGAAGAAAGCCTCCAGGCAAGTTTGTCTTCTCTTCTACACTACAGACAATATCTAGGCAGAAAACTGCACTCACTGAATTGATATGCCTGGTCCACCAGATGCTAGGCCATCCAAAGGGTATCAGATCAACTGTCAGAAGTGAGGAGCTAATATTTAAGCAATGCATCTGCTTGTAATACCTGACTCTCTCACTTCTGCTTGTGCGATCTTGGTAATGTTATCTTTCTGGGCAAAACTTTGCTCATTTACAAAATGGGAATAATAATTATGTCTATTCTATCAGATTGTTATGAAAATTAAATAAGTAATTCTTGTAAAATATTAAAATAGCAGTTGGCCTGTATCAGCACTCATTCAGTAATGGCAAATAGAATTGGCTTTTAATCTCCTCCAGAAAAATTACTTCCTGGTAATTTGATTGTTAAATATTGTAAATCATACAATTAGGAAGTTCTCTTACTTTATTCAAACTTTTGCAATACTAGTCACCTAATCTTGCATCAACACCCTAATTTAGCACTGAATAAAATCAGGCCTTCTATTTTTTATTTGCAGCTAAGTTTGAGAAACTGTGCCTGGAAAGGGGATAGAGCAGTTTTCAGTTTCTTCCACATCTCCTATCTCCCCTAAAATAAATATCCTGGGCAAATCACCCAGCCCAATTGAAAAGGAGGATTTTGTGTTACAGATGGCTCAAATGGCTCTTTATTAATTATGATCTATCATAATTTACTTTTAATAACTCAAGATAATCATAGAAACGTAGATTCACAAAGCTGAACAGGGCTTTATGTTCATCTAGTTCAGAATTCACATTTTACACTTAAATAAATCTGTCTTCATTTGTACTCCTTACGTAAACCACTCCCTTCCCCTTTACTTTGAGGGAGAGAGTTTGACATGGGCATCCTGCTTCTTAGCCATTGCTTGCCAGCCTGTGCTTCCATTTACTTATCCTGAGAGTGACAGTGTTACAAGCAATTCAGAATGAGGGCGTTAATGAGCACACTTTGCCAAATGCATGGTGCTTCACCTAACTCAACTTAGCCATTGTATAATCTTCAAGTCCATAGGCACATTTTAGCAACATAAATCAAGGTGAAACATCTTTGTTTCCAAAAAAAAAATACTATTCATGTAAGTATTAATCTCTCATTGATCTTGAATTACCTGGAATTTATTAATTTGTGACCTCGCCTGAAAGTTCCCTGAACTTTACATTTCCTTATCAATATCTACATCTATATATAATTGCTGTTTGCTATCTGAATAATTGGGCCTCACACATTACAATGTGGAGACTTTTCAGTTCAGATTTGGTATAACATAATGATGAAGAACAAAATGACTAGGCATATCATGCATGTAATCCTCAAATAGATGACAAAAATCCAATTCAGTGTAGAGTAACTGCACACACCAGCATTAACAGAAGTCCCTAATACATACAAGACAGGCCTCTAGCCAGAGGAAATGTAGTGGCCCAGATAGTGAAAATAACAACTTTGGCCTGAAGTAAACAGGCAGCATACTGTTACATTCTAGACACAAGGCAAGCAGCTATCGAGAACTGCAGCGTTTTTCTAAAGTGTATTCATGCAGTTTTAGGATATCATGACTTTTCAGAAGGACGGTACTGCATTCTGATACCATCATCTTAGAAAAGATAAGAGATTACGGCTTTACGTGCCTAGAAAATAGGAAAGGAAGATGCTATTATTGTCTTAAATATTGAATATAATGTATTTTCGCATTGTCAAAAAATAAAACAAAATATGCATATGTGTGCATACAACATGCTTTCTAATAGCAATTGAACACATCAGGTATTATTTAAAAGCTTCCTCTAATTTGCAATAAAAGGTGATAATGGAGTTTTCAAGATTAATATGCTAAACCATTGAAATGATGAAGCAGAGCATACATATCCCCTTGTAGTGGTTATTTAGAGATAGAAAACAAATGAATATTACTTTTTTTTTACTGTATATATAAAAGGTTTATTTTCTGTCACTGATTCTTCTTGCTAAAATACTGTTTAAATCAATCAATGTGTAGGGCTAATGGCTACCATCCAAAGACCACTATATGAACTGGTATTAAGAATACAAATGATACAAGATAATTAGGTAGTTTCATTTTGATATGTGAGTGGCCTTGCAATGCTTTGTAAAATACAGACAGACAGACATTACTACTGCATTTCTATAAATCACAGATGCAGAATAATACATTTTTTTCTTAACTACAGGGCATGTACTCTTTTTATAAGATAATATTTAATTATTTTTCATTGAAAAATAAAAATTGTACATATTTACCATGTACAACATATGGTTTTGAAATATGCATACATTGTGGAATGCTAAACTGAGATAATTTACATGTGCATTACCTTATATACTTATCTTTGTGTGTGTGTGTGTCGTGAGCACACTTAAAACCTACTCTCTTAGCAATTTTCAAGAATACAATACATTGCTACTAACTATAGCCATTAAGTTGTATAATATATCTATTGAACGTATGCTTCCTGTCTAACCGAAGGTTTGTATTATTTCACCAGCATCTCTCCAACACCATAATCCCACCCCACCATTCTACTCTCTGCTTCTATGAGGTCAACTTTTTAAAAATCCACATATAAGTGAAATTATATGACATTAGTCATCCTGTGCTTGGCTTCTTTCACTTATTCAAATTTCATAATGAAATAGCTGCACTATTGTTCTTTGAATTATAGTCTTTGTTGACGTCACTGTGCAATACTAAAAAGAACCGTTATGTATAAATGGGTTGTTACGAAATAGTTCACTGGAACACTGAACTGGGTTCAGTTCAGTGAAAGAGGTTGTTATGAATCTTTCACTGACTCCTCAATTCTCAAGTCTTTTTGAGAAGTAGCTCTCAGCTATAGCTGCCAACCATATTAGTATAATCTGGAAAAAAAGTTCTTTAAATACCTACAACCCAATCTCACTTAATGTTCATTTCTCAGAATATTAGAAAACAAAATATACAAAAAGTAAGATCTGAGTTCAAACCTCAATATATTACTAATACCAAGGATAAGTCACTTAATATTTTAAGCAAAACATTAATCTGTAAAATGGGTTTCCTAACTTGCCAAATGCTAACTTCTTATAAGGTATAGGTTTATGTGAGGATTAAATGAGGTAAGAGATGTGATAGAACTTGAAAAAGCACAAATTGCTATGCAAGTGTAAGGTCTTATTATTGTAATTAAAATTAACATAAGAAATTGAGTGACTACAAAACCAATCCCTATGTGCTTCTAAAAAAAATCTGGGCAATTTATCAACATATCTAAATTAAGTATTAATAAGCAGAAGTGTACGTAGAATGACTGAAGAAAAGATCAGAATTTAGGGAAACAATGCTATTTGAATGGAGACTGTATGCGTGTGGGTGGGTGAGCACTTTTCAACAGAAAACTATGCATTGCCCCATACAGAAAAATCTTCCAAGCATTACTTAATTCTAGCTTTTTACTGACTGAGCTAATTTTCAACTCTGTAAGTGGTAGGTCTCTAATAGACCTATGAATTCTGTCTTGCATAATAGAGGTTCAACACACTTCCTTTCCACTCTGTATTAACACCAGTTTTGCCACCCTTTACATATTTATTTCAACATTCCTGATCTATAAATGTGCCTGCTTATACAGTCCTCTTTGAACCAGTTATAACATGTGTCTGGCAACCACATTAAATGAGTAGATATTAAAATGTGTTTATTTTAAATCTGTGTGAGAGTTACAATTTTTTCCTTTTCTGAAAATTATATTTTAACAGCACCAAAGAAGAAATGTCAGTGAAAGAGAGGGCAGTCAATTATCATATGAACAAGCAAAACTACACAGAAAAAGACATGTCCCTGAGACCAAAGAGAAAAACGATTTGGAGAAATAGCTCAGGGGTGTCTGGCAAATTGAAAGAGGTTAAGAATGTATTGCATTTAGCAACCAAGTAACCATTGGTATCTTTACAAGAGTATTTTATAATATAATGAGGTTAAGTACAATGCAGACTTTAGATGAGCAGGTGAGAAGTGGCAAAGGAAAGCATCAAAGCAAGCCTACCTTTTCTTTAACTTTTCTTTTTTTGAAACTTACTCTTCTGTATCTGTAAAAATAATAAATGCTCACTTTAAAAAATACAAAAAAGTAAAAAAAGAATGCAAACCTCTTCTGAAAGTATACTGACTTGAACATCTTTCCGTACTTTCCTCTAAATGCATATAACTTAAAATAATGGAACCATAATGTATCTACCTACTATTAGGTAAATAACTTAATTTTGTTTTATCACTTAATCTTCCTAGTTAAACTTTGTATTTATTTCGATTTTGACAGCTTAGTTATGCGTCCTCCTGGCAAAGAAAGGGAAAGTAAGGAGACAGATAATTTGAATATATGTACATGCTTCTCTTATTCTTATAACACTCACATCTGTATGACAGTTTACAGCTCACATAGTATCTTCCCATGATTTGTTTTATTTAATCCTTAAACTCTATGAGATAAGACAAGGAGGCATTTTTGTCCTTAGTTTACAATGAAAAAATATAAGGATTGATACGGTGAAATATCCTGCTCAAAGTCACAAAACTGTTACTCAAGTCCTTCATTCAACAAAATTATGCCAGAGACCATTAAAATAAAAATGATTAGAAAGTGGTGTTTGCTGTTCTCTCTGTAATTCAAAATTTATTGAGAGAAAAGCATATAAATAAGCACAAGCAAATCATTCAGAGGTCCTGTAGGAGATGCCTAAACAAGGTAAGAGAGAGTAGTCACTTTTTTTGTTGTTGTTTGTTGATAATAGGCTATGTCTTGCAAAGCAAAATAGAATAATTGTATCATTAACTAGAGAGAGAGAGAGAGACTCCAGTTTACAGGAGATCTGGTGAGAAATGGGGTAGTGCCCTCCTTAGGGACTTCTTCTTGAGATATGTACTTACATAGAAAGAAATAAACTTGATGTCAAGATTTTACTGAATTTTCGTGAACAAGCAGAGTTTGTGGACATCTTTTCAAGGTAAAAGCCTGTCATGTAGACACAATGAAAATGAGTTAGAGAGCTTTACCAAAACACTATAAAGTATGCATGTCATGTTCTTCAATTTCAAAGATTCATGCTGTTCATTCTAACTCAGAAAAACAGGCAATTGCTAAAGAAAAATTATTTTAAGCTGAAATTTTCAGCAAGCTCACAGTAATTTCAGGTATCTTCATAATGGTAGAGAGGGCAAGATGCATCAATATCTAAACTGGCTCAAAGACTGGAGAAATTAATATTTAAGCAGGCGACTGAAGTCTACCCTGTTCACTCAAGAAGTGAAGAGGCAATAACAGGTAATAGAACCCAGCAAAAACAAGGTGCCTTGTGGAGGTCATGGAAATGGAAAAGAAAACCAGCAAAATAAAAAACTTCATGAAAAAGGTTCTGGTCTGAACTGAGAGAAGCCAATAGTACACTGTAGAATTGGATTCAGAATTGCTTTCAAAGTTTTACTCTCCTACTTGGATATGAAGGGTTTATTTTTCCTTTCAAATAACAATATGGACTTCTAGTTTTCAGTTTAGCATGTAGGAAATTTGAAAGTCTTTGTTCTAACAGTAAGTAAAAAACTGAACAAACCGTAAAAGCAACAACTTTTCTTAGAGTCTTCACAGAAATGAGGTCACAGGGCAAACCACTAAACCCCAAATTGGAGAGACAGACAAGTGGATGCAAAAAATTACAACTTACCAGGACAGAAACCCATAATCAAAAACATCCTTAGAAACCAATGACATAGTAGGGAAAACTGAACTGTAATTGAAGAGTTGCTGGAGGCTTAGATTGGAAAAGTTGGAGAGTTGAAAACTCTATGGGAACCAAGTAATAGGAGGGCCCTGACACTTTTGTGAGCTTTACTTCTTAGAGCTATCAGGTTTTTACAGTGAAGATGCGAGAAAATTCCCTGGTGTTTCCAGCATGGTAAAAATGTACTCACTTTTAAATACCCCAGAGCATTCTATTCTTCTTAACAAGGCCTGCCCTCAAGAGAAAATATTTCACCAGAGAGTAACCTATTGGGATTTTATCAGAGCCCAACTGACCTGAGGAAGTACATAAAGCAAATCCAGCCCTCTCTAGCTTTCACATGGGTGAAAGGAAATAGTCAAATTCAGCCTGTTCTAGCCTTTCAAATGAGAGAAGAGAAATACACAACTCTAGCCACCCCCTCCGCCTCAGCCATCTGGTCCTACTTTTGAGTGGGAGGAGGACTGAGAAGCACTGATGAATTTTATGGTCCAGGGGCACAGGCTCACTAAAAAGACTGCAACTTAATTATAGGACTACAAAACAGCCCCTTCTCCCCACTTCACCACCACATCCCTAAAGACCTATTTACTGCAGTTCCCTGTGCCCTCGTTCATGTCAGGATATCCAGAAAAAAATTGCAAGGCACACTAAACAGATAAAAACACAGTTTGAAGAAAGAGCAAGATTCAGAACCAGTCTCAAAAATGGCAGGGATGTAGGAATTATCAGACCATCAATTTAAAAATACTAAGATTAATAAGGGCTCTAATGTACAAAGTAGACAACGTGATAACAGAAAAATAGTGCAGAAAGAGAAATGGAAACTCTAAGAAAGAATTTTAAAAAACGGCTAGAGATAAAAGACACAGAAACAAAGAAAGCCTTTGATGGGCATTAGTACACTGAACATGAGTGAGGAAGGAATCTCTGAACTTGAAGATATGTCAGTAGGAACTTCCAAAATTGAAAAGCAAAGAAGAAGAAAAGAATAAAGTATCTAAGAACCATAGACAACTTCAAAAGGTGTAACGTACTCAGACTTTCAGTAACAACATGGTTGAGCTCAATAGCATAATAAGCCAACTCAATAAAATTGATATCTGTAGACTACTTTATCTAACACAGTAGAATACATATTATTGTCAAGGTCACATTAAATAATCATCAAAATAGACCGTATTCTGGGCCATGAAAACACCTTCACAGAATTAAAATAATATAAATTATTCAATGCCTACTCTGAAATCACAATGGAATTAAACTAGAAATCAATAAAAATAATAGTTGGAAAATTCCAAAATACTTAGAGATTAAGCAACACACTTCTAAATAACACATGAGTCAAAGAAGAAATCTCAGGACAAATTAAAACATATTTTGAATTAAATAAAAATGAAAACACAAGTAAATTCATGGGAAATAACAAAAGCATATTTAGAGGGAATTTGTAGATTTATAAAAGAAGAATGATCTAAAATTAACAACTTAAGGTTACGCCTTAGAAAACTGGAAAGAAAAAGAACAAATTAGATCTAAAGTATGCAGAATGAAAGACATAATAAACTGTAGATCAGAAATCAATAAAAATGAAAATTAAATCAAAAGAGAAAATCAATGACACTAAAGTCTGATTCATTAAGGTCAATAAAATTAATAAATCTCTAGCCAGGCTAACTAAGATAAAAAGAGAAGGGTGCAATTACCAATATCATAAATGAAAGAGGGTATATTACTGCAGATCTCATGGATATTAAAAAGATAATAAAAGAATATTTGAAATAGCTGTACTGTGTCAACACATTCGATAACCTAGATGACATCTACCTATTCCCTGAAAGACACAATCTACCAAAAGTGACACAAAAAGAAGTAGACACTCTGGATAGCCTATATCTACTAATGAAATAGAATCAATAATAAATGCCCTTCAAAACAGAAATCACCAGGCTCATATGGATTCACAGGTGCATTCCAGGAAACATTTAGGGAAGAAATTTTACTAATTCTCTGCAATCTTGTTCAGAAGATAAAAGCAGAGAGAGCACTTCTTAACCCATTCTATAAGAAGAGGATCACCCTAATACCCAAATCAGATGAAGACATTCTTAAAAAAAGGAAATTAGAGACTAATATCTCCCGTACATAGATGCAAAATTGTCAACAACATTTTAGTAAATCAAATCTAATAATGTATACATAATTGAACACCATGACCAAATGGAATTTTTCTCAGGTATGCAAGGAAATTTCAACATTTGAAAACGAATTCATTTAATTCATCACATCAACAGGCCAAAGGAAAAAAATCATATGATCATATTAATAGACACAGAAAAACCATTTCACAAAATCCACACTATTCATGATAAAAACATTGCAAACTATCAATCCTATCTAGAGACGAAAAATAAAGAAAAAGGAAAATAAATAAAAAGCATACATATTGGACAAGGAAATGGAAAATTATATCTGTGTGCAGATGATATAATTTAGTTATGTAGAAAAACCTAAAAAAAATCCACGAAAAACTGTTACAACAACAATTTCAGCAATGTTTCAGGATACAAAATTAACAGACAAAATATTAAGCGTTTCTGTACACTAACAAAGACCAATCAGCAAAAGAAATTAAGAAAATACCAATTTTAGAAACAAATTGTCAGTATAAAAATTACAGAAAATTACAAGTGTTAAAACGTGGAGAAATTGAAACACTTGCACACTGTTGGTGGGAATTTAAATTAATTCAAGTACTATGAAAAGAATATGAAGTTTCCTCAAAAAATTAGAAAATAGAACTAGCATGTGATATAGAAATCCCACTTCTAGTCATATATCCAAAAGAATTTAAAGTAGGATCTCACAGAAATATTTGCACACTCATGTTCATCTCAGCATTATTCACAATGGCCAAGAGGTAGAAGCAACCCAAATGTGCACTGACAGATGAATAGATGAAGAAACATGATATATACACACAAAGTTATGTTATTCAGCCCTAAAAAAGAAAAAAATTCTGTCACGTACTACCATATGGATGAACCTCCAGAAGTTATACTAAGTGAGATAAGCCAGTCACAAAAAGTCACGTACTGTATGATTCCATTCATATGAAGTATTGAAGGAAATAAAGATCACAGAGGCAGAGAGTGGAAAGGTTTTTGTCATGAGTGGGAACTGGGTGATGGAGGGTGTAAGAGGAATTAGTATTTAGTGGGTATACAGTTTCAGTTTTGTAAGATGAAAAATTTGTAGCGATTTGCTATGCAACCATGTAATAATAAACACTATTGAACTATATACTAAAAATATTAAGAAAATACATTTAATAATGTAATGTTATGTGTTTTATTACCACAATAAAAATTAGTAAACTGCTTTCCTATATAACAATAATAAACAAATGGGATTTGAAATTAAAAACACATTACCATTCAAAATACCTGCTCTCTCAAAATGAAGTACTTAAATATAAATCTAAAAATGTGTGCAAAGTCTATGTGAGAAAATTTACAGAACTCTGATTTTAAAAACTAAAGAAAAATTAAATAAATGGAGAGGCATTTCATGTTAGTGGATAGAAAAACTCAATGTTTTCAATATGTCACTTTTTTTCCAATTTGAACTTTAGATTCAAAACAATCCAAATAAAAATTCCAGCAAGTTATTTTGTGGATATCAATAAGTTGATTCTAAAGTTAACATACAAGTAAAAGTACCAGAACAGCAATGCAATATTGAAGGAGGAGAACAAATTTCGAGGACTGACATTATTTTACTTAAAGGCTTATTAGAAATCTACAGTAATTAGGCCGGGCGAGGTAGCTCACGCCTGTAATCCCAGCACTTTGGGAGGCTGAGGCGGGCGGATCATAAGGTCAGAAGATCGAGACCATCCTGGCTAACACGGTGAAACACCGTCTCTACTAAAAAAAAAAAAAAATAGCTGGGCATGGTGGTGGGCACTTGTAGTCCCAGCTACTCGGGAAGCTGAGGCAGGAGTGGCGTGAACCCGCGAGGCGGAGCTTGCAGTGAGCCGAAATCACACCACTGCACTCCAGCCTGGGGTGACACAGCAAGACTCCATCTCAAAAAAAAAAGAAACCTACAGTGATCGAACAGTGTAACATTGGCAAAATAATTGACAGAAAGATCAGTGGAAAATATTAGAGAGTTTAGAAATAGATCTGCACAAATATAATCAACTTATTTTTGACAAGGATCAAAGGCAATGTAATGGAGAGAAGATGGGCCTTTCAACAAATCGTGCTGAAACAACTGGATATGCACATGCAGAAAAAGAAATAAATCCAGATATAGACCTTACACACTTCACAAAAAATTAACTCAAAAGGGATCTCATACCTAAATATAAAATGTAAATGTAAAGCTCCTAGAAGATAACATGGAGAAAATTTAAATGATGAATATGCTGATAACTTTTTAGATACAACACTAAAGGTAGGATACATGAAAGAAATAATTGAAAAATTGAACTTTATTAAAATTAAAACTTCTAGTCTTTGAAACACACTGTCAGCAGAATGAGAAGGAAAGCAATAGACTGAGAGAAAATAATTGCAAGAAACATGACTGGCAAAGGGCTGCTATCCAAAGTATACAAAGAATTCTTGCATCTCATCAATGTAAAAACAAACAACCTGAATAAAAAATGGGCTGAAGACATAAACACTTCACCAAAAAAACACACAGATGACAAATAAATATGTGAAAAGATGCTTCTGTTTTCAACATCATATATCATTAGGAGATTATAAATTAAAACAATGAGATACCACTACATACCTATAATAATTGTCTAAATTCAAAACACAAACAGTGTCAGATGCTGGCAAGGATGTGGAGAAATAGCAAGCTTCATTCATTGATGGTGGGAATGCAAAATTGTATGGCTACTTTGGAAGACAAAACACTTTCTTACAAAACTAAATATATTTCTACCATACAGTACAGCAAATGTGCTCCTTTGCATTTACCCAAAAGAGTAGAAAACTTATATCCATGCAAAGACATGCAAACTGATGTTGACAGATGTTTGGCAACATAATTGCCAAAACCTGGAAGCAACCAAAATGTGCTTAATCAAGGGAATGGATAACATGCCTTAGTACATTCCAACAATAGAATATTATTCAGTGGTTAACAGAAAGGAGTTACCAACCATGGAAACTCCCATGAAATAGGTAAACTCATGTCATGGGGGTTTGTTGTACAGACTATTTCTTTACACAGGTATTAGCCCAGTCCTCGTTAGTTATCTTTCCTGAGTCTCTCCCTCCTCCCACTCTCCACACTACAATAGAACCCAGTGTCTGTTCCCCTCTGTGTATCCATGTGTTCTCATTATTTAGGTCCTACTTATAAGTGAGAACATGTTGTATTTGGTTTTCTGTTCTTGCATTAGTTTGCTAAGGATAATGGCAACCAGCTCCATCCATGTACCTGCAAAGGACATGATCTCATTCTTTGTTATGGCTGCATAGTATTTCATAGTGTATGTATACCATATTTTCTTTATCTAGCATACCGTTGATGGGCATTTAAGTTGATTCCATGTGTTTGCTATTGTGAATAGTGCTGCAACAAACATTTTCTGCATATGGCTAGCCAGTTTTCCCAGCACCATTTATGGAATAGGGAGTCTTTTCCCCATTGGTTGTTTTTGTCAGCTTTGTCAAAGATTAGATGGTCATAGGTATATCGTCTTATATATCAGCTCTCTATTCTGTTCCATTTATCCATGTCCCTGTTTTAGTACCAGTACCATGCTGCTTTGATTATTGTAGTCTTATAATATAGTTTGAAGTCAGGTAACATGATGCCTTCAGTTTTGTTGTTTTCACTTAGTATAGTCATGGCTATTCAGGCTCTTTTTTGGTTCCAAACTATTTTAAAATAGCTTTTTTTTTCTAGTTTTATGAAGAATGTCGTTGGTAGTTTGAAAGGAGCAGCATTGAATCTATAGAATGCTTTGGGCAGTATGGGCATTTTCATGATATTGATTCTTCTTATCCCTGTGCATGGAGTGTTTTTCCATTTGTTCATGTCTTCTCTCATTTCTTTGAGCAGTGTTCTGTAATTCTCATTGTAGATATCTTTCACCTCCCTGGTTAGCTGTGTTCCTCTGTATTTTATTCTTTCTGTGGCAATTGTGAATAGGACTGCCTTCTTGATTTTTTCTTGGCTTGGCTGTTGTTAGTGTATAGGAATGCTAGTGATTTTTGTACATTGATTTTGTATCCTGAAACTGTTGATTGTTTATCAGCTGAAAAAATTTTGGGCCAAGACTATGAGGTTTCCTAGGTAGAGAATCATGTGGTCTTCAAACAAGGATACTTTGACTTCCTCTGTTCTTATTTGGATGCCCTTTATTTCTTTCTCTTGCCTGACTGCTTTGGCTAGAACTTCCAATACTATGTTGAATAGGAGTGTTGAGAGAGGGCATCCTTGTCTTGTGTTGGTTTTCAAGGGGAATGCTTCCAGGTTTTTCCCTTTCAGTATGATGTTGGCTTTGGTTTTGTCATAGATGACTCTTATTACTTTGTATTACGTTCCTTTAATACTTAGTTTTTGAGAATTTTTAACATGAAGGGATGTTGAATTGAAAGTCTCTTCTGCATTTATTGAGATAACCATGTGGTTTTTGTCTTTAGTTCTGTTTATGTGATAAATCACATTTATTGATTGACGTACATTGAACCAATCTTTCATCCCATGGTTAAAGCCTACTTAATTGTGGTGGATAAACTTTTTGATATGCTGCTGGATTCGGTTTGCCAGTATTATTTTGAGGATTTTTGCATTGATGTTCATCAAGGAAATTGGCCTGAAGTTTTCTTTTTTGTGTGTGTCTTGGCCAAGTTTTGGTATCAGTATTATGCTGGCCTCATAAAATGAGTTAGAGAGGAAAGCTTCCTCCTCAGTTTTTTGTAATAGTTCCAGCAGGAATGGTACCAGCTCTTCTTTGTACGTCTGATAGAATTCATCTCTGAATTTTTCTGGTTCTGTGCTTTTTTTGGATGCTAAGCTATTTATTACTAATTGAGTTTTGGAATTCGTTATTGGTCTGTTCAGGAATTCAATTTTTTCCTGGCTTAGTCTTGGAAGAGTAAAATGTACTGTTTCATAAGCACGTTATTGATCAGCATTTAATAATCAATATTTATATTCTGGTAAGAGATAAATTACCTCTCTCTCATTTTTTTTTTCTGCAGCACATAGAAGAATACCTCAGACATATAAAGTTTTCCATTTCAGTACATAAATCAGTATAATACTTATTACAGTAATCTCACATGTATACTTACATATGTATTTTAGATAATTCTGTACAAATTAATGAAAAGAAAACATTTATTTATTCATCCATTTGTCACTAAGGTATCCATCTGTTCAACAAATGTTTATTGAAACTATATTCTGTTCTAGACGTTATAATAGTAACGAATGCAGGAATGGACATTGTCTTCCTTGTGTTTTTAGTATAACCACAGATATACCATTAAGCAACTATTAAAACAGAGGGTGATAAATGCTATAATAGGGAAAAAGCAGGTGCTGATACCCAAATGCCCTATAGGTTAATTTGGAGTTTCAGAGAAGGTTTTTACCAGGAAATGATAAGTTGACATTAAGAACAAAATGATAGTAAGAAGTTATCCAAACTAAAAGGGAGCAGAGAAGCACATCAAATGGCCATCCCACGCAGAGATACGTTGAATGCACACGAAAAAGAAAGAACAATGAAGAGATGAAGGGGATTGAGTGTGACGAGATCAGAGAGAAAGAGGTGGCTAAAGAGTGGGCAAGTCATGGCTTGACTATGACAGACTTTATAATCAAATCTGGAAGTAAATATTTTACCCTAAGGAGAGTAGAAAAAGATTAGAGTATAAAAGCTGAAAAACATATAGAGACAGGGTGTCCAGTAAGAATATATGAGAATATTCTTGAGATAAATAATATTAGCTTTAATGGAAATGTTGGCAATGAAAATGGAAAATAGGAAAATGTATAAATAAGTAGAAATGAATTGAACATTCGTGAACAGTTAATGGATCAAAGAAGAAACCAAAAAAGAAAAACAAACTAAGCCCAAGTTAGCAAATAAGATAGATTAGAGCAGAAATAAGTTAAATACAGATTAGAATAATAACAGAAAAGATGAACCAAACTAAGAGCTAGTTTGTTGAAAAGATGAGTAAAATTTAAAAACATTTAGTTAGACTAAGAAAAAATAGAGAAGACACAAATAAATAAAATCAGAAATGGATAATAAGCCTGGCCAGGAGAGAAAGATATTAGTCTTGAAAGTAGGAACAGGAAGCAGTTAAATCCCAGATGAAGCAGCACAGCTGAGTGACTTTCCCTGCCTGCTTCTTTTCCCTGCCTGAGAAAGAAGCTGAGGGTTTTTTTTCTTTTCTTTTCTTTTCTTTTTTCCCCGCCCTGGGACCTGATAGCTTCACTGATGAATTCTACCAGTTATTTAATAAAGAATTAATATCAATCTTTTTTCAAAGTCTTTCAAAAAAAAAAAAAGAAAGGAAAGAAGACTTTCAAACTCATTTCACAAGGCCAGTATTACCCTGGTACTAAAGCCAGACAGATAAATAATTTAAAAACATACTTACAGGCCAATATCTGTCATGAACATAGATACAAAAATTTTAACAGAATACCAGCAAACTGAATTCAACAAACTATTAAAAGACTGATATACTGTCATCAAGTGGGATTGATTCCTGGCATTCATGGATGGTTCAATATACACAAATTAACAAACGTAATACACCACATTAATAGAATGAAGGATGAAAATCATATGATCATCTCAATATATGCAGAGAAAATATTTGATAAAAAGCAACATCCTTTCATGTTAAAAATTATCAACACATTATGTACAGGAGAAATGTACCTCAACACAACAAGCCCACAGCTAATATCATACTTAATGTTGAATGTTGAAAGCTTCTTTTCTAAGATCAAAAAACAAGACAAGAATTTCCCAACTTGCAACTTCAATTCAACATTGTTCTGGAAGTCCTAGTTAGAGGAATTAGGTAAGACAAGGAAATAAAAGGCATCCAAAATGGAAAGGATGGAGTATATTTTTTCTGTTTGCAGATAACATGATTTTATACTAAGAAAATCCTAAAGACTTCACCAAAACACTGTTAGAACTAATAAATGAATTCAGTGAAGTCACAGGATACAAATCAACATATAAAAATCAATTGCATTCCTATATGCTAAAAACAAACTATCCAAAAAAGGAATTAAGAAAAAAAATTCATTGAAAATACCACTCAAAAAGAATAAAATACATAGCAATAAATTTAATAAAATGAATGACATATCTGTATACTGAAAATTCTGATATTGATGAAGATTTAGGAAGACAAAAATAAATGCAAAGATATCCTCTGTTCATAGATCAGAGGAATCAATATTGTTAAAGTGTTCATACTACCCAGAAATGTAATCTCTATCAAAATTTCAAGGGCATTATTCACTGAAATAAAAAAAAAATAACAAATCCTAAAAGTCACATGGAACCACAAAAAACTAAATAGCCAAAGTCATAAGAATGGCAAGAAAAACAAAGCTGGAGACATCAAACTGCTTAATTTTTAAATATACTACAAAGCTAAAGTAATTGAAGCAGTATGGTACTTCCATACATATGGGGATATACACTAATGGAACAAAACAGAAAGCCTAGAAATAAATCCACACATCTATGGTTAATTCATTTTTGGCAAAGGTACCAAGAACACACAGTAAGGAAAGGATAGTCTCTTCAACAAATCCTGGTGGAAAAACTGTATATTCAACATACAAAAATAATGAAATTGGATCTTTATCACATACTATTTAAAAAATCATTGCAAAATGGATTAAAGGCCCAAAACTGTAACAATACTAGAAGAAACCTTAGGGAAAAAGCTTCGTGATATTGATCTGGGAAATGTTTTTTTGGATATGACCTTAAAGCACAGGCAGCAAAAGTGAAAATGGACAAATGGGATTATATCAAACCAAAAATCTTCTACACGATAAAGGAAACAACAGAGTGAAAACACAATCAATGAAACTGCAGAAAATATTTGCAAACCATGCATTTGATGAGGGTTTACTATCCAAAATGTATATGTAACTTAAAAATTTCAATAGCAAGAAAGCAAATACACTGATTAAAAAATGGGCAAAGGAGCAGAATAGACATTTTTCAAAAGAAGACATACAAATGGACAACTGGTGTATGAAAAACTGCTCAGCCTTACTAATTAGGGAAATGCAAATTAAAGCCACAATGAGATATTACTTTGCAACTGTTAGAATGGCTAAGATATATACATGTGTGTAAATGTGTATGTATGTATACAGAAACCTGGGTCAATGTACATTGAGTGTCAAAAGTGCCTTTTGTTGGCCAGTTAAATGACCCTTTGTATATAGGCTGTGTGTGTATGTGTGTGTGTTTGTGTGTGTGTGTGTGTATATATATATATATATGTGTGTGTATATATATAACACAACAGAATACCATGCTTTACATGCTTAATCTTAAACACAAAGAAATCTTAAACACAAGGAAATCTTGTCATTTGTGACAGCATGGATGCACCTGGAGAACATTTTTGTTAGGTGAAGTAAGCCAGGCGCAAAAAGCAAATACTGCATGATCTCACTCATATGTGGAACTAAAAAAGTCAAACTTACAGAAGCAGAGTAGAATGGTGGTCTTCATGGTCTGGGGTGTGGGAAAATAAAATGATGTTGGTCAAAGGGTACAAAGTGTCAGTTATGCAGGGTGAGTAAATCCTGGAGATCTAATCTATAACTTGATGAATATAGTTAATAGAGTATTATATGTTTAAAATTTGCTAAAGGAGTGGATCTTAAATGTTCTCCCCATCCCCACACACACTAAATGGTAAGGATCTTAGATAATGGATATATTAATCAATTTGGTTCTGGTAATCATTTCATAATGTACACTTGTATCAAACCATTCTATTGTACACATTAAATAGATACAGTTTTTTGTCAATTATACCCAATAAAGCTAGAAAAAAAATTAAAAAGAACATGAAAATCATGGAGTTTTGAGAGACATAGGATTTACAGGTTGACTTGATGTGGATATACAAAATAAGGGAGAAGTCAAGGGGAGCTCCCTGTTTCTGGCTTTGACAATGAGCTGGATGCTAGTACCCTTCACTGCAAGGAGAAATCAATATGCATTACAAATTAGCTACACAGGAACAGGTTGACATCACATTTGAACGTGTTGTTTGTGTAATACATCCACTGGTGACATTGAATGAAGGGTCGGGTTTATGGTTATAGAGCTCAGGAAATACAGGTTTTGGAGTCATAGCCTTATACATGAACACTGAATCCTTAGAAATAAATAAGATATTCCAGATAAAGCATGTAAAGCATCACAAGTGAGGCTAGAAATGAGGAATTGAGAAAGCCAAATGTAAAGTGAGTTGCAGGAGAAGAGCCTGCTTTTGAGGAATCTATGAAAAAAGTGTCTCAGAATACAGAAACCATAGGAGGGAAACATCTGCAGTTATATTTGCTTGAAACAAGTTAAATAAACACTTCTTTTACTTTGGCTTATGAATAATGGGTGTCCCTGTCAAGAGCATTTCCCACGAAGTAATTATGAGAGAAGTCACACAACAGTAGTTCTAGAAATGTGTGAGAATTAGAAAATGAAGGCTGTAAAATGCAAAAAGCTATTGAATAGGCAGGAGTCTTAGAATTTTAAAGTCAAAGAAATGCTGACCATAGTCAAGAGATATCAGAAGAGAAGAATCTGTGGTTATACAAAATAGTTACACAACAGTTATACAAAGGCCAGCTGGCTCTAATTAAACAGAAAATGCGGGAAAAGTGGAGGAATGGCATGCAATATTCAAAAACTCCTGTTGCTCTCTACAATTCTCATTGAAAGTCACATAGTACCTCCTTACTAATGTTTAGTATCTTGTCCTTATGTGATGTTTGTAAGAGCATGGCTCCTTTTTCTGTATTGTTGACCAGCCTTCACATTTTATTTGGGAGTATAATTTAATTTTTTAAAACATGTGGAAAATCGAACTTCTACCAAATAGTCTTTCAAGAATCAAAATGGATACAATTAACTGTTTCCAACATGAAACCTCACTGATTAAACAAACATGTATTGAGTGTCTACTAAATGCCAGGTACTGAACACATAGAAGAAAACAAAGCATTTTTAAAAAACTAAACAAACAAATAAAAAACTCTGGCCCATGGTGTTAACATACAGCCTTCACTTATAAAATTTTATGTTTACCTTAAATTTCATGTAGTTTCATAAACAAATCCATTAAATTTCACGTTATGCGATGAGACATGTCATTTCTTATTCTTTTCCCTAACCCTCAATATCTCATACAGTTCTCTGAGTAAATGGAATTAATATTAAAATGACCTACTTAATTATTACCACAACTACTAAAATATTGGGAATTAAATAATTAAAGATATTTACTAATATGAGAATTGGATTGGTTTCAAATATGAAGTAGCCATATCATCTGACTATATTTTATGTAAGTTCAGCTGGCCCAACTTGTGATAATAAGGACAAAATCTCAGAGATCCTCTAAGGGAGAATGCAGTAATCTTTATTAATTCCCCAACTTTGATTCAACCATTTTGACTTATTTTTCCTATTTTTAGAAATTTTAAGGAAAGAACTTTACCATGTGACTTATCCATAAGTTGACCCTCATTAGTACCACTGTTCCTTATGTGATTCTCCATGAAGTTACAGAAAGGATAATAATTATTATTACCATTTACTATCACTGTTATTTTAATTAACATACAATCTGTGAAAATAAAAATGAGAGTCCTATCTAAAGTAAATATCTTCTCCCTGCTAAAATATAGATTGTGATTTAATTTTCAAACATATATTTTAAATTCATATTTAAAGTGAAAACTGTTTTTTGTTTGTTTGGGGTACAGCAAAATTTAGTAGCCCAAATAACCTTTACATATTTCCAATGAACTAGCATAGATGAGTCACTGAGATAAAAGCTGTCACTACTGAGTTTGCGCCAACTCTACTGTAAACATAGAAAGTTTATAATATGGTAATATATTGTGGCTAAAAGACAAAGTTTAGCAATATTATTATGTATTTGAAAGTTTAATTTTAGTTTAGCATATTTTTCATTTCACAAATTTGAAGTAAAAGTAGAAAGGAATAATGATAAAATGATGAGGCTTTCAACACTTCAGGCAATTTGGAAATTCTGTAATTAGCAATAATTGCAGAATCAGCACTTACTACACACTTGAAATAAATGCGTCTTTAAACAAACTACAATTTAAATATTTCTCATACAAATATAGAAAACAACGTTGTCTCAAAAGGAAATAAAATAAAAACATACTGATAAGCTGCTGAGTTAATTGCTGTGTTCAAACTGTCCTATCTATTTTTACCTTTAAAAATGTATGCCCTACTTTTTTATTACCATCTGCAGAGACGAAAAACTATCTTTTGCACTTGAATTAAAGCCATGCTCACCTACTTTAAAAATAATAACTGATACTTCATGTCTCATGATATCAAGGAAAAAGAATAAATCCATATTAAATTAATAATAATTAACATAGTTAATGTATTTATGCTACCATACCATATTAAATGTTTTGAGAAAAGGGACAAAATACTTCTAGTTTATTGTTTTGATTGTTGGAAGGATCCAAAAGCAAATAATTTCTAAATAGTAGTTTTTTCTTATTTATTAATTTGTGGTATTTACTTTTCTTCATTGTGGTTTTGATTTGAAGTTTATTAGAAATAGAAATTATAATGTTGTGTTTCAGGGTGTATGCAAGGAATGTAGTTTAGGGGAGAGAAAGGATAGAAGAGATTTGTAATCAGTCCTTTTGGGTTGGGGTAAAGACTCCCTTCTCTCAGTGAGCCTACTGGGACATATTGAGTCGTAACTAAAATTATTTTATTTCTTGTTACCCATTGTTTATTCAGTATTTATCATATATATGAAAGATTTGGGGATTTTTAACTTTTTATTTTAAAGCAAGTATAGACTCGAAGTTACAAAAATGTGTACAGCAAGTCAATGTCAGTAAAAATATCAAAGTAGAGAACTCTAAAATCTGCCTCCCCAATAATTAATAAATACACTGACAAAAACTGTAAGAATAAACTATTTTAGAATGCTTAAGGAAAAGACAGCTGAATCTCAGTAAGAGATGTTTGTAGCATTTTAACTTACCTCAGTTACTTCCTTGATGATAGTCTTGAAAAGGCCAATTTTTATTCCTGGTATGAGTAACTAGCACGAGAGGGTCCAGGGTGGGCCTTATTTTCAAAGAATTGTGGTTGTTTATTTTAACCTATGTGATGACTCCTTGAAAGCCTGGCTCAAAGGGCTTGCCTTTATTTTTCCTAACTCAGAACTCTCTCAGGTCTGAGGAGGCTACTTAACGACAAAAACATTTAAAGACAAATTTAATAGTTGCTACTGCCTGGGGCAAATGATAATAGTTGGTATAAGCAATAGACTAATCAAAAAGTTAAACATAGAATTACCATATGACCCAGATTTTACACTGCTAGGTGTTTCCTAAGAGAATTGAACATGTATATTCAATATAAAAACATAACTTCAAATGAAATAAACATTTGCACATAAATGTTCATAGTAGAATTAGTCACAATAGCCAAAGAGTGATTGATCAACAGATAAACAAATTATGGTATGTGCGTACAGTGGAATATTATTTAGTCATCAAAAGAAATGAAGTATTTGTACATGCTACAAAATGGATGAACTTTGGAAATCTTATGGTAAGTGAAAATAGCCAGACAAAAAAGGCCATGTATTATATGATGCCATTTACATAAAATGTCTAGAATAGAAAAATCCATACAGACCAAAAGAAACTTAGTGGCCAAAGGTTATAAGGAGGGAACAAATAGGTTGTAAATGCTTAAGGGGCAAGGCATTTTCTTTTCATGTGATGAAAATATTCTGAAATCAGATAGTGATAAAGGTTGTCCAACACTGTAAATAAATTAAAACTCCTGACTTGTGCACTTTAACACGGATAAAGAGTGAATTCTAGGTTATGTAAATTTTAATACAGGTGCGCAAGCACATGCAAACACACACCCAAAAGTGGAACTGGGCCATGTGTGGAAGCGCAGGATGCTCTGGTCATACTTCCTTGCTGTAATCTAGGATTAGAAAGGACACTGGGACACAGGATCTCCTTCTCAGTCTGTGTCAATGTGCAAAGCTCCTTCCCCATAACTTGTCTTTGTTGCTCTTGATACAGTGTGTAATTCAGCATTGATACCTGATACTTAGGTCAATGAGTGAAAACTTTGTTGTTGTTGTATTAGAACCTAGTTTAACTAATAAAAGGTTATCAGTTGACCCCTTTTAGGACATTTCCCTGGGCAGAAAATTAGCAACCTTCAGAAGTTAAAAAGTTTAGGTCCCATATGGCCTCTATTTTCTGGTCCCCCCCTTCACTTTCAATCCCTTTCTCATCTAAGATATTTTAGGACATTTCCCTGGGCAGAAAATTAGCAACCTTCAGAAGTTAAAAAGTTTAGGTCCCATATGGCCTCTATTTTCTGGTCCCCCCCTTCACTTTCAATCCCTTTCTCATCTAAGATATATATGGCTATACCAGCTTTTGCATGGATCTCTCAGTCTTATAGACCATTATATATATATATATGCGTGTGTGTGTGTGTGTATATACCTTAATATGGTTTGGATGTTTGTCCCCTCCAAATTTCTTTTTTTTTTATTATTATACTTTAAGTTCCAGGATACATGTGCACAACGTGCAGGTTTGTTACATATGTATACATGTGCCATGTTGGTGTGCTGCACCCATTAACTCGTCATTTACATTAGGTATATCTGCTAATGCTATCCCTCCCCCCTCCTGCCACCCCACAACAGGCCCTGGTGTGTGATGTTCCCCTTCCTGTGTCTAAGTGTTCTCATTGTTCAGTTCCCACCTATGAGTGAGAACATGCGGTGTTTCGTTTTTTGTCCTTGCGATAGTTTGCTGAGAATGATGGTTTCCAGCTTCATTCATGTCCCTACAAAGGACATGAACCCATGTTAAAATGTGATTCCTAGTGTTGAAGGCAGGGCCTGGTGGGAGGTAATTGGATCATGGGGGGCAGATCCCATAGGAACAGTTTAACATCGTTCCTTGCTAATAAGTGAGTTATTGCCCTGAGTTCTCATGAGATCTGGTAGTTTAAGTGTATGGCACCTTGCCCCTCGCTGGTTTACTCCTACCTTTGCCATGTGACATGCTTGCTCCTGCTTCGCCTTTCACCATGATTTTAAGCTTCCTGAAACCCACATCAGAAGAAGATGCCAGCACTATGGTTCCTGTACACCCTGCAGAAGTGTGAGCCAACTCAACCTCTTTTCTTTACAAATTACCCAGCCTCAGATATTTCTTTATAACAACACAAAAAAGGCCTAATACACACTGAATCTTTCAGTATTAATTTTAGCTTGTTAGCCAATCAGTGCACTTTTCTTTTTCCTGCGACAGCTTGCTCCCTCAGCTGGACTTCTTTCTGACTATCTAACCAGATACTTTCAAGATCTGGGAGCTTCAGGTTCCTTGCTCCCCTGGCTTTGCCATTGATAACTTCCTGTCCAATCCTACGAAAGTCTGGAGCTGGAACATCCAAGGGTTGCCCTTAGACGCCTTCTCTACTGAGAATGGCATCTTCATCACGCGAGGGCATAGGTAAGGGTGCAGCTGGGAGTGGGTGTGGCCTGGGAGCAGGGCCTGTCGTCTGACCTGTGCTCCCCCTTTAGGTGGGCACGGATAATACAAACAAAAAGAGCTGGAGAATGGTCCAGGTCCAAACATAGCTACTTTCAAACCGTTGATAACTGGGATGAAAAACAAGAATTTCGTGATGGTATTGTTTAAAAAAGAATGAAAGACTAACTTGCTTTTCTTAGTATTTACTAAATCAGAAACCTTGCTGTACACACACACACACACACACTTTCTTAAACATAACGAAGCTGCTTGTATTGTTTTTTTGCTTCTTTATGTTTTCCTTTAATATTATAAAATTGGATAAAATGTTTAAATGCCATTATTTTACTTTTCTTAACTCTGTGTATGGAGTGTTATGCAATTTTTTTATTCTTCATATAATTTACAATCCTTTAGATTTTAAAAGTTATCTTTTTCTCATTTACTTTCTTTGTAAATGGTAGTGGGTAGCAATTTGTGGATTTAGGTGAAGTGACATAGACTTTCCTATGTCACTTCTTTCATAGGAAGAAGTGTTTACACTATAAACTGAGGAGGAGAAAATATCTAGGAAAAGAGAAGAAAGTTGGCAAAACCATGGTCTCCTTCTTCCTGAATTTGTAACTGGGCCTACAAAGAAAGCATCAGTCCTGCTACCCAGGAAGAGCCAACATTCGGAGGAAGCCTTCTGCACTTTGTCCTCTCCTTCTTTTCACTCCTTATAATGGGAAAGAAAGTAAGTTATCTATTCTGTGAAATAAGAATATGTTGCATATAATCAGTTTGGCGTCTTCTTCGTCTTTTTGGAGGGGCATATGCTTAGAAAACACAGTTTTCCCCTCTTATCTTTCTTGGGGGACATGTTCCACAATTGTCAGTGCATGCCTGAAATCTATGATAGTACTGAACACTAAATATACGGTGCTTGTTCCTGTACATATACTATGATAAAGTTTAATTTATTAATTATGTATAGTAAGAGATTGATAATAATATCTAATAGTAAAATAAAAAATTAAGAAGATACTGTAAAAATGTTACGTAGATATGGTCTTTCTCTCCCTCTCAAAATCTTGTAATATTCAGACCATAATTGACTGCAGGTAAATGAAACCACGGAAGACAAAACATGGATAAGGGGGGACTATCGTATTCATGCTCTTCTGTGCTATGAAATAATTTTACCACATTAGGGTCTGTGAATGCAGCCAGGGGAAGGGTGCTATTATGGGAGAGTGCCTCACTTTCAGGCAAAAGATATTCAAAATCCTATTAGGAGCCAACTTAATGGTAAAGGAGTTTTGCTTATTTCTAACTATCTGAATAGGGTGTGGACTTCTTAGTTTGTTCACAATTAAACAGAAGGGAGAGAAACATGATTATTTGGAAGTTCAGATTAATGTTTAACACTCTTGAAAATATAATGGAGTAAATGCATCTAATCATGGTCATTTACTCTTTTGCCATGACAGTAAAACACTTTGAACTTGAATCCTAAAAGATATTTAAATTCTTATGTATAAATTATTTGATTTCTTTCCCATCTAGCCTAATCTCTGGTATATTTAACATGATGAATCCATATACATTTTGGGAAAATACACTTTATTTGAGAATTTATTCCATTCCCTAAGTATTTCTGAGCACAAATTCTGTTTTATATAATTTGGTAGGTTCTGTGCAGATGAGAATAAAAAAGGGATCATTTACCCTAATAAATGCTTATAGTTTTAGGAAAGGATAGACATTAAACAAAAAAAAATTGGTAAATATATAATTACAATTTGTGACAAGTACATTGAAGGATTTTTTAAAATCTCATTTTTATGCCAGTAAATAACAGGATATCCAGTTTAGACTGAGGATCAGAGAAGTCCTCTGTGAGGAAGTGCCTCTTAAGATGATGGCTGAAGAAGGCATATGAGTTAGCCCAATGGACAGTGAAAGGAAAATTACTGTATTACAAGCAGAAAAAAACAACATGTGAATTCCTGCAGGCCCTGAGGCCCTTAGGTGAGAAACTGCTTGTCTGCATGTGGTTCAGAGAAAACAAATGATATAAAACGAAGTTAGCAGTGTCAGAAATGTTTGTTAAGGATTTTTTTTTTATGATTTTGTATTTTGTAAGACTACTCAGGCTATTGCTTCGAGAATGAATCAGAGGCAGGAGTGGGGTTGGCGAGGATGCAAAAGAGATGGGGATATCTAGTATTACTTTATCAGACTCTCTCCTTTCTGTCACTTGTTATCCGGTGAAGATATCACTTGCTGCCCAATGAATAAAAATTAGGAAAATTGGTCTCCTGTTTTCTCATCCTCAGGGAACGTCTTCTTTTCTGTACTTTTCTTCAGACAGGGAAGAAGATCAGAGAAATAATAAGAAATACACATATTGGTCTCTAACCCCAGTCCCTAGCACAGAACTCCTAAAACTATTGTAATTTTCTGAGCAATAGGGGTGCTAAAAGAATCTTTTGTTCTAATGTTTAGTCTCTGCCCTGATTCCTGAGACAAAGCTCCTAGTAACATTGTAGATAAAGATGGTAGGTTAATCGTTTGTTTGTTCTAATATTTGGTCTTTGATTTAGGGTCCTGGCACAGAGGTCCTAAATCCATTTGAATTTCCTGGGTAATAGAAGTATCTTTGGTTGTAATGAGGTGACTTGGTGGGTTTTAGGATGGAGCTGGTCACCAGAAAGACTAAACCATGGTTATATGCTTGGAGCTGTCATCCCCACCCGCCATTCCTCAAAGAGAAGAGAAGGGCTGCAAATGGAGTTTGTAATCAGTCATGGCTACATGATGAAGCCTCCATAAAAATCTTTGAACTATGGGGTTCAGGAGTTTCTGGGTTGGTGAACACATCTGAGTGCTGGGAGGATGGTGCACCTCAACTCCATAGGGACGGAAGCTATCCTTCCAGACCTCACCCTATGTACCTCTTCCTCTGGCTGTTCATCTGTATCCTTGGTTATATCCATGATTAATAAGCCAGTAATTCTAAGTAAACTGTTTCTCTGACTTCTGTGAGCCACTAATGCAAAACATGATTTGTAGCTGATTAATAGGAAGTATTGTTGATAACCTACTACTTGCAATTGGCCTTTGAAGTGGGGGAAAATTTTATGGGAATAAGCCTTTAACTTGTGGGATCTGACACCATATCAGTCCATTCTCATGCTGCTAATAAAGACATACCCAAGACTGGGTAATTTATAAAGGAAAGAGGTTTAATTGACTGACAGTTTAGCATCTCTGGGGAGGCCTCAGACAACTTACAATCATGGCAGAAAGGGAAACAAACATGTCTTTTTTCACATGGCAGCAGGAGAGAGAATGAGAACCGAGCGAAGGGAGAAGCCCCTTATAAACCATCAGATCTCATGAGAACTTACTATCACAAGAAAAGCATGGGTAAAATAGCCCCCATGATTCAATTACCTCCCATCAGGTTTCTCGCAGGACATAAGGAAATTATGGGAAATACAATTCAGGATGAGATTTACATGGGAACACAGCCAAACCATATCAGACACTATCCAGATCCCATTATCTATCTAGATAGTATCAGAATTAAATTGAATTATAGGAAACCCAGCTAGTGTCTGCCGGGGAATTATTTGGTGTGTGGGGAAAGACCCCCATACATCTAGTGTCAGAAGTGTTGAGTTGAGTGATTGGTTGAGTGCATGAGACTAGAAATACACAATATGATTTTTTCTTAAATCTCAGAAGGCCAACACTTTGCTTTTCTAGTTCTGAAATAATCAGAAAATAGAAGTGTTATTTTGCTGAGAATTGCCATTTCAGACCAAAGATACACTGAACTTCAGAAAAGGATTAAGCAGTTCTGAGAATCAAGGGCTATGAAAGTAAAATGAAAATAAGACAGAGAGGAAGGAAAAAAGTGTGACTTCCTGTTCTCATGCCTCAGTGTGTGTGTAGGGGGGCGGGTGGTGGGAGTGTATGTGTGTGCTCATATATGCACTAGTTTAAGAATCTAGTATAAGTTTCAATTACTTTTAATATTTCAGTTTGTCTTCAAAATCTATGTCTTCTTCCAGAGGTCCACTTTCAATAACAACACTTCTACTTGCCTTTCTTTAGAAACTTAAACAATCATGAAAGTCCTCATTTCTCTTTTCCTTCTTGAATTATTCAAAGTCTGGTGCCTTAGACTCTCTTCTTCTGCCCAGACTATGCTAACACTGATGAAACCTAGGGAATCTATTCCTTTGGGTTGGGGAATATTCCCTATTCTCTCCAACAGTAAACATTAAAGATGAATTTCTTCCTAAATTACTTAAGGGCAGACACACCAGTTCTAAGTATATTACATTTTCTCTAAAGCACACATAGTTTAGTCTCATTAAGGAATATAAATTTATCCCATCAATTAGACTTTGACCTGACTTGAAAAATGATAGCCTTAGTATTATGATGCTGAGAAACATTTGCCTCCTTCCCAAGTTTTATTTCAATACAGAAAGACACTACATTAGCTGAGAATGCAATATGTGGGAAATTACCTTGATGCAGTGGAAGCACTAACTGGCGAGCTATCCCAGAGGTCGAGGAACAGAAAGGCTTTCAGACCAAATTAAAATAACCAAACCACATGGCTTATTAAATTGATTAAAATACTGAGCAAAAAACAAGGAGAATGAAATGGGGTAAGGTAATTCATTTAGATAGGTGCAAACAGGGTGAAAGGACTACACTCCCTGAGTCCTAGTGTTCACAATGTGCATAAATCTTGCTTCTCTTTTGAAACATCAGCCTTCACGGGTGCTGGTTCAATGATGAGGGCCAGACTTAATGTCTGAACAGAGAAGGGCCCCAGGGGAAGATATCCTGAGCCAAGGACACAAACCTCCTCTTTCAGAGAGATGCAGGAGAAGTGTGCTTGATGCAAGAGTAGCATCAATTCATTTGTTGAACAGCCTTTGGTTTTATTTGCACTTTTGGGCAGGACCAGAATAGAACCATACTGGGTATCTTATTGAACTTCTTGGGCAGGACTAGAATAGAACCATGCTGTGTGTCAACAAGTGGTGGCTAATTGAGGTTTAATAAAGTTCTTGGTCAAGAAGAAGTGGCATCCTCAAGATGTCAGTCTTTTCATCCTTTGCATCTAAGCAGCATATTTTTGTTCCATCACATTTTCTATTTATTCTATCTCTGGTTGTCATACAGGTTACTAACTTACTATCTGTTTTACCAGATCATCTGAATTCTACCTATGTCTCACAAATTACTTCTTTTTCTTTATATATAATAAACCTATCCTGTGGGTTTTGCCTATATCTCACATGCTTATTTTCTAGCATATTATTGTCCATGTTTAGCACTTCTTATGAATTCCATCCATCCTATTTGTTTTTTAATCTTCTATAGCAGAACTGAATATTCTCAACAGTACAGCAAAATCCCATTACATAATGCCATTAGCCAATCCATCTAATTTGATTACTGTTATAATCACAAAATTTGTTCATTGTATTCCCCAATATTTTTCCAGACCGAAAAAAGAGAGCTTGCATTTTTTAAAGGAATTAAGAGACATTTGTCATACTTCAATTGAGAGATGATTTTTGCCTTAGCCTGGGCCTACCACACAGGATGTGGAAAAGTTGATGAAATTGAGAGAAAATTAGCAGAACTAGGTGACTGATTTTTTGTGGGATTTGCAGGAGAAAAAGATATCAAGGATAACTCCAAGTTTTTTGGTTCTGTATAAGTATCACTCACTAAGAAGTGTGGGAAGAATGAAGGAAGAGTTAAATGAGGAGTAGAAAGACATGATAAATATAAATCCAGTTTTGGAATTATGTCCCAAAAATATACCAGTTGTCAATTTGTTAAATATTGATGTGAAACTTAGAAGACAAATCTATTGAGTATATACAAAGTTGGGAATATAGCGACATACAGATGACATTGAATACAATGAAATAACATGATTTCATCTAAGAAGATAATGTAGAAGTGATAAGAGAAGTCAGTGGATCAATATATATGACTATTTATACATACATATTTATAGTGTGCTACATGCAGGCCAATGTTTTAGTTTTTTATTGTGTCAACTTAACTAAGCTGAAACTAAGTTTTTCAGAATTCCCCTCTGTATGTAGTTCCAGGTTAGCTTAGGCCACAGGAGCTATTTTTTCCTGAGATTTGGAAGATGATAGTAAAGCAGCAACCATATTTTATTAGACATGGAAGCCTGGTGAAAAACAGGTCACCACTCTTGTGGTTGGTTGGAGAAACAGCCAGGCCCACAGTTCCTGCGGGTCCAGTCAGTTTTCTCCTTCACCTTCCTCAATTCTTCAATGAGATGATTACTTAGATCCAGGTATGAGTTTAACAGCTCCTTCTGCAGAACACACCTATCTCCAAAGTTGGAAGCATAGCAACAGTGAGAGACTGGAATGAGTTTAGTCCAGTCTTTTGGTTTTTAGCTGATTCATACAGGTTTTAGGTTGTCTTGCTTCCTTACCATCAAGTCTATTTTCACTCACCTCTTGCTTACCCTGTCAGGTACCCTACAGGCTCCAGTCATAGACAAAGAAGCATCAGCTTCACATAGACCATTGAAACAGCTTTCAGAGGATTCTGCTTCTCTGATCAAATTCTGAATGATACAGATACAAACAATCTGATTCTGCTTTTGTGGTAATGCTACTGTAGCACTAAGAAGAGCAGAATGATTTTGATAAGTTACATAGGACACAGCAGTGCACTGTACCAGTCATTAAACAATTATTTATCAACTTTAATTTCATCCTTTCATACGTTGCTCTATGATCTCAGGTTTGGAATTCTGCAAACCCTACTTTTCCTTAGTCGGATAGCTTTTTATTAGATTTTGCCAATAAGGGCTGAAATAATGCAGTGGCACATCATGTGAGTATGGTGATGAGAAGGGGTATTATTTTGGGCAGTGATGGTAATGGTAGCAAATTCTAAAGTGAGAATGTGCCTAACAGGTAAGAGGAAAAGCTTGGTGGGGTTTGAATTTGGAGAGGTAGCCCAGAAGATAGTTGCTTTAAGTGCAAAGCAAACATGTGTAGAACCTGTGGGCAATAGGAGACACCAGCTAACATGTAACTTGTGTATAGTGACCAGTATGCATATGGAAGGATGCTTAATCAATTTATAAAAGAAATAACTAAAATTTACAGTGATTTTGTTTGTGGCTTGACAAATCAACAGGATTAACTATATATCACATTGGTGAAACTATAGATAAGTGGGCCCTGTCACTTTCTGCTCACAGATAGTGCCCATTTGGACAATTTTGTTAACAGTACCTTACAAATAGAAAAGTTAAAATTTAATGCTTTTGACTCTGTTATTTCAGTTCTGAGAGTTTATTCCAATAATTTTATCAGACAGAAACTTAAAGATATATGTACAAGGGAATTTTTATTATGGAAATTCTTAAGATAACAAATTTAGAAATTACCTAAATTCATAAAATAAATTCTAGTACACCTATTAAAAGGAATATTGGGTAGCTATTAAATGTGGAAACAATGCACGGCAGAGGCAGCCAGTTGAGACCCAATATTGTTTTTTCCTTTCCTAATAGAATCCCCAGTATTTAGCTAGTCATGTGGTAGCATGCAATGAATATGTCACTTTTCATCTCATTGCTAAGAGTTGCTCTGTTACTAAATTCTGGTTAATGGCTTATAAGCATAAATGATTCCCTGAAAGGGAGGGCAAATGTGTTTTTTTCCTCTCTTCCTCCTTGTTGGCTGGAGTATGCTTTTAATAGTAGTAATGGCTGTAGTTCCGGTAGCCACCTTGAACCAAGAGGTGACCTTTGAAAGGCAGGCACCCACAGAGGAGTGACAGAAAAGACAGCTGGTGGCAGTGGGCAGGTGGGACAGAGAGGGAATGAGAAAAATCAGAAAATTATGTAAATATGGCACCCTCAAGTTGTACCATAGATTGTCATCCCCAAGACTTCTGAATTTATTCCATTTATGTCACCTATTCTTCACATATCTGTTACTCAATTTAATTCTAGGTGATTATTTTTAAGAAAAATTAAAAAGCAGGTCATAGAGTGGCTTGTACACTATGCTTCTCATTGTATATGTCTTTGTATGTGAGGAGACAAAGAAAGACAGAAAGGTGAAAATGAGAGAACATATGGCATCTTGTGGAACATAGATGATTTTCACTTCCCTCTTTATAATTTTTAGTTCTGTTTGGATAGTTTTACAAAATTGCCAATGTTCTCAAGATTAAAACAAAATAGTTTTTAGTTTGCATAACTAAGCCTTTATCTAGATGAAAAGTTAAAATAAGCACTACAAAATTGCAAACATATATTGGTAATTTATTTTAAAAATTTACATCATTTTGATAGTTTTTAATAGTAACTATTAAGGATTAAACTTAGGCTGGCCTTTATATGTGCTTATATATAGTTCACCTGAGGTGAACTCAGGTATAAAACATGTTCAAGTATTATTGTTTTATTAAAAAATATCATTTGTATTTCCCTAAAGAATACTTTATTATTAAAAATATCCTATGAAATAATGAAAAATAAATCAAAAAAGATGAGAATCCCATCTATAAATATAAATATGGGATTTCAAAATCAACTACTAGCAAAATTATTTTAAGTGTAGAAGAAATAAATAAACCTACATTACAAAGATGTCATACTAAGAAAGCAATCACTGCTTCATATTAGACCACTGGCTAGTATGATCATATAAGTATTCTAAATACAAAGATTATACTTTCCATTTATTCTATCTATTCTACATGAGGACCTCAAATAACACTGAGAGATGAATCATATGAAAAATAGCAATGTAAATATACATTTCATTATATAAAAACTAGCTAAAAATCAACAGGAAATATATTTAATCAGGAAATTGGAAGAATTCCTATTAAGATAATAATTAAGAATATTTGCTATCATTATTTTAATTGGCTATATAATCTAGACATATAATAAATATAAAACTTTATGAAAATAAAATAAAAACTGTGGATATTGGTGAGAAAGAAACAAATCTAGAATTTGTGGATAATAAAATTTTATGTAATTAATTTTCAAAGGATAAAACAAAAAATTATCTAGATCCATGAATTGAATGTTCATTGAAGCTGCTAATATGAATATATAATTTGATATTTACAAAAACTGCATATATGTATATATATAAATATTTACATATTGATATGGTTTTCCTGTGTCCCCACCTAAATCTTATCTTGAATTGTAACTCCCACAATTCCCACGTGTTGTGGGAGGAACCTGGTGGGAAGTGGTTAAATCATGGAGGTGGGTCTTTCCTGTGCTGTTCTCATGATAGTGAATGAGTCTCATGAAATCTGATGGTTTTTAAAGAGTAGTTCCCTGCACAAGCTCTCTCTCTTCGCCTGCCCGCATCCACGAAAGAAATGACTTGCTCCTCCTTGCCTTCTGCCATGATTGTTCCTCCCTAGCCTCCCCAGCCATGTGGAACTGTAAGTCCATTAAACCTCTTTCTGTGGTTAATTCCCCAGTCTTGGGTATGTCTTTATCAGCAGCGTGAAAACGGACATATATATTTAAGAATCTAGGGAATCTGTCATTTTTATTTCCTTTACATCCACAGCATTGATCAGTTAGAAATGTTGGAGGAAAAACATTCTTATTCAAAATAGTAACAAAATACAAAATGTCTAGGTATATCCTGATTCAGAAATTTGAGGAAGTTATACAAAGAAAAATATAAACATTTGCTCAAAAATTAAAAAATGCATGACAATAAATTTGAAAACCATAGCTCTAGATAAACAAATGTACACGTTTAAATTCCATTAGAACCCTATTTTAGTTATCAGAAAACTTATACAGTCATTATAAAATTTACCTGGAAGCACACACAATATGTGAGTAAGGACAGTAAGAACAAGCAAGGGCTACAGAGGATGATCAAACAGTAATTAGCAATGTAATACAGCATAAGTCCTGAAAGATGAATCAATGAATGTAACACTAATTATCTCTACCATAAACAATTGCCCACTGTGCGGCAGGCAGTGCAACAGGGAGGTGCTACATGCACATAATATACCTGCTCAATATGAGTCAGATACTAGCACGCCCACTTCATACCTGGAAACTGGTGTCAGATAAGTTAATTTATTAAAAATACCATAATTAGTAATCTGAAAATTTATGATCCAAAAGGAGTCATTACACAATGAAGATGCTAACCAAAGAGAATGATTACCTGATTTTCAATGTTCTAGACCGTATCTCCAGAGACCTAATTGTGGTTTGCTTTTTATAATGGAGGAATATGAGATTACCCATTGTATGCTTATGTCAAAACTTTTTCTTTAAGCTAGTTTGAGTGAGTTTCAATCCCTCGTAGTAAAAGTTTCTCTAAAGTAGATACCAATGTTCAGTATTTTTCTTAAATATCCTCCAAGATACCCATTCCATAACACATTCTAAATTAATATTAAAGACAATGTTACAATTGGTGTGTATATATATATATGATAATATATATATATGATTCAAGTGGTGTATCATTGACAACTGGTAGTTCATTGGAAAAAATCAATAATATCCTCATCTCACATTTCACTGCAAAATCATATTGTTTAGAGAATGAATTCATAAAATTTAAAGAAGAATAAGATATTTAAATATATCTTGAATATAATTGTAAGAAATTATAGGTAGTGATACAATATTTAAGCTTGAAAATATAAAAACAAACACAGAAGAAAATATAAATGGATTCTATTACTGAAAATGTGAGTATTCCACATCACATAATATCATATAGAAAATATAATATCAAAGAACTAACTAAAAATATTATATGACCTAATGTTATATGAGCTAATATATTCTCATATATAAAGGATTTATACAAATTGATAAGGAAAACACATATAAAATTTGAAATAAAATTAAAAAAATAAATTAACAGTTCACCAAAACACAGCAAATAAAGTGGTTAGAATGTTAAATAATGTCAATAACAAAAGACATGTCAATGAAACTGACTATTTTTACCTATTATATTAGTAATGATTTTTTTTAAAAAAATATTCCTCTACCTACCAGTCATTATCTTGAATTTCTTCTATGCATATAATTTGGCATAAAATTTTGGCAATAATTTATCAAACAGTTTAAGTGTATGGATCCAGTAATTCTACTTTTTAGTAATACATTCTAAGAAAATAAACCTCTTTCTAGACAAAAGTAAAAGTTAAACATATTCATAATCATATCAACCTAAATGCCCATCAATGATAGACTGGAAGAAAATGTGGCACATATACACCATGGAATACTATGCAGTCATAAAAAAGAATGAGTTCATGTCCTTTGCAGGGACATGGATGAAGCTGGAAATCATCATCCTCAGCAAACTAACACAGGAACAGAAAACCAAACACCATATATTCTCACTCATAAGTGGGAGTTGAACAATGAGAACATATAGACACAGGGAGAGGAACATCACATACCAGGGCCTGTCCAGCGGTGGGGGCTAAGTTGGGGGAGAGCATTAGGACAAACACCTAATGCATACAGGGCTTAAAACCTAGATGATGGGTAGATGGGTGCAGCAAACCACCGTGGCACATGTATACCTATGTAACAAACCTGCACATTCAGCACATGTATCCCAGAACTTAAAATAAGTTTTAAAAAAAGAAAAAGAAAGAGAGAAAGAAAGAGAAAAAAAGAAAGAAGAAAAAAGAAAGGAAAGAAAGAAAGAAAGAAAGAAGGAAAGAAAGAAAGAAAGAAAGAAAGAAAGAAAGAAAGAAAGAAAGAAAGAAAGAAAGAAAGAGAAAGAAAAAGAAAGAAAGAAAGAGAAAGAAAGAAAGAGAAAGAAAGAAAATAAATAAATAGGAGACGTCAGAGAAAATGACAGATAAGAATCAGGCCCAACTTGCAGCTCGCACCTGGACAGACAGAGCAGCAGATGTAGACCTACATCATGTACTTTGCTACAAGAACTACCACAAGAACATACCAGGAAAGCTCAGAGAATCCATAGACCCTTTGAAGAAGGTAGATTGCTACTGCAGGCTCTGTGGGACAGCTGAGGAACTGTGAGTCCACATGCTTTCTCAGCTGGGAGGCTTGTAGTGGGGGCAGGTTCTCAGCCCTGCTCACTGGCTGCCTGGAAATAAATTCAGTGCTGTTGTGGGGACACAGTGGCAGTGAGACTGGCATTTTGAGCTGTGGGCTTCATGGGAGCTGGGTGAGGCCTGTGGCTGCTGGCTTTCCCCTACTTCCTTGGTAAACTGTGTAATTCAACAGAGCCAGCCATAATCCCCCTAGGAACATAACTCCATTGGCCTAGGAACCACACCCCCAACCCCACAGCAGCTGCAGCAAGCCCCACCCAATGAGACTCTAAGATAAGACATGCCTAACCCTGCCCCCACCTGATGTTTTTTCTCTACCCACCCTGGTAGCCAAAAACAAAAGACATAATCCCTTGGGAGCTCTTTGTTCCCACCTACTGCTTGATTCTCCCTATACTACCACAGCTGATGTGCTCTTGAAAGCACCACCTCGTTGCTGGAGGGTAACCAACACAAAACCAGTGATCTTAACAAAAATACAACCAAGGACCCTCACAGAGTCCACTTCGATCCCCTGCTACCTCCAACAGAGCAGGTGCTGGTATCCACCTCTGAGAGACCTGAAGATGGATCACATCACAGATTCTTTGTAGACACTCCCCAGTAGCAGCCTAGAGCCCAATAGCTCTGCTGGGTGGCTAGACCCAGAAGAGAAATAACAATCCCTGCAGCTTGGCTCTGAGGAAGCCCCATCCCTAGGGGAAAGGGGAAGGCCCCATATCAAGGGAGCACCCAGTGGGACAAAAGAATCTGAACAGCAGCCCTTGAGTCCCAGATCTTCCCTCTGACATAGTCTACATGAATGAGAAGGAACCAGAAAACAATTCTGGTAACATGGCAAAACAAGGTTCTTTAACACCACCGAAAGATCACACTAGCTCACCAGCAATGGACCCAAACCAGTGAAATCTCTGAATTGCCAGAAGAAGAATTCAGAAGGTCAACTATTAAGCCAATCAAGGAGGCACCAGAGAGAGGTGAAGTCCAACTTAAAGACAAAAAAAAAAAAAAAAAAAAAAAGATACAGGATATGAATGGAAAAATTTCCAGTGAAATAGATAGCATAAATAAAAAATAATCACAATATTTGAAAATGAAGGGCGAACTTAGATAATTGCAAAATGCAAAATGCAATTCTATTGCTGGAAAGTCTCAGCAATAGAATTGAACAATAGATGAAAGAACTTCAGAGCTTGAACACGAGGCTTTTGAATTAACTCAATCCAACAAAGACAAAGAAAAAAATTAAAGAAAATGAACAAAACCTCCAAGAAGTTTGGGATTATGTTAAATGAGCGAACCTATGAATAATTGGTGTTCCTGAGGAAGAAGAGAAATCTAAAAGTATGGAAAATATATTTGACAGAATAATTGAGGAAAACTTCCCTGGCCTTGCTAGAGATCTAAACATCAAAATACAAGAAGCTCAAAGAACACCTGGGAAATTTATCACAAAAAGATCATTGTCTAGACACATAGTCATCAGGTTATCTAAAGTCAAGACGAAGGAAATAATCTTAAGAGTTGTGAGGCAAAAGCATCAGGTAACTTATAAATGAAAATCTATCAGATTAACAGTAGATTTCTCAGTAGAAACCCGACAAGCTGGAAGGGATTGGGGTCCCATCTTTAGCCTCCTTAAGCAAAACAATTATCATCCAAGAATTTGTATCCAGTGAAACTAAGCTTCACAAATGAAGGAAAGCAAAAGTTTTTTTCAAACAACAAATGCTGGAGAATTTGCCACTACCAAGCTGGCACCACAAGAACTGCTGAAAGAAGCTCCAAATGTTGAAACAAATCCTTGAAATACACCAAAATAGAATCTCCTTAAAGCGTGAATCTCACAGGACCTATAAAACAGCAACACAATGAAAAACAAAACAAAAAAAATGTATTCAGGCAACATACAGCACAATGAATAGAGTAGTACCTCACATCTCAATACAAACATTGAATGTAAGTGGCCTAAATGTTTCACTTAAAAGATACAGAATGGCAGAATGAATAAAAACTCACCAACCATGTATCTGGTGTCTAAAAAAGACTCACCTGACACATAAGGACTCACATAAACTGAAGGTAAAGGCGTGGAAAAAGATATTCCATGCAAATTGACACCAAAAGCAAGCAGGAATAGCTATTCTTATATCAGACAAAACAAACTTTAAGGAGTTAAAAAAGACAAAGAGGGATATTATATAATGATAAAAGGACTAGTCCAACAGGAAAATATCACAATCCTAAATATATACATATATGCACCTAACACTGGAGCTCCCAAATTTATAAGATAATTACTACTAGACCTAAGAAATCAGACAGACTGCAACACAATAATAGTTGAGGACTTTAATACTCCACTGATAGCACTAGACAGGTCATCAAGACAGAAAGTCAACAAAGAGACAATGGATTTAAATTGTACCCTAGAACTAATAGATTTAAAAAAATTTACAGAACATTCTACATTCCAACAACTGCAGAATATACTTTTATTCATCAGCACATGGAACATTCTCCAAGATAGACCATATGACAGGCCACAAAACAAGTCTCAACAAATTTAAGAAAATCAAAATTATAGCAAGTACTCTCTCAGACCACAGTAGAAAAAAATTGGAAATCAACTCCAAAAGGAACCCTCAAGACCATGCAAATACATGGAAATTAAATAACCTGCTCCTGAAGGATCGTTGGGTCAACAATGAAATCGAGATAGAAATTAAAAAATTCTTACAACTGAACAATAGTAGTGACACAACCTATCAAAACCTTGGGGATACAGCCAAGGTGGTGCTAAGAGGAAAGTTCATAGCATTAAATGTCTAAGTCAAAAAGTCTGAAAGATCATAAATAGGCATTCTAAGGTCACACCTCAAGGAGCTAGAGAAACAAGAACCGAAGCCAAATCTAGCAGAGCAAGAGAAATAACAAAAATCAGAGTAGAACTAAATGAAATGGAAACAACAACAACAATACAAAACCTAACTGAAATGAAAAGCTGCTGCTTTGAAAAGATAAATAAAATCAATAGACCATTAGCGAGATTAACCAAGAGAAGAAGAGAGAAGATCCAAGAAAGCTCAATTAGAAAGGAAATGGAGATATTACAAGCAATACCATAGAAACACAAAAGATCATTCAAGGCTACTATGAACACCTTTCTGTGCACAAACTAAAAAACCGCGAGGAGATGGATAAATTCCTGAAAATATACAACCCTCCTAGATTAAATCAGGAAGAAATAGAAACTCTGAACACACCAATAGAGAACAGCGAGATTGAAATGGTAATTAAAAAGTTACCAACAACAACAACAACAAAAAGTCTAGGACCAGACAAATTCACAGCTAAATTTTTTCAGACATTCAAAAAATAATTGGTACCAATCCTACTGACACTATTCCAAAAGATAGAGAAATAGGGAATCTTCCCTAAATCATTCTATGAAGCCAGTATCACCCTAATACCCAAACCAGGAAAGGACATAATTTAAAAAGAAAACTACAGACCAATATCCCTGATGAACATAGATGCAAAAATCCTCAACAAAATACTAGTTAACCGAATCTAACAGCATATCAAAAAGATAATCCACCATGATCAAGTGAGTTTCATACTGTGGAGGCAGGGATTGCTTAACATTCAGAAGTCAATAAATGTGATACACCACATAAACAGAATTAAAAATTAAAATCACCTGATTATATCAATAGGCACAGAAAAAACTTTTGAAAAAATCCAGCAACTCTTTATAATTAAAACCCTCAGCATTCCCTCTGAGAACTGGTATAAGGCAAGGATGCCCACTCTCACCACTTCTATTTAACATAGTACTGGAAGTCCTAGCCAGAGCAATCAGACAAGAGAAAGATATAAAGTGCATCCAAATCAGTAAAAAGGAAGTCAGGCTGTCACATTTGCTGATGACGTGATCTTATACCTAGAAAACCCTAAGGACTCATCCAAACAGCTTTTAGAACTGGTAAATGAATTTGGCAAACTTTCAGGATACAAAATTAATGTACACAAATTAGTAGCTCTGTTATACACCAACATCGACCAAGCTGAGAATCAAATCAAGAACTCAACCCCTTTTACAATAGCTGCAAAAAAACAAAATACTTAAGAATACACCTAACCAAGGAGGTAAAAGACCTCTACAAGGAACACTACAAAGCACTGCTGAAAGAAATCATAGATAACACAAACAAATGGAAACATAACCCATGCTCAAAGATGGATAGAATCAATACTGTGAAAAATGACCATATTGCCAAAAGCAATCTACAAATTAAATGCAGTTCTCATACAAATACCACATCATCCTTCACAGCACTTGAAAAAAACAACCCTAAAATTCATATGGAACCAAAAAGGGCCCATGTAGTCAAAGCAATACTAAGCAAAAAGAACAAATTAGGAGGCATTACAGTACTTGACTTTAAACTATACTATAAAGCCATAGTCACCAAATCAGCATGGCACTGGTATAAAACAGGTGTATAGACCAATGGAACAGAGTAGAGAAACCAGAAATAAATCCAAATACAGTCAACTGATCTTTGACAAAGCGAACAAAAACGTAAAGTGGGGAAAGGACACCCTATTAACCAAATGGTGCTGGAATAATTGGCAAGCCACATGTAGAAAAATAAAACTGAATCCTCATCTCTCACCTTATACAAAAATCAACTCAAGATGGATCAAGACTTAAATCTAAGACCTGAAACCATAAAGATTCTAGAGGATAACATCAGAAAAACCCTTCTAGACATTGGCTTAGGGAGAGACTTTATGACCAAGCAAATGCAAAACAACATTTTTTTTTTGCTTCAACTCAAAAGCAAATGCAGCAACAACAAAGATAAATAGATGGAACTTAATTAAATTAAAGAGCTTTTGCCTGCAAAAGAAATAATCAGCAGAGTGCACAAACAACCCATGGAGTGGCAGAAAATCTGCAATCTATACCTCTGAAAAAGGATTAATATCGAGAATCTATGACAAACCTAAACAAATCGGCAAGAAAGAAACAAAGAATCCTATTAAAAAGTAGGCAAAGGATATGAATAAACAATTCTTAAAAGAAGATATACAAATGACCAACAAACATATGAAAAAACAATGCTCAAGTCAATAATGATCAGGGAAATGCAAATCAAAACCACAATGCAATACCACCTTACTCCTGCAAGAATGGCCATAATCAGAAAATTAAAAAAAATAGATGTTGGTATAAATGTGGTGAAAAGTGAACACTTTTACACTTCTGGTGGGAATGTAAACTAGTACAATCACTATGGAAAACACTGTGGAGATTCCTTAAAGGACTAATAGTAGATTTACTATTTGATCCTGCAATCTCGCTCCTTGGTATCTACCCAGAGGAAAAGAAAGGTATGATACAAAAAAGATATTTGCACATGCATGTTTATAGCAGCACAATTTGCAATTGTAAAATATGGTACCAGCCCAAATGCTCATTAATCAACAAGTGAATAAAGAAAATGTGATATATATACACACCATGGAATACTCCTTAGCCATAAAAAAGGAATTAAATAATTACATTTGCAGCAACCTGGATGGAATTGGAGACCATTATTCTAAGTGAAGTAACTCAGGAATGGAAAACTAAATGTGGTATGTTCACAATCATAAGTAGGAACTAAGCTGTGAGGACACAAAGCTGTAAGAATGATACAATGGTCGTTGGGGACTTGGGGAAAGGGTGGGAGTGGGTTGAGGGATAAAAGACTACACGTTAGGTACAGCGTACACTGCTCGGGTGATGGGTGCACCATAAATCACCACGAAAGAACTTATTCATGTAACCAAGCACAATCTGTTCCCCAAAACTTATTGAAATAAACAAAAAATAAAATAAAATAAATGAATATTGAAATCAACATCTAAAAGTCAGGTGAAAGTTAAATAGTATGTAGTATATATACCTGACAAATATTATAAACTTAGAAGTTATATTTAGGATAGTTTTATTACTAGTAGTAATGTTATAACAATATAATAAAAGGACACAAAATTGGATATACAAAATAAATAAGCTATATAAAATAACTTGAGTTTTTATGAATAGTTTTAAAAAGGTTGATGATGATTATTTCTTCATTAATTCTTTTATGATTTTTAATACTTAATTTTTCTCCTATAAGCATGAATTACTTTATGACAAAATTAGGAAACAAGCACAATTTTATAATAAAAATTTATTAAACATTAATTTAGCAAAAATATGAGACTGATTTTAGCCTGGTATTTGAAAAGGTGGACAGCTGAGCAGTTTGTTATAAAAATATTCTTAATCAAAAATTGACCTTTTCTACTAGCAGATTCATAGACACCATAATGCCTTCATTTTCCTAGAGAAAGTAGAAGAAAAGAACATGAGTAATCTGGCTATTATCGGTAAGATGTAAATATAACTAATGTCTACTGTGAGAAATACTTTTACAAAAGGGCTACGGACCTGTCATCCCCAAATGGGAAGATCTGTACTAGGATCTCATTGCCTCAGCATAGATTTAGCAGCTAGTCGGACATATGGTACAGGAAAGCCTCATCACAAAGATAGGAGAACATGACTCAGAAAAACTGACTTTTGGGTGAAGAGAGACAAACACTGGTTATACGTCACATTTCCAATGACTTTACTTTCTGCATACATCGGAATCCAATATTCCCCACTCGCTGAGTAGTTCCTTGAGAGAAATTAGACATAAAGGATTTTCTAGCTGACCACTATTGCGCTACCATTAGTTATACAACCATTGTACTATGACTGATGTCATATAAAACCAGGGTTTCACTGGGGGTCACTAAGAAAAGGCAAATAACACGAGCCTGTATAACTAGTGGGCAGCTGACATGCCATCATTATTCTCCATTCTATCCAGACTTTCTGAATAGACTGAGCAGGGAGCACCCAAATCCACTTCTAGAATATATTTACCTGAGTTGCTTCTTATGAGTTTTAATTCCCAGGAAAGAGATAGAAATATCGTGTCATGGATAGTCTTTCAATGGTGGGCAACTGCGTCAGTATACTTGGGTTCTCAAAAGAATGTTGAACCTAAAGTAGTAAAGAAAGCCTTTAGAGATGTTCTAAAAGGAAAACCTGACTCTTTCAGGAGTGAGAAACTTCATGGTGTGTACTAAGGCTGTAGCTAGGTAATGTAAACAGAAGATTTTTTAGCTTTTCCTTAGATATAACACATACACAAATGAATTGTTACTTTAAAAAGAATTCCCTGGGTGAGCAAAGCTATCAGAGTCAGGTTATTGGGAAAACCCACACTGGTTCTATGTAGCATTTTGGAAGACCCCATCTTTGAATAAACTTGGAGTACAGGAAGGATTGTCAAGATGAATTAAGAGCTTTGGGATTTCCTATAAAAATTCACAAATGGCTCTCCAAAGTTTTCTGGGGCATAACATTGAAAATAAAAGAAGAAAGACCCTACCTTTCGAAAAATTTCCTCTAGATGATGACTCCAAGAGTACTCTTTGAAGTAGTAGATAATTTGGGAAATGAAGACTGAGCCGTTTATTTCATGCCTCCAAGAAACATTATCTGCAAATAAAAGGCATCAAAATATTGGAGGATGTGATCTTTTATACATGTGGAAGACTCCTGGAGCCATAACTTTGGGGAAAAAAATCTGAGTTTGTTTCTTTGGAGAAGAGAGGGAAGCCAGTGCTAAATAAAGTTGGACCCCCAGCTTCCATACCAGGCCCAGAAAAAGCCATCATGGACCTTCCTCACTCATAAATCACCTTGATTTTCTAGTAGGCTAGACCGAAGTGATATCCTCTGGGTTTGCAAGTAGTGGAAAAGAGTGTAAGTCCTTTCAGCACTAACTACATAACAGAAAAATAATACAGCCTTGACATTCCTTGATTCTGGGAATGTCATCCTGACTTGTTTCATACTATATTTTTTTTTGCAGTTTTTGTTATGTCGTATAAAAATATTTTCAAGGACTGCTTTTGTTTACCATTTCAATATGATCAAGTTGCTCCTATAATTTAGAAAAAAAGGCAATACTTCTCTAACTACTACTTTATTTGCTGCCAGCTGCTGATTTCTCCTTACTTTTTAAAGTCAAATTTCTAATTTGGTCTATATTCACCATTCCATTTCCCATATCCTACTCACTCCTATCAGGCTTCTCCTTCCTATACCTAACACCAACTTTGCTAAATGGCTTTCCCCAAGGTCACCATGACCTCCAAGTTACTACATCTAATAGTCATTCATCAAGCTTCACCTTCACCTGATCTTTCATTCACATTAAAGTCTGACAATGCATACTCCTTGTGTGCTTTCTTATTCTCTGATTCTACTTTGTGAGTCAAATTTGCTGGTTCCTATTTCTGTAATATTGAACTCTAGGGTAATTTTAACCTCCATTTCAAGGTCTCTTCTCATGCGATTCTCAATTCTTAGATGATTTCATCCATTTTTAGGATATTAAATATTATCCTTAAGGCAGCATCTCTCAAAATTTTATCCTGAATGCAAATCTCTCCTCTGAAATATACAACTGTGCGGCTCTCTACTCTTCATTTCATCTTAAAATACGCCAAAGCACCTCAAAACTTCCTGCAAAACTTACATTTTAATTAATGCCCCACCATTTACTTGCATGCTAGAGTCATTTCTATCACACCTTCTTGTTCACCTGACATATATTCACCAAACTAATTGGATGGTTAGTCATATTATTTTTGTATACTAATTGTTTCTTAGATACAACAACTTATTACATCCCAAGACTATCAGTATCATCTATGGCTTGCAATACTGTGGTAGCATTTAACCTGTCCTCATATATCGACTCTTGCTGTACTGTAATTTATTCCACACTGAACCTCCAGAATGATCTTCAAAAACAAAAATCTTATCATTTAATTGCTTACAGCCTACTAGAATTTCCTATTACTATTAGTATGAAGGCCCATATAAGGCCTCAGGTGTTTCAGTGCCTGCCTCACTCTCCAGCCTCTCCACTAGCATCTCTCCTGACGCTGTGTTCCAGCCACCCAGCCCCCTCTCCTAAGCTCCTTTTTTGTCTGTAAGTTCTCCATAGGCACTGCCTTCCCTGACTAAAAAGTTCCGCTCTTACCCTTGATTTGTTAACTCCTTCATTTCTCAAATGTGAACACGTATTTTTTAAGGCTTTTACCAGAGTCGACAATTATTATTTATTCTTCTTATATTGTAACTGTGTTTTTCCCACAGTTAGTGCCTGCCTTTCTGACTGTAAACTCCATGAAGTTCAGTAACCATACCTGCTTTAATTGTGCGTGGTATGTCCTGCACCAAACCCAGGCCTAGCACACAATTACATGTAAAAGAAAGAAGGAAAGAAGGAAGGAAGGAAGGAAGGAAAAGAGGGAAAGAGAGAGAGAAAGAGAAAGAAAAAGAGAGAAAGAGAAAGAAAGAGAAAGAGAAAGAAAAAAAGAGAGAGAGGGAAGGAGGGAGGGAGCGAGAGAGGGAGGGAGGGAGGAAGGAAAGAAGGAAGGAAGGAAGGAAGAAAGGAAGGAAGGAAGGAAGGAGAAAGAAACAATTTTGCATATTATATTGTATTTCCCCAACTAAATTAAGTATACTTTCAAAATTTGTACCAGGCCTTATATACCTCTTTAACTTCCTTCAACAGCTGTAAGTGTAGAACTTATTATTCAAATAAAATCTTATTAAAACTCGAATACATTACATGAATAGAAGGGAAGCTACTCTACTTATTTATTCCCCAGGCTGGACTCAGAGTGTCCTCTAGTCCCTCAGTGCTCACATGCAGCCACAAGCAACAGCCCTAATCACAACAAAGCTTTTAAGAAAGGCAGAAAGTCAGGCCCCACCCCAGACCTACTGAATAAGAAATCTACTGAATAAGCAAACTACTGAATAAGAAATCAAGTGATTTCTATGTTCATTAAAATCTGAAATCCTGAAATCCCTAAGTTAGAGCATTTAGAACTGTGAACTGTGCAAAGGAGGTATTTAAAAATTGTTCCTGTTATCCAAATCATTGATAGAATAATATTGTGGATGATTGTTAAAGAGATGTTCTACAATTCTGACCATGAGCGGTCAAGAATATTCTCTATTTTTCCATTGTATTATGACTTTCCTGCCAAAGGACTGATTTTTTATTCAGTGACTTCATTATCCTAAATTAGTTAACATTTAGGCATTTAAATGTTAACTAGTTTCCTGAAACTAGATTAATAATAATAGGTCAAGAGTTACTGGGATGTGTGGAGCAAGTATAATGGTTTCAGTGGTTGGCTTCTTTAATTGCTGGGAAGTGGCTGTGGAGCTACACTGAAAAAATGATACCTTTCTGTGCCATTGCTACATTCTAAAAACAAAATCAAATAATGCCTCACTTTTTGTAGTTAGATTATTCCAAGTCTTGACGCTCACCAAAGTCCTTCCAAAGTCCTGTTAACTTTGAACGTTTCTTCCCAAATCAAGATTTATAGCTTTCTAATTATGAAAGTCTCAGCATTTTAAATCTTTTCTCCACCTAAAATATCCTAGTAATTAGAGAAGAAATGCTCTTATCAGTGATAAGACATGATCATAGCCAAGCCTACTATCTAGAAACCTACTAAGAAATTTAGAAATTCTTCTCTCTGAAATCACTTACGTGGTGTGGAAGATTTGAAAGCAATGAAGTCCTTTTCCACATGAACCTTTGTAACAGCATCATTACAGATGTTACCTTGCAAGAGCCGACCATGTGTATCTGCACTGGCTTTTCCACTGTCAGTGGTGAACCAAACAATCCCAGCACCATCTGAGAGAGGATTATGTCTTATGAAAGATGAGATATTTATAAATACACACACATACACACAGACATACACATATGCACACACATATGCATATGCACACACATACACATACACACACATACACACGCACATACACATATGCATACACATACACAATACTGTCTCTTTTACCATAATACCTTTACTTTAGTACATTTTATCATGGCATTGCTTAAAAATGCAAGTACCTTACTACTAGAAATACTGCCTCACTTACCGGGAACAAAACAGAGCCCACTTGAGTTTAGAACAACCATGTTGACAACATAGTCCCAGATGATTGGGATGTTTCTAATTATGCTACTTACAGTTTCTTTAAAAAATGGTAGGGACTTAATACAATTTCGAAGTGCACTGGACCTAGGAGTAGTACTGAAATGTTGTTTCTCTTGCCCATCCCTAGGAAAATGAACACCAGGCTAATTTTTAAAAGTGCACAGCCACTCCCTGGGGTCTCAAAATCAAGATTTACAGCTTTCTAATTGGAGACTCACTGCCTCGGCAGGCTTGCATGATGATGACCTTGGGTTTGTCTTTCAGACTCCGGCAGTTACGGTTGTTGAAAATTTCGAAGATAGTGTCATCGTGAAGAACATCTGGCTCTTGATCCCAGTGCTTAGTCCCACAGATTCCATTCAGGATGCCATGTGACATAAACACCAGGAATGTGCTGTCTGAGGTCTGGTGCTCTGGGCGAGCAGCAAACTGCCTTAGTGCTGTTTCCATTTCCTGAAAGAGACCCTTGAGTCACTATCGAGGAAGTCTCCATATGTATGTAGTTTGTACTCAAATAATAGGTAGGGTTCACAAAAAGGAGCCAGTACTAAGGAATCAGATGGTTTAGACTGAATAGGATTATAAGATAAACAGTGTTCTGACATAAAACTAGAAAATTTAGCTGTATAGAATATTAAAGCTAGTAGGGTTTTTATGTAGTGTCTTGTCCAGTGGTTTTTAGTAAAACCTTAGGTTTCAGAAGATGCTGGGAGATGGAATAAAATGAAGGCCAAGTGAGGTGACAAGACACCAATAGGACCATTTTGCTATAATCTGTTTAACAATGGAATTCTTGTAAGTTTTTATTTTAAAAGATAAAACTGACAAATATTAAAAATATGAAATTCATTCACTTTGGAGCAGCAGAAAGGTAGTTTAAAAAGGCCTAAGGTCATGCAAAACGGAGCTAGAATCACAACTTTTTCATTATATATTTGCGTGTGTGTGATTTGTTCCCCCTATACCTGCCTTTACATTTAGACTTTTGCTATTGACATTATAAAAATCTCACAAGCTAATTCTGTAGGAATCAGACATTTCAGGGTGCAGAGCTTTTGTCTTACCCAGACCATCAAGTAGTAGATGTCTCCCAGATTGTCAACATCAGAAAGACCTAATATTTTTACTAAAACTCTGCTACATAGAATTTTTCTAGATACACACACACACACATATGTACATGCTATAAGATTGTGCATTAGAGAAAAATGAAATCCAGGGGATCCTATTCTGGAGAAAATATAATTCCTATAATATCACACATCTTGCTCTTTCAGCTGCCAATTAAGAGGTTGAAAACTGTCTAAAGGGGGGAAAAAAAAGCTTGTTCTTCTCTCTGGACCCATTACCTGAGCTGTGAGATTCTCTTTTATAACCACTGAGTATCCAAGGTTTTCAAGTAGATCTTGCATCCCCAAAAGGTCAAGTTCAGAACCATTTCGATTATGAAGATAGTTGAATTCTTTGTTGCAGATGATGAGGGCCAGGCGTGTTCGGCCCTCTTTCTCCATCACTGGATATATCTGCAATTAATACACACAGAATGACTTTCCCCAGGACTTTTCTCTTTTGCCTGCAAAGTTCATACACAACAGGCCAATATAAATATAGAGTAAGTGACACAAAGTTTCTGCATGAAAATATACCCTCGTGAGGAAAGAGGCAGAAAACCAGACTGAAAGCATGTACGCGGTGTAAGTGTTCACTGTATGAAGTTGGCTTAAGTTAGACGGTGGAGAGGAGTTTAGACTGTGTCCCAAAATGAGATGGAAGAAACAGAGAATGTAATGTGAAGACCAATTGATTAGATCATTTCCTGATCTTAAGGCCTTTGTGACTAGAGTTAAAGCATTCCAGTAAGTCCCCAGTGTCTTGTCTGAATGAGTAATCTTGTGTCTCCGTATTTCAAAGCATATCACCTCATCTGCCCTTTTCGTCTTTAGTTCATGGAAGTGAGCATGAGGGCAAAGCTTTAACTTGCCACTGGGTTGTGCACCCTGGATTTCCAGAAGAGCTGAAAGAGAGAAAAAAGTTGTGTAGCTCAGTAAGCAGTAATGTCTGCTGCCTTGCAACACTGCAGATCTTTTTGCTAGGCTCTCATTCCTCAAAACTGCTTGCTGCCAGTCCATGAAAAAGTTTCATAAAATGAGAAAATTCCTTCATGTTTAAAATGCCTAAAGCAAAAATATTGAGTACATCCCTATTTTCCTTCTGCTTCTTACTGACCTGGTTATCAATTTCTGTGTTTTTGTTAGTGCTCATGGCATGGACTAATCTTTCAGACCCAACACGTTAGCATCATATAAACACAGAAACTAAGATTTGGAAGGAAGTGTAATGTTTATCTAGCCTAGTGGAATCACTACTCAGATATTTGAATGTCACTTGAAATATCCCTTCTTTATTATTACCATTCTCTGAGACATCTCCCCTTTCATGGAACTCAAAACATTCCAAGGCATTCTTGAACAGTTATGTATATTACAAACTGTGTACCTTCTAGGTATTGATAGGTATTTCCCACCTCAGAATCATACAGAAAACATATAATTCATTTCCCTGTAAAAGCCCATGAATTCTTCCATGACCAATGTGTCTTTCCGTTTTCATTCTTACATGAAAATACCCTCAACATAAACAACTATTGCACTGTACTTTAATTGTGTTTACTGTACTATAACCTTAATTAGGATAGATAAGATGGTCTTCTATCTTTGTATTTCAAGTATATAGAATTGTATCTGGAAAAATTGCTAGTTTATAAATTCTGTTAGTGAATAATTATCCTCAAATTCTTGAAAACAGCTACAAGGTTTCCCCTGGTTCTTTGTTCCCTTAGGGCAACAAACCTATCGCTTATCATAGTTTTGCATAAGAAATATTTCCCCTTTTAACCACCAAATCCATCAATTTGCCTACATCTCTGCTCATCTCTTCTACTTTCTCTTTTACTACATAAAAAATGTGTCCTTCCTCCTATCTAAGGTCACTGCCTCTACCTGAGCTCTGAATTCCATCCCCTGCCGCCCACCAGGGTTTTTCTCAGGTATTTATTCAGCCTCAGGTTCTATGTCATCAATCTCTTCCTCTATTCCTACAGACTTATTCCCACTGACATCAGCTTGCCTTAATATCTATAAACGTTTTTTTTTTCTTTTTAAAAAAAGCCTTCCTGTCTCCTTGCCAGCTATTGTCCCATTTCTCTAATTTACTTCTCTACACAATGCCTTAAAAGCATTTTTTTTTTTTGCTATTTCAAATTTTCATCTCATTTTTTTGTATGCAATCCAATCTGACTGTTATCCTCAATCCTTAAATAAAATACTTGTTGTCAAAACTACCACTGATCATTTGTTGATTTCTTAGCATGGCATGGTTGAACGTACACTCTTTCTTGGAAAACATTCTCTAGGCTTCTGTAATGCTGCATTTTCCAGCCATTCTTCCTAAATCTGTCTGTCTTCGTTGTTGGTTCTTCCTCTCCCACAATGTCTCCAAAAGTTGTGTTTTCCTATGCTAGAAACTCTGTTATTCTCTATCAATGCTCTTTCCCAGGTGGGGTCTTCCAGTCTCAATCTCTTAAATACTATCTACATGCTGATGAATCTCCAGATTTTTCACAGTCCAGATTTCTCTGTGAGCCCATCCATTTGCCTATTCAACATCTGCCATTGGAGGTAACACATGTTCCAGACTAAACATTCAAAACAAGACTCCTGATATTGTGCAATCTTTCAAAACTGTGTCTCCTGCACATTTGTTTTCTCTGACTCAGTAAATGGCACCATTCACCCCAGTTGCCAAGCCAAAAACCTAGTTATTATTAATTCTTTCCTTCCTTTCACATCCTATATCCAATCCATTAGTCAGTTTCCATTGATTCTGCTGCCAAAACTAGGTCTCAAATTTAACAACTTTTCATCAACTCTATTGCCATAAAGTCAGTCTAAAAGCTATTGTTTTTCTAACTGAAATATTTAAACCGCTTTTAACTGGCCTTTTTGATGCGACACTTATCCTATCAATCCTTGTTTAACAACTTCTAAGGTAGTGTAAATGAAGGCAAGTTGCATCATTTATCATTTTTCTGCTGTAGACATTAGGTCATGTCCTTGCAGTTGCAATTTACTTGGCTCAATTACTATGCAATGATTTCAACATGGGCAGGGAGATTAAAGGGAGAATTGAGAGTACAGAGCGAAGTAAATGAAAGGAAGGAGAAAAAGAACAGAGGAAAAAAAGAGAAGAGGGAAAAACAGAGGAACAAGAAAAAGAATGTCAATGGAAAGAAAATGAAACAGATGGTAAGAAGCGGAAATGAAAGAGATGGAGAAAGAAAAGTGGGAGATTAACGGCTCTCTTTCACCTTGAGGGTTATTATTAAAAAAAAGAAACCGCAGTTGGAACCACCTTATTTACATTTTGGTAAAAGGGAGTACTAAATTCTTACACAGAGAGGTCAATTTATTGTATTTTATATTGCTTTTGCTTTTTAATGTTAACGTATTTTATGTAAACTAAGATAAAACTTAGCTCACGTGAAAATATTCTTTAATACTTATATAAGTTTAAGCACGTGTTTTAGCAATGGATGTTAACTGTAGTAGATGGCTAGGAAGAGCAGAGGCTATGCAACACTCCTGAGATTTGTAAGGATCATTAACTACTAATAAACAGTTGTCCAAAACAAACAAACAAACAAAAAACAATATCCTGCAATGTTTTCTTTTGCAAATAAAATCCCAGGCACGACTCCTTAATAGCTCCACTTATACTCCCCCAAATTTCCTACTCTGCAGTCGGATTGGCTGTGACCCTCTTACACAGCAAGAGTATTACTGTCTCACGGTCCTTGCTCTTGTTTCCCCTTCCTAGAGAACACTTTTGTTTCAGAGATTGGCACAACTCCTTCCCCACAGTTCAAGTATGTACTGAAATGCCACCTCTGGGGCGAGGTCATGGCTAAACACCTTGGCTCACTGGTCTTCCCTTGACCATCCCTGTCTGACCCACACACGTGCATACACACAAACACACACACACACACACACATACACACACACACACCACTTCTATGACCTAATCCTCTTTTATTTTATGCATTCTCTGAAATCACACCATTTATTATTTATATGTCTATTATATACCTACTTCCCTACATTGTAAACTCCATGAGAGCAGGAGCTTTGTCTATCTTAGTTACTGCTATACACACAGTACTAGACAGCATACAGTATGTTTTCAATTAATATATACTGAATAGATAAAACCATGATAAAGGTTACAAAGTTTTTATTTCTTTTTAAGTTTGTTCAGAACTTTTGAAAATATGGCACTCGGAAGACAATACTATTATTTATGCTCATCCTGTCATTCTAGACACTACAATTCTTTAATGTAGCTCTATAATGTAGCTCTACAATGTAGCTCTATAGTTGTAGCTCTATAATGTAGCTCTATAAGTTTCCTTGGTCACTACATAGAATGTGACTCATATGCAGTTTTTACTGTTTTGTACGTGCTTTTCTTAACCACTTCCTTATTCTGTTTTGTGCAGTTAGTAGTTTCTTATATATCTGTAGTTTTACACATTTTTTAAAGATGTTATGAATTCCATTTAAAAATATGAGTGTCAGAAATGTGAGGATATTTACACCAAAGCACATAGTCAGTGGTAGTGGTGGGCTCAGCATATATAGTGTTCTTAGCTTTTATTCCAGTTCTCTTTGCACTACCCCATAAGACCTTTAAAAAGTCTGCCTTATCTCAAATAATGTCAATACATGTCCATGGATAGATATTACCTGTCAGTGCTAGAGCTGATGCTTGGACCAACACAGCATTCTGCTCAGTTTCTTCATTTTCACTTTCAGTTCTGGGTTTTGAGGAGAATTGAAGAGCAGGGATATAAGTGCTAATCTTGCTTTGAGATACGTTGCTACAACAGGAGGTGAGAGATAACCCATGTTGTCTGAACCTCAATGCAGTGGTGTTTCCTCTGTAACACAGGGCTCATTCTAAGGCTATCTTACCCCCAAACAATGCCTGAGGGTTCCCATGAGCCACTTTTTTGGTGGCAATTTACCTGTTGGAGAAACAGCCATTGACTGGGCTGATGCAGCTTTTTCTTCATCTCTGATTTTTTCATTTTCTTCTTCAGATTCTGCAATAGAATGAAGAAAAGGTTTAGGATCAGTGCACTACTCTGAAAGCCATTTCCAAGGATTAAAATGACTGAAAACACAGGTTTCCCAGGGCTTTACTGGGATACCTTTTCACAATAGACTAAGAGTTTTCCTTTGGAATCTGGCATTTGGAGGCAGTTACCTGTGGAAGAGGAAGATGATGCAGAGCTTTCTTCAGATTCCGTGTCCTCACTCTTAAGTTGATATTCTGAAACAATATAAAACGCAGATTTGTTTGCAGAACTAAGTTTCAAGAACCTACACACTTCACAGTCTTTCCCTTTCACTAATGAGTAGATGACTATGCTAGCATGGGGCTACTCTATGAAGTATGAAGATTTGGCCCATTCTCTAAGCATCAAGTTTGTTCTAGAGGAATCTAGCCTTCAGCCAAGTGTAAAGGGAGGCCGAGTTTCTATAAAACAAAGGGGAGCTTGTTATCTGTCTTCTTATAGAATTCAAGGAATAATCAAAATCTTTAATCAAAGTTTTTATGCAACAGCATTGTTCATTCTGAGGAAAGAAAGTACATCTATGTATAAAAATTATCTACAACAAAAATAATTCCAGATGCATGTCCAAGAACTGGGAATATACTCATTTATATATTACAGTCTGGAGTAGAAATCAGCAAACCACAGCCTGTGGGTCAGCTTCAGCCCAACACCCAGTTTTATAAATAAAGTTGTACTGGGACACACATCAACACACCCATCACGTACTTATGGTCTACTGCCGTTTGTGAGCTGCAGTAGATGATTTGAGTCATGACAGAGTCCACATTGTCCAGAAAGATTAAAATATTCATTATCTTTCAAAGCAAAAGTGCAACAACCCATGCCCCACAGAGAAAGAAACATTTATACCCCCACTAACCCATGAATTCCCTATTCCTTCCTTAAATAGAAATCTAGATTTCCAGACATTTCTTCCTGGGGCAAAGCCACAGCTAAGCAAAAGATAATGGATATTCCCTATTGTACATTCTGTATCTGGGAATGACACTAAAGTCCACACTGTGAAATCAGAGTAGCCCAGAATAGTTAAAGGCTATCACTGAATTTAACGTATCCAACACCATTAGTTTATTTAACAAATATTTACTGAGCACCTATTATGTGTCAGGTATCATTTCCATGCATTTAGGAAATGATACATGAACAAAATAGACAAAGATCCCCAACATGGCGGGGCTTACATTTCACCAGAGGGAGACATAATAATATAATGAACCAGTAAATTGAAGGGAGTGACAAGGGTGAGTATTGTTAAAGAAAAAAATAAACAGCAGTGTAAAAGTAATTGGGGTTAATCATAGTATTTTGTGGCATTAAATAAGATAGACAGGAGGCCAGGCCTGGTGACTCATGCCTGTAATGCCAGCACTTTGGGAGGCTGAGACAGGAGGATCACCTGAGATCAGGAGTTCGAGACCAGTCTGGCCACCATGGTGAAACCCCATCTCAACTAAAAACAAAACAAAACAAAACCAATTAGCCAGGCGTGGTGGAGGGTGCCTGTAAACTCAGCTATTCAGGGGGATGAGGCAGGAGAGCTGCTTGAACCAGGGAGGTGGAGATTGCAGTGAGTCAAGATCGTGCCACTGCACTCCAGCCTAGGTGACAGAGTGAGACTCTGTCTCAAAAAAAAAAAAAAGATAGGTGAAGAAGGTCCTAAGATGGGGATAGTTTATTCTCCACTTGGAGAAGGGAAAAATAAAGAAGACAAAAACTGAATAAGAATAGTAGAGAAAGAATGAGTTACTAGCTCTTAGCCCCACAATACTCACCTAAACTCAGCTGTTTTGGGGGATTCAATAGGCGGTCCTTAAGTATTTTGCCTGCCATTTGAGCTTTCTCAGTGATATTATCAACTAGGTTTTCAGCGTTGTTCACCAGGAAGTTCACACCTTTTCCTAGACTGCGTAACTCTTCGGTATTTAACACATTATTTTCCATCAAGTCATCAAAAATGCCATCTAGAACGTTCCTGGCCAGCAACTTCACCATGTTGACTGGATCATCTTTGGATGGCTGCTTATCTGTGAGAATGACAGAATTTTAGACAGAACTTTAGATCCCCATTCTAGGGTAGTGGCTCCCAAATTGTAACATGCATAAGAATCACCTAGACAGCTTAGTAAGGAGAGCTTCCTGCATCCTAGTCCAAACAAATTTTATTTGATAGGTGAGAATTGGCCCATGAATTTTCATTTCTAACAATTTCTCAGGTGATGCCAAAGCCTCTGGTGCAAGGACCACACGTGGAGAAACTCCTATCTTCTTCAACTCTCTCCATTTTCATAGATGGTGAAAGATTCAGAGAAGCAAAGTGAATTCACTAAGGAAGTTAGTGACAGCTGACTCAGTTTAGTCTTTGCGTTTCCTATGATCTCTTCATTTTCTTTCACTTTTATCAATAACTAGTTTGAAAAGACATTACATTCAATATGTGTAGCATAAATTCATTCATCTATAAAATAACACCTTTTTTGTTTCCTTTATCAAGGCTGGCAGGGAAGCTCGGTATGCCCAGATTGAAAGCACATATTGTAGCTGACCCATTTGCTGCTGTAACTGAAATGTCACACAGAGAGCAGAAATGTGGAGGAAATGCAAGTTACCCTGTTCAACCGCCTGGCTTCTTACCCTCACCATAACAGAACACTTATAAAATGGGTGAGAATTTCAGGTCAGTATGAGTTAAAAGAAGAGTCTAAAATCAAAGGAAAAGTTTAAGAACAGAGATCCAGATGTTTCTACATTTTTCTTTCATTTGAGAAGTCGTAACATATTAACTAAGACACTTGGTTGACATTTTTAGTGCTGTGACCAAGTTCACATATCTCCCGCCACACCTAGAGCAAAATAATTAGGTCTTGGGAGAACCCTCTCCACTCGGCCTTCTTCTTTCCCTTGAACTACAGTTTTCTCAAAGTACAGCCATAAACAACAGAAAAACAAGCCACTCACCAGCCATGGCTGCTCCTGCTCCCTGGAAAGGAAAAAGCTACGAAAGTGAAAGCAATTTCAACAGACTTGTACTGCTCTCAGTGGACCAGTTTGTTGATACTGCCCTAAATGGAGAACTGCAAGTCCTCAAATTCTCTTTTTCTTTGCCAACAATTAGACTCCTGATTCATATGTATATAACTGCTTTCTTTTGGAAAACAGAAAGCGGAAGGTGTTTTTTTTCTATTTGATGTAACAAAGTGATCAGAATCAAAGCATGCACACTCACACGAGAACACGTCTCTGCATTCTGTTTTTTCTCACTTATTTTTAACACTGTTAATAAATCAAATTAAACCTCAGTTTGTCTCTCTGCCACCATCAGCCTCTAAATGGTCAGGAATCTTTACTTCATTGATACTTACTCAACCCCGGAAGTGGGATTTTGGAAGGTAAGAGAAAGAGACTGACTGAGGACTGCCAAATGGTGATACTCCCTTTACTGTTTGAAAAACTCACACAAGTTATCTCTTTTCTTCTCTTTCCAGATCCACTCATTTTTAAATTGGGATGTTGTTTATTCATGAGATTAAAGTATTTTTGTTTGATAAATGAACAAGAGACTCACTTATTTTTGAAGTAGATATATGTGTGCCATTAAAATCAAACACTAGAAAAGTTTATAAAATGGAAAAAGATCATCTAGGTTCCTTAATTCACATGACAATGTAACCACAATTATTTGTGTAGCTTGCATCTTTGTGTGTATTTTTTTCTATAATTTTATAAAACAATACGACACTGATTTTATTCATGCCTCTAATCATTGACCTCCTAGCATTTTTGGCCTTTACTTTAATTGTGAACTGGCCTTATGACTTGGTTTTGGCCAACATGATGCAGCAGAGCGATCTGATAGAGTTTTCAGCCTGAGTTTTAGAAATCCTTGTGCCCTTCTCCCTCTTGAACACCTGAAGCTAAATGAGGATGAGCCTGGGCTAGATTGCTAGCTGATTGGTGACACCATGTGTAGAAGAGCCCAGTCATCCCAACCAAGGCCATCCTAGACCAGCCTCCAGCCAGGTGTTTTCCCAGCCTATGAGATATCCCAGCCTTATCAGCAGAGATGCCTATCCTACACACAGATAATCTCAGACACAATGCCAGCAGTGACGAAAAGAAATATTCAGCTGACTGGCCAGCTTGTAACAATAATAAATGCTTCTTGTGTGAAGCCACTGTATTTTGGGTTGTTTTGATACTCAACAACAGATAACTTACAGACATGTAATTATCTACAGATTTTTTTTTATAGTGGCAGTATCTTACAACTATATTATTGATAATTTGCTTTATTTAACTTCACAATGTGTGACAAACATTTTTAAAAATCAACACATGAAACACTATCTGATTTTTATAGCAGTACAGTAATTAAAATATGGATAGATAATAATTTTAAAATGTTTTATCAAGTTAATAGCATTTGCAAGGAAGCTTATCCAGTAGTAGAGAAAGGGCTGCAATAAAAATCAGATTTTTATGATTTTTATCTTCAGTCCCACAAACTAGGTGTAATTTCCTTAAGTTATTTGCTTTTATTTGGTGGCAATCTTTGGAACACCTAATAATGCCTGTTTTATCTATTTCATGATCTATAGACTGCAAACAATGCTATTCACTGTCTCATATGAAAAATGAAATGTAGCTCATTCACACTGCCAAATCTCTTTCCTGTTCTACCTAATATTGATGATAGTGTGATTTTCAATTATTTCCTTGATTCAATTTGAAATAATAAATAATACACTTAACTCTCATTTCTTCATCAATTTTGCATAGTAGCTTAATTCTCCTCTGTGTAAGTGGAGCAGAGTTTCCCAGGTGCAATTTACTCCATCTTTTCTCACCTCCAATTACACCATTTTTTCCTAATTTCCTATTGTGGTAAAAATACATACCACAAAATTGACCATCTTAACATTTTTACATGTAGTGTTTGGTGATACTAAATACATTCATAATGTCATAACAGTCACCCCTATCTACCTCCAGAATTCCTCTTTATCTTGTAAAGCTGAAACTCTATATCATTAAATAATAACTTCCCATTTCCTCCTCCCCAGTGCCCCTGACCATCACCATTCTACCTTCTATGTCTATGAATTTGATACCCCAGTTATCTCATGTAAGTGAAATCATACAGTGTTGGTTTTTCTGTTGCTGCCTTATTTCACATAGCCTAATGTTCTCAAGGTTCATTCATATTGTAACAAATGTTAGAATTTCCTTTTTAAGGCTAAAATTCCATTATGAGTGTATACAACATTTTGCTTATCCATTTATCATTTATTGGTTAGTTGGGTGGCTTTCACATTTTAGACTTTGTGAACAATGCTGTTATGATTGTGGGTGTATGAATATATCTTTGAGACCCTGCTTTCAATTATTCTAGGTATGTACCCATAGAAGGAAATTCTGGATCATATGGAAACTCTACTTCTAATTTGTGCAGGACTGTTAATGCAGTTTTCCACAGTAGCTGTACCAATTGAAATTCTCACCAACAGATCACAGGGTTCTAATTATTCTACATCCCTGCCAACACTTGTTATTTTCTGTTTGTTTGTTTGTTTTGATGGGAATCATTCTAATGGGTATGAGACGCTATGGCACTATAGTTTTCAGCAACATCTTCTTTCATCCTATTGTTGGGGCTAAGTCACAGTCAGTTTTCTTCATCAGATATTATGTGAGCCATAAAGACAAAAAATCCAGTTAGCTTCTTCCACTTCATTTAGACTCACCCACCATTTTCAGTGAAATTATATTCTCTATTAGAAAACGAAAAAGACACAGTTCATTTGTCTTCACTTTTATTGAAACACAAAATGTTAAACGTGCAAGATGCACTAGTAAAGGGGCTCCTTGAAGTTGATAAAGGACGGCTGGGCTGCTTGTGGTTTCCTGCTGGGGAGAGAAAGAACAGAAGGTCAAGATGGTTACCCCTTGATGCCTTTATCCCATCCCTCATCATGATTCTTCTTCCATCCTCTTCCATGTGTTTCTGACACTTCTCTTGACTTCCATCTGTGACCTCTTAGTCTATTCATGAAAATGTGGTCTTTGTAAAGTCTAAGTAAAATTATGTCATTTCACTTTTCTAAAGCACTAGAAACACTTCCTGTCTCACTCAGATAGTAATTTTTAAAGGTTTACCATGTGATAATCAATAACCACGAGATCTGGCCTTACACTGCTTCTCCTAATATGTCTCTGCCATTTTCCCCACTCATGTTCTCTTTTGGTCACACTTTCTCATGGCAGTTCTTTAAACATATTTAGTGCATTTCTACCTCAGGGCATTTGCACTGCTATATTCTGTGCTGGGACACTTTTCCTGCATAAGAACCACAAGGTTCACTTTCCAACCCTGTCCATTCTTTGTTCTCATTTCATTATTTCAAGGCAGGCTTTCCTGAGTGAAATATCTATAGGAGTACAGCATCCATCATTCTGTGTTTTCCTTTGTCTTCCTTTATGTTTCCTCTTAGCTTTTTTTTTTTTTTTTTTTTTTTGTATGTGTGTGTTCTGGCTTGTGATATATTTACCTGTTTATGTATTCAGAGTCTGTTTCTACTCACTAGTATATAAACTTTCTGGGTGTAAGGAATCTATTTGCTTTGTTAACTGGCATATTCCAAGCATCTAGAAATGAACCTGGTGCATGGTTAATGTTGCAAATATTAGTCAAACAAACAACATCCAAATATAGCCCCATTGGATGGATTAGGCACTGAAAGCTGTTATGCTGAAATGATGCAATATTGTAACTGGAGTGTAGTGTCAGAAACCAAGAGTAAAAGATTATGTGGCAAATATTGGAAGTATTGAGATAACCTTTACACAGTTGAGTATAGAGTATAATTTTAATTATGTATCTGAGATGGAGATTGATAATAGGCTTAAAATATAGCATTAAATGAAGCTGTTATGAGTGAAGAAAGTAAACGTTTGATCCAGACTGTATGTACCAAATCTATAACATTTTTACCAAAAGAGTAAAAATAAAAGTTTACCTATTAATAAGCTTGAAGGAACTTCTGGAGAGTGATTGAGGGTCTGAAAAGAGCCTGTGAGTTTTTTGTGATTGGCATTGTGAGAACATTCTGAGAACGCGAGGCTGGAACAACACAAACTCTACAGTGTAGGATACATTTTGTAATGTAGCTGAATGTCAGTAATGTGGTATTTGCTGTGATATCCTCACTCAGAAAATCAAAGTAGTGCTTTCTCCAGAGTTAGTGCCTCTGTTTATTCTTTTTTGTTCAGAGTTTGATGCAATGTTTGGTAACTCAATATGTGTTTGTGTCTGTATGTGTTTGTGTGTGTGTGCACGTGCACACAAAAGAAAAGGAGAAAAAAAGAGAAAGAGTATGAGAGGTAAATGAATATAAATAATAATGGATGTAAGAGCACGTTTCTATTTCAGTAAATGCTACCTTGGGGTTTTTATTATCTCATTCGACCTCGGTTTTCCTTACGTCCTTGATTGATTGATTTCCTGATTAATTGTACGGTTGGGGGAACCCAAATGCAAAAAAATCGAATAAAAAATAGCAGATAATCACCAGACTACGTCAACAAGTACACTCATTTGGCTGTCCAAGTACTCAGCTGTCATTGATCATCGGACCTCACCTCCAATATCATGCTGTCACTTTTTTCATGCACCACCAGCAACTCTCAATACTTAATCATTTTCAATTGCCAGGAAAGAGGCAGAAATATCTTGTCATGGACACTCGTTCTATGGTGGGCATTTGGACTGTTGCCTCCGGACTTTCAAATGCTTGCTGTATCTGAAAAAGAAAGTAGGCTATAGATGAGATACGACTCTTTTCAAGACTCAGAAAGCATCTTGAACCAAGAACCAGGGAAGTCCTGGAATGAACAGAGCTTGCAGGTTTCGTAGGACCAAGCTCACGGGTATTCTATCTTCTCAACATTGTACACTGCCTCTTAGAATTCACATTCCATGTCAGACTGTACCCTTTACATCAGGATAAACACCTCATGTCTAATCCAAAGCCTTTCAACATTCATTTCCTCTGTTTTCCATTTCTGACCTACAGATCAGACAATCAGTTATCCCTTGGAAATGGTTCATGAGGGCAGGATAGGGAATGACTCTGTACTTTCAACTCCCACCAAGGCTGATTCCTCCACTGAATGAGAATTAAGTCTCAGTATCTTGTCTTTAAGACTTGAACGCTGAACAACTTTCACATCTCCACCAAATAGTTGACCTTGTAGTCTTTTGGACTAATTGATGAGATTCTACTTACTCTAAATCCAGAGTGTTTCGCTCTTTTTTCTAAGAATACGCTTGAAAGTGCAATGTCTAATTCCTAATTATCCTAAAAGATTTAACTTCCTAGGTCTTTAGCCACAGAAACTCTGTCTCAATTTATGCTTCAATCTTCTCATACTCTTCTTCTTTTATTTTCTTTTTTATTTTTTGACACAGTGTCTCATTCTGTCTCCCCGGCTGGTGAGCAGTGGCATGATCTCCACTCACTGCCACCTCGGCTTTCTGGGCTTAAGCAATCCTCCGACCTCAGATCCCAAGTAGCTGGGATTACAAGCGCCCACCATCACACTAGGCTAATTTTTGTATTTTATGTACAGACGGAGTATTGCCATGTTGCCCAGGCTGGCCTCTCATTCTTGGACTCAAGCAACTGGCCCACCTTGGCCTCCCAAAGTGCTGGGATTACAGGTATGAGCTGCGGCGCCAGTCCTGGATGGCTTTCTTCTTTAAACACCAGAGGTGTATTCTTCTTTTCCCACAGGAATCGTACTGTTCTCTACAGTTTTTACTTTATAAACAATCACACGATTCTGTGTTAATACCAATTATGATTTCTCTTTTAAAAAATAGAATGTATTTAGATTAAATAGAATAGATTTTCTCTTTATTCACTTATGCATCTATTTATTCAACTATTATTAATTATTATTTACTGTATGCCAGTTTTGCTGGGGTGCTGAGCAAATCCCCATAATCCTGAAGTTTGCATGTTAGAAAGTAAATATGAGTAAAAAAAACAACCAGACAAATACATAAGCTATTAATATATGCTGAGTGGGGGCAGGTAAGAGTTATGGAGAAGAATAACGTAAGAAGGAGTGGGAATAAGGAATGTCCCACGTTGGGCAAGGAGGAGCAAGCCTTTCCTGCTGCAATTTTCCATTGAAAAAGTGACTTTTTTCTTCCCTCTCACATGCCTTTATGGATCGTATCACAGTCTGTAAACACGTATTTGTTCAGTAACCCACATTATCAGTATCTATACCTCCCACAAAAATGTGAGTGCTAGATAGGCTGACATTATGCATGCCTCGTGAACCCCACTGTCACCAGGATAGACCCAATGACCTAGCAGACCACCCACTTTTATTCATTTAATAAATAATAAAAAGTATTTCAAAATATTTTTCATTCTCTGAAACTTAAGAACTCATAGCCTAAAACATAAAGCTTATGTTTGACATTATTTTGTTTTACTTTGATCTCCTGCTGAGATATATTGGAACTGCTTTTTCCTAAACCATATTTTAAACACTTGAATGACAGAAACTAGGTATCTCTCTACTTTCACTTGCCTGACAAAGATTGTCAGAGTGAAGTGAAAGGTGAATCACGACAAATTCTTCTTGAACAAATGGATGAATGACTAGGAATGAAAGAAAGGCTTACCTTCTGAAATACTTCCTCTAGGTGATAGTGCCAGGAATATCACTGGAAGCATGTGATGAGTTGTGTGATGTCTCTCCTGGACACATTATCTATGATGATACAGATGGGTATGCCTTGGGCTATGACGTTCACTATGTTTTTGTTTATATTTTTGTTTTGCGGATGTTTTTAAAAAGAAAAGCATAGCTTGGGAATTATCTTTACAGATTTGGAAGACAAGTTTATAACCTGACATTTACCCACTTTCCACAGAATGTCAACAGAAAACCTAGCAAAAGGTGATCAAAAAGTGCAGTTTATAAGCATTGCAAGAGATTGCATAGTAATTGAATTTTGTTTCTTGGTACTGAATTTCTACTACAAATCTCACTTTCATTCTTTTATGTTTTACAGGGGCTTGAGAAATAAGAGGAATCATTCCACTTTACAGAGGAAGGAATAGAAGCTCAGAAAGATGAAGGAACTTCCCCATGTTCACACAGTGAGTAAGCAACAAAAAATTGCCACTAGGCTCCAAAGCTGTTGGCAAATTATGCCACGCTGCCTTTCACCATATAATAAACAAAATAGATGAATACATGCAAATCTTCAGTTACAGAAGATGGAAAAAGTGATAAAAATCTACAGGATTGTGCCAAAATTAACCAATACTGTATTGTAAACTTAAAATTTGCTGAGAGGGTAGATTTTATGTTAAGTGTTCTTTTCACTCACACTCATGGAATAATAATAAGAAACAGAAATGGAAGGATGTTTTGGAGAAGAGAGAGATGTTTATGGCATAGATTGTGGTGACGGTTTCAGGAGTGCATACTTATCTCCAACTTATTAAGTTGTGTACATTATATATGTCAATCACACCTCAGTAAACTGGTTTTAAAAAATAAGACTTAAAAATATACAAATTAAAAACAGTTAAATGTATACTCCTTAAGATATGTACCTAGAAGTTAAATACTAACCAGTGTTCACTGAGATTAGACCTAATCAGCCCCACCCTGTCATCTTCCACTTGTTTTAAAGGGTATCCACAGTTCTAGTAGGGCATGTAATGGCACTGCTTTTTGTGGAATCAGATGGGAAAAATGGAGAAGAAGACTTGAAGTTGATCATTTGAGAAGGGGAAGCCATTCCTGGAATCCATGAAAACACTATACAAAATGTTAAATGGGTTTAATAAAAAACGGAATCCATCATTTATGTTTAAATGGTGATTGGTGAATGGGATTTCTTGTGTTATGTTGCTTTAATATTTGGTATGCCTTTGACTGTAAAGTGTAACACTTATAATAAAAGTACAATTTTTAAAATACATGTGTGGGGGGGAGGAATCTGTTCTCACAGCACACGTAAGATCGTGTAAAATATGTGGAAATGGGAGATTTTCTCCCACTCTGCGGGAGAAATCTATACCTTTGACAAAGGACTAATATCCAGAATCTATGAGAAATTCAAACAAATTAGCAAGAAAGAAAGAAAGAAACAATCCTATCAAAAGTGGGCTAAGGATATGAATAAACACTTCTTAAAAGAAGATATACAAATGGCCAACAAACATATGAAAAAGTGCTCAACCTCAATAATTATCAGGGAAATGCAAATCAAATGCAATACCACCTTACTCCTGCAAGAATGCCCATAATCAAAAAATTTAAAAAAAAAATAGATGTTGGTGTGGATGTGGTGAAAAGTGAACACTTTTACACTGTTTGTGGGAAAGTTAACTAGTACAACTACTATGGAAAACAGTGTGGAGATTTCTTAAAGGACTAAATGTAGATTTACTGCTTGATCCAGCAGTCTCACTCCTTGGTATCTACCCAGAGGAAAAGAAGTCATTATAAAAATGATACTCGCACATGCATGTTTATAGCAGCACAATTTGCAATTGCAAAATTGTGATAACAGCCCAAATGCTTATCAATAAATGAATGGATAAAGAAAATGTGATATGCATACACACCATGGAATGCTACTGTAAAAAGGAATGAAATAATAGCATTTGCAGCAACTTGGATGGAATTGGAGACCATTATTCTAAGTGAAGCAACTCAGGAATGGAAAACTAAATGTCGTATGTTCTCACTCATAAGTGGGTGCTAAGCTATGAGGACACAGAGCCATAAGAATGATACAATGGACTTTGGAGACTATGGGGAAAAGGTGGGAGTGGGTTGAGGTATAAAAGACTACACATTAGGGACAGTGTACACTGCTCGAGTGATGAGTTCACCAAAACCTCATAAATCACCACAAAAGAACTTTTTCATGTAACCAAACACCACCTGTTCCCCATAAACCTAATGAAATAAAAAATAAAATAAAATATAAGAATATTGAAATCAACATCTAAAAGTCAGGTGAAAGTTAAATATATATTTACCTGATGAATTTATAAAATTGAAATTTATATTTAGGGCATTCTTATTACTAGTAGTAATGTTATAACAATATAATAAAAAGGACACAAAATTGGATATACAAAATAAATAAGCTATATAAAATAACTTATGTTTTTATGAATAGTTTTAAAAAGGTTGACAATGATTATTTCTTCATTAATTTTTTTCTTGTTTATGCTTTTTAATACTTAATTTTTTCACCTATAAGCATGACTTATTTTATGGCAAAATGAGAAAACAAGCACAATTTTATAATAAAAATTTGTTAAGCATTAATTTAGCAACAATATGAAATTGATTTTAGCCTGGTATTTGCAAAAGGTGTACAGCTGAGAAGTTTGGTATAAAAATATTCTTAATCCAAAATTGATACTTTCAAATAGCAGATTCATAGACACCATGATGCCTTAATTTTCCTAGAGAAAGTAGAGAGAAAAGAACATCAGTAATCTGGCTATTAGAGGTAAGATGTAAATATAACTAATCTCTACTCTGAGAAATACCTTTAGAAAAGGGCTACGGACCTGTCATCCCCCAACTGGGAAGATCTGTACTAGGGCGCCATTGCCTCAGCATAGATTTAGTAGCTAGTCAGACATGTGGTATAGGAAAGCCTCATCACAAACAGAGGGGAATGTGACTCAGCAAAACTGACTTTTGGGTGAAGAGAGACAAACACAGGCTGTACATCACAATACCAATGACTTTATTTTCTGCATGCATCAGAATCCAACATTCCCCACTCTAATTTCCTTTAAAAAAATTAAAAATAAAGGGTTTTCTAGCTTACCACTGTTGGGTTACCATTAGTTATTCAACCATTATACTATGACTGATGTCATATAAAACCAGGGTTTCACTGGGGGTCACTAAGAAAAGGAAAACAACACGAGCCTCTATAACTAGTGGGCAGCTGACAGGCCATCATTATTCTCCATTCTATCCAGACTTTCTGAATAGACTGAGCAGGCAGCACCCAAATCCACTTCTAGAATACATTTACCTGAGTTGTTTCTTATGAGTCTTAATTCCTAGGAAAGAGATAGAAATATCGTGTCATGGATACTCTGTCCATGGTGGGCAACTGTGTCAGTATATTTGGGTTCTCAAATGAATGTTGAACCTAAAGTAGTAAAGAAAGCCTTTAGAGATGTTCTAAAAGGAAAACCTGACTCTTTCAAGAGTGAGAAAAGTCAGGGTGTGTATTAAGGCTGTAGCTAGGTAAAGTAAACAGAAGATATTTTTAGCTTTTCCTTAGATATGGCACATACACAGATGAATTCTTACTCTAAAAAGAATTCCCTGGGTGAGCAAAGCTATCAGAATCAAGTTATTTGGAAAACCCACACTGCTTCTATGTAGCATTTTGGAACATTCCCTCTTTGAATAAACTTGGAATACAGGAAGGGTCATCAAGATGAATGAAGAGCTTTGGGATTCTCTATAAAAATTCACAAATGGCTCTACAAAGTTTTCTACGGCATTACATTAAAAATAATAGAAGACCCCTACCTTTCAAAAAATTTCCTCTAGATGATGACTCCAAGAATACTCTTTGAAGTAGTAGATAATTTGGGAAATGAAGACCGAGCCATTTGTTTCATGTTTCCAAGAAACATTATCTGCAAATAAAAGGCATCAAAATATTGGAGGATGTGAACTTTCATACATTTGAAAGATTCCTGGAGCCGTACCTTTGGGAAGAAGTCTGATTTTGTTGCTTTGGAGAAGAGAGGGAAGCCAATGCTGAATAAAGATGGTACCTCCAGCTTCCATAGCAGGCCCAGAAAAAGCCAGCATGGACCCTCACTCATAAATCCCCTTGAATGTTCTAGTAGGCTAGAGCAAAGTTACATCCTCTGGGTTTGCAAGTAATAGAAAAGAGTGTAAGTCCTTTCAGCACTAACTACATAACAAAAAAATATTACAGCTCTTGACATTCCTTGATTCTGCACCTCTTCTTCATCCTGACTTGTTTCATACTGTATTTTTTGTACTTTTTGTTATGTTGTATAAAAATATTTTCAATGACTGCTTCTGTTTACCATTTCAATATGATCAAGTTGCTACTATAATTTAGAAAAAAAGGCGATACTTCTCTAACTACCACTTTATCTGCAACTCGTTGCTGATTTCTCCTTACTTTTTAAAGTCAAAATTCCAATTCTGTCTATATTCACCATTCCATTTCCCTTATCCTGCTCACTTCTATCAGGCTTTTCCCTCCTATGCCTAACACCAACTTCACCAAATGACTTTCCTCAAGGTAACCATTACCTCCAAGTTACTAAATCTAATAGTCATTCATCAAGCCTCACCTTCATCTGATCTTTCATTCACATCAGAAACCATTGGCAACTTTAACAGATTCTTTGTTGGTAAGTCTGACAACACAAACTCCTTGTCTTCTTTCTTGTTCTCTGATTCTACTTTGTGAGTCAAATTTGCTGGTTCCTATTTCTCTAATATTGAACTCTAGAGTTATTTCAACCTCCATTTCAGGGCCTGTTCTCATACTATTCTCAATTCTTAGGTGATTTTGTCCATTTTTAGGATATTAAATATTATCCTTAAGCCAGCATCTCTCAAAATTTTATTCCTATTGCAAATCTATCCTCTGAAATATACAACTGTGTAACTCTCTACTCTTCATATCATCTTAAAATATGCCAAACCGCCTCAAAACTTCTTGAAGATCTCCCGTTTTAACTAAGGCCCCACTGCCATTTACTTGCATGCTGGAGTCACTTCTATCACACCTTCTTGTTCACCTGACATATATTCACCAAACCACTGGGTGGTTAGTCATATTATTTTTGTATACAAATTGTTTCTTAGATACAACAACTTATTATATCCCAAGACTATCAGTATCATCCATAGCTTGCAATATTGCACTAGCATTTAACCTGTCCTCATATATCGACTCTTGCTGTACTATTTTTTATCCACACAGAACGTCCAGAGTGATCTTTAAAAGTAAAGATCTTATCATTTAATTGCTTACGGCTTACTAGAATTTCCTATTACTATTAGTATGAAGGATCATGTAAGGCCTCCAATGTTTCAGTGCCTGGCTCACTCTCCAGCCTCCCCACTGTCATCTTTCCTGACGCCATGTGCCAGCCACCCAGCCCCCTCTCCTAAGCTCCCTTTTGTCTGTAAGTTCTTCATGCACACTGCCTTTTCTGTCTAAAATCTTCATCTCCTACCCTTGATTTGTTAATTCCTTCATTTATGAAATGTGAACACACATTTTTCTTTAAAGCTTTTACCAGTGTTGACAATTATTATTTATTCTCATTATATTGTACCTGTGTTTTTTCTCACAGTTAGTGCCTGCCTTTCTGAGTGTAAACTCCATGAAGTTCAGTAACCATACCTGCTTTAATTGTGCATCGTTTGTCCTGCACCGAGCCCAGGCCTAGCACACAACTACGTGTAAAACAAAAAGAAAGAAAGAAAGAAAGAGAGAAAGGAAGAAAGAAAGAAAGAAAGAGAGAGAGAAAGAAAGAAAGAAAGAAAGAAAGAAGGAAGGGGGGAGGGAGAGAGAGAGGAAGGAAGGAAGGAAGAGAGAGACGGAGGAAGGAAGGATGGAAAGGAAGGAAGGAAGGAAGGGGGAGGGAGGGAAGGAGAGAGAAGGAAGGAAGTTAGGAAAGAAAGAAAGAAGGAAGGAAGGAAGGAAAGAAAGAAAGGAGAAAATTTTGCATATTATATTGTATTTCCCCAAATAAATTAAGTATACTTTCAGAATTTGTACCAGCCCTTATATACCTCTTTAACTTCCCTTAACAGTTATAATTGTAGACCTTATTTTTCAAATAAAATCTTATTAAAACTTGAATACATGACATGAATAGAAGGGAAGCTTGTCTAGTTGTTTATTCCCGAGGCTGGACTCAGAGTGTCCTCTAGTCCCTCAGTGCTCACATGCAGCAACAAACAACAGCACTAACATCACAATAAAGCTTTTAAGAAAGGCAGAAAGGCCCCACTCCAGACCTACTGAATAAGAAATCTATATTTGGAAAGGATATCCAAATGATTTCTATGTTCATTAAAATTTGAAATCCCTACAATAGAGCATTTAGAACTGTGAACTGTGCAAACGAGGTATTAAAAATTGCTCCTGTTATCCAAATCATTGATAGAATAATATTGTGGATGATTGTTAAAGAAATTTCCTGCAATTTCGACCAGGAGTGGTCAAGAATATTCTCTATTTTTACATTGTATTATGACTTTCCTGCCAAAGGACTGATGTTTTATTCATTAACTTCATTACCCTAAATTAGTTAAAATTTAGGCATTTGAGTGTTAACTAGTTTCCTGAAACTAGATTAATAATAATAGGTCAGGAGTTACTGGGATGCGTGAAGCAAGTACAATGGTTTCAGTGGTTGGCTTCTTTAATTGCTGATAAGTGGCTGTGGAGCTACACTGTGAGAAAATGATACTTTTCTGTGCCATTGCTACATTTTAAAAACAAAACCAAATAACTCCTCACTTTTTGTAGTTAGATTATTCCAAGTCTTGATGCTCACCAAATCCTTCCAAAGTCCTGTTAACTTTGAACGTTTCTTCCCAAATCAAGATTATAGCTTTCTAATTATGAAAGTCTCAGCATTTTAAATCTTTTCTCCACCTAAAATATCCTGGTAATTAGAGAAGAAATGCTCTTATCAGTGATAAGACATGATCATAGCTAAGCCTACTATCTAGAAACCTACTAAGAAATTTAGAAATTCTTCTCTCTGAAATCACATACGTGGTGTGGAAGATTTGAAAGCAATGAAGTCCTTTTCCACATGAACCTTTGTAACAGCATCATTACAGATGTTACCTTGCAAGAGCCCACCACGTGTATCTGCACTGGCTTTTCCACTGTCAGTGGTGAACCAAACAATCCCAGCACCATCTGAGAGAGACATTATGTCTTATTAAAGAAGAGATATTTATAAATACACACACATACACATACACACACACATACACATATGTACACACATACTCATATGCACACACATCCACATATGCACACACATACACATACACACGCACATACACATATGCATAGACATACATATACACACACAAATGCACACACATATTCACACGCATATACACATACATATGCACACACATACACACACATATGCATACACATATACACATACCCACAGGCATATGCGTACACACAGACTCTGTCTTTTACAATGATATCTTTCCTTAAGTACATTTTATCATGGCATTACTTAAAAATGCAAGTACCTTACTACTAGAAATACCACCTCACTTACTGGGAACAAAACAGAACCCACTTGAGTTTAGAACAACCATGTTGACAACATAGTCCCAGATGATTGGGATGTTTCCAATTATTGTACTTATAGTTTCTTTAAAAAATGGTAGGGACTTAATACAATTTCGAAGTGCACTGGACCTAGGAGTAGTACTGAAATGTTGTTTCTCTTGCCCATCCCTAGGAAAATGAACACCAGGCTAATTTTTAAAAGTGCACAGCCACTCCCGGAGGTCTCAAAATCAAGATTTACAGCTTTCTAATTGGAGACTCACTGCCTCGGCAGGCTTGCATGATGATGACCTTGGGTTTGTCTTTCAGACTCCGGCAGTTACGGTTGTTGAAAATTTCAAAGATGGTGTCATCGTGAAGAACATCTGGCTCTTGATCCCAGTGCTTAGTCCCACAGATTCCATTCAGGATGCCATGTGACATAAACACCAGGAATGTGCTGTCTGAGGTCTGGTGCTCTGGGCAAGCAGCAAACTGCCTTAGTGCTGTTTCCATTTTCTGAAAGAGACCCTTGAGTCACTATCAAGGAAGTCTCCACACGTATGTAGTTTGTACTCAAATAGGTGGAGTTCACAAAAATGAGCCAGTACTAAGGAATCAGATGGTTTAGACTGAATGGGATTGTAAGATAAATAGTGTTCTGGCATAAAACTAGAAAATTTAGCTGTATAGAATATTAAAGCTAGTAGGGTTTTTATGTAGTGTCTTGTCCAGTGGTTTTCAGTAAAACCTTAGGTTTCTGAAGATGCTGGGAGATGGAGTAAAATGAAGGCCAAGTGAGGTGACAAGACACTGATAAGGCCACTTTGCTTTAATCTGTTTAACAATGGTGTTTCTGTAAGTTTTTATTTAAAAAGATAAAAAATGACAAATAATAAAAATATGAAATTCATTCACTATGGAGCAGCAGAAAGTTAGTTTAAAATGATCCCTCTAAAGTTTTGCAAAATAGAACTAGAAACGCAACTGTTTCATTACATATTTGCATGTGTGTGATTTTTTCCCCATATACCTCCCTTTACATTTAGACACTTGCTATTGACGTTATAAAAGTCTCACAAGATAATTCTGTAGGTATCAGACATTTCAGGGTGCAAAGCTTTTGTCTTACCCAGACCATCAAGTAGTAGATGTCTTCCAGATTATGAACATCAGAAAGACCCAACGTTTTTACTAAAACTCTGCTACATAGAATTTCTCTAAATACACACACATACACATACGCATATGCTATAAGATTGTGCATTAGAGAAGGCTAAAATCCAGGGGATCCTATTCTGGAGAAAGTATAATTCCTATAATATCATATATCTTGTTCTTGCAGCTGCCAATTAAGAGGTTGAAAACTGTCTAAAGGGGGTGAAAAAAAAAGCAGCTTGTTCTGCTCTCCGCAGCCATTACCTGAGCTGTGAGATTCTCTTTTATAACCACTGAGTATCCAAGGTTTTCAAGTAGATCTTGCATCCCCAAAAGGTCAAGTTCAGAACCATTTTGATTATGAAGATAGTTGAATTCTTTGTTGCAGATGATGAGGGCCAAGAGTGTTCGGCCCTCTTTCTCCATCACTGGATATATCTGCAATTAATACACACAGAATGATTTTCCCTAGGCCTTTTCTCTTTTGCCTACAAAGTTCATACACAACAGGCCAATATAAATATAGAGTAAGTGACAAAAAGTTTCTGCATGAAAATATACCCTCGTGAGGAAAGAGGCAGAAAACCAGACTGAAAGCATGTACACGGAATAAGTGTTCACTGTATGAAGTTGGCTTAAGTTAGATGGTGGAGAGGAGTTTAGACTGTGTCCCAAAATGAGATGGAAGAAACAGAAAATGTAATGTGAAGACCAGTTGGTTAGACCATTTCCTGATCTTAAGGCCTTTGTGAGGAGAGCTAAAGCATCCCAGTAAGTCCCCAGTGTCTTGTCTGAATGAGTAATCTTGTGTCTCCGTATTTCAAAGCGTATCACCTCATCTGCCCTTTTCGTCTTCAGTTCGTGGAAGTGAGCATGAGGTCAAAGCTTTAACTTGCCACTGGGTTGTGCACCCTGGATTTCCAGAGGAGCTGAAAGAGAAAAAAAAAACGTGTAGCTCATTAAGCAGTAATGTCTGCTGCCTTGCAACCCTGCAGACCTATTTGCTAGGCTCTCATTCCTCAAAACTGCTTGCTGCCAGTCCATGAAAAAGTTTCATAGAAGTAGAAAATTGCTTCATATTTAAAATGCCTAAAACAAAAATATTGAATACATCCCCATTTTCCTTTTGCTTCTTACTGACCTCGTCATAAATTTCTGTGTTTTTGTTAGTGTTCATGGAATGGACTAATCTTTCAGACCCAACACATTAGCATCATATAAACACAGAAACTAAGATTTGGAAGGAAGTGTAATGTTTGTCTAGCCTAGTGGAATCACTACTCAGATATTTGTATGTCACTTGAAATATGCCTTCTTTATTATTACCATTCTCTGAGACATCTCCCCTTTCATGGAACTCAACACATTCCAAGGCATTCTTGAACAGTTATGTGTATTACAGTGTACCTTCTAGGTATTGATAGTTATTTCCCACCTCAGAATCATACAGAAAACATTTAATTCATTTCCCTGTAAAAGCCCATGAATTCTTCCATGACCAATGTGTCTTTCCCTATTTTTTCATTCTTACATGAAAATACCCTCAACATAAACAATTATTGTATTGTATTTTAATTGTGTTTACTGTACTATAACCTTAATTAGGATAGATAAGATGGTCTTCTATCTTTGTATTTCCAGTATATTAGAATAGTATCTACCAAGGTTAATAGTTTTTAAATTCTGCTAGTGAATAGTTATCCTCAGATACTTGAAAATAGCTACAAGTTATCACCTGGTTCTTTGTTCCCTTAGGGCAACAAGCCTTCTATTTCTTATAATAGTTTTGCATAAGAAATATTTCATCTTTTAACCACAAAATCCATCAATTTGCCTACATCTCTGCTCACCTCCTCTACTTTCTCTTTTACTACATAAAACATGTGTCCTTCCTCCTATCTAAGGTCACTGCCTCCACCTGAGCTCTGAAATCCATCCCCTCCCACCAGCAAGGGTTTTTCTCAGGTATTTGTTCAGCTTCAGGTTCTGTGACATCATTCTCTTCCTCTTTTCCCACAGACCTATTCCTATTGACATCAGCATGACTTAATATCTATATATTTTTTTTAAAAAAAACCTTCCTATTTCCTTGCCAATTATTGTCCCATTTCACTACTTTACTTCTCTACACAATGCCTGAAAAACATTATTTATTTATTTATTTTTTGCTATTTCCAATTTTTCTCTTAGTTTTTTGTATGCAATCCAATCCGGCTGTTATCCTCAATCCTTAAATAAAACATAGTTATCAAACTACCACTGATTATATGTAGATTTCTTAGCATTCACATACATTCTGTAGGCTTCTGTAATGCTGCATTTTCCAGCCATTCTTCCTAAATCTGTCTGTCTTAGTTGTTGGTTCTTCCTCTCCCACAATGCCTCCAAAAGTTGTGTTTTTCTATGCCAGACACTCTGTTATCCTCTATCAATGCTCTTTCCCAGCTGGCATCTTCCAGTCTCAATCTCTTAAATACTATCTACATGCTGACGAATCTCCAGATTTTTCCCAGTCCAGATTTCTCTGTGAGCCCATCCATTTGCCTATTCAGCGTCCACCATTGGAGGTACCACATGTTCCAAAGTAAACATACAAAACAGGACTCCTGATATTGTGCGTTCCTTCAAATCTGTGTCTCCTGCACACCTGTTTTCTCTGACTCAGTAAATGGCACCATACACCCAGTTGCCAAGCCAAAAACCTAGTCATTATTAATTCTTTCCTTTCTTTCACATCCCATATCCAATCCATTAGTCAATTTGCATTGATTCTGCTGCCAAAACTAGGTCTCAAATTTAACAACTTTTCATCAACTCTATTGCCATAAACCCAGTCTAAAAGCTGTTGTTTCCTAACTGAAATATTTAAACCACTTTCAACTGGCCTTTCTGATGCGACGCTTATCCTATCACTCCTTGTTTAACAACTTCTAAGGTAGTGTAAATGAAGGCAAGATGCATCATTTATCATTTTTCTGCTGTAGACATTAGGACATGCCCTTGCAGTTACAACTTACTTGGCTCAATTAGCATGTAATGATTTCAACATTGGCAGTGAAATTAAAGGGAGAATTGAGAGTATGGAGGGAAGAAAGTAAAAGGAAAGGAGGAGAAAAAGAACAGAGGAAAAAAGAGAAAAGGAAAAAACATAAACAAGAAAAAGAATGTCAATGGGAAAGAAAATAAAACAGATGATAAGAAAGGGAAAATGAAAGAGATGGAGAAAGAAAAGTGGGAGATTAACAGCTCTCTTTCAACTTGAGGATTGTTATTTTTTAAAAACGTGTCAGTTGGAAACACCTTATTTACATTTTGGTAAAGGGAGTACAAAGTTCTTACTCAGGGCAATTTATCATATGTCATATTACTTCTACTTTTTAATGTCAACTTATTTTATGTAAACTAAGATAAAACTTAGCTTTCATAAAAACATTCTTTAATATTCACACAAGTTTAAGCACTTGTTTTAGTAATGGATGTTAACTAATAGATGGCTAGGAAGAACAGAAGCTATGCAACACTCCTGGAATTTGTAAGGATCCTCGACTACTAATAAACAGTTGTCTAAAAAAAAAATCCAAAAAAAAGAAAAAAAAAAGCAAAAACAAAACCCTGCAATGTTTTATATTGCAAATAAAATCCCGGCCTGACTCTTTAATAGCTCCATTTACACTCTCTCTAATTTCCTACTCTCCAGTCAGATTGGCTGTGACTGTCTTACACAGCAAGAGCATTACTGTCTCAGGGTCCTTGCTCTTGTTTCCCCTTTCTAGAGAACGCTTTTGTTTCAGAGTTTGGCACAACTCCTTCCCCACAGTTTAAGTATGTACTGAAATGCCACCTCTGGGGAGAGGTTATGGCTAAACATCCTGGCTCACTGGCTTTTTCTTGATGCATATCCAAGAATTGGGAATATACTCATTTATATATTACAGTCTGGAGTAGGAATCAGCAAACCATGGCCTGTGGGTCAGATTCAGCCCAACACCCAGTTTTATAAATAAAGTTATACTGGGATACACATCAGCACACCCATTATGTACTTATGGTCTATTGCTGTTTGTGAGCTACAATAGATGATTTGAGTCATGACAGAGGCCACAGGGTCCAGAAAGATTAAAATATTCATTATCTTTCAAAGAAAAAGTGTAGCAACCCATGTTCCAGAGAGAAGGAAACATCTATACCCCACTAAGCCATGAATTCCGTATTCCTTCCTTAAATAGAAATCTAGATTTCCAGACATTTCTTTCTGGGGCAAAGCCACAGCTAAGCAAAAGATAATGGATATCCCCTATTGTATATTCTGTATCTGGAATGACTCCAGCGTCCACATTGTGCAACTAGAGTAGCCCAGAATAGCTAAAGGCTGTCACTGAATTTAATGTCCCCAGCACCATTTGTTTATTTAACAAATATTTGCTGAGCACCTATTATGTTTCAGGTATCATTTCCATGTGTTTAGGATATATTCATGAACAAAGCAGACAAAGACCCCCCACATGGTGGAGTTTACATTTCAGCGGAGGGAGACATAATAATATAATGAATAAGTAAATTGTATGGAGTGATAGGGTGAGTATTGTTAAAGAAAAAAGTATACAGCAGTGTAAAAGTAATTGGGGATGATCAAGGTATTTTGTGACATTAAATAAGATAGACAGGAGGTCAGGCCCAGCGACTCATGCCTGTAATCCCAGCACTTTAGGGGGCTGAGACAGGAGGATCACCTGAGATCAGCAGTTTGAGACCAGTCTGGGCAACATGGTGAAACCCCGTGTCTACTAAAAAATAAATAAATAAATAAATTAATTAATTAATTAAAAAATTAGCCAGGCATGGTGGAGGATGCCTGTAAAATCAGCTACTTAGGATGATGAGACAGAAGAATTGCTTGAACTGGGGAGGTGGAGATTGCAATGAGGTAAGATTGCATCATTGCACTCCATCCAGCCTGCATGACAAGAGCAAGCAAAATATTGTCTTAAAAAAAAAAAAAAAAAAAAAAAAGATTGGTGAAGAAGGTCCTAAGATGGGAATAGTTTATTCTCCACTTGGAGAAAGGAAAAATAAAGAGGACAAAAACTGAATAAGAAGAGTAGAGAAAGAATAAGAATGAATTACTAGCTCTTAGCCCCACAATAGTCACCTGAACTCAACTGTTTTTTGGAATTCCACAAGTGTTCCCTAAATATTTTCCCTGCAATTTGAGCTGTCTGAGTGATATCATCAACCAGGTTTTCAGCATTGCTCACCACAAATTTTAGACATGTTCCTATAAGGTGTATCTCATCTGTATTTAACACATTATTTTCCATCAAGTCATCAAAAATGCCATGTAGAAAGGTCCTGATCAGCAACTTCACCATGTGGACCGGAACACCGTTGGATGGTTTCTCATCTGTGAAAATGATAGAATCTTAGATATGGACAGCACTTTAGATACCCCATTCTAGGGTAGTGGTTCCCAAATTTTAATGTGCATAAGAATCACCTAGAAAGCTTAGTAAGCAGAGCTTCCTGCATCCTACTCCAAACAATTTTTATTTGATAGGTGAGAATGGGCCCATGAATTTTCATTTCTAACAATTCCTCAGGTGATGCCAAAGCCTCTGGTGCAAGGACCACACGTGGAGAAGCTCCTATCTTGTTCAATTCTCTCCGTTTTCATAGATGGTGAAATAGATTCAGAGAAGCAAAGTGAATTCACTAAGGAACTTAGTGACAGCTGACTCAGTTTAGTCTTTGCGTCTCCTACGATCTCTTCAATTTCTTTCACTTTTATCAATAACTAGTTTGAAAAGACATTACATTCAATATGTGTAGCATAAATGCATTCATCTGTAAAATAACACCTTTTTTTGTTTCCCTTATCAAGGCTGGCAGGGAAGCTCGGTATGCCCAGATTGAGCGCACATATTGTAGCTGACCCATTTGCTGCTGTAATTGAAAGTTCACACAGAGAGCAGAAATGTGGAGGAAATGCAAGTTACCCTGTTCAACCACCTGGCTTCTCACCCTCACCGTAACAGAACACTTATAAAATGGGTGAGAATTTCGGGTCAGTATGAGTTAAAAGAAGAGTCTAAAATCAAAGGAAAAGTTTAAGAACAGAGATCCAGATGTTTCTACATTTCTCTTTCATTTGAGAAGTTGTAACATATTAATGAAGACACTTGGTTTGCATTTTTAGTGCTGTGCCCCAAGCTGACATATCTCCCTCCATACCCAGAGTAAAATAGTTAGCTTTTGGGAGACCCCCTCCACTCTGCCTTCTTCTTTCCCTTGAATATAACTTTCTCAAAGGACAGCCATAAACAACAGGAAAACTGAAGCCACTCACCAGCCATGGCTGCTCCTGCTCCCTGGACAGGAAAAAGCTATGAAAGCAAAAGCAATTTCAACAGGCTTGGTCTCCTCTCAGTAGACAAGCTTGTTGATATTACCCTAAATGGAAAATTCCCAGTCCTCAAATTCTCTTTTTCTTCGCCAAGATACAGTTAGACTCCTGATCTCATGTATAACTGCTTTCCTTTGGAAAACAGGAAGCAGAAGGTGTTTTCTTCTTTTTGACATAACAAAGTGAACAGAATGAAATCATGTACACTTGCATGAGAACCCGTCTCTGTGTTCTGTTTTCCTGTCTATTTTTAAGACTGTTAATAAATTCAGTTAAATCTCTGTTAGTCTGTCTGATGCCATCAGCCTCTAAATGGTCAGGAGTCTTTACTTCACTGATACTTACTCAACCCCGGAAGTGTGATTTTGGAATTTAAGGGAAAGAGGCTGACTGAAGACTGCCAAATGGTGATACTCCTTTCACTATTTGAGAAACTCACATAAGTGATCTCTTTTCTTCTCTTTCCTGATCCACTCATTTTTAAATTGGGATGTTGTTTTTCCACAAGATCAATGTATTTTTCTTCATTAAATGCACAAGAGACTCTTTCACTTATTTTTGAAACAGATATATGTATGCCATTAAAATAAAACAACAGAAAAGTTTATAAAATGGAAAAATGTAGATTCTTTAATTTCATATGGCAAGGTAATCACAACGATACATTTAGCTTGTATCTGTGTGTAATATTTTAAATAATTTTACAAAACACTTAATGCAATACTGATCTTATCCATGGCTCTAATCATTGGCCTTCTAGCATTTTTTGGCCTTTACTTTATTCTGAACTGGCCTTATAGGTTGGTTTTGGCCAGCATGATGGAGCAGAGGGATCTGATGGAGTTTCCAGTCTGCGTTTTACAAATCCTTGTGCCCTTCTTCCTCTTGAACACCTGAAGCTAAATGAAGATAAGCCTGGGCTAGATTGCTAGCTGAATAGAGACCTCATGTGAAGAAGAGCCCAGTCATCCCAGCCAAGGCCAACGTAGGCCAGCCTCCAGCCAAGTGTTTTCCCAACCTATGAGGTATCCCAGCCTTGTCAGCAGAGATGCCTACCCTACACGCAGATGATCTCAGACACAATCCTAGCAGTGACGAAAAGAAACATTCAGCTGACTGGCCACCTTGTAACAATAATAAATGCTTCTTGTGTGAAGCCACTGTATTTTGGGGTGTTTTGATACTCAACAATAGATAACTAACAGACACATAATTACCTACAGATTGTTTTTTTCTATAGTGGCAGTATCTTAAAATTATATTATTGATAATTTGCTTTATTTAACTTCACAATGTGTGACAAACATTTTAAAAAATCAACACATGAAACACTATCTGATTTTTGATGGCTGTATACTATTTAAAATGTGGATAGATTACAATTTTAAAAAGTTTTGTCAGTAGCACAGAAAACACTACAATAAAAATCAGATTTTTATGCTTTTCATCTTTGGTCCCACAAACTAGGTGTAATTTCTCTGTTATTTGCCTTATTTTTTGCTGACAATCTTTGGAACACCCAATGATGCCTGTTTTATCTATTTCATGATATAAAGATTACAAACAATGCTATTAACTGTCTCATATGAAAAATGAGATGTAGCTCATTCACACTGCCAATTCTCTCTCCTATTCTATCTAATATTTGATAATAGTGTGATTTCCAATTATTTCCTTGATTCATTTGAAATAATAATATACTTAACTCTCACTTCTTCTTTCATCAATTTTGCATAGTAGCTTAATTCTCCTCTGTGTAAGTTGATCAGAGTTTCCTGGGTGCAATTTCCTCCATCTCTTCTCACCTCCAATTACACCATTTTTTCCCAATTTCCTATTGTGGTAAAAATACATACCGCCAGCCAGGCACAGGGGCTCACGCCTGTAATCTCAGTACTTTGGGAGGCCGAGGCGGGCAGATCACGAGGTCAGGAGATGGAGACCATCCTGGCTAATACGGTGAAACCCCGTCTCTACTAAAAATACAAAAAGATTAGCTGGGTGTGGTGGCAGGTGCCTGTAGTCCCAGCTTATCGGGAGGCTGAGGCAGGAGAATGGCTTGAACCTGGGAGGCAGAGCTTGCAGTGAGATTGGGCCGCTGTACTCCAGCCTGGGTGACAGAGGGAGACTCTGTCTCAAAACAAAACAAAACAAAACAAAAAAAAAACATACCCCCAAATTGACCATCTTAACATTTTTACATGTGGTGTTTGGTGATAATAAATACATTCATAATGTCATAACAGTCACCCCAATCTACCTCCAGAATTCTTCTTTATCTTGTAATACTGAGATTCTAGATCATTAAATAGTAACTCCCCATTTCCTCCTACCCACTGTCCCTGACCATCACCATTCTACTTTCTGTCTTTATGAATTTGAGACCCTAGGTACCTCATATGTAAGTGAAATCATACAGTGTTGGTTTTTCTGTTGCTGCCTTATTTCACATAGCCTAATGTTCTTAAGGTTCATTCATATTGTAACAAATGTCAGAACTTTGTTTTTAAGGCTAAAATTCCATTATGAGTGTATACCACATTTTGTTTATCCATTTATCATTTATTGGTTAGTTGGGTGGCTTCCACATTTCAGATATTGTGAACAATGCTGCTATGAATGTGAGTGTATAAATAAATCTTTGAGACCCTGCATTCAATTATTTTAGGTACGTACCCATAGATGGAATTTCTGGATCATATGGTAACTCCACTTCTAATTTGTGCAGAACTGTCATGCAGCTTTCCACAGTAGCTATACCAATTGAAATTCTCAACAACAGATCACAGGGTTCTAATTATTCTACATCCCTGCCAACACTTGTTATTTTCTGTTTGTTTGTTTGTTTGTTTGTTTTGATGGGAGTCATTCTAATGGGTATGAAGCGCTACGTCACTATAGTTTTCGGCATCATCTTCTTTCATCCTATTGTTGAGGCTAAGTCACAGTCAGTTTTCTTCATCAGATATTACATGAGCTATAAAGATCAAAAATCCAGTTAGCTTCTTCCACTTCATTTAGACTCACCCAGCATTTTCAGTGAAATTATATTCTCTATTAGAAAAAGAAAAAGACGCAGTTCATTTGTCTTCACCCTTATTGAAATACAAAATGTTAAGCATGCAATCTGTACTAGTAAATGTGTTTCTTGAAGTTGATAAAGGAGGGCTGGGATGCTTGTGGTTTCCTGCTGGGGAGAGAAAGAACAGAAGGTCAAGATGGTTACCCCTTGCCGCATTCATCCCATCCTTCATCATGATTCTTCTTCTATCCTCTTCCATTTGCTCTTGACACTTCCCTTGACTTCCATCTGTGACCTGTTAATCTTTTCACTAAAATGTGATCTTTGTAAAACCTGAGTAAAATTATGTTACAAGAAGGCACTAGAAAGCCTTCTTGTCTCAGTGAGACAATAATTTTTAAAGGTTTACCATGTGATAACCAAGAACCATGACATCTGGCTTCCCACTGCTTCTCCTAATTTGTCTGTGCCATTTTCCCCACTCATGTTCTCTTTTGGTCACACTGTCTCATTGCAGTTCTTTAAACATGTTTAGTGCATTGCTACCCCAGAGCATTTGCACTGGCTGTATTCTGTGCTGGGACACTTTTCCTGCATAAGAACCATATGGTTCACTTTCCAACTCTGTCCATTCTTTGTTCTCATTTCATTATTTCAAGGAAGGCTTTCCTGAGTGAAATATCTATAGGAGTACAGCATCCATCATTTTGTGTGTTCCTTTATCTTCATTTATTTTTCCTCTTAGCCTTTTATTTTATTTTTTGCATTTTGGCTTGTGATATATTTACCTATTTGTGTATTCAGAGAATCTTTCTCCTCACTAGTATATAAACTTTCTGAGTGTAAGGAATCTATCTATTTTGTTAATTGGCATACTCCAAGCATCTAGAACAGAACCTGGTGCATGGTTAATGTTGCAAATGTTAGTCAAACAAACAACTCAACGTCCAAATACAGCCCCGTTGGATGGATTAGGCACTGAAAGCTGAAATGTGCAATATTGTGACTAGAGTGTAGTGCCAGAAACCAAGAGTAAAAGATTATGTGGCAAATATTGGAAGTATTGAGATAACCTTTACACAGTTGAGTATAGAATATAATTTAAATTATGTATCTGAGATGGAGATTAATAATAGGATTATAATATAGTGTTAAATGAAGATGCTATGAGTGAAGAATGTAGTCGTTTGGTCCAGATTGAATGTACCCAATCTATAACATTTTGATGAAAAGAACAAAAATGAAAGTATATCTATTAACATGAGAGCTTGAAGGAACTTCTGGAAAGGGTTGAGGGTCTGAAAACAGTCTCTCAGTGATTTGTGATCTGCATTATGAGAACATTCTGAGAACGAGAGACTGGATCAATACAAACTCTACACTGTAGGGTTTATTTTCTTCTATCTGGTAAGGATACCTGAACACCAGTAATGTGGTATTTGCTGTGATATCCTCACTCAGAAAATCAAAGTACTGCTTTCTACAGAGTTAGTGCCTCTGTTTTCTCATTTTTGTTCAGTTTGATGCAATGTTTGGTAACTCAGTATGTGTTTGTGTCTGTGTGTGTGTGTGTGTGTGTGTGTGTGTGTGTAAGAAAAAGAGAGAAAAAGATAAAGATAGAGTATGAGATATAAATGAATATAAATAGTAATGGATGCAGGAATATGTTTCTATTTTAATAAATGCTACCCTGGGTTTTTTATTATCTCATTCGGCCTCGGTTTTCCTTACATCCTTGATTGATTGATTGCCTGATTAATTGTACGGTTGGGGGAACCCAAATGCAAAAAAATCTAATAAAAGATAACAGATAATCACCAGACTACATCAACAAAGTACACTAATTTGGCCGTCCAAGTACTCAACTGTCATTGGTCATCGGACCTCACCTCCAATATCACACTCTCATTTATTTCATACACCACCAACAACTCTCAATACTTAACCATTTTCAATTGCCAGGAAAGAGGTAGAAATATCTTGTCATGGACACTCGTTCTATGGTGGGCATTTGGACTGTTGCCTCCGAACTTTCAAATGCTTGCTGTACCTGAAAAAGAAAGTAGGCTATAGATGAGATACGACTCTTTTCAAGTCTCAGAAAGCATCTTCCACCATTAACCAGGAAAGTCCTGGAACGAAGAGAGTTTGCAGATTTCATAGGACCAAGCCCATGGGTATTCTGTCTTCTCAACATTGTACACTACCTCTTAGAATTGACACTCCATGTCAGACTGTACCCTTTACATCAAGATAAACACCTCATGTCTCATCCAAAGCCTTTCAACATTCATTTCCTCTGTTTTCCATTTCTGACCTACAGATCAGACAATCAGTTATCCCTTTGAAATGGTTCATGAGACCAGGATAGGGAATGACTCTGTACTTTCAACTCCCACCAAGGCTGATTCCTCCACTGAATGAGAATTAAGTCTCATTACCTTAACTTTGAGACTTGAACACTGAACAACTTTCACTTCACCACCAAGCTGATCTTGTAGTCTGTTGGATGAACCAATTGATGAGATGGTGAGATGCTACTTACCCTAAATCCAGAATTTTTAGCTCTTTTTTCTAAGAATACCCTTGAAAGTACAACGTCTGATTCCTAATTATCCTAAAAAAATTATCTTCTTAGGTCTCTATTCACAGAAAATCTGTCTCAATTTATGCTGCAATCTTCTCATACTCCTTCTTTTTTATTTTTTTATTTTTTATGAGAGGGTCTCATTCTGTCACCTGAGCTGGAGTGCAGTGGCATGATCTCCACTCACTGCAACCTTGTCTTCCGTTGCTCAAGCAATCCTCTCACCTCAGCTCCCAAATAGCTGGGATTACAGGCACCCACCATCACGCCCACCAAAATTTTGTATTTTATGTAGAGACGGGGTATCTCCATGTTGCCCAGGCTGGTCTCAAATTCCTGGACTCAAGCAATTGGCCTTCTTCGGCCTCCCAAACTGCTGGGATTGCAGGTATGAGCCACAGCACCAGTCCTGGATGGCTTTCTTCTTTGAACTCCAGAATAAAGGTGTATTCTTCATTTCCCACAGGAGTCATACTGTTCTCTACAGGTTTTACTTTATAAACAACCACGCTATACTGTGTTAATACCAATCTTGTTTTCTCTTTAAAAAATAGAATGTATTTAGATTAAATAGAATAGATTCTCTCTTTATTCATTTATGCATCTATTTATTCAAAGATTAATTGAATATTTACTGTATGCCAGGTTTGTTGGGGTGCTGAGCAAATCCCCATCATCCTGAAGTTTGCATGTTAGAAAGTAAATACGGGTAAAATAACAAACAGACAAATACATAAACTATTAATATATGCTGAGTGCAGGAAGGTAAGAACTATGGAGAAAATAACATAGGAAGAAGTGGGAATAAGGAATGTCCCAAATTGGGCAAGGAGGAGCAAGCCTTTCCTTCTGCAATTCTCCATTGAAAGATTGACTTTTTTATTCCCTCTCACATTCCTTTATGGATCATATCACAGTCTGTAAACACTTATTTGTTGATTAACCCACATTTTCAGTATCTATACTCCCACGAAAATGTGAGTCCTAGATAGGCTGACGGCATGCATGTCTCATGTACCCCTCTGTCACCAGGATGGACCCAATGACCTAGCAGACCACCCAATTTTTATTCATTTAATAAATAAAGTAATAAAAATTATTTCAAAATATTTTTCATTCTCTAAAACTTAAGAACTTATAGCCTAATACGTAAAGATTATGGTTGACATTATTTTGTTTTACTTTGATCTCCTGGAACTGTTTTTCCCTAAACCATATTTTAAACACCTGAATGACAGAAACTAGTTATCTCTCAACTTTCACTTGACTGACAAAGATTGTAACTGCGAAGTGAAAGGTGAATCATCACAAATTCTTCTTGGACAAATGGGTGAATGACTGGAAAAGAAACAGACACTTACCTTCCGAAATACTTCCTCTAGCTGGCAGCGCCAGGAATATCTCTGGAAGCATATGATAAGTTATGTGATGAAGATGGAGCCCCTTGTGCTGTCTCTCCTGGGCACGTTATCTATGATGATACTGATGGGTATGCCTTGGGCTATGACCTTCACTATGTTTTTGTTTACATTTTTGTTTTGAGGATTTTTTTTTAATAAAAGCGTAGCTTGGGAATTATCTTTACAGATTTGGATGACATGTTTACAACCTTACATTTAACCACTTTCCACATAAAGTCAACAGAAAACCTAGCAAATGTTGATCAAAAGGTGCAGCTTGTAAGCATTGCAAAAGATTGCGTAGTGATTGTATTTTGATTCTTGGGACTGACTTTCTACTACAAACATCGTGTTTATTCTCTTGGCTTTTATAGGGGCTTGAGAAATAACTGGAATTATCCCACTTTACAGAGGAAGGAATAGAGACTCCGAAAGATGAAGGAACTCCCTCATATTCCCACAGTGAGTAAGCAACAAAAAATGGCCACTAGGCTCCCAAGTTGTTTGCAGATTATGCCATGCTGTCTTTCACCATATAATAAACAAAACAGATGAACACACGCCAAGTTTCAGTGATAGAAGATGAAAAAAGTGATAAAAGTCTACTGTACAGGATGGTGCCAATAGTAACCAATACTGCATTGTAAACTTAAAATATGCTAAGAGGGTAGATTTTATGTTAAGTGTTATTTTCACATGCACTCGTGAAATTATAATATTAAACAGAGAAGTAGAAGGATCTTTTGGAGGAGAGAGATATATTTGTGGCATAGACTGTGGTGACGATTTCAGGAGTGCATACTTATCTGTAACTCATTAAGTTGTATACATTATATATGTACCATTATATATGTCAATCACACCTCAGTAAACTGGTTTTAAAAAATAAGAATTAAAAATATACAAATTAAAAATGGTTAAATGTATACTCCTTAAGATAATTACCTAGAAGTGAAATACTAACCAGTATTCCCCAAGATTTTACCTAATGAGTCCCACCCTATCATCTTCTACTTGTTTTAAAGGGTATCCACAGTTCTAGTAGGGCATGCAATGGCGCTGCTCATTGTGGAATCAGATGGGAAACATGGAGAATAAGACATGAAATTGATCATTTGAGAAAGGGAAGCCATTCCTGGAATCCATGAAAACACTACACAAAACACTAAATGGGTTTGATAAATAACAGAATCCGTCATTTATGTTTAAATTGTGTGTGGCGAATGGGATTCCTTATGTTGTGTTGCTTTAATATTTGGTATGCCTTTGGCTTTAAATTATAACACTTATAATAAAAGTACAATTTTTAAAAATGTGGGTGTGGGAGGGGGAAGGAATCTGTTTTCACATCACATCTAAGATCATGTAAAATATGGGAGAGCACACAACATTCCCTTGGATCATTGTTTCATAGGGATTCTTGATTTGGTAGAATCATTCAAAGATAGCCTCAGGCCCACAAATCACTTAATACCACCAAAAGACGCATACGTGAGGTTGAAGAGGAGAAAACAGTGAAGTCCTTCTCTAGTATGTCTTGCAAACTGCATCCTCCAGGTTCTCAGGTGACTGTGAAGACATGATTCCCAAAGATGCTGGAGAGTCTCTGACCCACTGTTCCCCATGGTTTGCTGCAGAGACAACAATTTTCTACACACTACTGTGCCTCCTACAGTATGGCTATCAGAATCCCCTTGTTCTTTCTAATTAGTTTCATACACATACAAACACACAAAGAGACACACACACACAAACACACACACACACACACACACCACTTTGTTTTCTCTCAAGTGTCATTCAACAGTGTGCCTGGTGATAATGAAATCATCTTGTAGTTACCAGTTTTTAGAAAAATTATTTCTGTTTTCTCTTTCATTTGAAAAATAGCTCCCAAGAGCTATGAATCAATTGGTCTCAAAATCCTGGCCTCAAGTGTTCCTTCCGCCTTGGCCTCCCAAAGTGTTCAGATTATAGGCATGAGGTTCTGTGCCCAGCCAGCCTTGAGGTAATTCAAAGTCTGAAGCAAAGTGAAACTGCAGTAATCTAAAGCTCTCTGACCTCTTTAATAATTTCTCCCTCAGTAATTATAAGAAAAAGCATGCTGCTTTTCCGTAATTGCCCCAGTTTCAAATGCCATTCTTCTCAAACCACATAATGTCAAAATGTCTGTAAAACATTTACAAATCAAGCTATCATGAAAATTATTTCATTCCAAAGTTTGAGTATTTCTGTTTAACTTTGATTTAGGGATTCTGATAACATCCTTCACCACTTACCATGGATAAAACTGTACAGAAATTTCTCTGCTGATGAGACAATTTCTCATTATACCAGACCCTCAGGTAGAGTTTCTTTAGAATTCAATGTACTTTATTTGCACTGGATGGGGTCTAAGACTGTTGACCCTAAATATAAACCAAACATCACTATCCTCTGCATACACCTTCATAACTGTTAGATGTTGAGTCTCAACATTCACCACCTCTGCAGGCCTGGACAATGGTGATCTTGGGTTTGTCCTTTAGACTGAGGCAGTTGTGACTGTTGAATATTTGGAAGATGGTGTCATAAAGCAGCACATCTGGGTTTGCCTCATCATGTTCAGTTCCACACATTCCCCCAGGATGCCATGAGACATGAGCACCAAGAACGTGCTGTCGGAGGACTTGTGCTCTGGTCGGGCAGCAAATGCCCACAGCAATGACTTCATATTCTGGAAAAGAGCAATGTCTAACTTCAGCCGGAGAAGCATCACAATTAATGGGACCTCCTAGATTTACCATGAGCGAAACAAGAAACATATGTAACATCTGGGTCATGGTGCTTCACATAGTGCTTACTCAGTCATGACAGCTGTTTTATGGTTTCACATTTCCTTCTTAATGGGGCTATGGGTCGTCGCCATTTTCTTCTCTGGCTGACACACTGTCTTCTTTATATATTGTATATTTTTATATGTTACTCATTTCCCTTTTTCTTTTCCATCTCAATCTTTCTCCTCACCTACCAAGAGTCATGTGTTATAAATGCACCACACCACTTTCTCTGTAAAACCCATCCCAGTTTTCTTAGAATCAAATCAAACTACTGGCCTGACCATACTCCACCCGCATACTATGTCCCTTCTCCTCCAAACTTGAGTCACACTGGTCTTCTCTTTGTGCATCTCATGTGCCAGTTTTATTTTCAGCTCAGCTCTTTCACAGGTAGCTTCTCGTACTTTGAAGGCACTGCATTCATGTCTCTCCAAGGTTGTCTCCTTCTGGTAGTCCAGTCCAACCCCTGTGTTGTCTCCCCACAGAGGCTTTTTCAGCCAACCCAAGAACATTGCTCCTTACCCTACAATTCTGTGTCGTGTTTCCTTTTCCTTTTTTCTTACTCTTGGCTTTCTTGTCACTCTTATGTAGACACACATATATGCACACCTGTTCTCTGAAGCTGTCCGTTTTGCTTATAACTTGACTGTTTCTCTCTACTGTAACCTAGATGGATGCTGACTGGGAACTTCCTGTCTCATTTACAGACCTACTCTCAATGCTAGGAATAGCTCTGGTCACCAATTTAGGACTCAATATTTGTTTTAAGACTGTACTCCTGTTTAACACTTATTACTATATAATTTTATGGAGAATCTTGGGGCTGCATCCCAATCACCAGACTTTGAAACTCAATCAGAAATGTGAAAACTCGTGCCAATCATATTTTGTCTAGTTTTATGGAATTGAGGACATTTGGAGCAAAAAAGAGACATAAATTTACCAATCTAATGCTTTCATTTTTTGCATACTGCACACACACACACACACACACACACACACACACACACAAGGTAGCAGAGGTTGTTAAACTTTGTTGAGCTTCTATAAAGCTAACTAGTTATTAGAAGGATGCGTGTTCAATATGTATGAGTTTGGGGTGGCTGAGGGGTTGTTACCCTGGCTGTCAGATTCTCTTCTACATCCACACTGTAACCCAGATCCTCAAGCAGCTTCATCTCCATGATGTCAAAGTCAGCCCCATTTCTTGGAGGCAGATGGTCAAACTCTTTATTGCATATGATGAGAACCAGGCATATGCGGTCCTTTCTCTCCTTTATTGCATAGCTCTGCAGGAGGTGGAGATGCAGTGAATTTAATTTATTCAAGTTTCTTTTCTACCCCCTTATGCCTATCAATGTTGCTTTTTTAAGTCTTCATGCAGCTGCTGTCTGCTCTAACTTGTATCAAAAGACATTGACTTCTTCTTTCTCAAGAACCCAGAGAAAGACAAGGACATATCTGGAATGGTTATTCAATACTCTTGAGGAAACTAAAATAATGGCTACCCCTTTTCTCATCCCCTTTTTTCTACACCTACGCAAATCTTTCCTAGTATTTAAGATTCAGGTCAAATTTCATTAAAATAAAGAGATGTTGTCATTGGCGCCAGTAAAAAATGAATATAGCAAAGGTCTTTGCCTTTGGAAGCATAGTTATTTTGATACCATTTTTAACACATCAACTTGTAATATTTTTCAAGCTTTAATTATATTTTCAAGTATCCTTCATGTCTATACTTTTCAACTAGAGTGCAAACAATTACTACTCAGCTGTATTATCTTATAAACATTTTTATTCCATGGCTAAAGTTAGAATTGTCATAAATTCCAAATGATTACAAAAATAAATACTTGAGCCATAGGAATACCAATTCTCTTTCATCCCATGATAAAATGATCTACATCATGGGTTGAGAGAGAATTGGTGTCTGTGCGAAGTCACATAATCTTTTCCTCGCTGAAAACATTCATGAAATGGTTACTGCCATCCCCACCCCCAATCATTTAGTGCTGTAAGAAATGGTGCACTTAATGAAAGCAACAATTTCTCTTCTTTTTTTCTGTTTCATGCAGACAGTATAACACCTCTTCAGCTCTTTCTTTACATAGTCTCAGGAATTATTCATGAGGGCAAAGCTTGAGGGCATCTGTAGATTCTCTTTTCTCAGGTGGTCCAACCTCCATATTCGGATGAGGTGGAGAATATTACATAATATAAGTTGTGATTTCTGCTTCTGTGACCCAATTTATCACCTAAGAAGATCGAGAGAGAAGATGTCCTGGGAAGAAGATTTCGTCCATGTAGGGGTTATAGTTATATCTTATATCTAGGAGATATTCTATATCGGGAGATGCATTGTTACTGGAAAAGAGAGAAAAGCAGATCCACCTGAAAATGCAATCATATATTCTGATCATTCTGGGAAAAATATTTTGATGATGTTGGTGTTAAATTTGGCCTTTCCTTATACAGTCAAAAGAATTTGATTTTTCCAAATGTTTTACTCTAGGATAAAGGTTTTACTCATTTATTCATGTGGACTTTCTATTGTGTCTGTGCAAGAGTATACTGAGTAAGTAGTTGTCAGAGCGCTATCTACTACAGATTTAATGTGTGTTCCATTTCCAATACTCAGTTTTTTGCTATTGCATTTAAAAAGGAAAACTAAACAAATAAAGTTAATTTTTATAACATATTTATTTAATATAACATATAGAAAGTATTATTTCAACATGTTTTATTAGCCACAAGCCAAGTGCTTAATAGATACATGTTGCGAGTGGCTACCATACAGGATGGACAGCATTCCATTTTGGATTAATAGTCCCCTCCTAACCCCCCCTACACCTGCCGATCCATATATCTACCAGTCCAAAGAATATTGAATCTTGTGCATTCCACGAATTATATTTTCAGCAACCTTACTCTAAATTTTTAATGATTCTAAAAGAAATGAACTTCAATTATCCCTGTGCAAATTGCAAAGCCAACTATTTAATGGAAAAATGCTGCCTTGTAACCATAATGGTGTGTCCAAAAAGTTACCTAATATAAACTAACTTAATAAAAGGTTATATGTCCCACCCACTTATTATAAATAAAAAATGAATGCATATAATGCAATATAAATCATCATTATCATTATCATTATTATTTGCAAGTCACTGTACCAATGATTTTATAAATGTTAATATAGTAGACCCTCACAATCAGCCATTGGGATGGTTATTACATTCCCTATAGTATATTTATCATTTATGTTATTATATATATTATATATTGTATTGTTATGATATATAATAATATTTTATTAATATATTATTATAACATATCACATTATATCTAATACATATTATATATTTATATATTATATTTAACTTAACAATTTTCTTTATATAACACACTAGGATTCAAATCTTGTTTTTTTCACCATATTCTATATTGTTAAACATGACATGGCTTCAGTTGAAATAATTAATATATTTGAGCCTCCATCATGCCCAGTGCATTACTAAAATTTCACCAAAAAATGCATTTGAAATGTATATTAACTTCTCTTACATGGAAATGGGAAGGTAGTAAGTAATTGATTCAAATAATGTGAAAAGAACAAAGAATATATAGTACATGCAGAACAAGAATTGTAGTATAGGGGTTGAGAATCCAGAGCTCCCATTCTTAATTCATCAAGCTACATTGCCTGACTGTTGCTGAAGAGCTTCTTAAGAGAATGCAGACAAGATATTCAAGGGGCTCAGAAAAGATTAATACATTCCAACAGGTAAGATCACAAAGGCTTCTTAGAAGAGGTAGCAAAAATACTGGTTTTGCAATATCATGTACAGATGTTGGAACAAAATATGAAGATTTGCAAACAGTAAGCAGATTAGTTTGTGGGATATCCAATCTGCCTGAGTTCTGGGTTTCTGTTCTATTTATTTGTGTGCTCAGTAAACTAATATAGTGTTGGTTGAAAGAATGATATGTGAAGAAATATGATAATTAAAAATATGGAAGAGTTTACAACACAACAAATGCCACATGTAGCAAACACACAGCTAACATCATACTCAAAGGTGAAAAGTTGAAAATTTTTTCTCCGACATCAGGAAGAAGACAAAGATACTCATGTTAACCACTTCTATTCAACATAGTACTGCTAGTTCTAGCCAAAGCAATTCGATAACAAAAAGAAATAAAAGGAATCAAAATTGGAAAGGAAGAGGTTTAATTCTTCCTGTTTAAAGAGAAATGGTTTTGTATAGAGAAAACCTTAAAGGCTTCACCAAAAATTTTTTAGAACAAATAAACAAATTCAGTAAAATTGCAGAATACAAAATCAACATATAAAAATCTGTAGTGTTTCTATATAACAATAAACTATCTTTAAAAAATATAAAAACTTCCATTTAAAATAGCTACAAAAATAATTAGAAATACATTTAACAACGTGGGTGAAAGACATGCGCACTTAAAAATATAAAACTCGAAACTTATCAACATAGTGAGACTCTGTCTCTACAAAAGAATTTAAAAAATTGGCTGGGCATGGTAGCAGGTGTCTATAGTCCTTGCTACTTGGAAGTCTGATGTGGGAGGATTGCTTAAGCCCAGGAGTTTGAGCTATAATTGTGACACTGCACTCTAGCCTTGGCTACAGAAAAATACCCTGTCTCAAAATTAACAATACAATAACAAACAATACAATAACAAAACCCCAAAACTATAAAACATTGATAGAAGAAATTGAAGAAACATTGATAGAAGAAATTGAAGAAAACATTGATAGAAGAAATTGAAGAAGACACAAATAAATAGATATTTTGAGTTGATGTACTGGAAAAATTACCATTATTAACAAGTCCCTAATACCCAAAGAAATCTAAATATATAATGCAATCCCTATCAAAATTACAATGGCACTTGTTATAAAAATAAAAACAAATCCCTATCAAAATTACAATGGCACTTGTTATAAAATAAAAACAAATCCTAAAATTTATATGAATAGACAAAGCAATTTTGAGTAAAGGGAAGAAAGCTGCAGGCATCAACTACCTGACTTCGAAAAAAAAAAATATATATATATATATATATATGTGTAGTACAAAGCTACAGTAAGTAAAATAGCACAAGAGTGGCATAGAAACAGACATAGACAGCAATGGAACAGGACAGCAAACCCAAAAATAAACCCAATTATTTACATTCATTTAGACTTTTCTACAAAGGTTTCATAAACACACAATGAGGAAAGGACAAACTCTTCAATAAATGGTATTGGGAAAATTGGATAACCACATACAAAAGAATGAAATTGGACCCTTATGTGTCACCGTACAGAAAAGTAAACTCAAAATGGGTTAACTGTGTAAATGTAAGAATTGAAACTATTAGAAGAAAACAGAGGAGAATAGCTTCGTGACATTAGTCTAGACAATGATTTCTGGATATGATGCAGAAGTACAGGAAGCAAAAGCTAAAATACACAAATGAAATTAAATTACATCAAACTAAAAAATGTTTTTTTCGGTTTTGTTTTGTTTTGTTTTTTGTTTTTTTGATACAGTGTCTTGCTCTATCACCCAGGCTGGAGTGCAGTAGCACAGTCTTGGCTCACTGCAACCTCCATGTCCAGGGTTCAAGCGATTCTCTTCCCTCAGCCTCTGAAGCATATGAGACTACAGGTGCCTGCCACCATGCCTGGCTAATTTTTGTATTTTTAGTAGAGACGGGGTTTCACCATGTTGGCCAGGCTAGTCTTGATCACCTGACCTCAGATGATCCGCCGGCCTCAGCCTCCCAAAGTGCTGGTATTACAGGTGTGAGCCACTGTGCCCAGCCCAAACTAAAAAGCTTTTACGCAGCCAAAGAAACAATCAAAAGATTAAAGAGATATCAACAGAATTGGGAAATTATTTGCAAACCATACATCTGATAAGGAGTTAATATGGAAAATATAAGGAACACAAAAAATTAATAGAAAACAAACTGATTTAAAAATAAACAAAGGACCAGAAGAGACATTTTTCAGAAGAAGATATAGAAACAATATATATATGAAAAATGATCAGCCTCTGTAATCACCAGGAAAATTGAAACCATAATGTGATATCACTTCACACCTTTTAGAATGGCTACTATCAAAAAGACAAAAGATAACAAATGTTGGAGAGGTTATGGATAAAATAAACTCTTATACACTGTTGGTAAAATGCAATTTAGCATGGTCATTATGGAAAACTACATGGAGACCCTCAGGAAGTTAAAAATAGAGCTAAACATATGATCCAGCAATCCCACTATTAAGCAGGTATTAAAAAAATGGAAATCCGTGTTTCAAAGAGATATCTGAACTTCTATTTTCATTGCAGCATTATTCACAATAGCCAAGATACAAAATCAGTCTAAGTGTCTGTAGATGGATGAACAGATAAAGAAAATGTGGTTTATATACACAATGCAACACTATTCAGCTTTTAAAAGGAACTAAATCCTATCATTTCTGACAGTATTGATGCACATGAAGGACATTGTTAAGTGAAATAAGCCAGACCAGGCACCAAAAGACAAACACCACATGATCTCACTCAAATGTAGAATCTAAAAAAGTTAAACTTGTAAAAGCAGAAGGTAGAATGGTGGGTACTAGGGGAAGGTAGGGAGTTTGGGAGATGTAGGTAAAATGAAACAAAATTTCAATTAGATAGGAAGAATAAGTTAAAGAGATATATTCTGCAACAGGGTGACTATAGTTAATAACAATGTATTGTATTCTTGAAAATTATTTAAGAGAGTAAAATTTAAGTGTTCTAATCACAAAAAGATAAGCATATGAGATAATCCATATGCTGATTAGATGAATTCAGGCATTCCAGAATATATACATACTGCAAAACATTATGTTATACATGGAAAATATATATACTCTTCATTTGTCAAAAACATAAAGAACTTATAATTTTAAAAATGTGGTCTGAGATCCTCATTTTATAATCTATACCTTCTCATGGCATCAATTATAAGTTTAAAATAATAAATAAATCACTCTCAAATTTATAGATTGGACCTAGATGTAGATCTCGCTATTGAAACCCATACATGTGATAGACAATAAGACATCTCTTAACTATATCCCACAACCTCATTCAACTCAACTTTTACAGATGAACTGCTCATTTATTCATTTCCAGCATTCATTCCCTTTTCCATTTACTGGTAAATGCCTATACTCCAACTGCAAGAAAGCAGCAACTCCTGCTGATAGTAAACCTCTTCAGCCTTCCTGATGTCTTATTTCCAGTCTCAAAGGATTCACATTGCATTGATTTTATTTGCTAAACATTTTCAGATTCTGACCACTTCCCTCAATTCTAATTGTTCATTACTTCTATCCAGGCCAACATCCTTTCTTTCTTAATAAATAAGTTAATAAGAACTTTGTAAACTAACTGATTGTCCTTTCTATTCTATTCTTCACAATGAAGAGTGTTCCAATATCTATATTTGACCATGAAACTTCTCAGCTCATTCTAATCTAGGCCTACTCATTCACCCTCATCTTCTGATACTGTTCTGACTTTGTGCCTTACATTCAAAACACTCTGCCCTTCATTTAATTTCTAGAAAGCCTCTACATAGGGATCTCTGTATTTCTAGCCCCCACCTTCTCATTCCTTCTTGTTTGCCTACTGCTGTCTGTGTATCCTTCAAGTCTCAGATTAGACAGCACTTTTTTCATGGAATCCTGTCTGATTTTCTGAGGACAGACAGTGTCAGAGTCACATGCCCATAGGGCATGTTGCTTCTCCTTAGGGTAGCAGACCTTTTTCCCTTTATTTATGATTCCCAGCCTACTTATCAGTATCCACTACTAGATTTTATGCTTTGTGACGACAGGGACCATGATCTATGCCTGTGCTAATTTTGGCATCCGAGGGATATTTATTAATTATATTCTAAATCACCAGTCAAGTGAATGTAGGAACAAATAAAAAAAAATTAGGTGTGGCTCAACCCTTGTAGAATACTGTTTTCTATTAACAGCAAACCAGGTAAGTTCGATTACATTTAACAGACAAAAAGTGCACATTGGAAGTTTCAAGCAGAAGGAAGCCATATTCATTCTCCTATTCATTCAGGACTATTTAAGGAGCAGCAGCTCTTGAAACTGCTAGTATTGGGAGTACCATTTTGGAAACATGCTTACACTCAAGAGGAAAAATAGAAATGCAAATAAGTATAATGAAACACCTTTTAAGAATTTAAATAATGAGCAGATGCTCAAGAAAAGCACAAGCAAAGTGTGTCTCAGGTAGATGATAGCTGTCCAGACGAGGGATGGCTTGGCACTGAGACCTGAAGAACTGGTAGGAATTTGGCCCTTGGACAACTGGGGGCTGGTCTCCTGTCAAGGAGCAGTGTGAGAAGAAGCAAAAAGCCTTGAGGGTGTCTGATGTAACCAGGAAGTTAGGAGAGCTTGGCTTTAGAAGAAATAGAAGTGTGCATCTGAGACTGAAGTGGAAGTGATCAGAGACAGGGCAGGTATTTGAAGATATTTTCACAACCTCAGCATCACCCCACAACCTCAGTGGATATTTTCAGAAAATTAGAGTAATGGCTGAGTTTGAGAGTCATGCCAACCTGAGATCACTCCTCTCAACTGACTTTTGACCTAAAGCATGCTCTGAAGGCATTCTCTCAGAATCCCCTTCAACTATGATATGGCAAGAATAGCACAACTGTATTGCTTGGTTTAAAATATTAAATCAGAGAGACTGCATGAAATAGCTGTCATATGGTAAGTATTTTTTAATGAAACCATTATTACATGTATTTTTTGTTATTATAATAATCACTGAATGAAAGCTGCAGTGATAGTAAAAATGGAGAGAATCAATCAGAGGAAAAAACTCACCAGCACCACAGTTTTGATTCCAGGCAGTAATGTAATGCTTAAACACTTTAAAGGGTACTCTTCCTCAGAAGTTTTAGTTAACGATAGCTGACTAAAGTTGGTTGTTTATAATTATCAAACCACAACTTTTTTTTGACTACTGGCTTTCAATTTCTACTGTCTATTTTTTAATACCTTGATTCAAATCCAATGACCAGTAACATCAGCCTGCTTGGTCGAAGAGGTAGCCATGTTTATGAATTTGACTAACTGATGCCTAGCCAAATGCTTTATTAGTTTCATGAAGAAGAAGAGTGAAGAAAACCATCCACCTCTATATTTTGGGAGCTTAAGTTAAATATTGTGAGGTGAGACATAAACCCCACAGAGAATTATACTACAGGGAGAATCAAAGGAGAAAATAAACTCAACGACAAGGAAGTAGGAGTGAAGTAAATACAGTAATTGTTTTATGAAGCTGAAATCATACTTTACAGGGATTAATGGAAAAAAATGGATACACATATTTCAAAAGGTAGTAAAACTTGCCTGAAAAATCATATTTTTAAAAACGCAATAGGGAGCAACCATATGTTCCTGAGCAAAAAGAATTACATTAATAGATCACTAGCAGGTAAGCAGAGACAGGTAACTTAACTGATTGACTTTCCTAATAATACTAATCTGCAGAAAAACCTATTCCAGATCAGCTTTAGAGGAATTATCTGCAGATATATAAAAGTTAATAAATGTCTTCAGGCTATTTAAGATTGATCTATTCAGGGTAAGGAAATGGGTAGTCATCTAATTTTTTTTATGTGGCTACACATTACCGCGATATAAGGTTTAGAATCCACTGATCTAGTCCCATTTATTTATTTTTCAGTGAGGAGAATGAAGCCAAAGAAGCGATATGACCTGCTGGAATACTATCTGTCTAAATAGATCATGACTCTATCCCTTAGGCTTTTTCAGCTTCTATGTATAAGACAGGAGACCTGAAAGTTGTGTGCAGGAAGAGTTGGAAGGTTAAGTCCTGGAGAGAGGGAGATCAATTAAACAACAACAAAACAAAATAAAACAACTGTGATAGCAACCAATGAAATATTGCAGTAAAGTAGTCAGTACAAGGACTAAAGAGAAAGGAAGAAAAATGGAATCACTTTAAACAGACCAAGAATGTAATTCACAATAAGAGATGGCAAAGAGGGTGACGACAACTCAGAAGCTCTCATATCTGATTCTGGGAGAAAGGTTTATAATCTGGGCAATAATTTGGGAACAATAGAAAACAGAAAATTTCAGAGTGCATTTGGAAACTTCTAGAATTTTCTCATGCAAATAATAACTTCCTCTGCTTTCTTTACCCTCTACTCTCCCTTTGATTACCAGAAGCTGAAAGCAAGGAATTAACTTCTTTCTAGCTAGAAGACATCTGGAGAACATATTCTCTCCTTCAGTGTCTAATACTAGCTCCCGTGATTCAAACTTCACACAACCAGTAAGAAAAAAGATTCAGCATGCACTCTATTTGGCCCATTTCCTGTTTTGTGTTCATTACACAGCAATAAATAAAGTGTTTTCTAAGATCCCAGTCCCAAGCTCCTATTCAGAAGAGGACTCACCTGCCATAGATAACAGCCTCCGACCTTTCTTACAGCACTGAAAAAAGGCTCAGACTGAAAAATGAAAGTAAACTGTGTATTTACTTATTGCAAAGAATGGAAATATGTAATCACAGATTGAGAGACTGCTGCTCAGAAATTCTAGGCTCATTGTCAAGAAGTTCCTTGTCATCAGCAAATTGGCATCCAAGTACTGGACTCTAGTTTCTTCCCGTGGGAAGAAACAAAGAATGGAAACGACCAACATTGTTATGTGCGTTGACACTTCAGCCTGTTTTTTTCCCTCCTTTTCCTTTTCCTGCTCTGTAGTCCCCACACCTTCTATCCATCTGTCTCTTCTCTTTTTGATCGCTCAGTTTTTGTTTCTCTAATCACATAAAAACACAAATTCTGAAGGACTTTAATCTAACAAGCCTCCTTTATTTCCTCATAAGAATTAACCAGATAGTTTGTATTTCCTGTTTAAACTGTGTTATTGGATCCTGACAGTGCCTTCCCCTTTCTGTCTCATTGTTGTCTTAACCTTTGGTGGAGATAGTGCTGAAGAAACCCTCTTCTCTACTCCATGGCATGCTTTCCTTTAGCTACCTAATATGGCCATAATATTTAATTTTTACCAAAAGTGAAAGTTTACCTCTGCTTTTTGATATTCCCTGAACAAAGGCTGATTGTAGAAGCAATCTCAGGCTGTAGTACCATTAATATGTGATTGTACAAAAGAGATATGTCCAGAAGAATAGTTAGTAAAAGGAGAAAGTAAAAGACAGTGAGGTGTTGAACTTCGAAAGTTTTCAAGAGGTCAGAAATTCACCTTACCTTTTTTGAGTTTAGGATTAGAAGAGGCTCATGATTACAACCGAACTTGTTGTTCTTCCAGTCCTTCAAAATCTTGACAGCACTGAGTGACTGATTTGACCCTAAACTCTTTTTCCTTGCACAATGCAGGTGATGCAGGTGCATAATTTTGCATTCAGTGCACTGTGGTGTTTCTTCATAGTTGTATGTTCTGTCTGCTAATACTTTTATGTTTGTTGACTGTCATACCTTCTCAAGGAGACTGTGAGCTATTAGGAATGAAGGGTTTAATCAAAATTTACTTTGTATTTCTCAATTCCCTTAGCTAAAGGTACAAATATGCAGATTCTGTTCATGGATTTTTCGATAGTAAGCTCTGGGATTTGGGAAAAAAGATCCCCTTTGCACACCATGCTGTCACTGTCATAACTGCCTTTCTTCTCCCCATTGCTCCTGCTGAGTTCTAAATTCTTTGAAGTCGGGTACCTGCTTTAGTTTATATCTGTGTTCCTAAAGGAGAAAGCCCAGAAAATGGTTTATTAAAGAAAAAAAAATGGTGCTATTAGCCAGTTCAGGTTTTATGAATCAAGTCTAAAGACTCTAAATCCATAACCTTTTCTACATTTCAGATCCTGTTTTTCCAGTGGGGTAAAAAACAGTAACAAAAACATAGGACACCCTTTCATTTTTATATCAGACTTAATGGAATGCTTAAGTAAATGTTTGCTTTTTTAACAGACATGACTCTAAAAACAGGTGCATAATGAGGGAATTCCTGGCTTCCTGTGGGAAAAAAATAAAGTAAACATTTAAAAAAAGGTCCACTAAAAGATATGCAAGTTATAAAGTCACACCACCAGTGGAAATATACACACTCTGAAAAGGAAAGTGTCCATGCTGTGTGTAAATATTCCCCTGCTGAAATTAGAGAGAAATACCTAAAAGTGAGTATTCATAATCTTATGGTCACCTAAAAAATAATCAACTGACCCACAGAAAGAGGGCACTAAGAACAGAACTTTGAGAGAAGAACAATGTACACTGCCCTGATCAGAACGAAAATATTCCTTCAGCATTCACTGTTTATTATATTACAGGTAGAGTACCGCTATTCCAAAATGCTGAGAACAAAAAGTGTTTTGGATTTCAGACCTTTCTGAATTTTGGAATATCCACATTATAATTACCAGGTGAGCATCCCAAATCCAAAAACTTAAAATCTGAAATTCTTCAATAAGCATTTTCTTTTTTTTTTTGAAAGAGGAAAATGGTTATTTTTTTATTATTATTATTATTATTATTATTATTATTATTATTATACTTTAAGTTCTAGGGTACATATGCACAACGTGCAGCCTTGATATATAGGTATATATGTGCCATATTGGTTTGCTGCACCTATCAACTCTTCATTTACATTAGGTATTTCTCCTAATGCTATCCCTCCCCCAGCCCTCCACCTCCTGACAGGCCCCAGTGTGTGATGTTCCCTGCCCTGTGTGCAAGTGTTCTCATTGTTCAGTTGCCACCTATGAGTGAGAACATATGGTGTTTGGTTTTCTGTCCTAGTGATAATTTGCTCAGAATGATGGTTTCCAGCTTAATCCATGTCCCTGCAAAGGCCATGAACCCATCCTTTTTTATGGCTGCATACTATTCCATGGTGTATACATGCCACATTTTCTTAATCCAGTCTATCATTGATGGACGTTTGGGTTGGTTCCAAGTCTTTGCTATTGTGAATAGTGCCACAATAAACATAAGTGTGCATGTGTCTTTGTAGTAACATGATATATAATCCTTTGGGTATACACCCAGTAAGGGGATTGCTGGGTCAAATGGTATTTCTAGTTCTAGATCCTTGAGGAATCACCACACTGTCTTCCACAATGGTTGAACTAATTTACACTCCCACCAACAGTGTAAAAGTGTTCCTATTTCTCCACATACTCTCCAGCATCTGTTGTTTCCTGACGTTTTAATGATCACCATTCTAATTGGTGTGAGATGGTATCTCAATGGGGTTTTGATTTGCATTTCTCTGATGATCAGTGATGATAAGCATTTTATGTTGTGTCTGTTGGCTGCATAAATGCCTTATTTTGAGAAGTGTCTGTTCATATCCTTAGCCCACTTTTTGATGGGGTTATTTATTTAATTTTTCCTTGTTAATTTGTTTGAGTTCTTTGTAGATTCCGGATATTAGCCCTTTGTCAGATGAGTAGATTGCAAAAATTTTCTCCCATTCTATAGATTGCCTGTTTACTCTGATGGTAGTTTATTTTGCCATACAGAAGCTCTTTAGTTTAATTAGATCCCATTTGTCTATTTTGGCTTTCATTGCTATTGCTTTTGGTGTTTTAGTCATGAAGTCCTTGCCCATGACTATGTCCTGAATGGTATTACCTAGGTTTTCTTCTAGGGTTTTTATGGTTTTAGAACTAACGTTAAATCTTTAATCCATCTTGAATTAATTTTTGCATAAGGTGTAAGGAAGAGATCCAGTTTCAGCTTTCTACGTATGGCTAGCCAGTTTTCCCAGTACCATTTATTAAATAGGGAATCCTTTCCCCATTGCTTGTTTTTGTCAGATTTGTCAAATATCAGATAGTTGTAGATGTGTGGTATTATTTCTGAGGGCTCTGTTCTGTTCCATTGGTGTATATATCTGTTTTGATATGAGTACTGTGCTGTTTTGGTTACTGTAGCCTTGTAGTATAGTTTGAAGTCAGGTAGCATGCTGCCTCCAGCTTTGTTATTTTGCTTAGGATTGTCTTGGCAATGTGGACTCTTTTTTAGATCCATATGAACTTTAAAGTAGTTTTTTCCAATTCTATGAAGAAAGTCATTGGTAGCTTAATGGGGATGGCACTGAATCTATAAATTACCTTGAGCAGTATGGCCATTTTCATGATATTGAGTCTTCCTATCCATGAGCATGGAATGTTCTTCCATTTGTTTGTGCCCTCTTTTATTTCGCTGAGCAGTTCTCCTTGAAGAGGTCCTTCACATCCCTTGTAAGTTGGATTCTTAGGTATTTTATTTTCTTTGTAGCAATTGTGAATGGGAGTTCACTCATGATTTGGCTCTCTGTTATTGGTGTATAGGAATGCTTGTGATTTTTGCACATTGATTTTGTATCCTGAGACTTTGCTGAAGTTGCTTATCAGCTTAAGGAGATTTTGGGCTGAGATGATGGGGTTTCTAAATATACAATCATGTCATCTGAAAACAGGGACAATTTGGCTTCCTCTTTTCCTGATTGGATACCCTTTATTTCTTTATCTTGCCTGATTGCCCTGGCCAGAACTTCCAACACTAGGTTGAATAGGAGTGGTGAGAGAGGGCATCCCTGTCTTGTACCAGTTTTCAAAAGGAATGCTTCCAGTTTTTGCCCATTCAGTATGATATTGGCTGTGGGTTTGTCATAAATAGCTCTTATTATTTTGAGATGTGTTCTATCAATACCTAGTTTATTCGGAGTTTTTAGCATGAAAGGATGTTGAATTTTGTTGAAGGCCTTTTCTGCATCTATTGAGATAATCATGTGGTTTCTGTCAGTGGTTCTGTTTATGTGATGGATTATGTTTATTGATTTGTGTGTGTTGAACTAGCCTTGCATCCCAGGGATGAAGCCGATTGAACGTGGTGGATAAGCTTTTTGACATGCTGCTGGATTCGGTTTGCCAGTATTTTACTGAGGATTTTTGCATTGATGTTCATCAGGGATATTGGTTTAAAATTATCTTTTTTTGTTGTGTCTCTCCCAGGCTTTGGTATTAGGATGATGCTGGCCTCATAAAATGAGGTAGGGAAGATTCCCCCTTTTCCTATTGATTGGAAATTTTCAGAAGGAATGGTACCAGCTCCTATTTGTACCTCTGGTAGAATTCGGCTATGAATCTGTCTGGTCCTAGACTTTTTTTGGTTGGTAGGCTATTAGTTATTGCCTCAATTTCAGAACCTGTTATTGGTCTATTCAGAGATTCAACTTCTTCCTGGTTTGGTCTTGGGAGGGTGTATGTGTCCAGGAATTTATCCATTTCTTCTAGATTTTGTAGTTTATTTGCATAGAGGTGTTTATAGTATTCTCTGATGGTAGTTTGTATTTCTGTGGGATTGGTGGTGATATCCCCTTTATCGTTTTTTATTGCGTCTATTTGATTCTTCTCTTTCTTCTTTATTAGTCTTGCTAGTGGTCTATCAATTTTGTTGATCTTTTCAAAAAACCAGCTCCTGGATTCATTGATTTTTTGAAGGATTTTTTTTGTGTCTCTATCTCTTTCAGTACTGCTCTGATCTTAGTTATTTCTTGCCTTCTGCTAGCTTTTGAATTTCTTTGCTCTTGCTTCTCTAGTTCTTTTAATTGTGACGTTAGGGTGTCGATTTTAGATCTTTCCTGTTTTCTCTTGTGGGCATTTAGTGCTATAAATTTCTCTCTACACACTGCTTTAAGTGTGTCCCAGAGATTCTGGTACGTTGTGTCTTTGTTCTCATTAGTTTCAAAGAACTTCTTTATTTCTGCCTTCATTTAGTTATTTACCCAGTAGTCATTCAGGAGCAGGTTTTCAGTTTTCATGTGGTTGTGCGGTTTTGAGTGAACTTCTTAATCCTAAGATCAACTTTGATTGCACTGTGGTCTGAGAGACAGTTTATTGTGATTTCTGTTCTTTTACATTTGCTGAGGAGTGCTTTACTTCCAATTATGTGGTCAATTTTAGAATAAGTGTGATGTAGTACTGAGAAGAATGTATAATCTGTTTATTTGGGGTGGAGAGTTCTGTAGATGTCTATTAGGTCCACTTGGTATAGAGCTGAGTTCAAGTCCTGGATATCCTTGTTAACCTTTTGTCTTGTTGATCTGTCTAATATTGACAGTGGGGTGTTAAAGTCTCCCATTATTATTGTGTGGGAGTCTAAGTCTCTTTGTAGGTCACTCAGGACTTGCTTTATAAATCTGGGTGCTCCTGTATTGGGTGCATGTATATTTAGGGTAGTTAACTCTTCTTGTTGAATTGATCCCTTTACCATTATGTAATGGCCTTCTTTGTCTCTTTTGATCTTTGTTGGTTTAAAGTCTGTTTTATCAGAGACTAGGATTGCAACCCTTGCTTTTTTTTGCTTTCCATTTGCTTGGTAGATCTTCTTCCGTCCCTTTATTTTGAGCCTATGTGTGTCTCTGCACATGAGAAGGGTCTGCTAAATATAGCACACTGATGGGTCTTGACTCTTTAGCCAATTTGCCAGTCTGTGTCTTTTAATTGGGCCATTCAGCCCATTTACATTTAAGGTTAATATTGTTATGTTTGAATTTGATCCTGTCATTATGATGTTAGCTGGCTATTTTGCCCATTAATTGATGCAGTTTCTTCATAGTATCAATGGTCTTTACAATTTGGCATGTTTTTGCAGTAGCTGGTACCGGTTGTTTCTTTCCATGTTTAGTACTTCCTTTAGGAGCTCTTGTAAGGCAGACCTGGTGGTGACAAAATCTCTCAGCATTTGCTTGTCTGTAAAGGATTTTATTTATCCTTCACTTTTGAAGCTTAGTTTGGCTGGATATGAAATTCTGAGATGAAAATTCTTTTCTTTAAGAATGTGGAATATTGGCCCCTACTGTCTTCTGGCTTGCAGGGTTTCTGCTGAGAAATCCACTGTTAGTCTGATGGGCTTCCCTTTGTGGGTAACTTGACCTTTCTCTCTGTCTGCCCTTAACATTTTTTCCTTCATTTCAACATTGGTGAATCTAACAATTATGTGTCTTGGAGTTGCTCTTCTCGAGGAGTATCTTTGTGGTGTTCTGTGCATTTCCTGAATTTGAATGTTGGCCTGCTTTGCTAGGCTGGGGAAGTTCTCCTGGAAAATATCCTGAAGAGTGTTTTCCAACTTGTTTCCATTCTCCCCATCACTTTCAGGTACACGAATCAAACGTAGATTTGGTCTTTTCACATAGTCCCATATTTCTTAGAGGCTTTGTTTGTTTCTTTTTACTCTTTTTTCTCTAACCTTGTCTTCTTGCTTTATTTCATTAATTTGATCTTCAATCACTGATACCCTTTCTTCCACTTGATCAAATCAGCTATTGAAGCTTATGCATGCCTCACGAAGTTCTCGTGCCATGGTTTTCAGCTCCATCAGGTCATTTAAGGTCTTCTCTACACTATTTATTCTAGTTAGCCATTTGTCTAACCTTTTTTCAAGGTTTTTAGCTTCCTTGTGATGGGTTCGAACATGCTCCTTTAGCTCGGAGAAGGTTGTTAGTACCGACCTTCTGAAACCTAGTTCTGTCAACCTGTGAAAGTCATTCTCCGTCCAGCTTTGTTCTGTTGCTGGCAAGGAGCTGCAATCCTTTGGAGGAGAAGAGACGCTTTGGTTTTTAGAATTTTCAGCTTTCCTGCTCTGGTTTATCCCCATTTTTGTGGTTTTATCTACCTTTGGTCTTTGATGTTGGTGACCTACAGATGGTGTTTTGGTGTAGATGTCCTTTTTGTTTCCCTTCTGTTTGTCAGTTTTCCTTTTAACAGTCAGGTCCTTCAGCTGCAGGTCTGTTGGAGTTTGCTGGAGGTCCCCTCGAGACCCTGTTTGCCTGGGTGTCACCAGTGGAGGCTGCAGAACAGCAAATATTGCTGCCTGATCCTTCCTCTGGAAGCTTTGTCCCACAGGGGCACCTGCCTATATGAAGTGTCTGTCGGCCCCTACTGTGAGGTGTCTCCCAGTTAGGCTACACGGGGGTCAGGGACCCACTTGAGAAGGCAGTCTGTCCATTCTCAGAGCTCAAACGCGATGCTGGGAGAATCACTGCTCTCTTCAGATCTGTCAGCCAGGGACATTTAAGTCTGCAGAAGTTGTCTGCTGCCTTTTGTTCAGCTATGTCCTGCCCACAGAGGTGGAGTCTATAGACTAGTAGGCCTTGCTGAGCTGTGCTTGGCTCTGCCCAGTTTGTGCTTCCTGGCTGCTTTGTTTACCTACTCAAGCCTCAGTAATGGTGGATGCCCCTCCCCCAGCCAGGCTTCTGCCTCGTAGTTTGATCTCAGACAGCTGCACTAGTAGTGACCAAGGCTCCATGGGCATGGGACATACCAAACCAGGCACGGGAAAGAGTCTCCTGGTCTGCCGCTTGCTAAGATCATGGGAAAATCTCAGTATTTGGATGGGTGTGTCCTGTTTTTCCAGGTACTGTCTGTCATGGCTTCCCTTGGCTAGGAAAGGGAAATCCCCTGACCCCTTGTGCTTCCCGGGTGAGGTGATGTCCCGCCCTGCTTCAGCTCGCCCTCTGTGGGCTGCACCCACTGTCCAACCTGTCCCAGTGAGATGAACCAGGTACCCCAGTTGGAAATGCAGAAGTCACCTGTCTTCTGCATCGATCACTCTGGGAGCTGCAGACCAGAGCTGTTCCTATTAGGCCATCTTCAATAAGCATTTTCTTTGAATATCGTGTCAACACTAAAAAAGTTTTACTTTGCTCAACACAATACTAGCAAACTGAATACAGCAGCACTTCAAAAGGTAGTTCACCACAGGCCAGTGCACTTCATTCCCAGAATGCAAGGTTGATTCAACATACACAAGTCAATAAATAAGATTCACCACATAAGCAAGATTTAAAACAAAAACCAGACACAGAAAAAGCTGCTGATAAAATCCAATATCCCTTCATGATAAAAACCCTCAACAAATTAGGCAACAAAGAACATACATCAAAATAATAAGAGCCATCTAGGTGGGCGGGGCCAAGATGGCCAACTAGAAGCAGCAGCAAATCAGAGGCTTACATAGAAAAGAACCATATTATCACGTGAATCCTTCAACAGTATTGTTAAAGGTATCCAGGTTCTCTCATCAGAACTGACTAGGTGACTGCTGGGATTCCCAGAGAGTAAGGAAGACCAGTGTGGTCTGGCAGGCCACCTGAGAGCCACATGGGGCAGGGGAGCCCCACATCCCAGCCAAGGGAGTTGGTGAGTGAGCATGCTACCCAGCTAGGGTAACCATGCTTTTTCCATGGACCTGCGCAACCCATGGATCAAAAGATCTCACTCATGAACTCACGCCACCAGGACCTAGGGTCCCAAACCTGGAGTGGGCAGATTTTCAAAGCCTCTCAGCTAGAATCAACTTAAGCTTGCCTAGTTTCCAGTGGGAGGGGCGACTAGCACCACAGCTGTGGCTGCCTGCTATCTAAGCCATTTGAGCTCCTTGGGGGAGGGTTGGCAGCCAGCACTGAGACTCATAACTGCCTAACATGCTAAGCTCCCTAGGCAGGGGAAGGACCACATCTATCTCTATAGCTCCAGGCCATACTTTTCCCCTGCTAGAGCCAGGGAAGCTGGACAGCTTAGTCCCAAGAGGTGTCTCCCACAGCCCCACACACCGGCTGTGGCAAACTGCAGACAGAGTGCCTCTTCAGGCCTTACCCTGACCCATCCCTCCTCACTGGGAGGGGCCTCCCTGCAAGAACTCCAACAACTCCAGCTAGAGGCTCAGGGACAGAACCCTGATCTCCCTGGTCCTGAGCCCCTAGGAGGAAGGCTGGCTGCAGTCTCCGTGGACCAGCAGACTTAGCCTTTTTTACTGGTAGTTCTGAGGAATCCAGGCAGCCCAGGTGAGTCGGTTCCCCCCAGCAAAGCAGACTCCCTCAACAAAAAGACATTCAAAGTGCTTTGTTAAATAGGTCCTGTTCCCTGTGCTACCCAACAGGGTGAGACCCTCCAACAGGGTGAGACCCTCCAACACTTTATACAGGAGCAATCCTACTGACATCAGGTTGTTGCCCCTCGAGGTCAGAAGATCCCAGAAGAAGGAACAGGCACCCATCTTCGCACTTCTCCAGCCTCCTTGAGTGACATCATCAGGTGTGGGGACAAACTAGATGAATAGGGCCTGAACCCCCAGCAAATCACAGTAGCCCTACAGAAGAGGAACCTCACCATTGAAAGAAAAACAAACAAATAGAAAGCAGAAAGCAACAACAGCAGCATCAACAAGAAAAACAAAAATCTCCACAAAAACTGTATCTGAGGGTCAGCAACCTCAAAGATTGAAACTAGATAAGCTCTTGAAGATGACAAATAATCAGTGAAAAAAATGCTGAAAACCCAAAGGGTCAAAGTGACTCTTCTCCTCCAAACGACTGTAGTGCCTCTCTAGCAAGGGCACAGAACTGGATGGAGGATGAGATAGTCAAATTGACAGCAGTAAGCTTCAGAAGATAGGTAACAAAACTCTGCCGAGGTAAATGAGCATGTTCTAACCCAATGCAAAGAAGCTAAGAATCTTGATAAAAGGTTAGAGGAGCTGCTAACTAGAATAACCAGTTTAGAGAGGAACATAAATGACCTGGTGGAGCTGAAAAACAACACAAAAACTTCATGAACAATACACAAGTATCAATAGCTGAATTGACCTAGAAGAAGAAAGGTTATCAGAGTTTGAAAACCACCTTGCTGAAATAAGGCATGCAGACAATATTAGAGGGAAAAAAAATGAAAAGGAATGAACAAAGCCTCCAAGAAATATGGGACCACGTAAAGAGACCAAGCCTACGATTGAGTAGAGTACCTGAAGGAGACGAGAAGAATGGAAACAAGCTAGAAAATACACTTCAGGTTATTATCCAGGAGAATTTCCCTAACCTAGCAAGACAGGCCAGCACACAAATTCAGGAAATACAGGGAACACCATTAAGATACTCCATGAGAAGATCAACCCCAAGACACATAATCATCAGATTTTCCAAGGTTGAAATGAAGGAAAAAATGTTAAGGGCAGCCAGAGAAAAAGGCCAGCCAACCTACCAAGGGAAGCCCATCAGACTAACAGCGGACCTCTCAGCGGAAACTCTAAAAGCCAGAAGAGATTAGAGGCAAATATTCAATATTCTTAAAGAAAAGAATTTCAACTCAGAATTTTATATCTAGCCAAACTAAGCTTCATAATCCTTTCCAGACAAGCAAATGCTGAGGGATTTCTTCACCACCAGGCCTGCCTTGCAAGAGCTTGTGAAGGAAGCACTAAATATGAAAAGTAAAAACCAGTACCAGTCACTGCAAAAAGCACAGCAAATTATAAAGACCAATGACTATGAAGAAAGTGCACCAACTAGTTTGCAAAATAGCCAGATAGCATCATGATGACAGGATCAAATTCACACATAACAATAATACCCTTAAATGTAAATGGGCTAAATGCCCCAATTAAAAGACACCGAATGGCAAATTGGATAAAGGGTCAAGACCCATTTGTGTGCTGTATTTAGGAAACTCATCTCACATGCAAAGACACATAGGCTCAGAATAAAGGGATGGAAGAAAATTTATCAAGCAAATGGAAAGCAAAAAAAAAAACCAAAAAACAAAAAGCAGGGGTTGCAATCTAGTCTCTGATAAAACAGACTTTGAACCAACAAAGATCAAAAGAGACAAAGAAGGACATTACACAATGGTAAATGGATCAATTCAACAAGAAGAGCTAACTATCCTAAATATATATGCACCCAATACAGGAGCACCCAGATTCATAAAACAAGTTCTTAGAGACCTACAAAGAGACTTAGACTCCCACACAGTAATAGTGGGAAACTTTAACACTCCATTGTCAATATTAGACAAATCAACAAGATAGAAAATTAACAAGGATATTCAGGACTTGAACTCAGCTCTGGATTAAGTGGACCTAATAGACATCTATAGAACTCTTCACCCCAAATCAACAGAATATACATTATTTTCAGCACCACATGGCACTTATTCTAAAATCAACCATATAATTGGAAGTAAAATACTCCTCAGCAATGCAAAAGAGTGGAAATCAAAACAAACAGTCTCTCAGGACACAGTGCAATCAAATTAGGACTCAGGATTAAGACATTCATTCTAAACCACACAATTTCATGGAAACTGAACAACCTGCTCCTGAATGGCTCCTAGGTAAATAATGAAATTAGGGGAGAAATCAAGAAGTCCTTTGAAACTAATGAGAACAAAGAGAAAACATATCAGAATCTCTGGAAAACAGCTAAAGCAGTGTTAAGAGGAAAATTTGTAGCACTAAATATCCATGTCAGAATTCTAGAAAGATCTCAAAATGACCGCATAACAGCACAATTAAAAGAGCTAGAGAGGTAAGAGCAAACTAATCCAAAAGCTAGCAGAAGACTAGAAATAAATAAGACCAGAAAATAATTGAAGGAGATAGAAACATGAAAAATCTTCCCCAAAATCAATGGATCCAGGAGCTAATTCTTTTGAAAAAATTAACAAAGTAGACCACTAGCTGGAAGAATAAAGAAGAAAATAGAGAAGAATCAAATAGACACAATAAAAAATGATAAAAGGGATATCGCCACTGACCCCACAGAAATCCGAAGTACCATCAGAGAATACTATAAACACCTCTATGCAAATAAACTAGAATCAAGAAGAATTGAATAAATTTCTGGACTCATACACCCTCACAAGACTAAACCAGAAAGAAGTCGAATTCCAGAATAGACCAATAACAAGTTCTGAAATTGAGGCAGTAATCAATAGCTTACCAACCAAAAAAAGCCCAGCACCAGACGGATTCACAACCCAATTCTACCAGAGGTACAAAGAAAAGCTGGTAACATTCCTTCTGAAACTATTGCAAAAAGAGGGACTCTTCCCTAACTCACTTTATAAAGCCAGTATCATCCTGATACCAAAACCTGCCAGCGACACAACAAAAAAAGATGAACATCAATGCATCTGATGAACATCAGTGCAAAAATCCTCAATAAAATACTGGTAAACCGAATCAAGTAGCATATCAAAAAACTTATCCACCACATCAAGTCAGCTTCATCCTTGAGATGCAAAGCTTGTTCAACCTATGTGAATTAATAAATTAAATCCATCACATAAACAGAAACAAAGACAAAAAACACATGATTATCTCAACAGGTGCAGAAAAAGCCTTCAACAAAATTCAACATCCCTTTATTTTAAAAACTCTCCAATTCTGTGAAGAAAGTCATTGGTAGCTTGATGGGGATGGCATTGAATCTATAAATTACCTTGGGCAGTATGGCCATTTTCACGATATTGATTCTTCCTACCCATGAGCATGGAATGTTCTTCCATTTGTTTGTATCCTCTTTTATTTCCTTGAGCAGTGGTTTGTAGTTCTCCTTGAAGAGGTCCTCCATGTCCCTTGTAAGTTGGATTCCTAGGTATTTTATTCTCTTTGAAGCAATTGTGAATGGGAGTTCACTCATGATTTGGCTCTCTGTTTGTCTGTTATTGGTGTATAAGAATGCTTGTGATTTTTGTACATTGATTTTGTATCCTGAGACTTTACTGTGGCACTATTCACAATAGCAAAGACTTGGAACCAACCCAAATGTCCAACAATGATAGACTGGATTAAGAAAATGTGGCCATATACACCATGGAATACTATGCAGCCATAAAAAATGATAAGTTCATGTCCTTTGTAGGGACATGGATGAAATTGGAAATCATCATTCTCAGTAAACTATCACAAGAACAAGAAACCAAACACCGCATGTTCTCACTCATAGGTGGGAATTGAACAATGAGAACACATGGACACAGGAAGGGGAACATCACACTCTGGGGACTGTTGTGGAGTGGGGGTGGGAAGGATAGCATTGGGAGATATATCTAATGCTAGATGATGAGTTAGTGGGTGCAGCGCACCAGCATGGCACATGTATACATATGTAACTAACCTGCACATTGTGCACATGTACCCTAAAACTAAAAGTATAATAAAAATAAAAATAAAAATAAAAACTCTCATTAAAGTAGGTATTGATGGAACATATCTCAAAATAATAAGAGCTATTTATGACTAACCCACAGCCAATATCATATTAAATGGGCAAAAGCTGGAAGAATTACCATTGAAAACTGGCACAAGGCAAGGATGCCCTCTCTCAACACTCCAATTCAACATAGTATTGGAAGTCCTGGCCAGTGCAGTCAGGCAAGAGAAAAAAAATAAAGGTATTCAAATAAGGAGAGAGAAAAATTATCTCTGTTTGCAGATCACATGATTCTATATTTAGAAAAACCCATCATCTCAGCCCCAAAACTCCTTAAGCTGATAAGCAACTTCAACAAAGTCTCAGGATACAAAAACCAATGTGGAAAAATAATAAACATTCCTTTACACCAACAATAGACAAGCAGAGAGCAAAATTGTGAATGAACTCCCATTCACAGCTGTGACAAAAAGAATAAAATACCTAGGAATAAAGCTAACTAGGGATGTTAAGGACCTCTTCAAGGAGAACTACAAACCCCTGCTCAAGAAAATCAGAGAAGACAGAAACAAATGGAAAAACATTTCATCTGCATGGATAGGAAGAATCACTATTGTGAAAATTGCCATACTACCCAAAGTAATTTATAGATTCAGTGCAATTTCCATCAAACTACCATTGACATTCTTCACAGAATTAGAAAAAAACTACTATAATTTCATATGGAATCAAAGAAGACCCCGTATAGCCAAGACAATCCTAAGCAAAAATAACAAATCTGGAGGCATCATGCTACCTGAATTCAAACTATCCTACAAGACTACAGTAACCAAAACAGCATGGTACTCATACCATAAAAGATTTATAGACCAATGTAACAGAACAGAGACCTCAGAAATAACACCACACATCTACAACATTTGATCTTCTACAAGTCTGACAAAAACAAGGAATGCGGAAAATATCTCCTGTTCAGTAAATGGAGCTGGGAAAACTGGCTAGCCATATGCAGAAAACTGAAACTGGACCCGTCCCTTACCCTTTATACAAAAATTAACTCATTGTGGATTAAAGGCTTAAATGTAATACCCCAAACCATAAAGACCTTAGAAGAAAACCTAGGCAATATCATTCAGGACATAGACATGGGCAAAGACTTCATGCTGAAAATGCCAAAAACAATTGCAACAAAAGCCAAAATTGACAAATGGGATCTAATTACACTGAAGAGCTTCTGCACAGCAGCAGAAACTATCATCAGAGTGAACAGGCAAACTACAGAACTGCAGAAAATTTTTGCAATCTACCCACCTGAGAAAGGTCTAATATCCAGAATTTACAAAGAACTTACACAAATTTACAAGGAAAAGAACAACCCCATCAAAAAGTGAGCAAAAAATATAAACAGACACTTCTCAAAAGAAGACATTTATGTAGCCAACAAGCATGAAAAAAAACTCAACATCACTGATCATTAGAGAAATACAAATCAAAACCACAATGAGATACAATCTCTTGCCAGTCAGAAAGGCGATTATTAAAAAGTCAAGAAACAATAGATGCTGGTGAGGCTGTGGAGAAATAGGAACGCTTTTCCATTGGGAATGTAAATTAGTTCAACCATTGTGGCCGACAGTATGGCAATTCCTCAAGGATCTGGAGCCAGAAATACTATTTGACCAGGCAATCCCATTACTGGGTATATACCCAAATTAAAATAAGTCTACTATAAAGACATATGCACACGTGTGTTTATTGCAGCACTATTTATGATAGCAAAGTCATGGAACCAACCCAAACGTTCAGCAATGATAGACTGGATAAAGAAAATGTGGTACATATACACCATGGAATACTATGCAGCCATAAAAAGGAATGAGATCATGCTCTTTACATGGATGAAGCTGAAAGTCATTATCCTCAGCAAACTAAAACAAGAACAGAAAACCAAACACTGCATGTTCTCAATCAAAAGTGAATGTTGAACAATGAGAACACATGGACACAGGGGGGGAACAACACACACCTGGGCCTTTTGGGGCGTGGAGGGGAAAGGGAGGGAACATAGAAGACAAGTCAATAGGTGCAGCAAACCACCATGGTACATGTATACCTATGTAAAAAAACTGCACATACTGCACATGTACCCCAGAACTTAAAGTAAAATTTAAAAAGAGCCCTCTGGCCGGTCTCGGTGGCTCACGCCTGTAATCCCAGCACTTTGGGAGGCCGAGGTGGGCGGATAACGAGGTCAGGAAATCGAGACCATCTTGGCTAACACGGTGAAACCCCGTCTCTACTAAAAATACAAAAAATTAGCCGGGTGTGGTGGCAGGCGCCTGTAGTCCCAGCTACTCGGGAGGCTGAGGCAGGAGAATGGCGTGAACCTGGGAGGTGGAGCTCGCAGTGAGCAGAGATAGCGCCACTGCAGTCCGGCCTGGGCGAAAGAGCAAGACTCCATCTCAAAAAAAAAAGAGCCCTCTGTGACAAACTCATAACCAAATTCATAGCCAATCATAGTGAATGGGGAAAAGGTGGAAGCATTCCTCTTGAAAACCAGCACAAGACAAGGATGCCTTCTCTCACTACAACTATTCCACATAGAACTGGAAGTCCTAGCCAGAGTGATCAGGCAATAGAAGGAAATAAAAGGCATCCAAATAGGAAAAGAAGAAGTCAAACTATCCTCCAGTATACAAAATTTGGTAGCATGCATGTAATGTATCTTTATAATAGAACAATTTATATTCCTTTGGGTATATATACCCAGTAATCATCCATACTATTCTTTACATGTGGTATTTTCATCTGTTTCTGATATCAAGGTAATATTAGTCTCATAAAGTAAATTGAGAAGTGTTTTCTCCTCTTATAATTTTTATAAAATTTTTTTAAATTTTATAATTTATAATATATTATAAAATATATTATTATTTTATAATATATAAAATAAAAATCAAGACATAATGAATGGTGGCAAGGCTGTGAAGAAAAAGGAATGCTGTCCAGCACGATGGCTCATGCCTGTAATCCCAGCACTTTGAGAGGCTGAGGCAGGTGGATCACTTGAAGTCAGGAGTTCGAGACCAGCCTAGCCAACATGGTAAGACCCCATCTCTACTAAAAATACAAAATTTAGCCAGGTGTGGTGACACATGCCTGTAGCCCCAGCTACCCGGGAGGCTGAGGCAGGATAATCACTTGAACCTGGGAGACGGAGGTTGCAGTGAGCCAGGATTGCGCCACTGCATTCCAGCCTGTGTGAGAGAGTAAGACTCCATCTCAAAAATAAATAAATAAATAAATAAATAAGGAATGCCTGTACATTGTTGGTGGGAACATAAATTAGTTCAGCCACTGTGGAAAGTAGTTTGGAGATTTTTGTATCCAAAGAAATATAAATCATTCTATTATAAAGATACATGCAAGCATATGTTCATTGCAGCACTATTCACGCTAGCAAAGACACGGAATCAACCCAAATGCCCATCAATAATAGAATGGATAAAGAAAAGGTGGTACATATACACCATGGAATACTTTCAGCCCTAAACAGGAATAAGATCATGTTCTTTGCAGGGACATGGACATGGGTGGAGCTGGAAGCCATTATCCTCGGCAAACTAACACAGGAACAACCAACCAAAAACTGCATGTTCTCACTTATAAGTGAGATATGAACAATAAGAACACATGGACAACAGGGAGGGAAACAAGACACATTGGGGCTTCTGAGGGGCTCAGGGGAAGGGATAGCATCAGGAAGAATAGCTAATGGATGCTGGGCTTAATACCTAGGTGATGGGTTGATCTCAGCTGGAAACCACCATTTCCTTTGTAACAAATGTGAACATCCTGCACATGTACCCCAGAACTTAAAATAGCTTGAAAAAAAAAAAAAGAACTTAAAACAGAACTGCCAGGGAAGCCAAAAATACTTCCAAACTCACTCTACAAGTACAGTATTACTCTGATACCAAAACCAAACCAAGATACATTAAAAAAAAGAAAGAAAACTATTTGCCAATATGATTGATGAATATTGATGCAAATACTAGCAAACAAAATTCAACAACACATTAAAAATTGTTCATCATGACCAAGTCAGATTTATCCTAGGGATGCAAAAATGCTTCAACATATGCAAATCAATGTAATGTAATACACTGTATCAACAGAAGAAAGAAAAAATATATAATCATTTCAATTGATTCTTAAAAATCAATTGACAAGATTGAAAATGCCATCATCATGAAAATTCTCCAAAAAAAAAAAACAGGTAGAGAAGAAACACTTTAGCATAATAAAAACTATGTACAACAGACCCACACATAGTATTATACTGAGTGGGGAAAACTGAAAACCTCTCCTCTAAGATCAGAAACATGGCAAGGATGCCCACTTTCAACACTGTTATTCAACATAGCGTTGGAAGTTCTAGGAAGAGCAATTAGACAAGATAAAGAAATAAAGCGCATCCAGATGGGAGAGGAAAAAGTCAAATTATCCTTGTTTGCATGTTATGTGTTCTTATATTTGGAAAAACCTGAAGACTCCACCAAAAAACTATGATAGCCGATAGACAAATTCAGTAAGATTGCAGGATACAAAAATCAATCTACAAAAATGGGTAGCATTTCTATCTGCCAATGGTAAACAATATGAAAAAGAAATTTTAAAATTTCATTTATAATAGCTACAAATAAAATTAAATACCTAGGAATTACGTTAACCAAAGAAGTAGAAGACCCTCACAATGAAAACTATAAAACATCAATGCAAGAAATTAAAGAGGATGTGAAAAAAATTTAAAAATTCCTTGTTTGTGGGTTGGAAGAATCAATATTGTTAATATGTTCGTACTACCCAAAGCAATCTCCAGATTCAATGCAGTCCTTATCAAGATACCGTTGATATTCTTCACAAAATCAAAAAAAAATTCTAAAACGTATATGAAACCACAAAAGATCTGAAATAGCCAAAGCTATCCTGAGCAAAAAGAACAAAACTGTAGGAATCACAATACCTGACTTTAAATTACACTACAGAGCAGCAGTTATCAAAATGTCATAGTACTGGCATAAAAATAGACATGTAAATAAATGGAACAGATTACAAAATGCAGAGATAAATTCATACATCCAGAGTGAACTGATTTTTGACAATAGTGCCAAGAATATTCATACATTGGTGAGAGGACAGTCTCTTCAATAAATGGTGCTGAAAAATAAAACTAGATATCCACATGAAAAAGAATGAACCTAGACCCCCAACTCTTGCCATATACAAAAATCAAATCAAAATGAATCAAAGACTTAAATCAAACACCTCAAACTATGGAACTATAACAAAAAATGGAGAAACTCTCCAGTCCTTTGGACTGGGCAAAGATTTTTTGAGTAACACTACGGAAGCATGGGCAACCAAAGCAAAAATGGACAAATGGAATTATATCAAGTTAAATACCTTCTGCACAGCAAAGGAAACAATCAACAATGTAAAGACAAAATCCACAGAATGGGCAAAAAAATTGCAAACTACTCATCCAACAAAGGATTAAAAACCAGAATATATAAGGAGCTAAAACAACTCTATAGGAGAAAATTTTAATAACCTGATTTAAAAATGGGCAAAAGTTCTGAATAGACATTTCTCAAAAGAAGACACACAAATGGCAAACAGTTATATGAAAAGGCGCACAACATTAGAGAAATGCAAATCAAAGCTACAATAAGGTATTATCTCATGCTAGCTAAAATGGCTTTTATCTAATAGTCAGGAAATAACAAGTGCTAGCAAGGATGTGGTAAAAGGAACCCTCATTTGCTGTTGGGGATAAAGTCAGTTAGTACAACCACTATGAAGAACGGTTTAGAGGTTCTTCAGAAAACTAAAAATAAGCTACCATATGATCTAGCAATTCCATTGCTGGGCATACACTCAAAAGAAAGGAAATCTGTATATCAAAGAGATATCTGCATTCCTATGAATATTGCAGCATTATTCACAATAGCCAAGATTTGGAAGCCAACTCAGTGTTCATGAACAGGTAAATGAATGAAGAAAATGTGGTACTTATTCATAGTGGAATACTATTCAGCCATAAAAAAGAATGAGATTCAGTCATTGGCAACAACATCGATAGAACTGGAAGTCATTAGGTTAAGTAAAATATATGAGGCACAGAAGGACTAAGATCACATGTTCTCACTTATTTGTAGGAACTAAAAATTAAAATAATTGAATTCCGTGAAATATAGAGAAGAAGAATGGTTACCAGAGGCTAGGAAGCGTAGTGTGGGGTGCAGGGAAATTGGGGAGGGTTAATTCCTCCAAAAACTGTTAAAAAGAAGGATTAAGACCTAGTATTTTCTAGGAAAACAGGGTGACTAAAGTCAATAATAATTTAATTTTACATTTAAAAATAACTAAAAGAGTATAACTGAATTATTTGTAATACAAAAGAGAAATACTCGAGGTATGGATGCTTCACTTTTCACAATGTAATTATTATGTATTGCATGCCTGTATCAAAATATCTCATGTAAGCCATAAATATGTTATGTGTATACACATAAATATGTACCTAGAATTGAAAATTAAAGAGAGGGAGAAAAAACAAACTGGACTATCATTTAATCTAGGAATCCTCTTATGGAGCATATATCCAAACGAAAATAACTCATTCTTTCAAAAAGACACATGCACTCATATATTCATCACAGCACTATTCATAATAGCAAAGACAATGAATCAATCTAGGTGTCATCAAGGGTGGATTAGATAAGAAAATGTGGTGCATATACAACATGGAATACTACACAGTTACAAAAAGAACGAAATCATATCCTTTGGAGTGGCATGAATGCTTCTGGAGGACATTATCCTAAGCAAATTTACTCAGAAACAGAAAACCAAATAGTGTGTGTTCTCAGTTATAAGTGGGAGCTAAACGCTGGGTACACATGGATAGAAAGATGGGAAACAATGGACACTGGCATCTACTAGAGGAAGGAAGGAGATAGAAAGACAAGGGTTGAAAAACTACCTATTGTGTACTATGCTCACGACTTGGATGACAGGACCAATTGTCACCAAAACCCCAGCACCATGCAATATTCTCAGGTCACAAAAGTGCACATGTACCTCTTAATGTAACTTTTCAATTAAAAAATGTGGGAGGTAATGGGAAAAAATTTACGTTTTGGAGAATTTTGGACTTTGAATTTTTGGATGAGGAATAACCACATTTAGGGCTAGATACCTTGACCAGAATGGAGTTTCAGTACTCCTCTCCAACCTCTTCAACTCCGCAACACACATGCACATCGGCCTACAGGCCTACTTCTTTTAATGTCCTAGGAAGAGATAGAAACATCTTGTCAATGTCACTCAGTGACGAGCGTCTATGCCCTGCAATCTGGAAGATCGAATGAAAAAAAAAGTCAGGAAACAACAGGTGCTGGAGAGGATGTGGAGAAATAGGAACACTTTTACACTGTTGGTGGGACTGTAAACTAGTTCAACCCTTGTGGAAGTCAGTGTGGCGATTCCTCAGGGATCTAGAAGTAGAAATTCCATTCGACCCAGCCATTCCATTACTGGGTATATACCCAAAGGACTATAAATCATGCTGCTATAAAGACACATGCACACGTATGTTTATTGCCGCATTATTCACAATAGCAAAGACTTGGAACCAACCCAAATGTCCAACAATGATAGACTGGATTAAGAAAATGTGGCACATATACACCATGGAATACTATGCAGCCATAAAAAATGATGAGTTCACGTCCTTTGTAGGGACATGGATGAAATTGGAAATCATCATTCTCAGTAAACTATCACAAGAACAAAAAACCAAACACCGCATATTCTCACTCATAGGTGGGAATTGAACAATGAGAACACATGGACACAGGAAGGGGAACATCACACTCTGGGGACTGTTGTGGGGTGGGGGGAGGGGGGAGGGATAGCATTGGGAGATATACCTAATGCTAGATGACGGGTTGGTGGGTGCAGCGCACCAGCATGGCACATGTATACATATGTAACTTACCTGCACATTGCGCACATGTACCTTAAAACCTAAAGTATAATAATAATAATAATAATAATAATAATAATAAAAGAAAAAAAAAAAAAGTAAAAAAAAAAAAAAAAAAAAGAAAATCAGACCTAAAAAGGGAAATTCTGTAGACCTTTGCTCTGATGTAGAATCTTTAGCCAGAAAATCTGCAACAAATACAGCAAAATGAATAACAAAAATAAAAAAGTACTTGCACCTGCAACAAGCATAGCAACATGCATATCTAAGCATTGAATGACCCTCCCCAGGGTTTTTTAAATCTGCTCTGGATCTGATAGCCATGAATGATACAGGTAAATTAGAATCCATTCATTCCATCTCTTCAGGGCAGGCCAGATCTGCTTTCTATGTTTCCAACCGCGATAGTCTAGTATCCAGGGAAGTCAAGTGATATTTCAGAAAATATCCTCCTTATCACTGGATAAGGGATATTCTTGCCAATGTTTGATAAGTGTCCGAGTAAAAAGCCACTTGTGAAATGTTGGCAAGAAACATTATCTGTGAATAAACCACATCACAAATCCCAAGACTGGCTCTTGCCTGAAGAAAAAGAAGAAATATTGTTTTTTTCTAAGTCAGCTAAGGCATGCAATGGAATTCACTTTGTTTTCTATACACTGGATTATATTTCTAGTGAATATATTCAAAATTCAGTGAGTATATTGTTACTGATATTTGACAAGCGTGCTGCATGTGGTGCAGATATTAGAGTAGCATATTCCCTGAGTTCAAGAAGTCATCAATTTAGTAGAGAGTAAGAGAAAGGTAAAATGGGGCAGAGGAAAGTGACTGGTCCATGGAAAAACATACCTAAATGTGCATTTCAAGAGTGATATTTACTAACTGTGATTTAAGTTAATTATGAGCTCTGAAATGCAATGGCCTCATCTATAAAGGGGAGGATAATAATTCATATACAAAAGATATCTGAAGCATCATAAGTGTATGGAATAATGTAGGATATGTAATACTCAATCTGTACAGTATAATTCTATTAATAGATTCTCAATTTATCAACTTCAAAAATAATTTTAATTAGAATTAAACAATATTCACCAAAAATATTTACGCAAAATTTTAACTAAATACAAAAATGGTACGACAGAACAAAAGTGAAAATCTAGAAAGGGTTGATTAGGGAAGAAATACATAATATTGGAGGAAAGAAGTTCTTATGGACAACAGAAATATTAAAGAAGAATTAATTTATTACACAGTTGACACAGAAGTAATGAAGACATATAAATATTACACAAAGGAAGGTGTAAGGGAAAAATAATGGCAATAGCTCTGTATATAACCATGGACACTTTGTTTAATCCAATCTTTTAGTCAATGGTAATGGTAATAAAATATATTGAATATTAAATTAAAATTCTATATAGAACCATGTCTGTCACAATTAAAGGGAGGTTTTAACTAAGTCTTGTTCCAGTTAAATAAAGTAGGTAAGAGATAGGATGGAGACAGGTGTCTCTGCAAATGTTTTGTGAAATTAAGGAAGTAGATGGTTACTTTTCTTCAGGAGAGCACCATGATGTGGTTGCAATTTACACAGTGGAATGTGGAGCTAGGTGTAACATTGGAGTTATAGATAACTAAATTGGAGTTTCTGATAGTCATCTGGAAAGGAGGAGTAAAAAATAGTGAAAGAAAAGAAAGACACAGAAATCAGCAAGATTGATGTTGAGAAAACAGTGGACCGAAAAAGGGCTACAAAGACAGAGGCAAATGTCATATGGAAGGCTGGGATCAAATGATTTTAAAGAACAGTTCCATCTAATATTAAAGTCTACTAATTACACTGAAGCTAGAAATGTTTGGGTCTTTTGTGTGGTATCATCATTTTTGATCATGGAAAAAATTAATTCTACCTTAGGATATGGTCAGCACAATGTGGAACCAGTCTGTCTCCTGAGGGAGGGCATCTCATTATAGACAATACGTAATTTAACTATATGAGCAGAGCCAAGACCTTCAGGCCATAGGTGACCAAGAGAATGCAAGTCCAAGGAAACTGCCAAACATGGTGAATGAAAAGATTCAAATGACTTTTATTTAAACTTGATAAGGAAGTTAACTGAGTTAAGTTACAAAGTAGAAACATCTTTAATGATAGCAGTTGTTTAACACCTTCTTTACTCTGGACCATGCTAAATATTTTGCCTACATTAACCCATTACATCCTTAGAACAATGATATTTATATTCATATCTATTAGTAAGGAACTCAAAGAAAGCCCAGAGAAGCTAAATAAGTGAAATTAATTTACCAAGTACTAAATGGCTGTGTCGGTCTATAAAAGCAACGTTCTTACACCAAGGCTTACATTTAGAATTATTCAGATATATTCTGTTTTATGTACTTCATAATTCTAGGTAAAACCCCCTTTAAGGTAGGACCCAAATGTGCCTTGCTTGCTTTTCTGCTTCTCTGCCCTCTGCTCCCATTGTTCTATAAATACTTGATGTCTGGGCAAATTGGACTGCTGAATGATCCCAACATGGCAGACCTTTTCTATGCGGAATCAGATTCTAATGTACTCCAGCTTAGATCATTTTCCACTGAATTCTCTATTATTGCTCACAGTTTAAGGAAAATATTTTGTACTATAGAGGAATTCAATGATTACTAATTCAGTGAATATATATAATATATTAGTATACATAATATATAATTATATATTATATATATTCTATATACTAATATATATAATATATAATATAATTTAAATATATAATATATAATATATAATGTATAATATATATTATATAAAATTTATTGTTATATATAATATATAATATATATTATATAAAATATATTATTATATATCATATATAATATATAATATATAATATATATAATATATAATATATATAATATAATATATAATATATAATATATATAATATATAATATATATAATATAATATATAATATATAATATATAATATATATAATGTATAATATATAATATATAATATATAATATATATAATATATAATATATATAATATATAATATATATAATATATAATATATAATATATATTATATATAATATATAATATATAATATATAATATATATAATATATAATATATAATATATAATATATATAATATATAATACATAATATATATAATATATAACATATATAATATGTAAAATTTATAATATATATAAAATATATTATATAATATATAATAATAATATATATAATATAAAATATATTATTATTATATATAAAATATATTATATATAATATAAAATATATTATTATTATATATTATATATAATAATAATATATATAATATAAAATATATTCTTATATATAATACATAATAATAATATATAATATATCATATATTATATATAAAATATATAATATATAATATATAAAATATATAATATATAATATATGATATATATAAAATATTATATGTAACATATAATATGTAAAAAATATATACCATATATAACATATAATATGTATAAAATATATACCATATATAACATATAATATGTCTAAAATATATACCATATATGACATATAATATATCTAAAATGTATACCATATATGACATATAATATATCTAAAATGTATACCATATATGACATATAATATATCTAAAATGTATACCATATATGACATATAATATATCTAAAATGTATACCATATATGACATATAATATATCTGAAATGTATATCATATATGACATATAATATATCTGAAATGTATATCATATATGACATATAATATATCTGAAATGTATATCATATATGACATATAATATATCTGAAATGTATATCATATATGACATATAATATATCTGAAATGTATATCATATGTGACATATAATATATCTGAAATGTATATCATATGTGACATATAATATATCTGAAATGTATATCATATGTGACATATAATATATCTGAAATGTATATCATATGTGACATATAATATATCTGAAATGTATATCATATGTGACATATAATATATCTGAAATGTATATCATATGTGACATATAATATATCTGAAATGTATATCATATGTGACATATAATATATCTGAAATGTATATCATATGTGACATATAATATATCTGAAATGTATATCATATGTGACATATAATATATCTGAAATGTATATCATATGTGACATATAATATATCTGAAATGTATATCATATGTGACATATAATATATCTGAAATGTATATCATATGTGACATATAATATATCTGAAATATACATTCTATATTATATAGTATATATAAAAAATATATATACTATATAATATGTAATGTATATAAAATATATATATAATATATAATATATAAAAAATGTATATTATATATAAAATATATATCATATATAAAATATATTATATATAAAATATATATTATATATAAAATATATTATATATAAAATATATATTATACATAAAATATATTATATATAAAATATATAATATATAAAATATATTATATATAAAATATATATTATATATAAAATATATTATATATAAAATATATATTATATATAAAATATATGTTATATATGTAATATATATATATTTGGTCTCTTTGGAGAAAGGGAACTGAGTGTATAACTTGGAGCAAAGCTTGAGTTGGCCTTCAAAAATCTTATCTAAAGTCAACACCAGTATCTGTGCTCTAGTGGGTGGGTGTGTGTTTCTGTATTGATAATCCCAACAAAGGTGTCCTGTGTAGAAACCCATTATCTGGTGTAAAAGAGCAGAAAGAAATAAAATCCTCCTTTTCGTGGGCTTTTTTAATATCATCATCCTGAAAGTCTTCTAGATTCGGTCAGCTTGTGTTTCCAGAGGCTTCTATTGAATCTTTTAATCACACAACCCCACAGTTCTCAGGAAATACAAGATATGTCTTCTACGACTAGCAATTGCCAAGAGAACCATGTTCTCCTCTTAACCTGTGTTCAATTGTATCTATTAATGTGTTTGCTCTATCATTTATTCACATGCCCCTAAACACATGCAACCCGGTAAAAATCTTTTCAACAAATTTTACCTTTTCTAATCCTCAAATTCTAACAACATTCAAACATCAAAGTCTCAAATTTAAATATTGTAATGGTTAGTATTGAATGTCAACTTGATTGGATTGAAGGATGCAAATAATTTTTCCTGGGGGTGTCTGTGAGGGTGCTGCCAAAGGAGATTACCTTTTGAATCTCATCCTAAATATGGATGGGCACCATGTACTCAGCTGCCAACACAGCTAGAGTAAAGGAGGCAGAAGTTGGAAGGACTTGACTTACTGAGTCTTCCAGTCTCCATCTTTCTCCCATGCTACATACTTCCTGCCCTGGAACATCAGACTCCAAGTTCTTCAGCATTTGTTCTCTTGGAGTTACACCAGAGACTTGTCAGAGGCCAGGGACTTTAGGGCCTTTGGCCACAGACTGAAGGCTGCACTACTGACTTCCCTACTTTTGAAGTTTTGTGACTCAGACTGATTTCTTGTTCCTCAGCTTGCTGACAACTTATTGTGAGACTTCACTTTGTGATCACATGAGTCAATTCTCCCAAAAAATCCCATATATATATATATCTCCTATTAGTTCTGCCCCTCTAGAGAACCCTGACTAATACAAATATGCAACAAACATCTACCAACCAGCAATACAATTCACAGAAGCCACATTATTGTGTACTGACAGTATGTGTTCTTTCATGTTAAGCAGCAAACATAAAGAAACGGAAAAATACTGGATGCATACAGATGAAGTCAGTATTTTAATGTCTGGTGTTCTCAAAGACATCAGCACTCACCACCACGGCAGGCCTCGATGATCACCTTGGGATTGTCCTTCAAACTTGGACAGTTCCTGGTATTCAACATTTGAAAGACTTGATTGACTTCTAATAGATCTGGGACTTGCTCAGACTACTTCTTGCCACAAATCCTTCCTGAATACCATGAGACATGATCACCAGAAAGGTACTGTCAGAGGTCTTGTGCTCTGGGCAATGGGCAAATGCCTTCAGCTCTGTGGTCATGTCCTAAAAGAGATCCATACTACTGATTTTTCACTATGTGATTCACTATTATGGCACCTTAGAAATCAAATAAATAAATACCTAAGGAATTTCTTAAGGAATTCCATGACAAATAATGAAGTGGCAAGGAAAATTCTAGTCTTAATTTAGAGAAAAGTAAAGCGAGTGTTATAGAAATCATCCTGAGATTTCTTATAGAGAGAAGGTGGCATTATTGAATTAATAAAACATTGCCCAGTTAAGTTATACCAGGCTCTTGCTGAATGACTGTTATGTTATGAGGGAACATGTAGCATCCAGAATCCTCCACTGGCAAGTTTGGATTTTAGATTCTCAAGAGGTTACATTTCCTGGTCATACAACTAAGCTTTCTAACATTATTTAAGAATGTGAAAGCCATTACCATTGTCTCTATGTATGACAAAACTTACTGAAGCAGTGACATATTCTTTCACATTCACGCTGTACCCCAGAGTTTCCACCAGCATCTTTATATCTCTGACATCAACTTCAGCTCTGACCCTCGTGGGAAGAATGGCATTCCTCCTGGGTAATGGCATTCTTCTCTATCCCACTTTGTGTTCCTTACAGCATCATCTATGTGTGAATCCATAAAGGAAGAGGTGCATTCTTAGGAGGACGATCCTGATCTAGTCATTAATACCATTGAGTGAATTCACTGCTAATGGAACACATTCCAAGCCAGAGGAGATTTCCAGTGGTGCAATACAGGCATCTACTTTCATATCTTAGAATCAGCATTTTTACAAATATTTTAGACAAAAACATAGAGAGCTTTTCAAGACCATGCATAATTAAACACCCAGAAAACAATCAACATGTGAGATAAAATATTTACGATATAAGTTTATTTCAAAAGATTCAAACACTAGGATAAAATTTAATGGGAGTAGTACTTAATTAAATGTTTCTTTAAAAAATATATGTTTGCCTGTTTATTTACTTATTAGTCATGATAGTAATCATCAGACATTGTTTTAACGAGCCTTCGTGCCAACCTTCAGAATTTCTTCTTAGTACATATCAGTTATTTTAACATTGCTGTGTTGCAGATTATCAGAGCCATAGAATAGAAGTGGTCTAAGCATCTGGGTTAGCCCTTTGAGAAGAGCTCCCTATTAGAAAAGAAGGACGATTTTAGAATTTTCATGAATGAGAAATAAGTTTCTAACATATCTGAGCCACTATAAATGTTTCACCTTTTTAAAACATCCTGCATTAACGGATACAAGCGTGTGTCATTTCATATCCCTAAATTACTGGAATGTTTTAATTTCAGGATACAGATTTTTAATTATCTATTCATTAATGATTTATATATTCATGTGAGTGCAATAAAAATGGGAACGTTGTTTGTCTTGTTCATTTTTCTCTGTCTAGTCCATAAAACAGGGTACGGAATACAGTTGGCATGTGATTATTATTTTTTTCTAGTGGCCCAGAAAGTAATATTAATTCTAATGAAATTATTTAGCGAAGTGTTCTTTTAACAAGTATTTATTGAATACACACTATGGGCAACCAACTGTTAGATAAGAGCGTACCTGTGAATAAGTCAGACATTTAAAAATTTTATCTTAAAGCTTAAAGTCCAATAGGGGAATCTGAATTTATTTTTTAAATTACCCAAACATGTCGTAAAAGTTATGGTAAAGAATTATAGGGCATTTCAGGATAGGGACCTGAAATACAGTAGTAGAAGTAGAAATGGAGAGAGAGATCCAAATTTGAACAATAAATCCATAAACTTGACAAAAGCTTGAATGTTGGATGTGAGTGAGAAGAAAGAGCTCAAGATGAATTTCGGGTTTCTGGTTTGAATAACTAGTAATGGTGACATCATTAACCAAGATAGGAGAAATTGAAAGAGAAGCAGCATGGGGGAAAATGGCACGTTCAGCTGTGGGAATGTTCAGACAAAGACGTCTCTGGGAGATGTGAGTGAATATGTTCAGTAGACACTTGAATTGTAAAGTCTGAGACTTAAGTGGGTAATCAGCATTTAATACACAAATTCAAAATTTGTTCATATAGATGTGCACACAGGAGTAGTGACACTATTGGAATAGCCTCTGTAGAAGCAGAATAGATTAAGAAGAGAAAAAATAATATGGTCAATCTATGAGAATTACCCATAGCCCTCCCACCCTGGTTTTATCCTATGTAATTAATATCAAGGAAGATGGGAATTCAAAGAACGCTATTTTTTTAGAAGCACCATTACCTAGGAAGGGAGAAAACACTGCTTGAGAGTCTTGTGTGTCAAGGTAACTTCCAAATGGTGGATCTAAAGAAAGACGGACATTGAAATAGCCTCACCTTCTCTGAAGAACTTTACCCCAATGTGTTGGATACTGTCTACTGAATTTTTTTTCCACACACTTGACTGATTGGTAATAAGTCCTGTTCAAGATGTAAGTCACTTGAAACCATGCACATCACTTGGGAAACAAGAGGGTCTTCATATGAATGACTAGACAGTTATTTAACAGCTAAGGCAGAATAGAGTATCTGTGAGTGACACCTTTGGTCTCTGCTTTGTATGGTGAAAGTGGAATCAAGATATCATCAGATATAGAATTAATAATTTTCTTGACATGTGTATGTCAAGGTGCCTCCTGAGGAATCACAGTTGTGTGAAAGTAAAGTTGCCCAACTCAGTTTGATGAACAGTATGGGGGAGAAAAAGACATATATGCTTGGACCCCTAGTTTTGCTAAGATTTTTCACAGTAGAAAGTGGTTAACTGCCTCATATGAAAAATGAAATATAGCTCATTCACACTGCCAGATCTCTCTCCTGTTCTACATAATATTTGATGGTGGTGTGATTTCCGATTATTTCCTTGATTCATTTTGAAATAATAAATAATATACTTTACTCTCATTTCTTCTTTCATCAGTTTTGCACAGTAGCTTAATTCTCTTCTGTGTAAGTTGATCAGAGTTTCCTGGTGTAATTTACTCCAACTTTTCTCACCTCCAATTATCCCTTTTTTCCCCAATGTCTTATTGTGGTAAAAATACATACCACAAAATTGACCATCTTAACATTTTAAAATGTAGTGTTTGATACTAAATCCATTCATAATGTCATATAACAGTCACCCCCATTTACCTTCAGAATTCCTCTTTATCTGGCAAAGCTCAGATTCTATATCATTAACTAATAACTCCCCATTTCCTCCTCCCCACAGTCCCTGGCCATCACCATTCTACATTCTGTCTCTATGAATTTGATACCCTAGGTACCTCGTGTAAGTGAAATCATACAGTATGTGTTTTTCTATTGCTGCCTTATTTCACATAGCATAATGTCAAGATTCATCCATATTGTAACAAATGTCAGAACATCCTTCTCTTTTAAGGCTGAGTAAAATTCCATTATGTGTATATACCACATTTTTCTTATCCATTTATTAGTTATTGGATAGTTCTACATTTTAGATATTGTGAACAATGCTGCTATAAATGTGGATGTGTAAATGTATCTTTGAGACCCTGCTTTCAATTACTTTAGTTATGTACCTATAGGTGGAGTTTCTGGAGCATATGGTAACTCTACTTCTAATTTTATGAGGCACTACCATACTGTTTTCCAAGGTGGCTGTACCATTTGAAATTCTCACCAATAGAGCACAGAACTCCAATTATTCTACATCCCTGCAAACCCTTGTTATTTTCTGTTTGTTGGGGGGTTGTTTGATGGGAGTCATTCAAATGGGCATGAGGCAGTATCTCACTATAGTTTTCGGCAACATCTTCTTTCATCCTACTGTTGGGGATAAGTCACAGTCAGTTTTCTTCATCAGCCAAGTATAGATATTTCATGAGCCATAAAGCTAGAAAATCCAGTTAGCTTCCTCCACTTCATTTCCACTCACCCACCATTTTCACTGAGATTATATTCTCTATTAGAAAAAGACACAGTTCGTTTGTCTTCACTTTTATTGAAATACAAAATGTTAAATATGCAAGCTGTACTAATGAAGGTGCTCCTTGAAGTTGATAAAGGAAGGCTGGGCTGCTTGTGGCTTCCTGCAGGGGAGAGAAAAAACAGAATGTCAAGATGGTCACCCCTTGCTGCCTTCATCCCATCCCTCATCATGATTCTTCTTGCATCCTCTTCCATGTGCTCTTGCCACTTCCCTTGACTTCCATCTGTGACATCTTAGTCTATTCACCAAAATGTGATCTTTGTAAAACCTAATTTAAAGCATATTACTTCTTTTTTCTAAAGGACTAGAAAGGCTTCCTGTCTCGCTCAGATAATAATTTTTAAAAGTTTACCATGTGATAACATAGAATCACGCTATTTGGCTTCTCACTGCTTCTCCTAATTTGTCTCCAGTTTCTCCACTCACATTCTCTTTTGGTCACACTGTCTCATTGCAGTTCTTTAAACATGTTAAGTGCATTTCTACTGCAGGGCATTTGCACTGGCTGTATTCTGTGCTGGGACACTTTTCCTGCATAAGAACCACGTTATTCACTCCTCAACTCTGTCCATTCTTTGTTCTGATTTCATTATTTCAAGAAAAGCTTTTGAGTGAAATATCTATAAGAGTACAGCATCCATCATTCTGTGTTTTCCTTTGTCTTCCTTTATTTTTCTTTTTATCTTTTTTTGCTCTCTGGCCTGTGATATATTTACCACTTTATGTCTTCAGAGTCTGTTTCTACTCACTAGAATATAAGCTTTCTGAGTGTAAGAAATCTATTTACGTTGTTAATTGGCATATTCCAAGCATCTAGAACAAAACCTGGTGCATAGTTAGTGTTGGCAAATATTAGTCAACAAACAATTCAATGTCCAAATGTAGCCCCATCGTATGGATTAGGCACTGAAAGCTGTTATGCTGAAATGATGCAATATTGTGACTGAAGTGTCAGAAACCAAGAGTAAAAATTATGTGGTAAATGTTGGAAGTATTGAGAACAACTTTATACATTTCACTATAAAATATAATTTTAAGTATGTATTTTAGAGGGAGATTGATAATAGTCTTATAATCTAGTGTTAAATAAAGATATTATGAGTGAAGAAAGTAATCATTTAGTCCAGACTCAGTGTACCCATTCTATAACATTTTGGTCAAAGTAATAAGAAAAGTTACATGGGAGCTTGAAGGAACTTCTGGACTGTGATTGAGGATTCAAAAGCCAACTCTGAGTGATTGGTGATCTGCATTGTGAGAACAGTCTGAGAACCAGAGCCTGGATCAACACAAACTCCACAGTGTAGGATGTATTCTGTACCATCTGGTAATGGTACCTGGATGTCAATAATGTGGTATTTGCTGTGACATCCTCACTCAGAGGATCAAAATGCTGCTTCATCCAGAGTTAGCTCCTTTGTTTACTCTGTTTTGTTTAGGGTTTGATGCAATGTTTGGCTACTTAGTGTGTGTGTCTCTCTGTCTCTCTCTCTCTCTCTCTGTGTGTGTGTGTGTGTAAGAAAGCGGAATAAAAGAGAAAGACAGACTATGAGAGGTAAATGAATATAAATAGTAATGGAAGCATGAATATGTTTCTATTTCAATAATTGCTATCTTTGGTTTTTCATTATCACATTCTGCTGCGATTTTCCTTACCTCCTTGATTGATTGATTGCCTGATTAATTGTAGAGTTGGAGGAATCCAAATGCATATAAGTCGGAAAAAAGTAGCAGATAATCACCAGACTATATCAACAAAAACACCAGTTTGACCATCCAAATACTCAGCTGTCATTTGTCATTGGACTTAACCACCAATATCACTCTCTCATTTATTTCACACACCACCAACAACTCTCAATACTTAACCATTTTCAATTGCCAGGAAAGAGGTAGAAATATCTTGTCATCGACAGTCGTTCTATGGTGGGCATTTGGGCTTTAGCCCTTGGAGTTTCAAATGATTGCTGTACCTGAAAAAGAAAATAGGCTGTAGATGAGATACGACTCTTTTCAAGTCTCAGAAAGCATCTTTCACCATGTACCAGACAACACCTGGAATGAAGTGAGCTTGCAGGTTTTATAGAACCAAGCCCATGGGCATTCTAACTCCTCGACATTGTACCCTACCTCTTAGAATTGACACTCCATGTCAGACTGTACTCTTTACATCAAAATAAACACCTCATGTCTAATCCAAGGTCTTTCAACATTCATTTCCTCTATTTTCCATTTCTGACCTACAGATCTGACAATAAGTTATCCCTTGGAAATTGTTCATGAAAACTGGATAAGGAAGGACTCTGTACTTTCAATGCCCACCAAGGTTGATCCCTCAATTGAAGGAGAATTAAATCCCAGTATCTTATCTTTCTTTCTTTTTTTTTTTTTTTTTTTTTGAGATGGAGTCTTGCACTGTCACCTGGGCTGGAGTGCAATGGTGCAACCTCGGCTCACTGCAACATCTGCCTCCAGAGTTCAAGCAATTCTCCTGCCTCAGCCTCCCAAGTAGCTGGGATTACAGGTGCCCGCCACCACACCTAGCTAATTGATTTTTTGTATTTTTAGTAGAGACGTGGTTTCACTATGTTGTCCAGGCTGGTCTCAAACTCCTGCCCTCATGATCCACCGGCATCTGCCTCCCAAATGCCTGCTGGGATTACAGGCATGAGCCAACGTGCCCAGCCCCAGTATCTTATCTTTAACACCCAAACACTGAACAACTTTCATATCTCCACCACCAAGCTGATCTTGTAGTTTTTTTGCATCAACTAATTGGTAAGTCTACTTATCCTAAATCCAGAATTTTCAGTTCCTTTTTCTATGAACATCCTTGAAAGTACAATGTCTAACTCCCAATTATCCAAGAAGATTGAAAAGTTTTAACTTCCTAGATCTCTATTCACAGGAACTCTGTCTCAATTTATGCTGCATTTCCTCCTCCTTCTCCTCCTCCTTCTTCTTCTTTCATTACATTTTTTTTTTAAGACAGGGTCTTACTCTGTCATCCAGGCTAGAGGGTAGTGGTGAAATCTCAGCTCATTGCAACCTCCACTTCCTGGGCTCAAGCGATTCTCCCACCTCAGTTCTCAGGTAGCTCGGATTACAGGTTCCAGTCAATATGCCCGGCTAATTTTTGTATTTTTTGTAGAGATGGGTTTTGCCATGTGGCCCAGGCTGGCCTCAAATTCCTGGATTGAAGCCACTCCACCCTCCTTCGGACCCCCAAAGTGCTGGGATTACAGGAATGAGTGACTGTGCTGGCTCTGGATGGCTTTCTTCTATAAACGCCAGAGGTATATCTTTTTTTCCCACAGGAGTTTTACTGTTCTCTACAATTTTTACTTTATTAATAATTATACTATTCTGTGTTAATGCCAATCCCATTTTCTCTTTAAACAAGAGGGTGCATTTATCTATGTATTTATGCATCTATTTATTCAATAATTATTAATTGAATATCTGCTACATGCCAGGTTTGTTGAATTGCTGAGCAAATCCCTGCCATCATGAAATTTGCATGTTAGTGAGTAAATACACGTAAAAAAGCAGACACATAAATAAACTATTAATATATGTTGAGTGGGTGGAGGTACGGGCTATGGAGAAAAATAACGTAGGAAGTAGTAGGAATAAGGAATGTCCCAAGTTGGGCAAGAAGTAGCAAACCTTTCCTTCTGCACTTTTTTATGGAAAGAATGACTTCTTTTTTGTTCCCTCTCACATGTCTTTATGGATCCTATCACAATCTGTGAGCACATATTTGTTTGTTAACCCACATTTTCAGTATCCATATCTCCCACGAAAATGTGAGTCCTAGATAGGATTACGTCATGTAGGCCTGATTTACCCCTCTGTCACCAGGAGGAAATCCATGACCTAGCAGACCACCCAGATTTTATTCATTTAATAAATTAAGAAATAAAAATTATTTCAAAATATTTTTCCTTCTCTAAAACTTAAGAACATACAGTCCATAACATAAAGCTTATGGTTGATATTATTTTACTTTGATCTTCTGCTGGGATATATTGGAATTGTCTTTTCCTTAGCCATATTTTAAACAACTGAATGACAGAAACTAGGTACCTCTCTACTTTCACTTCCCTGACAAAGATTGTCATTGTGAAGTAAAAGGTGAATCATGACAAATTCTTCCTGAAGAAATAAATGAATAACTAGAAAAGAGACACTTACCTTCCGAAATACTTCCTCTAGGTGGCAGCACCAAGAATATTTCTGGAAGCATGTGATGAGTTGTGTGATGAAGATAGAGCCCATTGTGCTGTCTCTCCAGGACACGTTGTCTATAATGATACAGGTGGGTATGCCTTGGGCTATGACTTTCACTATGTTTTTGTTCATATTTATGTTTTGAGAATGTTTTTAAAAAGAAAAGCATAGCTTGGGAATTATATTTACAGATTTGTAGGAAGCACTTACAACCTGACATTTACCCACTTTCCACAGAAAGTAAACAGAAAACCTAGCAAAAGGTGATCAAAAATTGCAGTTTGTAAGCATTTCAAGAGATTGTATGTTGAATAAATTTTGATTCTTGGGATTGACTTTCCACTACAAAACTCATGTTCATTCTCTCAGCTTTTATAGGGGCTTGAGAAATAACTGGAATTATCCCACTTTACAGAGGAAGAAATAGAAGCACAGAAAGATGAAGGAACTTCCCCATGTTCACACAGTGAGTAAGCAACAAAAAATTGCCACCAGGCTCCAAAGTTGTTTGCAGATTATGCCACACTGTCTTTCACCATATAATAAATAAAAATTGATGAACACATGACAAGTTTCAGTGATAGAAGATGAAAAAAGTGATAAAAATCTACTGTACAGGATGGTGCCAGTAGTAACCAACATTGTATTATGTACTTGAAATTTGTTAATAGAGTAGATTTTATGCTAAGTATACTTCTCACACACAATCACGGAATGATGGTAATAATAAACAGAGAAGTGTAAGAATCTTTTGGAGAAGAGAGATATGTTTATGGCATAGATAGTGGTGATGATTTCAGGAGTACATACATATCTCCAAACTCATTAAGTTGTATACATTAAATATGTACCATTATGTATGTCAATCATACCTCAATAAAGTGGTTTTAAAAAATAAGATTTAAAAATATACAAATCAAAAACAGTTAAATGTATGCTCCTTAAGATGATTGCCTAGACATGAAATATTAACCAGTGTTCCCTGAGATTAGACCTAATCAGTCCCATCCTATCATTTCCTACTTGTTTTAAAGGGTATCCACAGTTCTAGCAGGGCATGCAATGGCACTGCTCATTGTAGAATCAGATGGGAAATATGGAGAAGAAAACTTGAAGTTGATCATTTGAGAAAAAGAAGCCATTCCTGGAATCCATAAAAACACTATGTAAAATGTTAAATGAGCTTAATAAAAAAACAGAATTCATCATCTGTTTAAATGGTGAGTGGTGAATGGGTTTCCATGTATTGGGTTGCTTTAGGAATCTGTTCTCACAGCACACATAAGATCATGTAAAATACGACATTCTATCAGATCATTGTTTCATAGGGATTCTTGATTTTCTAGATTCATTCAAAGGTAGCCTCAGGCCCACAAATCCCTTACTGCCACTGAAAGATACATACGTGGTGTTGAAGAGCAAAAAGCAATGAAGTCCTTCTCCACGTGGGTCTTGTAAACAGCATCTTCCTCCAGGTTCTCAGGTGACTGTGAAGAGGCCACTTCCAAGGATGCTGGAGAGTCTCTGACCCACAGTTCCCCACGGTTTGCTGTGGAGACATTAACTTTCTGCACACTGCTGTGCCTCCCACAGAATGGCTATCACAGTTGCCCACCTTGTTCTTTTTGAATGTTCATTCTTACTAGTTTCATACATACAGACCCACACACATACAAACACACACACAGAAACACACACACACACAAACACACGCACAGACACACACACACACACCACTTTTCTTTCTCTCCAGTGTCATTCAACAGTGTGCCTACTGATAGTGAAATCATCTTGAATTTACTATTTTCTAGAAAAAAAAATCTGTTTTGTTTTGAAAAATAGATCCCAAGAGCTATGAGACAATTGGTCTCAAATTCCTGGCCTCAAGCCATCCTCCTGTCTTGGCCTCCCAAAGTGTTGGGATTATAGGCATGAGCCACCATCCTCAGCCAGCCATGAGGCAATTGAATCTCTGGAGCAAAGTGGAACTGCAACATTCTAAAGTCCCCTGATCTCTTTACTAATTTCCCCCTCAATAATTATAAGAAAAAGGGATGCTGTTTTACATAATGGCCCCAGTTTCAAATGAAATTCTTCTCAAACCACACAATGTCAAAATGTCTGTAAAACATTTACAAATCAAGCTATCATGAAAATGATTCTATTCCAAAGTTTGAGTATTTCTGTTTAACTTTGATTTAGGGATTCTGATGATCTCCTTCACCACTTACTGTGGATAAAATTGTACAGAAATTTCTCCACTAATTATGATGAGACAATTTCTTGTTATACCAGACCCTTAGGTAGAGTTTCTTTAGAATTCAATGTACTTTATTTGCACTGGATGGGGTCTAAGACTGTTGACCCTAAATATAAACCAAACATCACAATCCTCCTCATACACCTTCATAACTGTTAGATGTTCAGTCTTAGCACTCACCACCTCTGCAGGCCTGGACAATGATGACCTTGGGTTTGTCCTTTAGACTGAGGCAGTTGCGGTTGTTGAATATCTGGAAGATGGTGTCATAAAGCAGCACATCTGGTTTTTTCTCATCATGCGCAGTTCCGCAGATTCCCTCCAGGATGCCATGAGACATGAGTACTAAGAACGTGCTGTCGGAGGACTTGTGCTCTGGTCGGGCAGCAAATGCCCTCAGCGCTGACTCCATATCCTGGAAAAGAGCAATGTCTAACTTCAGTCGGAGAAGCATCACAATTAATGGGACCTCCTAGATTTACCATGAGCAAAACGAGAAACATATGTAACATCCGGGTCATGTTGCTTCACATAGTGCTTACTCAGTCATGACAGCTGTTTTATGGTTTTATTTTTCCTTCTCCATGGGGCTGTGGGTTCCCATTTTCTCTTCCTGCTGACATACTGTCTTCTCAGTATATTGTATATTGTTATGTGTTACTCATGTTACTTTTTCTTTTCCATCTCAATCTTTTCTCTCCTTACCTACCAAGAGTCATGTGTTATAAATGCAACACACCATGTTCTTTGTAAAATCCATCCCACTATGCTTAGAATAGAATCAAACTTCTGGCCTGACCATACACCACCCTCATACTATGTCCCTTCTCCTTCAACCTCTAGTCACACTGGTCTTCTCTTTGTGCTTCTCATGTGCCAGGTTTATTTTCAGCTCAGCTCTTTCACAGGTAGCGTCTCCTACTTTGAAGGCGCTGCATTCATGTCTTTCCAGAGCCATCTCCAACCAACCCAAAAACATTGCTCTCCACCCTACAATTCTGTCTCATATTTCCTTTTTCTTTTCTTTTTACTTACTTTTAGCTGTCTTGTCACTGTTTTGTAGACACACATATGCACACCTGGTGCTTGAAGTTGTCTTTTTTCTTACAATTTCACTGTTTCTTTCTACGGTAACCTAGATGAATGCTGGCTGGGAACTTCCTGTCTCATTTACAGACCTATTCCCAACATTAGGAATAGCTCTTAACACCAAGTTTAGGACTCAATATTCGTTTTATAAGTGTACTGCCATTTAACATTCATTACTCTATAATTTTCTGGGGATTCTTGGGGCTGCATCCCAATCACATGATTTTGGAATTCAGTAAGAAACATAAAACACGTGTCAATCATGTTTCGTCTAGTTTTCCAGAATTGAGGATATTTGGAGGACCAAAAAGACAGACATAGATTTACCAGTCTAGTACTCTTATTTTGTATACGCACACACATACACACACACACACACACACACACGCACACAAACCCAGAGGTTGTTAAACCTTGTTGAGCTCTTTGAAGCTAGGTAGTTATTAGAAGGATGTGTCTTGAATATGTATGTGTTTGTGGTGGCTGAGGGATTCTTACCCTGGCTGTCAGATTCTCTTCTACATCTACGCTGTAGTCCAGACCCTCAAGTAGCTCCTTCATCCCTGTGATGTCAAAGTCAGCTCCATTCCTCGGAGGCAGATGGTCAAACTCTGTATTGCATATGATGAGAGCCAGGCGTGTGCGGTTGTTTCTCTCCTTTATTGGATAGATCTGCAGGATATGGAGATGCAATAAATTTAATTTACTCAAGTCTCCTTTCAGCCTCCTTATGCCTATCAGTGTTGCTTTTTCAAGTCTTCATGCAGCTGCTCTCTGCTCTAACTTGTATCAAAAGACACTGACTTCCTCTCTCTCAAGAACCCAGGGAAACAACCAGGACGTATCTGAAATGGTTATTAAGAATCTTGAGGAAACTAGATAATTCCTACCCCTTTTCTTCTCCCTTTTCTTCTTCACCTACTCCAATCTTTCTCAGCATTCAAAGTTCAGGCCAAATTTCATACAAAACAAGAGATGTCATTGACTCCAATGAAAAATGAATACAGCAAAAGTCTTTGACTTTAGAAGAATAGCTATTTTGTTACTATTTTTAACACATAAATTTATAATGTTTTTCAAGCTTTAATTATATTTCCCAAGTATCCTTCATATCTAGCTTTTCAACTAGATTGCAACCAATTACAAGTCAGCTATATTATCCTCCAAATGTGTTTATTCCATGGCTAATGCTACAATTGCCATAAAATCCAAATAATTACAAGAATAAATACAGGAGCAATAGAAATACCAATTTTCTTTCAACTCATGATAAAATGATCTGCATCATGGATTGAGAAAGGATTGGTATCGTTGTGAAGTCACATAATCTTTCCCTTAGTAAAAGCATTATTGAAAATGGTTACTGTCATCCCCACCCCCAATCATTTAGTGCTGTAAGAAATGGTGCACTGAAGGAAAGCGATGATATCTCTTCTTTTTTTTCTATTTCATGTAGATAGCATAGCACCTCTTCAGCTCTTTCTTTACATAGTCTCAGGAATTCTTCATGAGGGCAAAGCTTGAGGGCATCTGTAGATTCTCCTGACTCAGGTGGTCCAGCCTCCATATTCGGATGAGCTGCAGGATATTGCATAACATAAATTGTGATTTCTGCCTCTGTGACCCAATTTATCACCTAAGAAGATTGAGAGAGAAGACATCCTGGGAAGATTTCTTCACATATAGGGGTTTTAGTTGTATCTCATATCTAGTATTCTACATCAGGAGATGTATTGTTACTGGAAAAAATAGAAAAGCAGATCCACCCAAACATGTAATCATAGATTCTGATCATTCTGGGGAAAACATGTCAATGATGTTGGGGTTAAATTTGGCCTTTCCTTATACAGTCAAAAGAATTTGAGTTTTCCAAAGGTTTTACTCCAGGATACTCATTTATCTGTATGGACTTTCTATTGTGTCTGTGCAAGAGTATACTGAGTAAATAGTTGTCAGAACACTATCTACTACAAATTTAATGTGTGTTCCACGTCCAATATTTAATTTCTACTATCACATGTAAAAAGTAAAATTAAACAGGTAAAATTAATTCTAATAACATTTATTTAACATAACATACAAAAAGTATTATTTTAACATGTATTTTTAGTCACAAGCCAAATGCTTAATTGTTATCCCATACAGGATGGAACAAAATCCCATTTTGGAGTAATCGTCACCTCCTAATCCCCACTACACATACAGACACATACATACACCAAACCACAGAATATTGAATCTTGTACTTTCAAAGCATTATTTTTTCAGCAACCTTACTGTTAATTTTTAATGATTCTAGAAGAAATGAACTTCAATTATCCCTGTGCAAATTGTAAAGCCAGCTATTTGTAAAACCAGCCAGTCTGAGCTCTGGAGATGTAACAAGTTTTAAGAGTGTGTATGAATATCAAGCCTTCTGAGCATCTCTTTTCATAGATTACACAGTGATATATGACCTTCGGTCCTATTTCAGAAAATTCTGCCAATGTGAAGACATGCTGGATCCTTGGATATTCCCTGGTCAGAGGGTATGTTTTCTAATCCAAAGTTTCCTGTTTCCAGTTCACTTACAGGTTTGGAGAACTTCCTAACTTAGTCATCTCCTAATGATCATTATGTGTGTATGTGCGATACAGTGTTTTCAGATAAAATTAGAAATTAGATAGAATTTCTATCTTACATCCAATAATAAAATTAGCATGAAAACAAATCATTTCATTACAAGATAGTACATATTATACTGCAAACTGCTGCCCAAAGAGAGCTGGATACACTCTAGGTACACTGGCAGTGTGCCTAAAGTTTCCTGGGATCACTCTGGAGACTCCAACTGCAGATAGAGCCCACGGAGACACTAGACCCCTCCTGTGAGGGGTTGCAGCTGCCTTATTCCTGCCACAGCCTCTGCTAATCAGATAGGTTACTTCAGTTTAGAATTGGATGCTCATTGTGATATCTGGGTTTGCTAAAACTATTCTGAAGCCTCTATTACTTCTATTCTAATTCCCATTAGTTGCACTATCACTGACTTTTTGAAAATGGAGATTGTTTCCATGCCATCCAGGTCTGAGAAAAAACTAAAAACCTGCAAAGGGACCAGTTTAAGTATTAATGAGAATGCTACCTTCTTATAATCTTGGACAACTATTGTACTATCATGTGCTCCCTGTTGGTAGGAACACCCCTTCTTCATAGAGGAGTGCTGATTGAAAAAGCTCATTTGATATAGTGAGGTCTCAACAATTTATATTTCCTTTTGTTTATCACTATTTATCATTATTGGTAATCTGTAATACTTCATGGCTCAAGATTTCAGCTTAAATTCTGGGGGGAATTGAGTCTGTCTCTGGTGAACTTCAATATGAGAATATTTAACCTTTAATAATACATAATTCAATCTGGGTCAAAAGTTCTGAAAAGAAGTTTTAAAATTTTAGACATTTTATGGAGATTCTCCTTATCATATTTTGTAACTCGCAGAAGTAAGTAAGCACTGGAAAAGTCTAGTTCATAGCATCCACATAATAATTATGAAAACTAATATTTATTGAATGCATATACTTTATTTATTTATTCATCCTACATTATTTAGGCATCTGCTATGTGCCAAGAAAACTACTGATTACTGTTATTGATTGGTGAATAAACCAGTTGCATTCTGGTGGGAGAAACTTGGTAGATGTTGTTTCTGTCTACTGAGATGAAAAGGGAATAAAAATGCAACAGTTTTGTTCTGGGGAACAAAGTGTATAGTTTTAGCTGTATTTGTTTTGTGATGCCAGGAAAACAGTCAAGTAGACCTGTTGAATATGCTGCTAGAGCTAAATGATCCTGGAGTTCAGAGGAGAGAGTTCCTGATGAGAGCTAGTATCTTGGGAGTTGTTGGCGTGTGATGCCTGTCATTATAACGTTTCTAGGCTTAGACGATCTTATGAGAAAGTACTGGAATTGTCTTCATTTCACAGATGGTAAGACTAATAACTAGGGAGCTAGCAAAGTTAAGCAACTTGCGGGAAGTCACATAGGTCACAGGTGACAGAATCTAGGTTTAGTTCTGTGTGTCCATTACTACAAGTTGTGAACTATTAACTATTTTTGTACACAGTCTGAACACAAGGACTCAGCCTTTTAGCTGATTGTAAACTAGATTCCGCCCCACAAAAGGGAAGTGGTCTCTAAAAGGACAAAGATAGATTTAGTGAAAATGATAGTTTAGGAAGGGAAAGATAGGGGAATCACAGAAGACACTGCTTAGGCCTTGGAGTTAAACAGATTTAGGGAAAATTGAGATATTCATTGTAAAAGATCCAGTCTTACCATTTTTATTGGGGGATATTTGGTCTATGTTAAAAAAGGTTTGAAGAAGCATTTGTCCTGCCATACGTTGCTTCTCTTGGATAGAGTCTGCCATGACCCGAACTTTGTCTTCAGTTTTAGCATCATAATATTTCTTTTTTTCCTCTTCCTTCCAGTTCAGCACATTTTGTTCCACCAAGTTATCCAAAACACCAGTGAGGAAATCTTTGCCCAGGGATTCCAACATCTTAAGTGGTTTTTTTCTGTGGTTGCCTTCTGTTAGAAATAGAAAGACTCCTTTAACTACGTGCACAGCTTAAAGAGTTTCACCCTCACTTTAGATATAGTTCTATAATGTGAAATACTTCTGAAAGTATGTCCTACTTCACCAACTGTCTTCTTGTACCTGTAGCGTTCTGTCATTCATCAAATTCCTACCAGGTTGTTTAACAATTTATTGCCACTTAATACTTTTTATTTTCTTTTTTGTTCTTTTTTCTTTTCTTTTCTTTTAGCTTCTCATCTTCCTTCTGTGGCATTGGACCTAATGCTAACTTCCTGGTCAATCCATTGTATTCATTTTTCTCTTTTACTGGTTCACGGCCCATAGTTATAATGATCTGCCTAAAATATATATTCCCAGGAAAGTCAATGCTCTTGTCTAGAATATAAATTCTTCCTACTAGATTTTTACTTCCTATATGATTTTTACTCTTTTCTGTATTTAGTTTTCTTGGTGAAATAACTGTATCTTTGAATTTGCATTTTTTTAACCTACATCCTATACCCACATCTTTGTATTCAAAATGTTTAAAAGTACTTAATATGCTTGCTAAATACATAAATTAAAGAATAAATGGATGAGTGCATTCATATTTATAATTCAAATCTTGTTCTCAATGAATATTTAAAATTGAAAGTAACCTGATTACTAATCTTCCAGTGTGGTGGATTAATTTAATTTGACACCATGTTAATGTATTACTCCTTAGAGTAATTTGAATATTTATAAGGAAATATAGATATCAAAGTAATACATCCTTTGTTTCAATGCAACAGATATGATTTCGGCAGATTGTACACAGAAATGCTGGATAGCTTATCAATTCTCAATCCATGCTACGAAGGCAATTATACAATCCATGTAGATGTAAGGATAGTGTTGACACAAAATGACATCTAAAGAAATCATGTCAGGGCGTTGCACAAAAGCTTTGGCACAGAAGCACCAGCCTCATTGTCTGGGTTATGTTGAATTAATATTTTCATAAATGTTTATTGGGCAGCTATTATGAGAAAGACATTAGACATTACAAACCAGGAAAAAAGTTACCTAATACAAATTAACTTAATAAAGGGTAATATCTCCCATGTACTTATTATAAATAAAAAATGAATGCATATAAAACAATTTAAATCATTATTATAATTATCATTATTATTTACAAATCACTGTACCAAAGGTTTTACAAATGTTAGTATACTGGACCCTCACAATAAGCCAGTGTGGTAGTTATTATATTCCCTATTTTATATTCACCATTTAAATAATAACTTGTGTCACATCATATGAATTAGGATTCAAATCTTGTTTTTTTCACCATAGTCTATATAGTTAATCATGATATGGTTCAGTTAAAATAGTTAATATTCATTGAGCCCTCATCATGACAAGTGCATTACTGAAATTTCACAAAAATTCCATGTAAAACATATATTAACCTCTCTTATATGGAAAATGAAAGGTAATAAGTAATTGACTCAAATAATGTGAGAGAACACCGAGTATATAGTAACTGGGAACAAGAATTGAAATCTAGGGGTTCAGAATCCAGAGCCCCCATTCTTAATTCATCAAACTACATTGCCTGACAGTTGGTGAAGAGCTTCTTAAAAGAATGTAGACAAGATGTTTAAGGGGCTCAGAAAACATTAGTACATTCCAACAGGTGAGATCACAAAGGCTTCTGAGAAGAGGTAGCAAAAATATTAGTCTTGCAACATCGTGTACAGATGTTGCAACACAGTGATTTGCAAACAGTACACAGATTAGTGTGTGGGATATCCAAACTACCTGAGTTCTGGGCTTCTGTTTTATTTATTTGTGTGCTCTGTAAACTAATATAGTGTTGACTGAATAAATGATATGTGAAGAAATACAATAAGCAATAAAATTGAAGAGTTTTTAACAAAAAAATGCCACATATGACAAACACACAGCTAACATCATACTCAATGGTGAAAAGTTGAAAACGCTTTCTCTAAGATCAGGAAGAAGACAAAGATACTCACATTTACCACTTCTATTCAACGTAGTTCTGGCCAGAGCAATTCGACAACAAAAAGAAATAAAAGGCATCAAAATTGGAAAGGAAGAAGTTTAATTGTACCTGTTCAAAGATGAAATGGTCTTATATACAGAAAACCCTAAAGGATCCACCAAAAATCTTTTAGAACAAATAAACAGATTCACGAAAATTGCAGGATAAAAAAAATCAACATATAAAAATCTGTAGTGTTTCTGTATAACAATAAACCATCTTTAAAAAATAAATAAATTTCCATTTAAAATTGCTACGAAAATACTCAGAAATCAATTTAACCAAGTAGGTAAAAAACATGTACACATAAAAGTATAAAACTCCAACCAGATCAACATGGTGAGACTATGTCTCTACAAAAAATTTAAAAAGTTGGCTGGCCATGGTAGCATGTGTCTACAGTCCTTGCTTCTTGGAAGTCTGAGGTAGGAGGACTGCTTAAGCCCAGGAATTTGAGATTATAGTGAGCTATAATTGTGACACTATACTCTAGTCTTGGCTACAGAACGAGACTGTCTCAAAAATAACAACAATAATAACAAATCTCAAAACTATAAAATATTGATAGAGGAAATTGAAGAAGACAAAAATAAGTAGTAATATATTTTGAGTTGATGGACTGGAAAATTACTATTATTAAAATGTCCCTAATAACCAAAGAAATATAAAGATACAATGCAATTCCTATCAAAATTCTAATGGCAGCTTTTACAAAAATAGAAACAAATCCTAAAATTTATATGGAATCACACACACAAAAAAAAACCCTTAATAGGTAAAGCAATTTTGAGTAAAGGGAACAAAGCTGCAGGCATCGCACTATCTGAGTTCAAAATAGACTACAAAGTACTACAGTCATCAAAATAGCACAATAGTGGCATAAAAATAGAAACAGAGAGCAAATGAACAGGACAGAAAACCCAGAAATAAACCCAATTATTTACATTAATTTGACTTTTCAACAAAGGTTTCATGAACACACAATTGGGAAAGAACAAATTCTTCAATAAACGGCATTGGAAAAATTGTAAAACCACATGCAGAAGAATAAAAATCTCTAAACATATACAAAAATAAACTCAAAATGAGTTAAATAGGTAAATGTAAGAACCAAAACTGTGAAACTACTAGAAGAAAACAGAGGCGAACAGCTTCATAACATTGGTCTAGACAATGATTTTTGGATATGACACAAAAGGACAGGAAACAAAAGCTAAAATATGCAAATGAAATTACATCAAACTAAAAAGCTTTTACACAGTCAAAGAAACAATCAAAAGATTTAAGAGATAATCAACAGTGTGGGAGAAAATATTTGCAAACCATACATCTGATAAATAATTAATATGCAAAATACAAAGAACACAAACAATTCAATAGAAAGAAAATAAACTGATTTAAAAATAAGCAAAGGACCAGAATAAACATTTTTCAAAAGAAGACATACAGAGAATATGTATATGAAAAATGATCAACCTCTCTAGCCATCAGGGAAATTGAAGTCACAATGAAATATCACTTTGCACCTGTTGGAATGGCTATTACCAAAAAGACAAAAGATAACAAATGGTGGAGAGGATGTAGAAAAAAAGAAACTCTTGTACACTGTCGGTAAAACGTAAATTAGGCCCTTCGCAGTGGCTCACAACTGTAATCCCAGCACTTTGTGAGGTCAAGGTGGGCGGATCACCTGAGGTCAGTAGTTCTAGACCAGGCTGGACAACATGGTAAAACCCTGCTTCTAGTAAAAATACAAAAATTAGCCAAGCATGGTGGTGGGCACCTGTAATCTTAGCTACTCAGGAGGCAGAGGCAGTAGAATCGCTGGAACCCTAGAGGTGGAGGTTGCAGTGAGCCTAGATTCCACGACTGCCCTCCAGCCTAGGCAACAGAGTGAGACTCTGTCTCAAAAAAAAAAAAAAAAGTAAATTAGCATGGTCTTTATGGAAACCTATATGGAGACAACTCTGAAAGTTAAAAATAGAGCTAAAGATATGATCAAGCAATCCCACTATTAAGTATATATCAAAAATTGGAAAATCAGTGTCTCGAGGAGATATCTGAACCTCTATTTCCATTGCAGCATTATTCACAATAGCCAAGATATAAAATCAACCTAAATGTCTGCAGACAGATGAATAGATGAAGAAAATGTGGGTTATATACACAATGCAACACTGTTCAGCTTTTAAATGGAAGTAAATCCTATTGTTTCTGACAATATTGATGAACATGAAGAACATTGTATTAAGTAAAATAAGCCAGGCCCGGCACCAAAACACAAAATATCACATTATCTCACTTATACATAGAATCTAAACAGGTTAAACTCATAAAAGCAGAAGGTTGTACATAGAAAATATATACAATGTTTATTTGTCAAATAAATAAATAAGTAAATTAAAAGTATGGCCTGAGGTATAATCTACACATTCTGATGGCATCCATTATATGCTTAAAAGAATAAATAAATCATTCTCAAATTTATGGATTCAGCCCAGATGTGGATGTCGGTATTGGAACCCATACATTCAATAGACAATGAGATATCTCAACTACATCTCACAACCTCATTCAACTCAACTTACAAAGATGAACTGTTCATTTTTTCATTTCCATCCTTCATTCTCTTTTCCATATACTAGTAAATAATACCTATACTCCAATTGCAAAAAAGCAGCAAAACCTGGTGATATTCAACCTCTGTGGCCTTCCCTATATCTTATTTCCCTTCTTAATTCACATTGCATCGATTTTATTTGCTAAACATTTTCAGAATCTGACCACGTCTCTCAATTCTAATTGTTCATTACTTCTACTTAGGCCAACATCCTTTCCTTCTTAAGAAATAAATTCATAAGAACTTTATCAATCTACTCTCCGTCCCTTCTATTCTACTCTTTGCAGTGAAGAGTGTTCCAATATCTAGATTTGACCATGAAAACTTTCAGCCTATTCTAATTTAGGCCTTCTCATTCACTCATTTTCTGATACTGTTCCCACCTTGCTCATTACATTCAAAACGTTCTGCCTTCATTTAATTTCTAGAAAGATTCTATTTAGGAATCTCTGTATTTCCAGCCCCTACCTTCTCATTCATTCTTGTTTTCCTACTGCTGTCTGTCTAACCTTCAAGTCTCAGATTAGAGGGCACTTTTCTCAGGGAATCAAGTCTCTACTTAGGGATCTGTATATTTTCAGCACCCCCGCTTCTAATTTCTTCTGGTTTTTGAACTGTTCTCTGTCTATCTGTCTGTCTATCTGTCTATCCTTCAAGTATCAGATTAGATGGTATTTTCTTAAGGGAATCCTCTCTAATTCTTCCAGAGGAGACAGTGTCAGAGGTATATGCTCCTAGGGCACCTTGTATCTCCTTAGAGTAGCATATTTTTTTTCCATTTATTTATTTATGTATTTATATATTTTTGTGAGACAGAGTCTCACTCTGTCACCCAGGCTGAAGTGCAGTGGTGCTATCTTGGCTCACTGCAATCTCTGCCTCCCAGATTCAAGCGATTCTCCTGCCTCAGCCTTCTGAGTAGCTAAGACTACAAGTGCATACAACAATGCCTGGCTAATTTTTGTATTTTTAGTAGAGATTGGGTTTCACCATGTTGGCCAGGCTGATCTCGAACTCCTGACCTCAGGTGATCCACCCATTTGGTCTCCCAAATTGCTGGTATTGGATTACAGGCATGAGCCACCACATCCAGCCTTTTTTTATTTTTCCATTTAATTGTGATTCCCAGCCTACTTACCACTATCCACTGTTAGAATTTATGCTCTGTGAGGACAGGGGCCGTGAACTACATCTGCACTATTTTTGGCATTCTTTTTACTAATTATTTACTGAATGTTTACTAATTATTTACTGAATCAGTAGTCAAGTCCACGTAGGAACAAATGAATAAAACTTAAGTGTGGCTCAACTCTTGAGGAATATGAAACCACCTTTGCAAAATTATAATTGAGGAAATTACAACAATGAACGAAATCAGACTGGGAAAGCCTTTGTGGCTACCTGCTTATGGTTTGGTGCCCCGCCCCACTCCAGCGATGGATCCAGAAGCTAGCCCAAGTGGCTGCCTAGTTCTCTTGGACTGGGGACTGGCTCTGGTACTCTCTCCACTGGCAGGCACTGCCAACCCAATGTGCATGCATTTAATTGCAATGGAGAAATAATCCTGGAGAGATGTCCTTTAACTGTAGCCCTATCACAGGGCTTCTGTCTGTAGCTGCATTAAAAGGTGTCTGGATTGGTCAGTACCCTAGGTGCTCACCAATGCCTCCTTCCTTCTCCTGCCAATGCCTCCTTCCTTCTCCTGACTGGTTCTGTGGCCCCATAGTGGGGTGTCTCTCTGTAGCCCCATTGCAGGGTGTTAGGATTGGTGAATATACTAGGCACTGCTAATGCCTCCTTCCTTCTCTCGACTGCTCTGTAGCTCTATGATGGGGTGTCTTAGCCCCACTGCAGGGTGTCTGTTTGTAGCTCCACCACGGGGTATATGTTTGGCTCCACTGGGGTCTCGGTTGGCTCTAACTAGTAGGAAGAGTCTTGGTTCAGGAGACTTGTCCTCAATCAGGACAATTTTGAGATTTCTCAGACAGAGAATAGGAGGATAGTTTAGAAGGGATACTCTTGGAGTTCCTGTTTAGGGATCATCTGATTTGGAAGGCCTTCTGTCTGTCTCATCTTTGTGTGTGTTTGTACATGTGGAGGGAATCTCAGAAGGAATTGCTGAAGGAAGTCCAGCAGGCCTAACTCAGAGAACTCTTCTTATTTGGTTACATTCGATAAGACCTGGAGAAAGCTCAACAGGCCTGTCTCATGGTGACTATCTGCTCTTTGCCTTACGCAGAGACCCCATTGTGAATTATTGTTCTGAGGTCGTCCCTCCCCACCTGGAGTGGATCAAAGACAACAGGGACCAACAGGAAAAAGTCTGAGCTTTGCCAGGTTGATATTGGGTGCTGAACGAGGTGACTAGTGTCTGTTTTGTTATGTGAATTCTGCTGGGATAGAAAATGTTAAATGGTTCCCCATGCAGCCGGTTGGGCAGCATCTTGCATTTTAAGAATCTTGCCTATGTTTCCATAAAACAGAAAATGGTGATTTTTCTCTTGTAAAGTGGCTTGAACCCCACAACTATGGTGAGGTGAGCAGGGTGATCAGAAGCCATTCCATTCTTCTGGAAGTTGCAGAGGAAGGGAACCCAGAAATCTGATATGCCAGCAAAAAGAGTAAGAAATTCTTACCAGCTAGGTTTCTGGTCTCTCTCTCTTTCTCCATCAGTGTAAACAGTAAACATCACTATAGGTTTCTCTGTAAAGGTTTGATTAATAGAAAAAAGAATTTACAAGACTAGTCTTAGCCTGTAGCAAATCTGGTGTATTTTTGCTAAGAATTTGTCTTTCAGTGTTCGGTAATGGAAAGAGGGGTATCACAAGATAGAACATGAGTTTAGGACCCCTATAAGCCTGCTTTTCAAGCCAGCTCAGCAGGCTGGCCAATTATAAACTTCGTTATGGGTCCCCGAAATGAATACTGTATGAAATTTCTCTGTCTTGTTTGGCCTCCTTAAAAGCTTAATCTTGTGACCATATGTGGATACTTTCTTTTGGTTTATACCATCCAGCCCTAAAAATTTTTCTTGAGCAGTTAAAAGCTTTGGCAAGGTTAAAAGTGGCTTCTCTAGTCTCCTTCTTGGAATAGCAATAGAAACTGCTCAATGCTATAATTCAGTAGCTAAGACTTTGCCTTTTGACAATAGAGGCCCAGGCTCTATTCTTGGCTTCTGGAATGATTTCTTTTTTTTTTTTTTTAAATTTGAAAAAAAGTGTTTTGTTTTTTTTTATTATTATACTTTAAGTATTAGGGTACATGTGCACAATGTACAGGTTAGTTACATATGTATACATGTGCCGTGCTGGTGTGCTGCACCCATTAACTCATCATTTAGCATTAGGTATATCTCCTAATGCTATCCTGGTTTGCTATTTGCATAACTTTGCCATTTAATGAGGTTCCCCCACAACCCCATGGATAGCTTCTGATTTCCTGTCTTGAATTTTCCTTTCTCTGAACTACCTTGGGGAAATTCTAAGTCTTCTAAAAAGAAACTGCTTACCACATCTTTGAAGCCCCTGGGAGGTTACTTTTGATAAAGTTCAAAAGCCAGAAATGTTGGCCACATGGCTAAAGTTGGGTAATAAGAAATTTAAAAGGATTTTTTTAAGAGCACTGTGGTTAAAAGTCAGCTTAATTAAAGGTGAATAAACAAGTTACGGATACATTTAAAAGGCCTTTATGTTTTTCTCTTCTTGGATCTCGTTTTTCTGTGAAAAGGTTTTATTCTTCTTAGTAAACCGAATTATTTTTCTCCATTTTTTGTCTTGCCACTCTTAATGCACACATGAGAGGCCCTAAGATAACTTCTGGTAGCCTGGGACTCCTTGAGAAAAACAGAGTAGGCACCACAGACCCCATTTTGGGAAAAACAAACAACAAAAAACAAACAAAAAAACCCTCTGTTTTATTCGTGACACCCAAGGAATTAAAAGTAGATGGATCCCTCTTAAAATCAAAGGCTCTGTTCTGTTTTGCATTGTGTTGTCTGACAGTGCGAGTTTTGGGGATATCAGAAATTACTTTGCATTATGAGATAGCTTTCATATGTAATAACTAGGTAGGAAATATACTTTAAGGGATGGCTAATAGTATTTTTGGAGGGAAACTTGGCTGTTTGCACACTTGGGTCAGAGAAGCATGCTCCGGGCCACCTTGAAGATAAGGAAACATCCCCATGCCTGACTGAGAGATGAGACTTCCATGGGGGATGGGCTGATTTCAAAATGGACTGATTGGCTTTAAGTTGCCTTGCAATAAAATGCAGGTTAGAAGCACTGCACTCTCTTCTCCAGTAGTATTTCCTTCCTTTTGGGGATCCAGGATCCAGTATAAAATGGTATCCTTCATTTTGGAGATCTGTCTTTGCCTTCAGCTGTGCCTGCTTATTTAGCTCAGAAAAATATGCATGCTTTCCTGGCCCTGTTCCTCCAAGGGCTCCACTCTGAAGCCAGTAATCCAGCTAACAACTGGCAAATAAAAAATCTTACAAGTGCTGAATTTTCTGTCTGTCTGTGTATTTATATAGACTTCTATAATTCTGATATAATTTACTGTACATTATTAGTAATTATAATTGTTATGTAAAATTGTTGGATGCCACAGAAGTAAGCAAAATTCCTAGTCAAGTATAGCTTTAATAGTGTCTATAGACTTTTGTGTTCCACAGACATTTTGTCTTGCTTTGGTCCTTTTCAAAAGGCAGTTTATAATCAGATATAGGACTCTTAGTGCAGGTCTCAGATAACTTTAAAAATTGTGCTATTGGAATAGAGGAAAAAAACGAAACTTCCAGGACTCTCATGGAGAGCTGATATCTTAAATGTCACCAATCCTTTTGTTTTCAGAGTCAAGATAACTTATTTTTTTAGAGATATTTGCAACTTTTAACAAGTAGGTAAAATACACTCCTGTGAAAAAATTTTGAAGCATATTTGTTTCTCTCTACCTGATTTCTCCAGAATTTGGAAACTCTTTGTAAGTATTCTCAATTTATGGCAGCATGGTTAATTCCATAAGTACAATAAAAATCTGTTTTCTTTTGTAACACGACACAATTGGAGAAATTGGTTATTTTACCAAGGCTTTGACTGGAATGGCACACTTCCCTTAAAGAATCGAAGTTGACTTATAGAGCCAATAAAAGCCCCTTGGGGAATCTGGCTTCATACCTTGTCTACACAGAGTCCTTGTACAAGGTTCCTGATCTGTAGTAAGTAAAGAATATCACTTTCTAACAGGTTCATGAGCTCCAAGTTATCTTGGGACCTTGAGAGGAGAGGAATTTACCCAACTCATAGGTATTTAAGGGTACAAATGCATGGCTGGGATCGGCTCTTAAAAAGTCTTATCTGAGATTCCTCATGGAACAGAGTTCCATCAAAGCCAATTTAAACAAAAAACAGCCTAAATAACACTTCCCTCTCCCAAACAGCCGGATTTGCATGAATTACTCTTACGCCATTGCAATTCCCCTGTCTTGATAAATTGGCTCTGTCTCAGGAGTCGGCAAGGTGAACCCACCTGGTGATTACAAATTCTTAATAGCAAACCAGGTAAGTTTGATTTCATTTAACAGACGATAGTTGCGTGTTGGATGTTTCAACAGAAGGAAGGCATGTTCATTTCCCTATCCATTCAGGTATATTTAATGAGCATAAATTCTTGAAACTTACTCTGCTATTATTGGGGGTACCACTTTGGAAGCATGTCTGTACACTTTAAAGTTTGCAGTCAAGTGGAAAAATAGATATGCAAATAAGTAAAATGAAAAATATTATAAGAATGTAAATAATTAGCAGAAGCTCAAGAAAAGCATAAGCAAAGTGTGTCTCAGGCAGAAGACAGCTGTCCAGAGAAGGGAGGGCTTGGCACTGAAACCTGAAGGACTGGTAGGAATTTGTCCCCTGGAAAACTAGGAGCTAGTCTCTTGGCAGAGAGCAGTAAGGAAAGAATCACAAAGGCTTGAGGGTGTCTCATATAACCAGAAAACTGGGAGAGCTGGGCTTTAGAAAAAATAGAAATGTGAGGCCAGGACTGAAGTGGCAGTGATCAGAGAGAGGGCAAGTATTTGAAGATGTTTGCAGAAAGTTAGATTGATGGCAGAGTTTGAGAGTCATGCCAACCTGAGACCACTCCTCTCAACAGAATTTTGACCTAAAGCATATTTTGAAGACATTCTGTAAGTATCCCCTTCAACTATAATATGGCAATAATAGCACAACTGTATTGATTGATTTTAAATATTAAATCAGAGAGAGTGCATGAAATAGCTATCATATGGTAAGTATTTTTTTAAAGAAATGGTTACTATAGATTATTTTTTGTTATTATAATAATCACTGAATGAAAGCTGCAGTGATAATAAAAATGGAAGGAATCAATTAGAGGAAAAAACTCATCAGGACCACAGTTTTGGTTCCAGGCAAAGTGATGTAATGCTTAAACACATTACAGGATACAATTCCTCAAGAGTTTAAGGTAACAATAGCTGTCTACATTTGGTTGTTTATAATTATCAAACCACGACTTGTTTTTGACTAGTGGCTTTCAATTTCCCCTATTTTTATCTAATGATCCCTTGATTCTGGAGCTTAAGTTAAATGTTGTGAAGTTAGACATAAACCCCGGAGAGAATTGTTCTATAGGAAGAATCAAAGGAGTAACAAGGTAATATGAGTGAAGTAAACACAGTATTTTTTTTATGAAGCTGAAATCATGCTTTACAAAGATTAATGGAAAAACTGGATATACATGTTTCAAAAGGTAGAAAAAATTGTCTGAAAGTTCAGATATTAGAAAAAAAAAGGCAATAGGGAGCCACTGTATGTCCCTGAGCAAAGTTAATTACATTAATAGATCACTAGCAGGTAAGCAGAGAGTGTTAACTAACTGGTCAACTTTCCTAATAGCACAAACCTATGACAATTCAGTTTCATAAGAATTATGTGGCGATCTTCAAAGGTAATAAATGCCTGCAGGGTATTTAAGATTGAGCTATTCACGGTGAGGAAGGGGGTAGTCATCTCACTTTTTTTATATAACTACAGATTGCTGTGATATGTTATAAGGTTTAGAATTCACTGCTCTAGTCCAATTTCTTCCTTTTCCTGTGAGGCGAATGAAGCCAAAGAAGCGTTATGACCTGCTGGAATACTAGCTGCCTAAGTAACTCTATCCCTTAGGCTTTTTCAGCTTCTGTGTATAAGACAGGTGACCTAAAAGTTGTGTGCAGAATGGATTGCAGAGTTAAGTGCTGGAGAGAAGGATATCAGTTAAAAACAATAACAACAGCAAAACAAAACAACTGTGATATTAACCCATGAAATATTATATTAAAGTAGTCAGTACCAGGACCAAAGAGAAAGGGGAAAAAATTGAATAACTTTAAACAGACCAAGAATGTAATTCACAAGAAGAGATGTCAAAGAAGATAACAATTCAAAGGCTCTCAGATCTGATTCTGGGAGAAAGGTTTATGATCTGGGCAATTAATTTGGAATCAAAAGAAAGATTTCAGAGTGCATTTTGAAACTTCTAGAATTGTCTCACACAAATAACTTCCTCTGGCTTTCTTTACCCACCCTTTGATTACCAGAAGCTGAAAGAAAGGAATTAACTTCTTTCTGGCTCAAAGACATCTGGAAAACATATGACCTCCGTTAATATCTCTAACACCAGGTCCCATGATTCAAACTACACGGAATCAGTAAGAAAAGGAATTCAGCATGTGTGCTATCGGCTCACTTCCTTTCTTGTGTTTATTTTAGAGCAATAAATCAAGTGTTTTCTAAGTTCCTACTCCCAAGCTCCTAGTCAGAAAAGGACTCACCTGCCATAAGGAACAGCCTCTGTCCTTTTCTACAGCGTTGAAAAGAGCCTCAGACTCAAAAATGAAAGTAAACTATGTATTTCCTTATTGCAAAGGGCGGAAACATGTGATTACAGATTGTGAAACTGCTGCTCAGAATTCCAGACTCATTTTCAGGAAATGCCTTGTCATCAGCAAATTGGCATCCAATTACTGGAATTTAGTTTCTGACTTGGGGAAAAAAAATGAAAATGACAAAACATTATCCTGTGGGTTGACACCTCAGCTTCTTTTCTTGTTTCCTGTGGCCACCCCAACTTCTTCTATCCATCTGTCTCTTCTCTTCCTGATCTCTCAGTTTTTCTTTCTCTGATCACAAAGAACTACAATGACTGAAGAAGTTTAATCTAACAACTCTTCTTTCATTTCCTCATAAGAATTAACCAAATAGTTCATATTTCCAGCTTTTTGGGCAGACACTGATCTGCAGGAGTTTTTAGATAGTCCAGCAGCTCCCAGAACTCTAGTGAGGCAGGAGTCCCGTCCACTCCCATGGAAAGGGGGCTGAAGCCAGGGAGCAAATTGGCCTTGCAGCAGGTCCACTCTCACAGAAGCCTGCAAGCTAAGATCCGCTGGATTAGAATCCCCACTAGCCAGCATAGCAGCCTGGAGTACGCCAGAGATGACCGAGTGCCCCAGGGGAGGGGCAACTTCCATTACTGCAGCTCTAGTCAGTGGTTTTCCCCTACCAGTGCTAGGGAGGCTGGGCAGTTTGGACTGGACAGCAGTCTTCACAGCGCAGCACAGCCGCTGTGGCAGATCATGGCCAGACTGCTTCTTGAGGTGGGACCTGGATCCATCCCTCCTCACCCGGCAAGAAATCCTTGCAGGAATTCCAGCAACTCCAGCTAGGAGTTTACAGACAGAGCTCTCATTTCCCTGGGACAGAGCACCTGCGGAGAGGGGCAGCTGTGGTCTCAGGTTCAGCCAACTTAATCTTTCCTGCCTGCTGGCTCTGAAGAGTATCAGCGATCCAGACAAGGGGGATTCCCCCAGCCCAGTGCACCACCTCTGCTAAGGGATAGCCAGACTCTTTCCTTAAGTGGGTTCCTGATCCTGGGCCTCCTGACTGGGTTAGACCTTTCAACAGGGTTGCCAGACACCTCATACAGGAGAGTTCCAACAGGCATCAGGTCAGTGCTCCTCTGGGAAAAAGCTTCCAGAGGAAGGAGCAGGCAGCACTCTTTGCTGTTCTGCAGCCTCCATTGGTGATACCTAGGTGAACAGTGTCTGGAGTAGACCCTCAGCACACTGCAGCAGACCTGCAGAAGAAGGGCCTGAATGTTACAAGAAAACAAAAAACAGAAAGCAACAATAACACAGCATCAACAAAAGAGACCCTACAAAAATCCCATCCAAAGGTCAACAGCTTTAAAGATTAAAGGTAGATAAATCCACAAAGATGAGGAAAAACCAGTGCAAAACCACTGAAAATTCCAAAAGCTGGAATGCCTTTTCTCCTCAAATGATTTCAACACTTCTCCAGCAAGGGCACACAACAGGGCTGAAGCTGAGATGGATGAACTGACAGAAGTAGGCATCAGAAAGTGTGTAATGACAAACTTTGCAGAGCTAAAGGATTATATTCTAACCCAAGGCAAAGAAGCTAAGAACCATGATAAAAGATTACAGGAACTGTTTATTAGAATAACCATTTTAGAGAGGAATACAAATGACGTGATGTAGCTGAGAAACACAGCATGAGAGCTTCATGATGCAAACACAAGTATCAATAGCAGAATCAACCAGGCAGAAGAAAGAGTATCAGAGCTTGAAGACTATCTTGCTAAAATAAGGCAGGTAGAAAAGATTAGAGAAAAAAATAAAAAGCAATGAACAATACCTTCCAGAACTATGGGACTATGTAAAAAGACCAAACCTATGACTGTTTGAAGTACCTGAAAGAGATGGGGAGAATGGAGCCAAGTCAAAAAACACACTTCAGGATATCATCCAGGAAAACATCCCTAACCTAGCAAGACAGGTCAAAATTCAAATTCAGGAAATTCAGACAGCCCCAGTAAGATACTCCACAAGAAGATCAATCCCAAGACACATAATAGTCAGATTCTCCAAGGTTGAAATGAAGGGAAAAAATGTTAAGGGCAGCCAAAGAGAGAGGCCAGGTCACCTACAAAGGGAAGCCCATCAGACTAGCAGTGGAATTCTCAGCAGAAATCCTACAAGCCAGAAAAGACTGGGGACCAATATTCAACATTCATAAAGAAAATAATTTCCAACCCCGAATTTAATATCTGGCCAAACTAAGCTTCATAAGTGAAGGAGAAATAAAATCCTTTTCAGACAAGCAAATGCTGAGGGATTTTGTCACCACCAGGCTTGCCTTGAAAGATGTCCTGTAGGAAACAGTAGTCATGGAAAGGAAAATCTGTTAGCAGCCACTATAAAAACACACTAAAATACACAGGCCAATGACACTATGAAGCAACTACATTATCAAGTCTGCAAAATTAACCAGGCAACATCATGATGACAGGATCAAATTCACACATATCAATATTAAACTTAAAATAAATGGGCTAAATTCCTCAATTAAAAGACACACAATGGCAAACTGGACAAAAAGACAGGACTCATCAGTGTGCTGTATTCAAGAGACACTGTTGGTGAGAATGTAAATTAGGTCGTTGATTGTGGAAGAGTGTGTGGTGATTCATCAAAGATTTAGAACAGAAATACCATTTGACCAAGAAATACCATTACTGGGTATACACCCAGAAGAATATAAATCATTCTATTATAAAGATACATTACATGCATGCATATGTTCATTGAAGCACTAATCACAATAGCAAAGACATGAAATCAATCAAAATACCCATCAATGATAGGCTGAATAGAGAAAATGTGACACATATATACCATGGAATACAATGCAGCCATAAAAACGAATGAGATCATGTCCTTTGCAAGGACAAGAATGAAGCTGGAAGACGTTATCCCCAGCAGACTAATGCAGGAACAGAAAACCAAACCCTGCATGTTCTCACTTATAAGTGGGAGCTGAACAATAAGAACACATGGACTCAGGGAAGGGAACAACACACATGGGGGCCAGATAAGAGGATGAGGGATGCGGGAGAGCATTAAGGAAAAGAGATAATGTATGCTTGGCTTAATAACTAGGTGATGGATTGATCTGTGCAGCAAACCACCATGGCACACATTTACCTATGTAACAAACCTGCGCATCCTGCACACATATTCCAGAACTTAAAAAAAATTTAAAATAAAATGGTAGTATGAAGTTCAACATTGAAGGATTGCAAGAGGTCAGAAATTCACCTTCACTTTTAATGAGTTTGGGATTAGAAAAGGCTCATGATTGCAACTGAATTTGTAGTTTTTCCAGTTCTTCAAAATCTTCACATCACTGACTGACTGATTTAACCCCAAACTATTTCCCCTGCACAACACAGGTGCATAATTTTGCATTCAGTGCACTGTAGTGTTTCTTCAGCATCTCATACTCTGTCTGCTATTACTTTTATGTTTGTTGACTGTTATACATTCTTAAGGAGACTGTGAAATATTAGGGATCTATGGTTGAATTATTTATTCTTTCAAAGCTGTGAAAATACAATAAAGAGCACAACACATTTTGGTCACTTTATTAAATGACATTAAATAGTTTAAGTTTAAACTACTAAACAGCACTTTTAATGGTGAAAACACAGGTAGTATATTGTCATACTTGAATGCTTTTCTTTAGAAACACAATTCCAGTCCTTATATATATTACAAGACAGCCTTAAAGGAAGAAGTGACATCTTTTCTACAGTACTTAAGATACTCAATACAGAACTGAAAAGCAGTCTAACAGAAATAAAGGCAAAGAGTGGTTTTTATCTCAGCAGAAAAGTAATGGTAGATTTAAAGCAGGCAGAAAAGATAATAGGACCTAGGAACTCTATAGTTTGTGGTTCAACCTTTGGGCTCTTTCTTCGTAATGTAAATGTGCACAAAGATGATTTACTTCCTTTCACATAAACTCTGGTGTTGCGGGAAGTCAGGGACCCCGAACAGAGGGACTGGCTAAAGCCATGGCAGAAGAACATAAATTGTGAAGATTTCATGGACATTTATTTGTTCCCCAAATTAATACTTTTATAATTTCTTACGCCTGTCTTTACTGCAATCTCTGAACATAAATTGTGGAGATTTCATGGACACTTGTCACTTCTCCAATCAATATTCTTGTGACTTCCTATGCCTGTCTTTAATCTCTTAATCCCATCATCTTCGTAAGCTGAGGGTGTATGTCGCCTCAGGACCCTGTGATGATTGCGTTAACTGCACAAATTGTTTAAACAATATGAAATCTGGGCACCTTGAAAAAAGAACAGGATAACAGCGACGTTCAGGGAACAAGGGAGATAACCATTAGGTCTAGCTGCCTGAAAGCTGGGCGGAACAGAGCCATATTTCTCTACTTTCAAAAGCAAATAGGAGAAATATTGCTGAATTCTTTTTCTCAGCAAGGAACAGCCCTGAGAAAGAGAATGCGTTCCTAGGAGGAGGTCTCTAAAATGTCCGCTCTAGGGACGTCTGTCTTTTACGGTTGTGATAAGGGATGAAATAAGCCCCGCTCTCCTGTAGTGCTCCCAGGCTTATTAGGATGAGGAAATTCCCACCTAATAAATTTTGGTCAAACTGGTTGTCTGCTCTCAAACCCTGTCTCATGATAAGATGTTATCAATGACAATGCTTGCCCAAAGCTTCATTAGCAATTTTAATTTCACCCTGGTCCTGTGATCTCGCCCTGCCTCCATTTGCCTTGTGATATTTTATTACCTTGTGAAGCACGTGATCTCTGTGACCCACACCCTATTCGTACACTCCTTCCCCTTTTGAAAATCACTAACAAAAACTTGCTGGTTTTGTGGCTCAGGGGGCATCACGGAACCTGCCGACATGTGATGTCTCCCCCGGACACCGAGCTTTAAAATTTCTCTCTTTTATAGTCTTTCCCTTTATTTCTCAGACTGGCCGACACTTAGGGAAATAGATAAGTGGCCACAAAGAATTATCAGCGGTGGGTTTCCCCCAATACTCTGACAAGTAGAGGTGCCATAAAACCTACAAAGTGCTCAAAATAGGGTTTTCCTCCTTGTTTTCTACTCATTCTTAGATTATTTGTTTTCTGTTTTTTTTTTTTTTTTTTTTTCTTAAAAGGACAAACTGAGCTGTAGCCTAGGGTTTTTGTGTGGTGGATCGATTTGTACTGTTAGTGAGCAGGACTCTACAGTGTGTCACCACTGAGTCATGTCTACCCTTGTACATGTCTCAGTTTCTCTCTCTAGAGTTCTATGAACTCTGAGAGGGCTCAAAACACTGGATGATTAGCCTGATATTTATTTCCTGGACAAGCCATTTTTATAATTAATTTTTGTTGGGGATTTTCCTACAGGGCTGCTGCATATCACAAGGGGTCAACCCCCAGACACACCCAGGGGTGCCTTTTGGCTAGGAGGAGCAAATGCCCTTTCTCTTCAAAAAAAAGTTGAGAAAACTCAGTTTCTTATTAACCAGTGAAATCAACAATTCAGTTCCTCATGCAAATGTGCAAAGCGAATTAAGATTAATTTTGGGAGACAAAGCAATTGAGAGAATTCCTTGGAAAGCATCTCCAAACTATAATTAAAATCCTGAAACAACAACTTTCTAGGAGAAAAACCAGCTAAGATAAATCAAAGACCATCAACCAAAGAGAAGTCGGGGGCTCAGGAGGACTTACCAGTTCCACCAGATGAGAAGCTTGAAGTCATGTAGGCTTCAATGGGCCCTGCTGCTACCATAGCTCCATATTTGGGCAACTCCTTTGGGGTCCTGAGTCTTCTCTGAGGTGCCACATGTTTGATCACCAAATTATTGTCAATGCAAAGAGTAAAACTCTGTAAAATGTTTGAATAAATTTATTCTTAGCCAAATATGAGTGACCATGGCCCACGACACAGGCCCTCAGGAGGTCCTGAGAACATATGCCCAAGGTGGTTGGGTTACAGCTTGGTTTTATACATTTTAGGGAGGCATGAGATATCAATTAGATACATTTAAGAAATACATTCATTTGGTCCAAAAAGGTGGGACAACTCAAAGTGTGGGACTACAGGCTACAGGTAAATTTAGACATTTTCTGGTTGATAATTGGTTGAGTTTGCCTAAAGACTTAAAATCAATAGAAAGGAAACGTTCAGGTTAAGATAAAAGATTGTGGAGACCAAGGTTCTTTTGAAGTCTTGTAGTGATGGGCCTTAGAGAAAATAGATGACAAATGTTTCCTATTCAGACCTTTAAAAGGTGCTAGACTCTTAGTTAATCTCTTCAGGATTAGGAGAGCCTGGAAGAAAATGATCTAGCTATGTTAACAGAGATTCTTTACAGATGCAAATTTTCCGACACAAAGGACAACTTTGCAGGGCCATTTCAAAATATAGCAAAGAAACCTGTTTTGGGGTAAAATATTTTGACTTTCCTCCTTATCACATAATGGTATGCCAGAGGAGATTCTAAAGTCATGATACACAGGGTTAAAGAAAATCCATCTGATGAGAATTTACGGTTTGTAGGGCCTGGCTCCCCAGACCCCTTAGATAAGAATTTGGGCAAGATAAAGTCACCAGAACAAATTTGGGCAAGATAAAGTCATCAGAACAAATATCTACCAACCAGCCATCTAATTCACAGAAGCCACAATCTTGAGTACTGACAGTATGAGTTCCTTGACATTAAAAGACAGACATAAAGAAACTGAAAAATCCTGGATGCATACAGATGAAGTCAGTGGTTGAATGTCTGGTGTTCTTAAAGACCTTAGCACTCACCACCGCGGCAGGCCTGGATGAAGATCACCTTGGGTTTCTCCTTCAAACTTGGACCGTTCCTGGTATTCAACATTCGAAAAATTTCATTGACTTCTAATATATTTGGGAGTTACTCAGAGTATTTTTTCCTACAAAGGCCTTCCCAAATGCCATGAGACATGAACACCAGGAAAGTGCTGTCAGAGGTCCTGTGCTCTGGGCAATGAGCAAATGCCTTCAGCTCTGTAGTCATTTCCTAAAAGGCTCTATACCACTGATTTTGGACTGTGTAATTCACTATCATGGCACCTTAGAAATCAAATAGATAAATACATAAGGGATTTCTTAACGAATTTTATGATAAACAATGGAGTGACAAGAAAAATTTTAGTCTTAGTTTGGAGAAAAGGGAAGAAAGTGTTATAGGAAATCATCCAGAGATATAAAGAGAAGGACGCATTATTGAGTTAATAAAACACTCCCCAATTAAGTTATACCAGGCTTTTGCTGAATAATTCTTATGTTATAAGAGAACATGTAGCATCCGGCATCCTCCAATGACAAGTTTGGATTTTAGATTATGAAGAGATTATATTCCCTGGTCCTACAACTAAGCTTTCTAACATTATTTAGGAATATGAAAGCCATTACCATTGTCTCTGTGTATGATAAAACTTACTGAAGCAGTGACATTTTCTTTCACATCCACGCTATACCCCAGAGATTCTATCGGCATCTTCATATCTCTGAGATCAGCGTCACCTCTAACCCTCCCAGGAAGAATGGCATTCCTCATGGATAATGGGATTCTTCTCTGTCCAACTTTGTGTTCCTTACAGCATCATCTATGTGTGAAGCCATAAAAGAAGAAATGCATTCTTAGGAGGACAATCCTGATGTAGTCATTAACACCATTGAGTGAATTCTCTGCTAATGGAACACTTCCCAAGCTAGAGGAGATTTTTATTGGTGCAATCCAGGAATCTATATTCATATTCTAGCATCAGCATTTTCACAAATATTTTAGACAAAAACATAGAAAGGGGCAGTTTCAAGGCTGTGCCTAATAAAACACTCAGAAAACAATGTGTGAGATAAAATCTTTACAATATAAGTTTATTTCAAAAGATTCATACCCTAGGATAAATTTAATTGGAGTAGGACTTAATTAACTCTGTTAAATATGTCTTTAAAAGATGTATGTCTATTTATTTACTTATTAGACATGATAGTAAGCATTAGACATTGTTTTAATGACCTTTTGTGCCAACATTCAGGATTTCTTCTCAGTACATATCTATATGGGAAGGAAGAAGAAGAATAGTGAGTATATAAACTAGAATGAATATGAAATAAGACAATCAATGCTAAAATCAAGGTGCACAATAGATGACTTCATAGCACTAAACATTGCTTTCATAAACATATGAGGAAGAGTTTTCACAGAGGTTTATGTGAGAAAATCCCTGAGAATTTTATTTGATCACAAATTCCACACCATATGACAATGTGATGTATTTGATAAATAAATTAATGTAATCTTTGTCTGTTTCAAAATATAAATAAATGTACTAGATATTTGGAGATCCTTTTAGAAACTAAGCTATTAAAATGAGAAAATTATATTCAATTTGGAAATGGAATTTGAGAAACTCTTGTAAAATCAGCTAGGTAAACCAAAGCAGCATTAAGTGGGTTAATTTTGGAGAAGATAAGAGCTAATTAGAATGAATATTTTGGAGAAAACTGTAGAAATAATCATTAGGTGGAAAAAAATGCTTGTTTTTTTCATAGAGAAATCAGGAGAACAACACAAAAGACCTAAGATGGCTAGGCACTGTGGCTTAAGCCTGTAATTCCAGCATGTTGGGAGGCCGAGGCGGGTTCATCACCTGAGTTCCGGAGTTCAAGTCAGCCTGGGCAATATGGTGAAACCTTGTCTCTACTAAAAATACAAAAAAAAATTAGCTGGGTGAGGTGGCGAGCACCTATAATCCCAACTACTTGGGAGGCTAAGACAGGAGAATCACTACTTGAATTCGGGAGGCAGAGGTTGCAGTGAGGGGAGGTTGTGCCATTGCACTCCAGCCATAGGCAACTAGAGTGAAACTCTGTCTCAAAAAATAAAAAATACTTAAAGTAAGTTTTTGATTGTTTTGTAAGGAAGGAATAGGATATTTGGTTATCTGATCAGTGTCTCATCTCAGAAAATATTCATAAAATTCATAAAATTATCACCCTTAATAGATTCAGCAGGCCAGGTGAAGTGACTCACACCTGTAGTCTTAATACTTTGGGAGTCCAAGGTGGGAGGATTGTTTGAGCCTGGGAGTTTGAGACCAGCCTGGGAAACAAGCAAGTCCCTGTCTCTGCAAAAAATAAAAAGAAAAATTAGCTAGGCATAGTGGTGTGTGCCTATAGTTAGTTCCATCTACTTGGGATACTGAGGTCGAAGAATTGTTTGAGCCCAGAAAACCGAGGCCACAGTGAACTGCGTTCATGCCACTGCATTCCAGCCTAGACAACAGAGCATGACCATGTCTCAAAAAAAAAAAAAAAAAACAAAACAAACAAAAAAAAATCAGTAAAATAATATCTAAACTTTGTGAAAAAAATTGCTTTCCTGGCTTCACAATTTCTTTCAAATATAAAATCTTTTTATTTTAACAGAAAGAGTCACTTTTGGAAAAAAATATTTTAGAGTTGTATCCTGTTCTAGGACAAATAAAACACTGACAATTTGGTAAGCAAGAAGCTGAACTCACAAACATAAATTTTTCTAACCAAAACCCAGCATATGTTGACTGTGTTAGGACTCAATAAAACTTAGATCATGATTTTCAGGGTAGAGCACTGAAACATTTTTAAGATCTTCCTTGTCATCTGGGACATAAGTATTTCCTTTAGTACCTTGAATATTTTATGGAATAAAAACATTTATGCCCACATTTTTGTGGCAGCGACTAGCCAGACACTCTCAGTGTCTACACTGAGACCCAACAAGACACTTTTCTGTTTCCTGGGCACTCAGCTAGTCTTTGTTGCCAATGACTCTAGTAGTTAGGCATGACCATATCACTGGTTTCTAACTAGTGGAATGCAAGCACAAGTATGGGGTAAGCCTAGAAAAATCTCCTAAAGATGATCCTCCGTATTATTTCCAGTGCCACTAACTAGATGGTTATCATCACAGTTATTTTAACATTGCCATGTTGCAGATTATCAGAGCCATAGAATAGAAGAGTTCTAAGCATCTGGGTTAGAACTTGGAGAAGAGCTGTCCACTAATCAGGAATAGCAATTTTATAATTTTCATGAATGAGAAATAAGCTTTTACCATATCTGAGCCATTATAAATGTTTGACTTTGTTAAAACAACCCACATTAACACATACAGGCCTGTGTAGTCTCATTTATATCCCTAAATTATTGGAATGTTTTAATTTTAGGATAGAGATTTTTAATTACATTTTCACTTAAGATTTATGTATTCATGTGAGTGCAATAAAAACGGGAATGCTGTCTTGTTCATTTTTCTCTATCCAGTCCATAGAACATGGTATTGAATACAGTTGGCATGTGATCAATATTTTTCTAGTGGGCTAGTAGCAATAATTCTAATGAAATTATTTAGTGAAGTGTTCTTTTAACAAATATTTATCAAATGCGCAATACGAGGCAACCAACCATTAAATGAGATCATACTTAGGAATAAGTCAGACATTTTGAAATTTTATCTCAAAGCTTAAAGTCCAATGGAGAAAATTGAATTTATTTTTTAAATTACCAAAACATTTGATAAGAGTTATGGCTAAAGAATTACAGGGAACTTTAGGAAAAGGGGTTCTGAAGCATATTAGTAGAAGTGGAGAGACAGATTCAAATTTGAACAGTAGATCCATAAGCCTGACAATGGCTTGAATGTTGGAGGTGAGTTAGAAGAAAGAGCTCAAGATGAGTTTCAGGTTTCTGGTTTGAATAATTGGTGATGGTGACATCATTAACCAGGATAGGAGAAACTGAAAGAGAAGCAGCATTGGGGAAGAATGGCATGTGCAGCTGTGGGAAGGTTCAGGCAAAGGCGTCTCTGTGAGATGTGAGTGAATATGTTCGGTAGTCACTTGAATTATGAAGTCTGCCACTTAAATGGGTAAGCAGGATTTAATACACAAATTCAAATTTGTTTATACAGACATATACACAGGGATAGTGAAACTGTGAGAATAGCCTCTGTGGAAGCAGACTAGATTAAGAAGAGAAAAAAGTATATGATCAATCTATGAGAATTACCTATTACTCTCTCATCCTGGGTTTACCATATGTATTTAATATCAAGGAAGATGGGATTCAAAGAATGCTATTTCTTACCTGGGAAGGGAGAAAACACTTCTTAAGAATCTTGTATACTAAGGTCATTTCCAAAGAGTGGGCCTAAAGAAAGATTGACATTTAAATAGTCGCTTATCATCTCTGAAGAACTTTACTCCAATGTGTTGGATACTCTTCACTGATTTTTTTTTCCATATGCCTGACTGATTGATAATAAATCCTGTTCAAGATGTGTCATTTGAAACCACGCACATCACTTGGGAAACAAGAGGCTCTTCACATGAATGACTAGACAGTTATTTAACAACTAAGGCAGAATAGATGAGTATCTGTGAGTGACACCTTTGATCTCTGCTTTGTATGGTGAAAGTGGAATCAGGACATCATCAGATATGGAATCAGTAATTCTCTTGACATATGTATGTCAAGGTGGCCCCTGAGGCAACACAGGTGTCTGAAAGTAAAGTTGCCTAACTCAGTGCTGACTTTGGCTTTGAAGAAAACTATGAGGGGGAGAAGGCGTCTGTGTTTGGACCCCTAGTTTTGCTAAGATTTGTCACAGCAAAGGGGTTAGGTGAACAATCGGCCAAACCAGGAGGAATGAACCCAAGTTCCAAGCTTGAGATGAATCAGTGACATGTCAGAGGAATCCATTTAGAACTTGGGAGGAATGGGGGTCAGAGACATGCTGGAACTCACAAGTTCTTTTAATCTCCTTAAATTGAAGGAGAAGGTTAATAAGAATGTGTTCTTCATCCTAGAATGATAGATATTTGTGCAAAGTCAATAATATTCCCTTAACATGTTTCTGAAATTTTTTCAAATTTATTTCTTACTGATATTAATAATCTCCCCTCTAGTGAACTAGTGAAATTTCCATGGTCCAGAGGGACTCATGACACATATGTTAGATCATTTTATAAGTTGAATGTTGCGATGTACATGAAGGTTACAGGCAAATACACTGTCAACTTTACTATGTGAATTTCTTGTCCCAACCATTATCTATTCTCTATACTATGTCCTCTATTCTCTACCTAGATCTCTATGCCCTATACTATAACACTGCGAGCAAAGTGGAAAAAAAATAATAATAATAATATGGAGTTAACATTTATTACTCAGTTCTTTTAGGGCTATCATTATCACTCATGGTTTGCAATATTGTACTAGCACTTAACCTGTCCCCTTATATCCACTCTTGCTGGGCTAGAGTCCATTCCCCACAGAGCTCCCAGAGTGATTCTTTAAACATGAAAATTTTATCACTTCATTGCTTACAGCCCTCCAGAATTTCTTATTACTATTAGTATGAAGGAACATACAAGGCCTCAGATATTCTGGTCCCTCCCTCACCCCCCAGCTTCCCTGTTGGCATCTCTCCTGACGCTGTGTTCCAGCTACTAAGCCCTCTCTCTGAAGCTCTGTTTTGTCTGCAAGTTCCCCATACACACTGCTTCTCTTGTCTAGAATGTTCCTCTTTTACCCTTGATTTGCACTCCTTTGTTTTTCAAATGTGAGCATAAATGTTTCTTTAAAGGTTTTTATCACAGTGGACAAATCATTATTTATTCCTCCTACATTGTGCCTGCATTTTTTCTCTCAATTAATGTCTGCCTTTATGGCCTGACTGTAAATACCATAAGGTTTAGTAATCATGTCTCCTTTAATTGTGCATCATATGTCCTGCATCTAGCCTAGTCTTAGCACACAACTACATGTACAAAACGAAAAATAAGAAAAGGAATTTGCATATTAGACTGTATTTCCGCAACTAAACTGAACAATCCTTCAGAATATGTATCAGGCTTCATATGCAGTTTTAACTTCCTTTAACAGCTATAAGTATAGAACTCTTCTTTCAGATAAGTTCTAGAAAATATATGATGGGTAATAAGACAGAGGATAACTGGGGAAGCTATCTGAGTAGGGAACTAGAAGAAATATGTTTAGCCAGAGCAGAGAACAAATGCAAAGTTTTGCTGTGTATGTAATTATTTTGTTTAGTTTTCATCAAGCAACTAAGCAGATAGTGATGCCATCATCAAACTGGGAAAGAATGGGCTTAATAAGCTTGTTTTGGAAGGACTCAGAGAAAGAAAAAGTAATGAGAAATCAGAAATTTTATTTTAAATTCCTTAAATTTGAGCTACCAATTAGATATGCAAGGAGACAGGTACAGTAGAAAATTTTATGTATGAAACAGGAACTTGATTTTTATAGGGTTCTATATAGTCTCATGGTTCTTGTGAAGGGTCAAAGAACTTAGACTAATACTAGACACCCAACAAGTCTTTGATGTTAAAGTGGTTTAAGTAGCCTAGAAAATGCTGTTATTAGTAATTGACTAGAATAGTTCTAAGGAAAAAAAGGAGTACTCAAACTATAAACACAGAAATTATATTACTTGATTTCTTTTTTACATGAATAAAGGACACCTTTATTTTCACCTTTTGAAAATATTTGGGTAGCTAAAACATAAATTCTACTCTTTATGCCTTTCAAGGAAGTATATAACATAGATAAGAGTACTAGTTTCCGTAAGAAATTTATTAGTGAGCAAATGGCACATATAAGATGCGTTTTGTATGTGTCCCCAAACATGTGACCATTACTTGGTTTATTTTACACCTATATAGTTTGAAATATTCAACATTTATTGCACCTATTGTATTGAATTTAAAAAAGAGTATGTGCCACTCTACTCTTTTTAAAGAGCACTTACATAAATTTAAACGTATCTAATTTTTCCATTATTTCCCCCATAGTGCACAAAATTTAACTAAAAAATATTTGTTTTTATTAAAGTTATTCTGAGCCAAATCAGAAAAAAAGCCAAAGGATGCAAAATACATATTTTTGCTTGTCTTGTTTTAATTTTTGCATCATTTTTTTCCCGTAATTACATTCAACACTTATAAAATGGTTTTGTGGGAACTAATTCCATCATGAAAACTTTGTAAGTATGCCATGCTCCACACTTCCATTTAGGGTTTCGTTCTTTATAAAAAGTGTATGGCCTTAAAGTGCAAAAATACAGAGCTATTTATAGGATACTTAATATCCCAAACAAGTTAAACTATATGTAAGACTAATTAGAGTCTTTGGCAGAAACCAATATTTGTGTCTTAGACTCCAGAAACATCTGTCTCAGCCTTGTTCAGTGCCAAGGAAAAATTCAACATACTGTTATTGACCCATAAATTCTACATCAAAATGAACTATGATTCTCTCACAGATTTAGAAGCCTCAAAAATTACATCTCATAATTTGCATATCAGTAGGATATGCAAAAATATGTATTTTGCATCCTTTGGCTTTTTTTCTGATTTGGCTCAGAATAACTTTAATAAAAACAAATATTTTTTAGTTAAATTTTGTGCACTATGGGGGGAATAATGGAAAAATTAGATACATTTAAATTTATGTAAGTGCTCTTTAAATTTATGTAAGTGCTCAGTTACTGCCACAATACTGCCGTATAACAAATGATCTCAAAATTTCAGTGACAAATTTCACTAAGCTCATTTTGCACCTGTGGGTATACAATTCAGCTGCAGGAACCTCTTACTTCCCTTGTGGGTCATCTCAGTGCGTCTTTTCCATAATTCTCATCCTCCATTAGGTCTGGTAGGTTTCTGTCATAGCAACTGCAGAAGCTGAGATGACAAGCCTAATCAGTTAAAGATATTTGAAGCCTCTGCTTGGATTAATAAATTGGTCATTTCAACTGCAAAGAAGTTGCTATGGAAGATGTAAAACATGTTACTCAGGACAATTTACTAATCCTCTATGTCCTGAAGATTTCTCTAATGAATTGAATCCAAATATTTCCCTCCATTTGATCTCCTGTAGCAAATATTGATTAAGCCATTAATAAAATGATGCTTTATATTCTTTCCTATACGGTAGATACTTTCTGACATGCAATTTTTTTCTGAAGTTCAAAAGCACTATGAAAGCATGTACTAGAGATTTTTGTCAATTTGTATAACAGATGTTCAGCACAATGCCTTAAATAAATTATTGTTTTTAATAATGGACACAATATAGAGGGTAAAAAAGCATTTTTTAAAAAAAGAATCAGACAATTTTGGTTTGAGTTCTATTTATCAGTAGGATATCAATCAAAATACATAGGCTGCAAATATCACCAGGTTTACTATTAACTTTCTGCCTAATGTAGTCAACAGGGAGCTCTGATCATTGTGGCTTTTTAGAGAACTGGAATGATGGAAGATCCGTTTTGACACATGGCTTTACCATGGCAGAGAAATGGTAAATAACAAATGGTGTTCTGGTTTCCAACCCATTATCTCAAATGGAAGCTCACATACTACCTCTGCTTATGTGGCATTAGTGAAAGTAAGTTATGTAGCTACAGCAACCTTGAAAGGGGATGGGTACAATCCTACCACATTCCAAGAGGCAGGCCCATGAGATGAGTACCTTTATTTCTCCTGTTTTACGGAAGAAAATAAGACTTCAGGCTGTAGAATAACCTCTGAAATCACACAACTGGAAAGTACCCAAGCTGGAATTTTCATCAATGTATCTAAGGAATGAAAACCTATGCTTTTTGGCACAGCATTTCTTTACCTTTTCATGTGAAGTAGGCTTTACAGTAGATGCTATGTGCTATTGTCTGAATCTTTATTTTCCCTCTAAAATTCATATAGTTAAAATCCTAACCCCCAAGGTTATGGCATTTGGAGGTGGGGCCTTTGGGAGGTGATTAGGTTATGAGAGCAGAGCCTTCATAACTAGAATAAGTGCTTTTATAAAAGAGACCCCAGAGAGGTAGCTCTTTACTACTACCATGTGAGGACAAAGTTATAAGATGCCGTACAGAAATTAGAAAGTGGGCCCTCACCAGATCTAGATCTTCCAATGCCTTGATCCTGGACTTCCCAGCCTCTAGAACTGTGAGAAATAAATTTCAATCATTTATAAGCTACTCAGTTTATGGCATTTTGTTCCAGCTGTCCAGATGGAATAAAATAGTAGGTACTAACAAATACTAGCTCTTGTTATCCTCAACCCTTGTATTTTCTACTGATGATAGTGATAATTAAGAATGTTAAGAATTAAATAACTATACAAAACAAAACACAAAAGAAAGAGAAAATTTTATCTTCTTAGGCCAATGTGTGTTAATCTCTACCTAAAAGAAGCTTGGTAGACTGTCTTTTTGGAGATATTGCTTGTTAGTAATGAATATACTATAGTCCATAATGTAAGGTATGCCCGTTATCAGTGGAGATTTTAACATGCTTAAGAAACCATTATAGAAGTCCAAAATATTAATTTAGTTTTGAGAAATATAACTTTTATAAGAAATAGAATATTTGCATTAATATAGTAAGAGTATTTTCTTTCAGCAACCTGGCTAAAGTATAATCAGAAGAATGCTAAGTGGACATAGAATCAAATGAGGGGGGAATGAGATAAATCAATTTGTAATATCATCAAGCTAATAACTCCAACTTAAAGGAAATACTTCTGCTTATGGATGAAAGTATCAAAGTCCATTGATTACGCAACCCTTTGCATACTTTCACCATCACTAAATGCTTTGTTATCATTTGGCCAAGGCTCCCTCCCACAAAATGAAGAGGAATGGGTACTGTCACCCCTGCCTCTGTGACTCTTTTTTCTTATTTCAATGTATGTCTAGACATAGACTTTCCTCGAATGTGTGCTTATGTTCCTTCAGTTTGCCAAGTCTCTTAGACTTCAGACTTGTTATTAATATAACATTTCATACCTTTGCACTATCATATTTATTGATTTCATATTTAAATTTCAGAATAAAGTAATTTTCCACTGTTTTCAGACTTATTAGGATAATCTCATATATGATAAGAATAACAATGATGATGATACAGAACCAAGTTTAAATATTACTCCAGAATTACTTCCAGGGGCTTGCAATGTCAGTGGATGAAATATGTGTCAAAAATTGGAGTAAAATAATGTTTTTCCTAATTAATAAGTGCATATTCTTTTTACTTTAAAATTTCCTGTATAGATCATTTCAAAGGTGGTTTCCCAAACTCAGTGAGAAATCACAGTACCTGCTTTTAACTTCTTATTGCTGAAAGAGGCATTGAAGAGGGTCAGAGAGACAGTCTTGAATGGTAGACACCAATCTTCCCCTATCCCCCGGCAGAGGCCATGCAGCAGTATGGAAAGTCGGTGCGTTGGAGGAGGGAGAGTACAGCATCTGAGGGACATTACATTGAACTCAATGTTGCATGTCATAGTTGAGAACAAAGCTGTGATGGGCTCAGCCAGTGCCTGTGCATGGTGGGAGCATTTGAACCAGCCCTAGCCAGAGAGGAATTGTCTATCCCAGTGGTTGAAACTTGAGTTGCTCAGCAAGCCTCATCACTGCTAGCCAAAGTGCTCTGGGGTCCTTGGTAGACTTGAAAAGCAGTCTAGGATTCAAGAACTACAATTACTAGGGAACTCCTTGTGCTGGGCTGGGCTCAGAGTCATTAACCTGGAAAGTTACTAGCCAGGTGGCTAAGGGGGTGTTTGTCTCACCTCCCCGCAAACCCCAGGATGCACAGCTCACAGCAATGAAAGTGCTTTCTTTTTTCTGCTTAAGAAAAGGAGAGAGAAGAATAAAGAAGACTTTGTATTGCATCTTGGATATTAGCTCACCCACAGTAGGATAGGGCACCTAGTAAAGATGTGAGATACCCATCCCAGGCCCTGGCTCTCAGATGACATTTCTAGACACACCCTAGCCAATCGGGAACCCAGTGCCATAAAGGGAAGGACCCAGTCCTGGCAGAATTCGTCACCTGCTGACTAAAGAGTCTTTGTGTCCTTAATAATCAATACTCAGGTAGTATGCAATGCGCCCTGGGCTCTAAGATGTCCTGAATTCAGCTGTGATCCAACACATTCCCAGCTGTGGTGACTATGCTGAAAGACTCCTACAGTTTGATGAAAGCAGGGGAGAAAGTAAAGGGGACTTTGCCTTGCACTTTAGGTACCAGCTTGGCCACAGTGGGGTAGAGCAATAATCAAGATCTTAGGGTATCTGAGTCTAGGCCTAGGCTCTTGGATAGCATTTCTGAACCTGTCATGAGCCACAGGGGAGCCCACTGCCCTGAAGGGTGAGTCTCAGGCCTGGTAGCATTAATCACAAACTGACAGATGAGCCCTGGGGCTTTAAGTGAACATCAGTGGTGGCCTGGTAGAATGCCCCATGGGCCTGTGGTGGTGGTGGCCACAGGGAAAGTCTCCTCTGCCTGTGGGAAGGGAAGGGACAAGCAGGAAGGACTTTGTATTGTGGTTTAAATGCCAGCTTAGCTACAGTAGAATAGAACAACAGGCAAATTACTAAGATTTTTTTACTCCAATTCCTGGCTCCCAAATGGCATTTCTGGGCCTATAGAGAACCTGGGGGAGCTCACCACCTTGAATGGAAGAACACAAACCTGTCTGGCTTTGCCACCTGCTGATCACAGAGCCCTAGGGCCTTGAGTGAACAGAAGTTGTAGCCAGTTAGTGATTACAGAGCATCTTGGGAGAGACCCAGTGCTGTGCTGGCTTCAGGTCTGAAATAGTGGTGGTGGTGACAGGGGTGCTTTTGTCTCTCCACCCCAGTTCCAGATGGCTCAGCACAGAAAGAGAGACTCTTTCTTTTGTTTGGGACAAAATAAGAAAAAAGAACAAGAGCCCGTCTGATAATCTAGAAAATTCTTCCAAAATTCTATGTCTGTAACTGTCCAGAGAATTCAAAATAGCTGTTTTAATGAAACTCAAAGAAATTCAAGATAGCACAGTGAAGGAACTCAAAATTCTATCAGGTAAATTCAACAAAGAGATTGAAATAATTAGAATGAATCAAGCAGAAACTCTGGAGTTGAACAATATAATTGATATACTAAAGAATGCGTCAGAGTCCCTTAATAGTAGAATTGATCAAGCAGAATAAAGAATTAATGAGCTTGAAGACAGTTTATTTGAAAGTATACAGCCACAGGAGACGGAGGAAGAAAAAAAACAATAAAGCATGACTACAAGATCTAGAAAAGAGGCTCAAAGGGATAAATCCAAAAGTTATTGGCATTAAAGATGAAGTAGAGAAAGAGATAGGGATAGAAAGTTTATTTCAAAGGAGTAATATCTTTTTTTTTGCTTTTTTTATTATTATTGTACTTTAAGTTTTAGGGTACATGTGCACAATGTGCAGGTTAGTTACATATGCATACATGTGCCATGTTGGTGTGCTGCACCCATTAACTCGTCATTAGCATTAGGGATATCTCCTAATGCTATCCCTTCCCCCTCCCCTCACCCCACAACAGTCCCCAGAGTGTGATGTTCCCCTTCCTGTGTCCATGTGTTCTCATTGTTCAATTCCCATCTATGAGTGAGAACATGCGGTGTTTGTTTTTTTGTCCTTGTGATAGTTTACTGAGAATGATGATTTCCAATTTCATCCATCTCCCTACAAAGGACATGAACTCATCATTTTTTATGGCTGCATGGTATTCCATGGTGTATAAGTGCCACATTTTCTTAATCCAGTCTATCACTGTTGGACACTTGGGTTGGTTCCAAGTCTTTGCTATTGTGAATACTGCTGCAATAAACATACGTGTGCATGTGTCTTTATAGCAGCATGATTTATAGTCCTTTGGGTATATACCCAGTAATGGGATGGCTGGGTCAAATGGTATTTCCAGTTCTAGATCCCTGAGGAATCGCCACACTGACTTCCACAATGGTTGAACTAGTTTACAGTCCCGCCAACAGTGTAAACTTCCCAAGCCTAGAGAAAAATATCAACCTTCAAGTACAAGAAAGTTATAGAACACCAAGCAGATTTAACCCAAAGAAGACTACCTCAAGACATCTGATAATCAAACTTCCAAAGGTCAAAGATAAAGACAGATTTCTAAAAGCAGCGAGAGAAAGAAACATATAACATACTCCAATACATCTAACAGCAGACTTTTCAGTGGAAACCTTACAGGCCAGAAGAGAGTGGCATGACATAATTAAAATGCCAAAGGAAAAAACTTTGACCCTAAAAAAGCATATCCAATGAAAATGTCCTTCAAGCAAAAAAGATGAATAAAAACTTTCCCAGACAAACAAAAAAAAGCTGAGGGCTTTTATCAATGCCAGACATGTTCTACAAGAAATGCTAAACCAAATTCTTCAGTCTGAAAAACAGGACTTAAATGAGCAAGAAAGAATCATCTGAAGATACAAAACTCACTGGTAATAGTAAGAGCACAGAAAAACATGGAATATTATAATGCTGTAATTGTGATGTGTAAACATCTCTTAATTAGAAAGAGTAAACCAATCAAAAATAATAACTATAACTACTTTTCAAGATGCAGACAGTACACGAAGACATCAAGAGAAACAATAAAAAGTTAAAAATTGAGTTGATGCAACTAAAGTATACAGTTTTTATTAGTTTTCTTTTCCCATGGTTGTTTGTTTATGCAATCAGTATTTAGCTGCTATCAGTTTAAAATAATGAGTTATAAGATAGTATTTGCAGACCTCATGGCATCCATACAATGGATACACAAAAAGTAAAAAGCAAAAAATTGAATCATACTACAAGAGAAAATCACCTTTGCTAAAAGCAAGACAGAAAGAAAGGAAAAAAGGAAGATAGGACCATAAAACAAGCAAACAACAAATAACAAAATGGCAGGAGTAATAAAATAAAAGGCATTAAATTAAAAAGAAAGAAGTCAAATTATCTTTGTTTGCAGATTATATTTTCTTCTTATTTGGAAATCGTAAAGACTCCACCGGAAAACTATTAGAACAGATAAACAAATTTGGTAAAGTTATAGGAGATAAAATCAATATACAAAAATCTGTAGCATTTCTACATGCCAACGCTAAACAATTCGAAAAAGAAATTTAAAAAGTAATCCCATTTATAGCAGCCGTAAATAAATGCCTAGGATTTAACTTTGCCAAACAAGGGAAAGACATCTACAATGAAAACTATAATACACTGATGAAAGAAATTGAAGAGGACACAAAAAATAAAATGATATTCCATGCTCATGAATGGAAATATCTAATATTGTTAAAATGTACAAACTACCCAAAGCAACCTACAGACTGAATGCCATCTCTGTCCAAATGCCATCTCTGTCCAATAAAAAGAATGCCCAACAACATTCTTTACAGAAATAGATGAAATAAGTCTAAAATTTATATTGAACTGCAAAAGACTCAGAATAGATAAAGGTATCCTGAGCAAAAGGAACAAAACTAGAGGAATCACATTACATAATTTCAAATTATACTACAGAACTATAATAATTAAAACAGCATGGTACTGGCATAAAAACAGATGCATAGACCAATGGAACAAAATAGAGAACACAGAAACAAATTTACACACCTACAGTGAGCTCATTTTTGACAAAGGTGTCAAGAATATACCCTGGGGAAAAGATAGCCTTTTCAATAAATGGTGCTGGGAAAACAGGATATCCATTTGCAGAAGAATGAAACTATAATCTTATCTCTTGCCACATACAAAAAAAAGTCAAAACAGATGAAAGATTTAAATCTAAGACCTCAAAATTATGAAACTACTAAGATAAAACATTAGGGAAACTATTAGAACATTGGTGTGGGCAAAATTTTTTTGAGTAATACCCCACAAGCACAAGAAACAAAAGCAAAAATGGACAAATAGAATCATATCATGTTAAAAAGCATCTGTGGAATAAAGAAAATAATCAAGGTGAAAGACAACCAACAGCATGGGAGAAGATATTTGCAAACTCTCCAAATGAAAAGGAATTAATAACCAAAATTTATAAGGAGCTGAAACAACTCTATAGGAAAAAAATCTAATGATCTGATTTAAAAATGGGTAAAAGAAAAAAATAAAAATGGGTAAAAGATTTGGATAGATATTTCTCAAAAGAAAACATAAAAATAACAAACAGACTTATGAAAAGCACCATTGATCATCAGAGAAATGCAAATCAAAACTCCAATGATACATCATCCCACCCCAATTAAAATGACTTTTATCCAAATGATAGGCAATAACCAGTGCTGGTGAGGATGCAGAGAAAAGGAAACCTTCATACACTGTTGGGAATGTAAATTAGTACAACCACTATGAAGAACAGTTTGGAGCCTTCTCAAAAAAACTAAAGATAAAGCTACCATATAATCCAGCAATTCCACTTCGGGGTATGTAGCCAGAAGAAAGAAAATCAGTATATTGAAGAGACATCTGCACTCCCATATTTTTTTGCAGCACTGTTTACGTCAGCTAAGATTTGGAAGCAATCTAAGTGTCCATCAACAGATGAATGGATAAAAAAAATATGGTACATATACACAATGCAGTATTATTCAGCCATAAGAAAGACTGAGATTCTGTCATTTGCAACAACACGGATGGAATGGGAGATCATTACATTAAGCAAAATAAGCCAGCCACAGAAAGACAAATATCACATGTTTTCATGTATTTGTGGAATCTAAAAATAAAAACAATTGAACTTATGAGCATAGAGAGTAGAAAGTTGATTACCAGAAGCTGGAAGGGTAGTGGAGGGTTGCAGAAGGAGGTGGGAATGGTTAATAGGTACAAAAAGTTAGTTAGAATGAATGAATAAGACCTAGTATTTGACAGCACAGCAGGTGACTATAGTCAAAATAATGTAATTGCACATTAAAAAATAACTAAAAGGGGATAATTTGATTATAACACAAAGGGTAAATGCTTGAGGGTATAAATATCCTATTTTTTCATGATGTGGTTATTATACGTTGCATGCCTGTATCAATATATCCCATGTATCTCATAAGTGCATTCATTATTTGTGATAACACCAAAATTAAAAGTTAAAAAGCATCTCATACTTTTCTCTGTTGTTATACATATTCTCCAACTAAAAATAATGGTGGGATTATGGATCAAAAGATTACAAGGCAAAAGATTACAGGTACCATGTCTTTAAAACTTTCAAAATATGTGTAAATACTTGCTAATATGAGTATATGTCAACACTATTTACTTCTTTCACTGGATGTTAGGGAAACAAGGAACAGGGTGGATCTTTCTTCTGAGTAAAGGAAAATAGTTTCACTAAATTCTTGTCTTTATTTCAGAAAATGCCTGCCCTTCAAGGCAGATGAGAGAGTATTTTTTTAATATATTTTAAGTCTAATTTTCCCCTTTTAAGTCAAATTCTTCTTTTCTCTTTGGGTGACATTACTGATTATTATTATCTCCAATGGAAGATAGCTACATATATGAATGGAGGGAAAGAGAAGTCGTTTGGAAATGAAAGACTAACAGAAAAAGAACTTATATATTATTTGAACCCAATTCATTTTTACTTTGATTCCTAGTTATGAATTCTAATTCTACCCAACCTTAGTTTTAAGAGTCTTGGCAAAGAATTGTAACACAGGCAATTCTGGCTTCCTGTATGCCATTCAACCTGCTGTCCATTCTGCAAGCCATCTTTCTTAATTATAAATCCGACTATAAATAATGCCCCTGTTTAATAATATTCTAAAATAATTTACACTGTCCCCAGGACAAATAATTACTCCTATATATTTCTTCAGTACATCTAATCTTTTCAAACCATACTTCAACTTTTACATTGCAACCATACAATTTTTTTAATTCCCAAATGTGTCTTATCGTTTTGCACTCTCAATTTTGGTACGTGATTTTTCCTCCCCCTTCTAAAATTCTCTTTTTGATATAACAAATTTATCATAATGAAAGCATGCACACTTACATGCAAACATAAGTCTGTGTTCTGTTTTCCTGTCAATTTTTAACACCGTTAATAATTCAAATTAAACTCCTATTTTTCATTGTACCACCACTAGTCTCTAAATTGCTGGGAGTTCTCACTCCACTGATGCCTGCACAACCCTGGAAGTATAAATTTGGAAGGTGAGGGGAAAGAGGCTGACTTAAGGCTGCCAGTGATACTCCCTTCACTGTTTCGAAAAGTCACATAAGTGATCGCTTTTCTTCTGTCTCCAGTTCTGTTCATGTGTCAATTGGGGTATTGTTTATCTATCACACTCACTTGGGTTTTTTTGTTTGTTAAATGTACAAAAGACTGATACTTAAATCACTTTTGAATAATAAATATAGGTTTGCCACTAAAATTAAACAATAGAAAAGTTTGTAAAGTGGAAAGGGATTATCCACACTCTTTAATTTGACACAAGGTAACCCCAATTATATGTTTAGCTTGCATCTTTCTGAATTTTTTCTATGCTTTTGTAAAACACTTAATACATTACCGATTTTATTGATTTCCTTAATCTTTGGCTTCCTAGTATCCTTGACCTTTGCTTCAACCCTGAACCAGTCTTATGACTTGGTTTTGGCCAACATAATGCAGTAGAAGGACCTCGTGCAGTTCCCAGCTCAGGCTTTACAAAGCCTGGTGCTCTTCTTCCTTGTGGACACCTGAACCTAAATGAGGACGAGCCTGAGCCACATTGCTGGCTAATAAGACACATCATGTGGAAAAGAGCCCAACTGCCCCAGCCAAGGTCATTCTAGACCAGCCACGTGCTTTCCAAACATATGAGAGATCCCAGCCTTTCAGTAAAGATGCCTACCCCATGCACAGGTGATCTCAGACACATGGATAATCTCAGCAGAGTCAAGACCTACCTAGCTAACTGGTAACCTTGTGAACAATAGCAAATGCTTATTGTGTCAAACTACTGAGGTTTTGGGTGTTTTGATACCCAGAAATAAATAACTGGCAGACACATATTTACCTATACCTTTTTTCCTTATAGCACCAGTATCATATAATTATATTATCAACAATTTGCTCCATTTGTTTAATTTTTGCTTCACAACATAGGACAAACCCTTTAAAAATTCAGCACATTAAAATTCAATACTATCTGATTTTTAGAAATCTATAAATTATTAAAAGCGTCAATTCAATATAATTTTAAATGTTTTGTCAAAGTAATACATTCATGAGACAGTCCATAGTACAGAAAAGAATACAATAAAAATCATATTTCCCAGTACAACTCTCCCCACCTTTAGTCCCACATACTAGATGTAATTTCCTTCAATTATTTTTGTTTTGTTTTGTTTGGCAGTAACATTTGGAATTCTCAATGACTATTATAGCTCTGTGTTTCCTGAAATATGGAACATAAACAATGCCATTGACTACCTCATATGAAAAATGAGATGCAGCTCACTTACATAGCCACATATCTGGTCTATTCTACTTAATATTTGATGATGTCATGATGTTCAAACTTTTTATTGATTAATTGTGAAACCATAAATAATATATTTAACCCTAATTTCTTCTTTCATCAATGTTGCTCAGTAGCTAAAATTTTCTCTATGTAAGTTGATTAATGTTGCCCTCATACCTTCTCACTTTCAATTATATCATTATATTTTTGCAATTTTTATCGTAGTAAAATGCCATAACAAAATTACAAGCTTAACAATTTTAAGTGTACAGCCAAATAGTATTAAATACATTCATAATTTTGCACAAAAATCACCCATCTACCTCCAGAATTCTTTCTATCTTGTAAATCTGAAACTTTATAACCATTAAATGACTCTTCATTTTCTCCTGCCCTAGCACCTGGCAATCACCATTCTACTTTCTGTCTCTGTGAATCTGATAATCTAGGTACCTCATATAAGTGTGATCATATTGTATTTTTGTGTGTGTGAATGGCTTATTTTACCTGGCATAATGTCCTCAAAGTTCCTCTATATTTTAGCATATGTCAGAACTTCCCTCCTTTCTATGCTAAATTGTATTTTATTATATCTATATACGATATTTAACTTATCCATTTTTCAGTCCATGGATACTTTTGTTGCTTCCACATTTTAGATATCATGAACAACGTTGCCATGAACATGGGTGTATAAATGTATCTTTGAGACCCTGCTTTCAATTATTTTAGGGATGTACCCAAAGGTGGAGTTTCTGGATCCTATGATAATTCTAGCTTTAATTTTGTGAGGAACTTCCATACTGTTTTCCACAGTGGTGCCATTTGACATTCTCACCAACAGAGCACAGGGTTCCGATTATTCCACATCCCTGCAAACACCTGTTATTTTCCGTTTGTTTGTATATTTTGATGGGAGTCATTCTAATGGGTATGAGGTGGTATCTTATACTTTTAAACACTATCTTCTTTCATTCTATTGCTGGCGGTAAGTCACAGCCAGTCGTCTTCATCAGCCAGGTACAGATGTTACATGAGCCATAAAACTCGAAAATCCAGTTAGTTTCTTCCACTTCATTTTCACTCGTCCACCATTTTCATTGAAATTATATTGTCTATTAGAGAATCTAAAAAGATACAGTTCATACAATCTAAAAAGATATAGTCTTTACTTTTATCGAAATACCAAATGTTGACTATGCAAGCTATACTGGTAAATGTGCTCTTTGTTGTTGACAGAGGAGGACTGGGCTGCCTGTGGTTTCCTGCAGAAGAGAGAAAGGACAGAAGGTCAAGATGGTTACCCCTCACTGCCTTCATCCCATCCTTCATTATGATTCTTCTTCCATCTTCTGCCATATGCTTTTGCCATTTCCCTCGACTTCCATCTGTGACCTCTGTGTCTATTTAGCAAAAAGTACTCAGGAATATCTTTGTAAAACCTAAGTTAAATTATGTCACTTCTCTTTTCCAAAGAACTGGAAGGGTTTCCTATCTACTCAGATAATTTTTTTTTAAAGATTTACCATGTGATGTTCAAGCACATTGTGATGAGGCTCCTCACTGTTTCTCCTAATTTGTCTCTGTCATTTCCCTCACTTGCATTCTCTTTTGGTCACACTATCTCATTGTAGTTCTTTTTAAACATGTTCAGCATATTTCTGCCCCAGGGCATTTGCACTTGTATTCTGTGCTGGAACACCTCTCCTGCATAAGAACCACATGATTCACTCTCCAACTCTGTCCATTCTTTATTCCAATTTCATTATTTCAAGGAAGGTTTTCCTGAATAAAGTACCTATAGTTGAGCATGTATTTTCTACAGTCCAATAACTGTGGCTGAATGTCAGTAATGAGACAGCCAAGTAAAAAGGGCTCCCTGGCAGAACCTCCCACCAGCCTGTGCACTGGGAAAAATGCTCACTGGGGTGGAGCCTTGGGAAGTTCATGCCATTTGCAGCAGGGAGAAGCCTGGCCTCTCCTCTTCCTGGGTGGTACCTGGTATTCAATCTGCGAGGCAGGAAGGGCATTAGCAGAGCTCTGGCTCTGAGAATGGTCTGTTTCCCATTTTTTTCCTTTTCACACAATAAACCCTGCCCTCCTCACCTTTCAGATTGTCTGTGAGCCTAATTTCTCATGGTCGTGTGACAAGGACCCCATCTTTAGCTGAACTAAGGAGAAAGTCAACAACAGTAATGTGATATGTGCACTCAGGACCAAAGCCCTGCTTTCCCCATAGATAGCTCCTGTGTTTACTCTGTTTTGTTCAAGGTCTGATGCAATGTTTGGTAACCAAGTGTGGCAGGTGGGAGAGAAACAGAGAGAGAGACAAAGAGAGGGAGTGTATGAGAGATAAATGAATATAATTAATAATGGTAATATTTGTACATTATTATTTTAATAATTACTAACCTAGGACTTTCATTATGTATTACATTTTGCTGCAATTTTCCTTACTCCTTGATTGATTGTATAGTTGGGGGAAACTAAATGCATATAAGTAGAATAAAAAAGAGCAAATAAATACTCACCAGACTACATCAATAAAGAACACTAACTTGACCATACAAGCAGTCAGCTGTCATTGGTCATTGAACTTCATCACCAATATAGCTCTTTAATTTATTTCGCCCTCCAACAACTCTCAACACTTACATTTTCAATTGCCAGGAAAGAGGTAGAAATCTCTTGTCAAGGTTGCTCGTTCTATGGTGGGCATCTGGGCTTTAGCCTGTGGAACTTCAAATGATTTCTGTACCTAAAAGAAAAAACAGTAAATGAGATATGAGGGATTTTGGATCCTCAGAAAGCATCTTACACCATGAACCAGGAAATGCCTGAATGAAGAGAGCTTCCAGGGTTGATAGGACCAAGCCCATGGATATTCCAACTCCTTAAAACTGCTACTCTACCTCTTAGAATTGACACCCCATGTCATACTGTACACTTTACATCAAAATAAACACTGCATGCCTAGTCAAGGCTTTTCAACCTCCATTTTCTCTATTTTCCATTTTTGACCTACAGATGTGGAAATCAATTAAATATCCTTTGGGATATGCTCATGAGAACCAGATATGGAAGACTTAGTACTTTCAACCCCCACCAATGCTGATTCTTCAATTTAAGGAGAATTAAATCCCAGAATCTTGCTTTAAGGCCTGAACATTGAACAACTTTCATGCCCACACCACCACGCTGACCTCTGAAATCTTATGCATGGACTGATCAATGAGATCCTGCTTACCGTAAATCCAATATTTCTAGTTCTTTTTCCAGGAATACCCTCAAAAGTCCAATGTATAATTCCTAATCATCCAAAAGGATTTACCTTCCCAGTTCTCTATTCACAGAAACCCCATCTCAATTTGTGGTACAATCTTCTTTAAACACCAGTGGTATATCTTCCTTTTCCCACAAGAGTTTTGCTGTTCTCTATAATTTTTAATTTAGAAACAACCACACTTTCCTGTGTTAATACCAATCCTTTTTCCCTCAAAAAGAGAAGGAACATTTATCTATTCATTTATGCATCTATTTATTCAATATATATTAATTGAATGTCTGCTATATGTCAGGCATATTGAGGTGCTGAGCAAATCCCCGCCATCCTGAAGTCTGCATATTAGTGAGTACATACAGGTAAAAAACAGACACTAAATAAACTATTAATATATGCTTAATGGGAGGAGGTAAGAACTGTGGAGAAAATAAAGTAGGAAGGATGGGGAATAAGGAATGTCCCAAGTTGGGCAAGGAGTAGCAAACCTTCCCTTCTGCCCTTTCCCGTGGAAAGAGTGATTTTTTTTATTCCCTCTTACGTGCCTTTATGAATTCTACCACAATCTGTAATTGCACAGTTTTTTGTTAACCCATATTTCCAGTATCCATATCTCTCACAAAAGTGTGAGTCCTAGGTAGTCTTAAGCCATGCAAGCCTCATTTACCCTTTTGTCATCAGGATGAAGCCCCTCACCTCCATCCAGTTTTTATTCATTTAGTAAATTAATCAAAATTATTTTAAAATATTTTCTATTCTCTGAATTTTAATAACTTATAACCCAAAACAGGAAGCTTATAGCTGATATTATTTTGTTTTACTTTGCTCTTCTTCTGGGATATATTGACATTTTCTTTCTCTAAACCAGATTTTAAACACCTGAATGACAGAAATCAGGTGCCATACTACTTTTGCTTGCCTGAAGAAGTGTGTCATTTTTATTCAATTAGTGAATAATGATAAATTCTTTCTGAGCAAATAAATAAATGACTAGAAAAGGAAATGGAAGCTTACCTTCCGAAATATTTCCATTAGGTGGCAGCAGCAAGAATATTTCTGGAAGCATGTGATGAGTTCCATGATGAAGATGGAGCCCCTTGTGCGGTCTCTCCAGGACACGTTATCTATGATGATACAGCCTGGTATGCCTTGGGCTACGACTTTCACTGTGTTTTTGTTTATACTTTTGTTTTTCCATAGCTTGGGAATTTACTTGATAGATTTATGAAAATCCCTTATAACCTAACATTTACTTAGGTTTCACACAGAGGAAACAGAAAAGCTGGCAAAGGTTGAACAAAAAACACAGTTTGTAAGCATTGTAAGAGATTGCATAGTGATTGTATTTTGATTCTTGGAACTGACTTCTTATTATAGGCCTCATGTTCATTCACTTTGCTTAGAAAAGGGGATTTGAGAAATAACTGGAATTGTTCCACTTTACAAAGGAAAGAATAGAAGCTCAGAAGGATGAATAAACTTTTAGGTTCAGTGAGGAAGCAACAAAAAACTGCCGTCGGGCTCCAAGATTGTTTACAGATTGCACCATGATGTCTTCACCATATAATAAACAAAATAGATGAACACATCCAAAGTTTCAGTTATAGAAGATTAAAATATCATAGAAAAATACTGTATAATATGGTGCCAATAGTAAATAATACTGTCTTATATACTTAAAAATTTGCAAAGAGAGTAGATCTTATGTAAATTATCCTTATCACACCCCTGCAGAATGATGATAATAATAAATAGAGAGCTGGAGGAATCTTTTGGAGGAGAGATGTTTACAGCGTACATTTGGGTGATGATTTTAGGGATGTGTACTAATCTCCAAAATTTTTGACTTGCATACATTAAATATGTACAGTTTTCATATGTCAGCTATGCTTCCATAAAGTGGTTTAAAAATAAGACTTGAAAATTTACAACTTGGAAAGAGTAAAATATAAAGCCCTTTAGGATGATTACCTAGAGGTGAAATACAAACGACTGTTTCCTGTAATTAGACCTAATTAGCCCTACCCTAACATTTCTTACTTTTTTTAAAGTGCATTCACATTTTTATCTGGACAGTTAATAACATTGCTTTTTGTAGGATCAAGTGGGATATATGTAGAAGAGGGCTTGAAGTTGATCATTTGGAAAGACAGCCAGTACTGGGATCCATAAAACTTCTATTCAAAATGTTAAATGGATTTATTAAAAAAACAGCATCCATCATTTATGTTTACATGGTGTGTGGAGAATGGGATTCCTTGTATTGTATTGCTTTAATATTTGGTGTGCCTTAGACTGTAAAGTGTAACACTTGTAATAAAAGTACAATTTTTTAAAATGTGTGCGTGGGAGGGGGAAGGAATCTGTTCTCACAGCACACATAAGATCATGCAAAATATATAGAGAGCACACACCATTCTCTCAGCTCATTGTTGCATAGGGCCTATCTTGATTTCATAGAATCATTCAAAGGTGGCCTCAGCACCCCCAAATTTTTGACTTTTACTAAAAGACACATACGTGGTGTTGAAGAACAGAAAGCAATGAAGTCCTTCTCCTTGTGGATCTTGCGAACAGAATCTGCCTCCAGGTTCTCAGATGACTGTGAAGAGATGACTGCCAAGGATGCTGGAGAGTCTCTGACCCAGAGTTCCCCATGTTTTTCTGTAGAGACATCAACTTTCTTTTTTTTTTTTTATGTTACTTTAAGTTCCAGAATAGAAATGCGGAACGTGTAGGTTTGTTACATAGTTATGCGTGTACCATTGTGGTTTGCTGCACCTATCAACCTATCATATAGGTTTTAAGCCCACATGCATTAAGTATTTGTCTTAAGGCTCTCCTTCCCCTTGTCCCCCACCCCCCGACTGGCCCCAGTGTGTGATATTCCCCTCCCTGTGTCCATGTATTCTCATTGTTCAACCCTCACTTACAAGTGAGAACATGTGGTGTTTGGTTTTCTGTTCCTGTGTTAATTTGCTGAGGATGATAGCTTACAGCTTCATTCATGTCCCTGCAAAGGACATGGTCTCATTCCTTTTTAGGGCTACACAGTATTCCATGAGATATATGTACCACATTTTCTTTGTCCAGTCTATCATTGATGGGCATTTGGGTTGGATCAAGAGACATCAACTTTTTATACACTGATGTGTCTCACTTAGCATGGCTACCACAATTGCCCACCTTGTTATTTTTCAGTGTTCTTTCTAACTAATTTCATACATACATACAGAGCCACACACATGCAAACACACACACACATTTTGCTTTGTCTCTAGTGTCATTCAACAATGTGTAAATTAATAGTGAATTTATCATGTCGTTACCAGTTTTCAGTTAAATTATTGCTGCTTTCTTAAAAATACAAAACAAAACATACATCCCAATAGTCATGAGGTAATTGGAAGTCAGGAATAAAAAGAGGGAGAGAGAAGATTGACTTAAATCCCCTCAAGTTTCCTTAACTCCCAACTCATTTTCTCTTCAATAATTATGAATAAATAGGGTGCTTGTATCACATAATAACTTCAGTTTCAAGTGCAAATTCTTCAGAAACCACATCATGTCAACATGTCTGTAAATCATTTACAAATCAAGCTATCATGTACATGATTCCATTTCAAAGTTTGAATATTTCTGTTTAACTTTGATTTAGGGATTCTGATGATCTCCTTCACCACTTACTGCGGATAAAATTGTACAGAAATTTCTCCACTGATGAGACAATTTCTTATTATATCAGCCCCTTAGGTAGAGTTTCTTCATAATTCAATGTACTTTATTTGCACTGGATGAGGTCTAACATTGTTTCCCCTAAATATAAACCAAACATCACAATCCTCTGCATACACCTTCAAAACTGTTAGATGTTCAGCCTCAGCACTCACCACCTCTGCAGGCCTGGACAATGATGACCTTGGGTTTGTCCTTTAGACTGACGCAGTTGTGGCTGTTGAATATTTGGAAGATGGTGTCATAAAGCAGCACATCTGGTTTTTTCTCATCATGCACAGTTCCGCAGATTCCCTCCAGGATGCCATGAGACATGAGTACCAAGAACGTGCTGTCGGAGGACTTGTGCTCTGGTCGGGCAGCAAATGCCCTCAGCGCTGACTCCATATCCTGGAAAAGAGCAATGTCTAACTTCAGTCGGAGAAGCATCACAATTAATGGGACCTCCTAGATTTACCATGAGCGAAACAAGAAACATATGTAACATCCGGGTCGTGGTGCTTCACATAGCACTTACTCAGTCATGACAGCTGTTTTATGTTTTTTTGTTTTGTTTTGTTTTTTCCTTTGTAATGGGGCTGTGGGTTCCTACTTTTTCTCCCTGCTGACACACCATACACTGACTTCTTAATATATTGTATATTTTTATATGTTACTTATATTACTTTTTTTATCTCAATCTTTTCTCTCCTTTCCTAAGAAGAGTCATGTGTTATAAACGCATCACACCACTGTCCTTGTAAAACCCAACGTACGTTGCTTAGAATAAAATCAATCTTCTGGCCTGACCATACTCATCCTTACACTATGTCTATTCTGCTTCAATCTCTAGTCACACTGATCTTCTCTTGTGCCTCACATGTGCCAGTTTCATTTTCAGCTCAGCTCTTTCACAGGTAGCTGCCCCTACTGGGAAGGCGCTGCATTCGCATCTTCCCAGAGCCATCCCATTCCTTCCCGTAGTGCCGTCCAACTCCTGTGTTCTCTCCCCACAGAGGCTTTTCTGGACCAACCCAAAAACATCGCACCACATCCAACATTGTCTCTCATGTTTCCTTTTTGCTTACTTTGGATTCTCTTGTTATTCTTATACAGACACATACACACACTCATTATCTGAAATTGTCCGGTTTTGATTATATTGTGAGATTTTATCTCCACTCTAACCTAGATCCTTGTAAATTTGAAGCTTCTTGTATCATTTACAGATTTATTCACAGTATCAGGAAAAGCTCTTGGCCTCAAAGTTTGGATTTAATATTTGTTTTAAGAGTGCACTCCTGGGCCGGGTGCGGTGGCTCATGCCTCTAATTCCAGCACTTTGGGAGGCCAAGGCAGGCAGATCATGAGGTCAGGAGATCGAGACCATCCTGGCTAACAAAGGTGAAACCCCATCTCTGTTAAAAAGAGAGAAAATTAGCCGGGCGTGGTGGCACGCTCCTGTAGCCCCAGCTACTCGATAGGGCAGGAGAATCGCTTATGGAAGGTGAATGTTGCAGGGAGCCGAGATCACGCCACTGCACTCCAGCCTGGGCAACAGAGTGAGACTTGGTCTCAAAAAAAAATAAAAATAAAAATAGAGTGCCTCCTGCCTAAAACACATTACTCTGTGATTTTATGTGGAATCTTGGGGCTACATCCCAATCACCTGATCTTATTGGAACTCAATAACAATTGTGAAAATACATGCCAATCATATTTTGTCTAGTTTTGTGGAGTTGAGGGTATTTGAGGCTCAAAAGAGACACTGATTTATGTGTTCAATAATTTCATTTGCTAGTGCATGTGCGCATGTACACACACACACACACACGCACACGAACCCAGAGGTTGTTAAACCTTGTTGAACTTCTGTAAAGCTAACTAATTATTAGAAGAATATGTGTTGCCTATGGATGAGTGTGAGATGGCTTAGGGGTTCTTACGCTGGCTGTGAGATTCTTTTCTTCAACCACGGTGTAGTCCAGGCCCTGAAGCAGCCCTTTCATCCCCAGGATGTCAAACTGAGCCCCATCCCTTGCAGGCAGATGATCAAACTCTGTATTGCATATGATGAGAGCCAGGCGTGTGCGGTCCTCTCTCTTTTTTATTGGATAGATCTGCAGGAGATGGAGATGAAGCAATTTTGATTACCCGAGTCTCTTTTCTACCTGCATATGCCTCACAATTTTGCTTTTTTAAGACCTCATGCAGCTGCCCCCTTCCCTATCCTCTATCAGAAGACACTGCCTTCCTTTCTCTCAAGAGCCCAGAGCAAGAACCAGGACATATCTGGAATGATTATTCAACCTTCTTGTCTCTCTAGAGCCCAGAGCAAGAACCGGGACATATCTGGAATGATCACTCAAGAATCTTGAGGAAACTAGAATAATTCCTACCCCTTTCCTTCTCCTTTTTCTTCTCCACCTACACAAACATTTCTTATATTCAGGTTCAAATCAAATTTCATATAAACCAAGAGGTGTTGTCATCGGCTCCAGTAAAAATAAATATAGCAAATTTTCTTTGCCCTCCATATTATGATTATTTTGGTACTATTTTAAAAACATAAACTTACAATGATTTTCAAGATTTAATTATACTTTTCAAATATATTTTATGTCTAGGCTTTTCAACTGAGTACAAACAATTACTACTCAGCCATGTTATAAACATTTTATTTTGTGGCTATATCTGAAATTGTAATAAATCCCAAATAGATACAAAAATCAATAAATGATAAAAAAGAGGAAGCTACATTTTATCATGGATTGAATGAGCATTGGTATCTGTTTGAAGCCATATAAACCCTTGCCTGCTGAAAGCATCTATCATAAAGGTTACCACTGTCACCACCCCCTCATCATTTAGTGCTTTAAGTATTTGTGCATTTATGGCTGGCACTGTGGTTCCCGCCTGTAATCCCAGTGCTTTGGGAGGCCAAGGCTGTGGATCTCATGAAGATAGGATTTGGAGAACAGACTGGGCAACATAGGGAGACTATATCTCTACAAAAATTTAAAAAAAAAAATCAGCCTGGCAAGGTAGTGTGCATCTGTAGTCCTAACTACTTGGGAGGCTGAGGCTGAGGCTGGAGAATCTCTGAGCCCATGTGTTCACGATAGCAGTCAGCTATGATCACACCATGGCACTCCAGGCTGGGCAACAGAGCAAGACCCCATTTTTAAAAATGTGCATTGCATTTAATGAAAGCAGTTGTTTCTCTCTTTTTCCCCATTTCATACAAAGAGCACAGCACCTCATCATGATTTTTTTTACACAGTCTCAGGAATTCTTCACGAGGACAAAGTTTGAGTGTATTTGTAGATTCTGCTGACTCAGGTGGTCCAGCCTCGATTTGCAGAAGAGCTGTGGGATATCACAAAATATAAATTACGGTTTCTGCCTCTGTGACCCAATTTATTACCTAAGAACCTTGAGAGTGAGAGAGAGAGAAATCCTAGGAAAAAGACTCTTTGTATGTAGGGGTTATAGCTGTACCTAATTTCCGACTTAAGGAGATGTGTTGTGAGAATTCCCTGATAGAGAAAGCAGACTCCCACAACCCCACCAAGAAGAAAATGATTCCGATTATTCTGGAGAAAAAATCTTGATGATTTAAAGTTAAATTTGGCTTTTCTATATTCAGAAAAACAGTTTGATTTTTCCAGTGGTTTTACACTAGGGTACTCATTCATTTATTTGGACTTTCTGCTGTGTCTGGGCAAGAGTGTGCTAAATAAATACTTGTCAGAGTGCTATTTGAAATACAATGTGAGTTCCATGTGCAATGTTAAATTTTCTAATATCACATTTACAAAAGGTAAAAATAATTGTAATAATATATTTATTTAACGTAATATATTCAAAATATTATTATTTCAACATGTGTCACTAGCCACAAGTTATGTCTGGTGGCTACAAAAGTGGATGGGACAACATCCCATTTTGGATTGATAGTCCCCTCCTAGTTCACACCACATACAGATACATGTATACAACAAACGCTTAATAGAATATTGAATTCTGTACCATCCTGGTATTTTTTAAGCAACTTTTATGTGAATTAGTAATTATTCTAGAAGAAATAGGCTTCAGTTATCTTTCAACAAATTGTGAAATCACCTATATATGAAGAAAGGTTGTCTAGTGACAACACAGTACACAATAGTACTGTGTCCAAAGTCAAAGGGACAAATATTTGTATGAGATTCTGACATAACTCTGGACATCTTGTCTCTAAACTGCTGGACAGCCAACACTGTCCAACTCATGTTTTATAATGTGAGGAAATAATACATCTCTTTTGGATAAGTTTGCTTCTGAGTAATTCTGATCTATCCCCTTGTGAAATGTAATATTGATCTCTTTTGACCGATATTGTGCAAAAAACTGGGAGATTATTGAGCCCTCCTTCTGGAAAAGAAAAAGGAATTTACGTATACAAATTCGAAGAAGAATTTAGTAAGATCTAATAACAAGATTTCTTTTCATGAAAGAAATGAACAAGCAAACTTTTATGTTTGGTTACGTGACCCAACCCAGACATAGGAATCATGAGTAAAGTAATATTGTTCTGTATAAAATTTATATTGTTTTTAAATATTTCATGTATTTTTTATGTTTCAATCAATTGTTTCTGTTCATTTTTAATAATATTTTAAAGTAAATGTCTTACTAAAGTGTATGATAAAAGCATGAGTTCTGGGAATGCAATAAGTTCTAAGTGTGTAAGGAAACCATACCTTCTAAGCATCTCTTTTTTCATAGATTAAACAGTGACAGATGCTTTTTCTTCTCATTTCAGAAAAGTCTGCCAATGTGAAGACATCCAGGGTCCTGGGATATTCCTGGTCTGAGGGTATGTTTTCCTGTTTAAAGGTCTGGAGAACTTCCAACTTAACAGTCATCTCTTAATGATTTTTATGTGTCTGTGTGTAGAACAGGTGTTTTCCAGTAAAATTAGAAATTAGACAGAAATTCTATCTTATATTCAGTGGTTGAATTAGTACAAAAATATTATTTTATTACAAAATAATAAATATTATAGTGCAGTCTGCTTCCAAAGAGAGTTTCTATTAGCCTGGCAGTGCAACAAGAAGTAATGTGGAAATCAGCAGTTTAGATAAAAATTTCAATTTGAGACTTATCTGTTGTCTAATGAAACAGGAGTCTCTCAGGAATCTGCTCAGGAATCTCTTTACATTGACACAACAAGAAAGAGAGTAGTGGAGTGGTACAGGATCAGTAAAGCAATTTCCTACAGCACGTAGGGACTTACGTGGTTATCTCCTGACTAAATCAGATCATTGGTATACAGTGTGTATATATATATGTGTGTGTGTGTGTGTGTATATATATATGTAAACAGTTTGTTAAATAACAAACGAATAGCTAGGATTCTTCTTATCCTGCACTCCAGAATCCAATGCTCTGCTGGAAACCCTCAGAATTATAACCATATCCAAAGGCCTAGCCAAGGCCTGTACCTCTTCTCATAGCCCAGCCCACCCAGCTTCCTGGTCTGCTGGGCCAGTGTACTCAAAGTATTCTGGGATCGATCATTCTAGAGAAACCAAATGCAGATAGAGTGCAGAGAGCCACTGGACCCCTCCTGCAGGGATCTGCAGCTGCCTCCTTCTTGCCACAGCCTCTGCTGATCAGATAGGCTAATTCAGTTTAGAGTTTAGTGCTCATCATATATGATATCTGGGATTGCTAAAATCATTTTGAAGCCCTTATTGCTACAAATATGATTCCTATTTGTTGCATTATCTCTGATTTTTAAAAACCGATATTTTTTCCTCATGCCATTCCAGGTTTGAGGAAAAGGAAAATACTTGCAAAAGACCAGTTTAAATACTAATAAGAATGCATCCTTGCCTAAAATCTTGGACAACTATACTAGCATGTGGTTGCTGTTGAGGGGAAACTTTCCCCGTAGAGAAGGGGAGTTTATTTTGTGTAGTGAGGTTTGAACAATTTATGTTGCTTTATGTTCATGATTGTATATGATTATTGGTAAGCTGTAGTAGTTCAGGGCTGAAGATTTCAGTTTAAAGTCTATGGCAAAATGAGTCCTTCCCTGAAAAACATGAATCTGAGAACATTTAGGCTCTAATAATACTGATAATTCAATCTATGTCAAAAGTTTTGAAATGTTATAAAATTTAAACATTTTATAGTAGTTCCCTGATCATAATTTTGTAACTCACAGAAATGAGTCAGCATTGGAAAATTCTAATTTGTAGCACCCAAATAATAATTAAGAAAGCACTCTTTATTGCATGCATATACTTCATTTGTTTATTCATCACACATTAATTAGGTATCTGCTATGTGCCAGGATCTCCATTAATTACTCTTATTAATTGGTGAAGAAACCAGTTACATTCTGGTAGCAGAAACTTGGTGCATGTTACTTCTTTTTACTGAAGCGGAAAAGGGTTAAAAGTGGAGCACGTTTATTCTGGAAAATAAAGTGTTTAATTTTAGCTGTATTCATTTTGTGATGCCAGTGAAACACTGGAGCAGAATTGTTTTATATGCCGCTAGAGCTAAATGAGTCTGGAGCTCAGATGAGAGAGTTCTGAATGAGAGCTGGTATCTTGGAAGTTGTTGGCATGTGGTGCCTGGCATTACAATGTTTCTAGCTGTAGACAGTCTTGTGAGAAAGTGCTGGAATTGCCCACATTTCACAGGTGGTAAGACTGATGACTAGGGAGAATGGAAGGTCAAGAAACTTGCATGAAGCTGCATAGTTCACATGTGACAGAATCTAAGTTTAGGTTTAGGTATCTCCTACTAAAAAAATCTCCCTTGTTAACTATTTCTGTGCACTGTCTAAACACAAGGACACAGTTTTTTGGCTAATTGGAAATTTTATCCCATCCCATAAAAGACAAGGTGGTCTCTAACAGGACAATGACATGTTTACTGAAAATGAGAGTTTAGAAATGAAAGTGTAGGTGGATCACAGATAACACTGCATGGGCCTTGGAGTTGAATATATTCTGGAAAATTTAACATATTTATTGTGTTAGATGCAGCCTTACGTTTTACACTGGTGATCTTTTGGTCCATATCGAGAAGTGTTTGGATAAAGATTTGATGAGCCTCGCGATTCTTTCGCACAGAGTCTACCAAGATCAGGGCCTTGTCTTCAATTTTGGCATTATAATATTTTTTCTTTTCCTCTTCCTTCAATGTCACAACATCGTGTTTTGCCAAATGATTAAAAACACCATGAAGAACATCTTTGCCCAGGTATTCCAACATCTTAATTGTTTTTTTTTTGTGGTTGTCTTCTGTCAGAAATAGAAAGACTCCTTTAACTATGGGCACAGCTTAAAGAGTTCTGCCTTCACCTAAGACGTAACTCTGTAATATGAAACTCCTCTAAAAATACATTCTATTTTACCATGTCTCCAGCGAATAACACACATCTTTTTTTGCAACTGCAGAATTCTCTCACCTATGAAATTCATACCAGACTGTGCTTAGCAATTCATTTCCTCTTAAATTTGTTTTTATAGCTTTTCTTCTTCCTTCTGTGGCATTGGGAATAATGCTAACTTCCTGGTCACCTGCTGTTTTCATATTTCTCTTTCTCTTGCTCACAGCTCATGATGATGATAATTTACCTGAAATGGACACTCCCAGGACAGTCCATGCTCTTGTCTAGACTGTAAATACTACTAGACTATACAATCTTGCCTCTTTGCTGTATTTAGTTTCCTTGGGGAAAGCACTATATCTTTGAATTTGCATTTTTAGCACACATCCTATACCCACATCTTTGTGCTCATTAACATCTTTGTGCTCAAACTTAAAAGTACTTAGCATGCTTGCTAAATACATGACTTAATGAACAAATGGATGACTGCATCCAGAGTCCTAATTTTTTCGCATCTTTTCCTCAATCAAAATTTGAAATTGAAAATAATATGATAACTAATCTAGCATGGTGAATTTATGTGACATCAGGTTAATCACTACACCTTAGCATAATTTGAATTTTTATTGGAAAATATAGATATCAAAGTGATAAGTTTTTGTGCCTGGCCCTCTTCTAATTACTGCCAGTCATTGGTAAAGCAACCAGTTGCATTCTGGTGGGAGAAATTTGATATATATTAGTTTCTTTTACTAAAATGGAAAGGGGTTAAAGTTGGAACAAATTTGTTTAGAAGAAAAAGTGTTTAATTTTTAGGTAATCATTAGTTTAACGAAGCCAATGAAACACTGGAGCAGAATTGTTAAAAATGCGTCTAAGAGCTAAATGAGTCTGGAGCTCAGAGGAGAGAGTTCTGGATGACAGTTAATATCTTGGGAGTTATTGGCATGTTGATGCCAGCCAACACAATGTTTCTAACCTTCCACAGTCTTGTGAGAAGGTACTGAAATTGTCCCCATTTCATAGATGGTAAGACTGATGATTAGGGAGCAAGAGAGGTTAAGACACATGCAGGAAGCCACACAGATTATTAATAACAGAATCTAGGTTTAGGTTTGAATATGTCTTACTACAAGCCTCTACTATTAATTATAGTGCACAATCTGAACCCAAGAACTCAGCCTTTTAGCTGATTGGAAACTGGATCCCACCCCACAAAAGACAAGGTAGTCCCTGAAAGAAAAATTATAGGTTTGGTGAAAATGATAATTTCATAAAGGAAGGAGGATAGGGGGATCACAGAAGTCACTGTGTGGGTCTTAGAATTGAACAGATTCTAAAAAATTGGAAATATCCATTGTAAAATATCCAGTCTTACTTTTTACACTGGTCGACTTTTGATCCGTATTAGGTAGGGTCTGGATAGATGTTTGTCCAGCCACGTTGTTCTTTAGCATGTGGTTTATCACCAAGTTATCCAATCCACTCTGAAGGATACATTTGAACACAGCTTCAAAATTCTTACGCCTTTTTTTTTTGCAGCTGTCTTCTATCAGAAATATAAAGACTCCTTCAACTATGGGCACAGCTTAAAGAGTTTTGCCCTTGCTTTAGACAAAGCTCTGTAATGTAAAACACCCTTGAAAATACATTCTGCCTTACCATGTCTTCAACAAATACGCATTATTTCTTTGTACCTGTAGCATTCTCTCACCCATCAAATTCCTACCAGGCTGTGTTAAACAATTCATTGCCACTTAAGTTTGTTTTTTATAGCTTGTCTTTTTCTTTTCTGCGGCATTGGGCCTAATGCTAAATTCCTGGTCATCCATTGTATTCAGATTTCTCTCTCTTGCTCAAACTCATGATGATCTACCTGAAATGTGTGCACCCAGGACAGTGCATTCTCTTGTCTAGACTGTAAATTATTCCTACTAGACTGCAGGATCTTTCTTTTTCTCTGTATTTAGCTTCGTTGGTGAATTAACTGTATCTTTGAATTTGCATTTTTTAACACACAAGCTATACCCAATTGTGCTAATTAGCAATTTTCTGCTCAAAATGCTTAAAAGTGCTTAATCTGCTTGCTGAATACATAAGTAAACATCCAACTTAATCATTAAGTGGATAAATGCATCTAGATACCTAATTCTTTAGCGCCTTTTCTCAAACCAAAATTTAGAATTGAAAATATTGAACAAATATTATGGTAGATTAATATGACACTGAGTTAATGTATTACTCGTTGGTATAATTCAGATTTTTACCAGGAGATATATATATATCCTGGTAAAGCAATATATATATATACACACACACACATATATATATATCAAAGTAATAAAAAATCATTTATTTCAATAAAAGAGATATGATTTAAGCAGGTTGTATGTGGAAAAGCCAGATATGTCCTCTCTTCTCAGTTAACTCTATAAAGATCATTATCTAGTTCATCTAAATATAAGGATAGCTTTCACACAAAATACAGTTTATAAAGAAAACATGTCAGGACATTGAACAAAATTTTGGCCCAGAAGCACCAGACTCATTTTCCAGGTTATCTTGAGTTCATATGCCAATAATGAACCAACCATTATGAGAAAGACACATGGAAGTTACAAAACAGGAGAAAAAGTTACATTTAATAAACGTAACATCTCCTATGTATTTTTTGTGATTAAAAAATGAATTCGTATAAAGCAATGACAATCATCATTATATCATATGAGTAATTATCATGATTATTATTAATAATATCAGTAATCATTATTATTATGATTTAATAAATCAGTAACTATCATTATTATTATACTCATATAATAAATCAGTAATTATCATTATTATACTGATATAATAAATCAGTAATTATCATTATTATATCATATCAGTAATTATCATTATTATTTACAAGTCTCTCTTCTAAGTACTTTACAAATAGTAGTATACTGGACCCTCACAATAAACCAGTAGAATATTTATTATTTTATCAATTTTATAAGTCATTTAAATAATAGGTTGCCCTAAATCACATGAATTAGGGTTCAAATCCTATTTTTACACCACATTCCATAGAGTTAACCATGACAGGCTTTCAGTAATAATAGTTAATATATGTTGAACCCCCATGAGGTCAAGTGCTTTACTGAAATTTCACAAAAACTCCATGCAAAATGTATATTAAGCTCTTTTATATGGAAAAGGAAACATATACAGATAAGTTACTTAAGAAATTGAGTGTAATCCTGTGAAAAGAAAACGAAGTATATAGTAACTCTGGAGCAGGAATAGAAGTACAAGTGTTCAGAATCCAGAGCCCCAAGTCTTAAGTTATGAAATTACATTACATGATCGTTGATGAAGAGCTTCTTAAGAGAACACAGATAAGATGCTTAAGGAACTCAGAAAATATGAAAAAATTCCAGGAGGAGAGTTTACAGAGGCTTCTTAGAAGACAAGACAAAAACGTTGGTTTTAAATGCAATGTAGATGTTGGAACAGAGAATGTGAAGATTTGCGAAGAGTACACAGATTAGTTTATGGAATGTCTACTCTGCCTGAGTTCTGAAGTTCTATTTAAATTATTTGCATGCCTAGTAAATGAATATAGTATTGACTGAATGAATATGTGGAGACATATGAAAAGCAATTAACCTAAAGAGGTTTACAACACAATAAATGCCACTTATGACAAACACACAGTTAACCTCATAGAAAGAGGACAAACACACCCACTTTCACTGCTTCTATTCTAGAAATCCTAACCAGAGGAATTAGACAACAGAAAGAATTTAAAGGCATCAAAATAGGAGAGGAAGAAGTTAATGTGTCCTGTTTATGAATGACATGATCTTACATATATTAAGAAAACCCTAAATGCTCCATGAAAAATCTGTTGGAACTAATACACAAATGCAGTAAAGTTGAAGGATACAAAAACAACATGCAAAAATTAGTATCATTTTTATAATAACAACAAACTAAAAAATTGGATGATAAAAATCTCATTTATAATGGCTATAAAAAAATTTCATGAAATAATAAGGAATAAATGTAACCAAAAAGTTAAAGACGTATATACTCATAACTATAAAACATTGACAGAAGAAACTGCGTGAGATTCACAAAAATCGAAAGATATCCCATGTTCATGAATTGGAAAATATTACATTATTATGTCTATACTACCCAAGAAATCTATGAATTCAATACAATTCCTATTAAGCCTCCAATGGCATTTTTTACAGAAATATGAAAATCAACCTTAAAATTCATATGGAGTTATGAAAAAATTCAAATAGCCAAAGCATTCTTGAGTAAAGAACAAAACTGGAGGCAGCACACAACCTGACTTTAAAACATACTGCAAAGTTATAATAATCAAACATAGTACTGGCATAAAAACAAACACAGAGAACAATGGAATAAAACAAAAAGGCCAGAAATAAACCCAGTTATTTACAGTAAATTTATTTTTGACAAAGTTTCAAGAACACATAATAGGCTAAGGACACTTTCTTCAATAAATGATGTTGGGAAAATTAAATATCCAAGAGCAGAAAATTAAATATCCAAGAATGAAAACGGGCCCTTATCTGTCACCATATACAAAAATCAACTCAAAATGGATTAAGAACATAAGCCTAATAACTGAAACTATGAAACTACTACACAAAAACGTGGGAAAGCTTAATGACGTTGGTATAGACGATGATTTTTGGATATAACACTAAAAACATGGGAAAAGAAAGCAAAATTAAGATATGAGATTACATCGAACTAAAAAGCTTTTGCAAAGCCAAGGAAACAACAACCAACAGAATAGGAGTAAATATTTGAATCCATATATCTGATAAGATATTAATATTCAAAATATATAAGAAACACAATTCAATAGGAAGAAAACAAATATTACAAAATGAGCCAAGGACCAAAATAGACATTTTTCAAAGGAGGATGCATAAATGGACAGCAGGTATATACAAAATGCTCAACATCTCTGATCACCAGGGAGATTAAAACCACAATGAGATAATGCCTCACACCTGTTAGAATGATTAGAATGGGTATTATTAAAAAAAAAGATAACAAGTGTTGGAAAGGATGTAGAGAAAAAGGAACTCTAGTATACTGTTGGTGAAAATATAAATTAGTACAGTCATAATGAAAAACAATAGGAAACTCCTCAAAAAGTTAAAAATTAAAATGAATTAAAAATGTTAAAAATGATGTAGCAACCCAAATATTTAGTATATGTTTTAAACGTTAAGTCAGTGTGTTGAAAAGACATATACACTTCCATTGTGATTGCAGCATTATTCACAATAGGCAAGATATAAAATCAACCTAAGTATCTGTAGATGGATGAATGGATGGAGAAAGTATCATAATGCAACAGTATTCAGCTTTAGAAAAAAGAAAGAAATCCTGTCATTTGTGACAACATTGATGAACATGGATAACATTATACTAAATAAAATAAGCCAAGCTGGGCACCAAAAAACAAATACTATATGATCTCACTGATGTGTAGACTCAAAAAAGTTAAACTCATAAAAGCAGAGAGTAGAATGGTGGTGATTAGGAGGAGGCAGGAAGTTTGGGGAGATGTTGATCAAAGGAAACAACATTTCAATTAGATAGGAGAAGTAAGTTTAAGAAATCTATTGCATCACATAGTGACTATAGTCAATGATGAATTCTTGAAAATTGTTTGACAGTGTAAATTTTAAGTGCTGTAATCACAAAAAAGATAAGCATATGAGGTAATGCATATGTTATTTAGCTCTTTAGGCATTCTACAATATATATTTCAGACATCATTTTGTACATAAGTATATAAAATATTTATTTGTCAATTAAATAAATAAAACAATATTTATAAAAAACAATTCAAGACATTTGGCTTGAGAGCCTCTTTTCATAATCTATAAATTCTCATAGCATCAATTATAAGTTTAAAATAATAAATAAATGACTCAAATTTATGGATCAGCCCAGATGTGGATCCCATATGGAAACCCATACATCCAACAATGAGACGTCACTTAAAATAATCCCACAACCTCATTCAATTGAACTTTTAAAATTGAACTGCTAATTTTCTTCTATTTCCATCCTTCATTTCCTCCTCCATATAGTAAAAAATAATACCTAACTTCCAAGTGCGGGAAGGCAGCAAAACCTGGTGATATTAAACTTCTCTGCCTTCTGTATGTCTTCTTCCCCAACTCAATTCACACTGCATTGATTTTATTTACTAAACATTTTCAGAATCTGACCACTACTCTTAATTCTAATTGTTCATTACTTCTATTCAGGCCAACACCCTTTCTTTCTGAATTACACCAAGAACCTTATAAACCTTCATTTTGTCCCTTCTATTCTATTCTTCACAATGAAGAGTGTTCCGATATCTAGATTTGACCATGAAACCTCTCAGCTCATTCTAACTTAGGCCTTCTCATTCAGCCTCATCTTCTGATACTGTCCGCACCTTGCTCATTACAATGAAAATATCCTGCTCTTCATTTAATGTCTAGTCCAGTCTCCCACCTTCTCCTTGCTTCCTATTCTCCTATACTTTCTATTTATTCTCCAAGTCTAAGACCAGAAGGCATTTTTTTTTCAGGCAATCCTCTGATTCTCTGAGGGGAGACAATGTCAGAGGTACATGTCCCTAGGGCACCTTGTTTCTCTTTAGGGTTGCATAGTTTTTTACCTTTAATTGTGATTTCCAGCCTAATTCTCAGCATCCACCATTAGATTTTATGCTCTGTGAGGACAGGTGGCCATAAACTAGGCCTGCACTACTTCTGGCATTCAAGGGAAGTCTAATAATTATCTACTGAATCACTAGTTGAGTGAATGTAGAAACAAATGAATAAATTTTAGGTAAGACCCAACTCTTGAAGAATATTTAATAAAAGGTAAGTAAGTTTGATTTTATTTAATAGACAATAAGCACACACTGGAAGTTTTAAGCAGAAGGAAGGCATATTCATTCTGGAAAATTTGGTGAGCAAAAGTTTGTGAAAAATACTCTGCTAGTAGTTAGGGTACCATTTTGAGGAAATATTCTTACACATTCAAGCTTACAGTCAAGTGGAAAGATAGATATGCAAATAAGTCAAATAAAAAACATTATAAGAATTTAAATAATGAGCAGATGCTCAAAAAAAAGCATGAGCACACTGTGTTTCAGGTAGAAGATAGCTGTCCAGAGAAGGGAGGGCTTGACACTGAGACCTGAAAGACTAGGGGGAATTTGCCCCTTGGACAAGTGAGGGCTGGTCCCCTAACAGACAGCAGTGTGGGAAGAAACACAAAGATTTTAGGGTGTCTAAAGTAATCAGGAAGCTGGGTGAGCTGGGCTTTAGAAAGTATTGAAGTGTGCAGCCAAGACTGAAGTGGGCGTGATGAGATAGGGCCACCATTTGAAGATATTTGTTTGCGGAAAATTGACAGAACATTAGTGTGTCGAGTTTAAGAGTCAGGCCAACCTAGATTCACTCTTCTCAACAGACATTAGACCAAAAGAAAATTTCATAGTCCTTTTCTAGACACCTTCCTCAACTATAAAATGGCAATAATAGCACAAACTTAACTGACTGGTTTTAAATATTCAGTCAGAGAGAGTGCAGGAGATACCAATCACACAGTACTGTTTTTAAAACACAGTTTTTATTGATTATTTTTTGTTATTTTAGTAATCAATGAATTGAAGATGCAGTGATAATAAAAACGAATGGAATAATTTAGAGGCCAAATTCATCACGAGCAGTTTCAGTCCTAGGCAAAGTGATGTGATGTTCTTACACATTTTATATAGGATACTGTTTTTCACTAGTTTTATTTAACGAAGACCAACTACACATGGTTGTTTATAATTATTGACCCACTTAACTTGTTTTTGATTAGTGCCCTTCCATTTCTCCTATCTATTATCTAATGATTCTCCTTACTCCAGTCTACGACCGGTAAAGTCAGCCTGCCCGGCCAAAGAGGCAGCCATGGCTATGAATCTGACTTACTCCTCCCTGGCCAAATGCTTTTTAGTATCATAAAATAGACAAAAAAAAATTTTTAAAGCAAGCAATTCCTGCATTTTAGGAGTGTCAGTTAAATCTTGTGAGGTGAGATGTAAACCTTGGAGATAATTAAGCTACTGAGGGATGTAAACCTGGAGATAATTAAGCTACTGAGAGAATCAAAGGAATAAAGAAACTTAACAGCAAGGAAGTATAAGTGAAGTAAAATACAGTAAATATTTGCTTTTTTTTCTTATGAACATGAAAATCGTGGCTTAGAGTGATTAATGGAAAAATGAATAAGTATATTTTGAAAGACAGAAACACCATCTGAAACATTATCTGAAAGTTTAGGTATTTTTTAAAAGGCAATAGGGAGCCAATGTATGTTGCTGAGCAAGAAAATTACATTAATAGATCCCTAGCATGTGAGAGGTGAGAGTTAACTAACTGACCACCTTTGCTAATAATGCTAACCTGCAGAAGAATCTGTGCCAGGCTAGCTTCATAAGAATTGTCTGCAGATCTTTAAAGGTTAATAAATGTCTACAGGCTGTTAAAGATTGAGCAATTCAGGGTTGGGAAGGCAGTGGTAATCTGATTTTTAAATATGACTGCAGATTATTCATATATGTTATAAGGTTTAGAAAGCACTGACCTATTCCAGTTTCTTCCTTTTTCCAATGAGGAGAATGAAGCCAAAGACGCAATATGACCTGCTGGAATATGAGCTGCTTAAGTAGCCCAGGACTCCAACTCATAAGCTTTTTTAGCTTCTGTGTGTAAGACAGGTGGCTTGAAAGTAGTGTGCAGTATGGACTGAAGGGTTAAGTTTTTGGGAGTGGGAAAACAGTTAAAAGTCTATGATAGCAACCTAAGATATATTACATTATAATAGTTAGTACCAGGACTACATAGAAAGGTGGAAAAATGCAATCACTTTAAACAGACCAATAAGATAATTCAAGATAAGGGATGACAACACGTTGAGAACACAGAGGCTCTCAGATCTGATTGTGGGGAGAAGGTTCATAGTCTGGAGGATTAATTTGGATCAAGAGGAAGCAGAGAAGATTTCAGAGTGCATTTAGAAATTTCTGGAGTTTTCTCACACAAATAACTTACTCTGTCTTTCCTTACGCTCTCTTTGATTACCAGAAGCTGAAAGAAAGGAATTAACCATTTTCTGGCTTGAAAACATCTAGAGAACATACTCTCCTTCAGTGTCTCTACACAGAGTCTCATGATTCAAACTACATACCACCAATAAGAGAAAGATTCAGCATGCACGCTATTGGTTGATTTCCCTTTTGGTATTTCTGCCTGTCACATAGCAATAAATCAAGATTTTTCTAAGACCTGAGTCCCCAGCTGCTAGTCAGAAAAGGGCCCAGACTCACCAGCCATAGCTAACAGCCTCTGTCTCTTCTTACAGCACTGGAAAGTGCCTCAGACTCAGAAATAAAAGACACCAGGTATTTCCTTATTGCAGGGAGTGGGGACAAGTGATTACAGATTATGAAGTTGCTTCTGGGAACCTCTAGTTTCATCATTGGGAAGTGCCCTGTAGTCAGCAAATTGGCTTTCTAGTCTTGAACTCTAGATTCTTCCCTGGGGAAAAAAAATGCAAATGACAAAACATTGTTTTGTGGGTTGAAACCTCAGCCTGGTTTTCTTTTTCCTTTTCTCTCTCCATAGCCCCACATCTTCTTCTATTCATCCCTCTCTTCTGATCTGTCAGTTTTTCTACCTCCGCTCACCTAAAAACACATGTCCTGAATGAGTAAAATCTAACTAGTTTCCTTTCACCTTCCCATAAGAATTAATCAAATATTTTGTATATCTTAGGTTTCTTTATTTTTCATTTCAATTTTTATTTGGGTTTCAGGGGTAGATATGCAGGTTTGTTACAAGAGTATATTAGATGATGCAGAGGTTTGTAGTACAATTTAACCTATCACCTAGGCAGTGAGAATAGCACCCAGTACATAGTTTTTCAGCTCTTGCCCTCTTCCTTCACTCCTCCCTCTAGTAGCTCCCTGTGTCTGTTATTCCCATCTTTATGTCCATGTGTACACAATATTTAGCTAGAACTTACAAGTGAGATTATGTGATATTTGGTTTTCTGTTTCTGCATTAATTTGCTTAGAATAATGGCCTCCAGTTGCATCCATGTTGCTGCAAAGGGCAGGGTTTCATTTTTATGGCTGTGTAACATTCCATAGTAGGTGTGTACCACATTTTTTAAAATCCAATCCACCATTGATGGACACCTGGGTTGATTCTATTATTTTGGCTACAGTGAATAGTGCTGTGACAAACATTTCAAAGCACATGTCTTTTTGATAGAACAGTACATTTTCCTTTGAGGATTCAGTCAGTAATGAGATGCTTGGGCAAATGATAGTTCTTTTTTTAGTTATTTGGTAAATCTCCAAACTGCTTTTCACAAAGATGGATGCATCACATTACTGGACTTCAAGCTATGCTAGAAATCTGCAGTAACCACAACAGCAAGGTACTGGTACAAAAAAACAGACACATAGCCCAATGGAACAGAATACAGAACCTCAAAATAAAGCCACACACCTATAACCAACTGATACTCAACAAAGTCAACAACAACAGCAAAAAGAAACAAGGAAAGGATTGTTTATTCAATAAATGTATTTCTTGTTTAAACTGTGCTGAGGAATCATGATGGAGTCTTCTCCTCCCCATCTCCCTGTCATCTTACCCTTTGATTGGAGACAGTTCTGAAGGAATCCTCTTATGTACTTCCTGGAATGCTGTTCTTCAACTGACTAAAAGTGCTTTAACAGTTAATTTTTACTTAGGGTGGCAATTCACTTCTGCTTTTTGATATTCTCTGAGCAAAGACTGATCGCAGATGTAGTCTCAGGTTGAAGTAGAATATGCATGATAGTACAGAAGAGATATGCCCAGAGAAACAGTTAATAAAAGGCAAAAAAAAAAAAAAAAAGAAAAGAGAGAGAGAGAGACTGTAATGTGTTCAACTATGAAGGTTTTTAAAAAGTCAGAAATTAACTCTCATTTAATATATTAAATATTAGAAAAAACTCCTATTTGCAAGTAAGGGGTAGTTCTTCGAATCCTCCCTAAATCTTAACACCCCTGAGTGAATGATTTCACTTCAAACTCGTTTTCTCTGCACCATGCCAGGACTTCATTGTGCACACCATGCATCCTAGAGTTTCTTCAGGGTGTCAGGCACTATCTGCCAAGTGCTTCATTTTGGATGGCTGTCTTATCTTTTCAAGAAGTCTGTGAACTACTGAGGGTTGATTCAAAACTTACTTTCTTTGTCTTAAATACTTTTGCAAACGGTAGAAACATGCAAGTTCTGTTCATGGATTTGTCAGTAGTAAACTGTGGGATTTGGGAAAAGTTCCTTATCACACTACACTGTCGCTGTCATAACTAGCTGTCTTCCCCCATCTCTCCTGCTGAGCTCTAAATTATTTGAAGTCAGATACCTGCTGTAACTTATATCACATCCCCAAAGCAGAAAGCCCAGCAAACGATTTTTCTTTTTTTAAAAATGGCACAAAATAAATTTTTGTTCAAGAAAGTAATTAATAACATTGCTATGTTTGTAAGTCTGATTTTCTTTTTTAAATTTTTATGTTTTATTTTACTTTAAGTTCTGGGAAAGAAAGGTGCCAATAGCCAGTTTGGGTCTGACAGATTAAGTCAAACACTCTAAATTCCTTAGTCACTCTAAGTTCCAGTCCCTGTTTCTTCAGTGTGGGAGAAAAATGAGGACAAGTTTTCATTTTTCTACTAGATTTATTATTTCAAAAAAGTTTATTATTCAGCAGACATAATTCCAAAAACCTTTACAGAAGGATCTCTTCACTCCCTATGAGAAAAAGAAATAATAATAAAAAAAAAGGAAAGAATTTTGTTAAAGACATGCAAGTTATAAAGTTATCCACCAATGGGAACATACACAATTTTAAAAGGAAAGACCACATGCTATGTTTAAATATACCCTGCTGAGGTGAAGGAGAGAAACATCCAAAAGTGAGGGTTCATAGTCTTACGGCCACTTCTAGGCCAATATCAGCTGAATCTCAAAAGGGGTCTAAATGAAAAATTTTGGGAGAAGAGCAATGCGCTCTGCACTGACCAAAAGAAAGACATTACTTCAGTATTTTCTGTATGTGGCTTGATTATCCTTTATCCAAAATGCATGCTACCAAAAGTATTTCAAATTTCGGATATTTTTGTATATTGGAATTCAGCAGTATACTTACTGGTTTAGCATCCCTAATCCAAAAACCTATAATTTGAAATGTTTCAATAAACATTTCCTTTGAATATCATGTGGGCGCTCACACAGTGTTGGATTTTAGAGCATTTCAAAATTCAAATTTTTGGATTAAGGATTCTCAGCCTGTAGACCTAGAGTTCTTGACTAAAATGGACTTTCAGCACCCTTTCCTCAACCTTCCCAAACTCCCGACCATACACATGTACCTGCCCACAGACATTCATACGGTTTCCTTATTTTAATGTCCTGGGAAGAGGTAGAAACATCTTGTCAAAGTCACTCTTTCAGTGGTGGGCATCTGCGCTCTACCATCTGGCTGCTCAAATGAAAATCGAACCTAAAAGAGTAAGGAAAGTCTGTAGCCCTTTTATTGCTGAGTTTTTTTTTTCAAGAGTTTCTTGAGTTATGCCAAAAAACTACAACAAATATAGCAAAATAAGTGACAAAAACAAAAAGTACTTCCATCTGCAACAAGTATAACCATATATGTATGTAAGCATTGAATGACCCTCCTCAGGGCATTTTAAATCTGCTGCTGGATCTAATAGCCATGAGAGATACAGGTAAATTAGAGTCCCTTCATTTGTCTCTGCAGGGCAGGAGCGGGGTGAAACTAAACGATTGTTTTCTCAAGGCTGTGGGTCTTAATAGATTGGATTAGGCTCCTAGGTTTGTCCACTCTCCAAAGAACTCCAAAACTCTTTTGGAAAGAAGGGTATTATTGGAAGATAAACATGTCTGGATCTGCTTTCTATGCTTCCAATTGCAATAGCCAAGCATTCAGGGAAGTAGAGTGAAATAGCATCCACTAGAGTCCTACCTTGCGGAAAATTTCCTCCACATCACAGGAACAGGCATATTCTTGCATATGTTGAATGAGTCTCATAATAAAAACAGAGCCCATTGTGGGATGTCTCCAAGAAACATTATCTATGGATAAAGCACATTTCAAATCTCAAAACTGGCTCTTGCCTGAAGAAAGAGAAGAAACCCTAGTATTTCTACTCCAGCTGAGGGATGTTTGAAATCATAAATTTAGTAGCAAATAAGGAAAAGGCAGAATGGGGTAGAGGGGAGTGATTGGGATTTGGAAACGAAATATCTAAATGTACATTCCCAAAGTGGTATTACTGACTGTGATTTAAGTTAATTATGCATTCTGATATTTAATAGACTCAGCTAGCTATACAGGGGATGGTATTAACTCCATGCACAAGAGGTATCTGAGGTCACACAAGTGTTTGAGATAACCCAGGATATGCAATACTCAGTCTACATGGTGTAATTATATTAACAAATTCTCAATTTATGTACTTCATAAAAGATTAATCGAAATTAAATAACATCGACAGTAAGATATTTACACACAAAAAGTTAACTATAAAAATCATAAAACAGAACAAAAGTAGAAATCTAGGAGGAGTAGATAAGGAAATAAGCACATTATATTGGAGGAAAAAAGTTGTTATGAAGAAGAGAAATATTAAAGAAAAACAATATTAATTTATTACACAGTAGACACAGAAGTAATGAAGGCATAAAATTATGCAAAGGAAGTCATAAGAGAAAAGCAGCAGCAATAGCTCTGTATATAATGACAGACACATTCTTTAATGATGCATTTTAGCCAGTTATAATGGTCATAAAGTATATATTGATAATAAAATTCTATTTAGAAACACAGCTATCTCAGCTAAATGAAGCCTTTAACTGACACTTGTTCTAGTAAAAGGAAGTAAGTGAAAGATATGGTGGAGACAGATATCTCTGCAAATGTTTTGTGAAATCAAGGAAATAGATAATTATTTTTCTTCAGGAGATCACTATGATGTGGTTGGGATTGGCACAGCAGAATGTGGAGATAGGTTTAACATGGAAGTTATAGATAACTGAATTGGAGTTTCTGACAGTCATCTGAAAGGGAGGAGTAAGGAAAGTGAAAGAAAAGAAAGACACATAAATCAGCCAGATTGATGACTAGAAGCCGGGGCCTACAAAGAGCTACTTAGAGAGCGGTGAATGTCATGTGGAAGGCTGGGATCAAAGGATACTAACGAACAGTTCTGTCTAATATTAAACTCTGCTATATGTACTCAGGCTGAAAATATATGGTGTTTTTGGGTGGTGTCATTGTTTCTGATCATTGGGAAAAAAAAATTATTGAGTTCTACATCAGGGCATGTTCAACACAATGTAGAACCAAGCTTCTTCTGAAAGAAGATATCTCATTTTAGAAAATATTTTAGAAAACTTAACTATCTGAGCAGAGGCAGGGCCTTTGGGCCAGAGGTGACCAAGAGAATGCAAGTCCTCTCAGGAAACTGCCAAACGTGGTGAATGAAAGGTTTAAATAATTTTTATTTAAACCTTGCTTAGAAAAGTAACTGAATTAAATTATCAAATATATACATTTTAAATAATAGCAGTTTTTTAATGTGTGCTTTATTTTGTGTCATGCTCAATATTTCAAATATATTAATTTATTAAATCCTTAGAAAAATAATATTTATATTCACATATTAGTGAGCAATTCAAGGAAAGCCCAAGGAGGAACTAGTGGAACTGTTTTACAAAATACTAAATGTCTGGGTCAGTCAATAATAGCAAGATTCTTACTACAAAGCACACGTTTAGAAAAATTCAAATATATTCTGTCTTATACACTTCATGCTTCTAGGTAAAACCCACTTTAATTTAGGGCCCCAAAGTGCCTTGCTTGCTGTTCTACTTTTCGGAACCTTGCTCCTACTCTTCTACAAATATTTGATGTCTGGGCAAATCGGACTAATGAATGATCTCAACATGGTGGAATTTTCTATGCAGAGTCAGATTCTAATGTACTACAGCACATACCATCTTCCATTTAATTCTCTGCTATCGCTCAAAGTTCCAAAAATATTTTGAAACATAGATGAATTCTTTAATTAGTAATGCATTGAACAGATATGTAAAATTGATCTCTTGGATAAAGGGAATTGTGTGTATAACTTGGAACAAAGCTTGAGTTGGTCTTGAGTTGTTAATCACCACCTCTAGTGGGTTACTGTCACTTTTTGTATTGATAGCCCCAACAAAGATGTCCTTTGTAGAAACCTGTTACCTGGTGTGGAAGAGCAGAAAGCGATAAAATCCTTCTCAATGTGGGCTTTCTTAATAGCATCATCCTCAAACTCTTCTGTAGTTGGTAAAGATATGTTTCTAGAAACTCCTACTGAATCTTTTAACCACACCACACCATGGCTGTCTGGAAAGACACAGTTTGATTTGTTACTACTACCAATGGCTGAGAAGATGTTTTCCTCCTAGCCTCTGTTCAATGATATTTATTAATGTGTTTGCTCTATCATTAATTCACATGCAAATACACACATACATTTCAGTTACAATCTTTTCAACAATGTTTATCTTTTCTAACCATCAAACAAATTGTAAAAATTTCCAAACATCAAAATCTCAAGCTTAAATATGGAACAAATATCTACCAACCAGCCCTTCAATTCACAGAAGCTGCAATCTTGAATACTGACAGTACGTGTTCTTTGACATTAAAAGACAAACAAAAAGAAACCAAAAATTCCTGGATGCATACAGAGTAGGATAGTATTTGATTGTCTGGTGTTCTCAAAGGCATCAGCACTCACCACCACGGCAGGCCTGGATGATGATCACCTTCGGTTTGTCCTTCAAACTTGGGCAGTTCTTGGTATTCAACATTTTAAAGATTTCATTGAGTTGTAATACATCTGGGACTTGCTCAGAGTGTTTCTTCCCACAAATGCCTTCCCGAATACCGTGAGACATGAACACCAGGAATGTGCTGTCAGAGGTCTTGTGCTCTGGGCGGTGTGCAAATGCCTTCAGCTCTGTAGTCATGTCCTGAAAGAGACCATATCACTGATATTCAACTATGTAATTAACTATCATGGTACCTTGGAAAGTCAATAAATAAATACTTAAGGAGTTTCTTAAGGAATTCCATGAAAAACAACGGGGTGCCAAAAAAAATTTAGTCTTAGTTTCAAGAAAGGTGAAGGAAAGTGTTATAGGAAGTCATCCAGAGTTATCTTGTAGAGAGACGGTGGCATTACTGAGTCAATAAAACATTTCCCAATTCAGTTATACCAGGCTCGTGCTGAATGACTCTTATGTTACAAAGGACCATGTAGTATCCAGAACTCTCTCATGGCAAGTTTGTATTTTAGATTGTCAAGAGATTACATTTCTTGGTCTTACAACTAAGCTTTCTAATATTATTTAGTTATACGAAAGGCATAACCATTGTTTCTGTTGTATAATAGAACTTACCAAAGCAGTGAGATTTTTTTTCACATCTACGCTGTACCCCAGATTTTGTAGCAGCATTGTCATGCCTGTGATGTCAACCTCAGCTCCAGTTCTTCTAGGAATACTGTCAAATTCTTCATTGCAGATAATGAGAGCAAGACGTGTGCGGCTTGACTTGTCCATTATTGGATAAATCTGTAGGTAATGCAATTTGAATGAGCAGCCTTGTTCTCTCCAATTAAATATTTCCCTTGCTGGTTTATGACAGCTTCCCCTTCCTTAGTCCTATCAAGATACCAAACCCCATGAACTATACATTGAAAAGGGGGAACAGAATTGAATGCTGCTTCAAGAGTATGCATGGACATTGCAAACGCCCAGATGGCAGCTGAGCTTCTAACTTCATTGTTCTTGATAGGTAGGATTTTGAAAGATGCACAAGCTTTGAAGCAAAAATGACTGAATTCTAAAACTGGTTGTTCCAATTTCTGATTGTTTTTCTTTGGGAAAAATATTTAACAATCCCCTGTCTCAGCTTCTTGATCTCTAAAATGGGTTATGTTTAAGGTTAAAAATTATGTATTATCATGTGCAAGATGCTTAGAACAATGCCCATTCATAATAAGCATTCAATAGCTGCCATCACTGATGTTATTTACCCAGGAAGTGGATCCAATTTGGAACTCTTTCTATAAACCTGGGATTCTAGGATATAGAAATCCTTTATGTAAGGGGAGCAGAAGTATGATTCTCCAGAACTGCTCAATGAAGTTGGCTCTAAGAATAAGCCACTGCATTTCAGAACTGCCTCAAGTGTTTCTTTCACCCCACTCTAATCCTTGTGTTCTGAGCATGGCACCTCTGCCGGCTTTTCTTTCCATATCTTTTGAGCTTCTTTTAGGGAGCAAAGCTTGACATTCCCTTTTGAGCCTGAAGATGTGGGCATAGCTGGGTTGTCCTGCACTGCCTGAGGAGCTGCAAGAGACAAAGAACATCATGAACAGTGGCATCCCTGTTTGTTCCGCTTTGTGTTTGTTACAGCCTCACCTATGGATGAAGCCGCAGAAGAGGAAATGCACTCTGAGGAGGACAATCCTGATCTACATCATTAATACAGCTAAGTGAGTTTGCTCCTAATCGAGCACATTTCAAGCAAGAGATTTCCAGGTATGCATTGTAAGTATCTTCTTTCATATTTCAGGATCAGCCTTTCTACAAGCATTTTAGATACTAACATAGGAAGGGAAAATTTCAAGTCTATGCCTGATAAAACACTCAGAAAACAAACAATGTGTGAGATAAAATAGTTAGAATATAAACTTTTTTCAAAATATTCAAACCCCAGGATAAAATTTAATGGGATCAGGTCTTAATTTAATCTACTAAAATATTTTTAAAAATACATGTTTATCTTTTTATTTATTTACTTAATATACATGGTAGTAAGCACTAGGAATATTTTTTAATGAATCTTTGTCCTGTCCTTCAGGATCTCTTCCTTCTATGTGTACATATGAAAGGACATGAATATTGAATATATGAACTAGAATGAAGATATAATGATAAATGCTAAAATCAAAGTACACACTAGGTGGATTCATAGCACTAAACATTCATTGCACAGACACATGAGGAAATGTTTTCACAGAGTTTATGTGAGAAAATCCTTGAGCCTTTTATTTAATCACAGGTTCAACACAATCCAACAATGTGATGTCCTTGTTAAAGAAATTAATGTAATCTTTGTTTTAAAATAGAAATAAGTTTTCTAGATCTGTGGAGGACCTTTTAGAAACTATTAAGGCAAAAAATAATATTTAATTTTAAAAACAAATTTGAAAAATGGTTATACAATCAGTTAGATAAACAAAGGCAGCATGAAATGTGCTGATGTGGAGAAGAACTAATTAGAATAGATATATTGGAAAAAATTATAGAATAATCATTTGTTGGATAAAATGTTGGATTCCTTCATAAAGAAGTGTGAAAACAATAGAAAAAAACTAAATAGAAGTAGTTAGGTTATTTTTGAGCCATTTTTTCACAGTAGAGAATACAGTATTTCTTTATATATTGAATATCCCATGCTGTGAAACATTTAAGAAAATATTCATGATATCCAACCTTAATAAATTCAGTAGAGTAATATCTGAACTTGATAAATAATTTGCATTCCTGGCCTCTACATTGCTTTCAGATATAAGTTTCTTTTATTTTAAGAGTGCACTATGGGAATAGGGGTTCTTTAATAAAATAATAGAAGTAGAAATAGAGAGATGGTTCCAAATTTGAGAAAAGCCTGCATAAAACTTGGCCATGGCTTGAATGTTAGAGGTGCATGAGAAAAAAGGGTCCCATATGAGTTTCAAGTTCCTGGTTTGAACAACTGGTGACGGTGGTACCAATAACCAAGTTACACAAAACCGGAAGAGAAGCAGGGTGTGGAAGTATGGCATGTTCAGCTCTGGGAAAGTTTAGAGTAAGATGTCTCTGGGATATGGGAGTGAATATTTTTGTAGGCTTAAATAATGAAGTTTGGTACTTATTTGGGTAATCAGGATTTGAGACACAGATTCAGAATTTTTAATATAAACGTGGATAAAGAAGCTGTGGAAACAGTTTCTACAAAAGCAGAATAGATTACAAAAAGAAAATTATATGACCAATCTATGAGAATTCTCCATAGCCCATTTACCCACGGTTCATCCTACAAAATTAATGTCAAGGAAGATGTGGGTCAAAGAATGCTCTTCCTTTAAAAACAGCATTACCTGGAAAGGAAGAAAGTACTCCTTGAGAGTCTTGCATATTAAGGTAATTTCCAGATGTTTGATCTATGAAAAGATAAAGGATATTGAAGTAGTCACTTATCATCTCTGGAAAACTTCACCCCAATCTGTAAAACACTCCCCACTAAAAATTTCTCCCATAACACTGACTGACATTAAATAATGTTCAAGATGTTCTTTAATTTAGAGAGTGGTGGGAGGTAGAAAATGAAAGAGGCATTGATAGAAAAATACATGTTTATTACACATAGATGAAAACAGAAACATCTGCAATGTCTGCTTAGACAGGCATAAGCTTTCCCTAAACCTTAGAACAGAAGGCTTTTGCTTTCAAAGAACATCTCCCTCTGAAGTGGCTTTAGGAAGTGCCACAGACATCAATGACTGGGAATCCACCAGAACTCTCATCCTCACCACGTGGTAGGTCCAAGTGGTCATGAGATTTGGCCAGCTCAGTTCCCGAGCCCTGTATTGGGCCTGAGGAGGATTGCAAGTGGAGGATTTCCAGGCCTCACAGCATGATCCACAGCCTGGTAACAGACAACCGGGTGATCTTACTCAAAGAAAATACAAGGAGGCAACTGGAGGAATGAGCCCATTAGAAATCTTCACTTTTCTATACGTTCAATGTGTTCTCTGAGTGTATCGCCAATGTGTTCTCTGAGTGTATCGCCAATGTGTTCTCTGAGTGTATCGCCATCATTGAAATATATTTTATTCTTTTGGGAGGGTAAAATTTTGGAGAAAAGTTATAAAAAGTATTTGATTATAAACCTTAAATCTTCATGTGACTTTACAACTACGTAAGTGCCTACGGACCCCTTGCACTCAGCAAAAATAAATCCACAAGTAAATATTTTGCCTTGCCAGGAACACTGGAACACACAGCGTGAAGCTTTTCAGATGGTTCTCAAGAGCTTCAGCAAAGGAGCTACCACATACTCAGAACAGGAAATGAGCTTTAATCAGAAAAGTGCCACTGAGGATGAAGGAAAAGAATCAAAGGAGAGTCAAGGGACATGCAATAGGGACCCTGCTACAGAAATATGGCCCTGAAACCAGAGATAAGAAAGTTTTCTTCAAATTAACATGACTACTAAAGAAATCAAATGTTACGCACGAAGACAGGCCCTAGGTGAACTTGAGTGTGAGTCACTGACCCTTACCTGCTGAGAGTCCCAGCGTCTCTGCCAGGTAACTGTCTTCTTCACAAATGTATGTGATGCAAATTTCACATGCCCGTGCCCCTTTCGGAATAAGAGAGTCAAGCAAAGCTCGGGTCTTATCCATAACTGTAGCATTTTCACGTTTTACTTTCTCTGTCTCTTCCTTGTTCAGCACCCTTGTCTGTAATAATTCATCCAGTAAGCCATTTATCGTGCCTTCACCCATGGAACGGATAAACAGCTTTCTCTTCTCCTTCAGGACCTTGTCTATTTGGAGCACAAGGATTTCTCACATCATGAAAACGGCCTCATATTCCTCTCATGTAATCAACAGAAACTGACCTCATTAGATTTCATCAGTGAAATGTCCCCCTCCTCACAGTTGGGTAATCCCTCTTCTTACTGTATCGCTGTCCTACTTGTTTCCCTCAATAGTCTCCATGCATGTGCATGGAGTGGCCTGAAGACTGAGTTTACCATTTCCACATCAGTCCCTGGAAAGCAGAGATCATCCTCTTATGTCGCATGTTTATTTAACTCTGATTAATAAAGTAATGAAGCAGAAATAGCCCATTTCATTTAGGAGCCACTGCTGCTAGTATTCCTACTGTGCCAATTCTGTACCCTCTGTCAGACTTTCAACATGTAAATAAGAGTTTAATTAAGATTGCAAAATGACATCAGGCTTCCGCTAAAGCCTCAGTTCCTTTCTGGGCTTTCCTTTCCTTTCTAAAGTCTGCAAGAATCTTCTAGTTCCTTCTCTCCTCCCTCTCCCCACTTTTCCTCACTTCTACTCAAGTAAACTTCCACAGATGCTAATTATGGCTTCCAGAAGAGCCAGCACCTTCCAAAACTCTTTCTTCCCAGGGACCTTTTCTTGGAACAGTAAAAGACTCACCGGCCATGGCTTTTCTCTCCTCCCCTTCTAGTGTGACTGAAACTGAAAGTATGCTTCACCTTCCTTTTTGGCAGGGCCTGTACGCGTATTGGGAAATACTCACTGTGCATGCATATGCATATCTTTATTTTTCTTCCCATTAAAGAATCAGAACTGTAGCCTGCATCGGGTAGCGTATCCATGGGAAATTTTCTTCACCAGCCCTTGGATAGATCACGGTAGGAGGGGAATGGGGCTTGGAGAGTAAGACAGGATTGAAAAAGTACGTGTACAATTAAATTCACACAATGAAGAGTTTCTCAATCATTAGAAAGCTTGATGGAGAAAAGTAACACAACCTTTGGAGTATGTGAACCACTGTTCCCCTGACCCCACCTCATAGCTCTTGGGAAAGTTGTAAGTAATGTATGTCCCTGTGAAACATTTTTGCTTTAAGAAATGGAAACATTTTTCAGCAGAATTGAAGCTTTTCTTATTTAATGTCCTTCTTTTCACATTGCTTTTTTCTTTCTTTCTTTCTTTTCTGATACAGGGTATCATTCTGTTGTGCAGGCCAGAATGCAGTTATTCGACCTTGGCTCACTGCAGCCTCCACTTCCCAGGCCCAGATGATTCTTCCAACTCAGCCTCCCAAATAGCTGCAATTACTGGCACATGCCACCATGGCCAGCTAATATTTGTATCTCTTGTAAAGACAGGGTCTCCCTGTGTTTCCTAGGCTTGTCTTCAGCTCCCAGGCTCAAGCAAGGTGCCCACCTTGGCCTCCCAAATTGCTAGGATTACAGGCATGAGCCACCCACCCATCCTGGAGGGTTTATTTTTGAGGGAAATTGCATTATAGAGGCCCAGAGCATAGGCTCTGGAATCAGAATGTTGAACTTAGCATTTTAAACTTCCCTTCCTCAGCAAGATATTGAACTTCCCTATGCATTAGTTCCCCTGTATGTGAAATAATTTTATTAATAGTATGTACCTACATAGTTTTGAGCATTAAGTGAGAGAAAATGTGGAAAATGCGTGGAACATAGCTTGGCAAATGGTAAGCAAATAATAAGTGATAATACTGTAATTAATACAAATGTTTAAGGTTAGAAAAATAATCAAGGATGATTATTTGCAGATTATCTAGCTAAGTTTATCTTTTGTTAGAATCCTCAAGCAGTGCATCTAGTCATTCATTTAGCAAACATATAAGGACGACATTGCTCTAGGTGCCAGAGGTTCAGTCAAAATATATCACGGTCCTTTCCCCTTTGGTCTCACATTCAAGAGGGGAAGACAAACGTGAAGGGTGGTGATATGGTCTGTCTCCGTTTCCCTACTCAAATCTCACCTTGAATTGTAATAATCCTCATGTGTTATGGGAGATATCTGGTGGTATGTAATTGAATCATGGGTGCTATTTTTTTTCATGCTGTTCTCTTGATAATGAATGTCTCATGAGATCCGATGGTTTTATAAAAGGGAATTCCCCTGTTCATACCCTCTTGCCTGCACCCATGTAAGACGTGTCCTTGCTCCTCTTTTGCCTTTTGCCATGATTCTGAGGCCTCCCCAGCCATGTGGAACTGTGAGTCTATTAAATCTCTTTTTTGTTCTATATAATTACCCAGCCTTGAGTATGTCTTTATTAGCAATGTGAGAAATGACTAATGCAGTAAATTTATACCGAGTAATAGAGTGCTGCTGTAAAGATCTCCAAAAATATGGAAACGACGTTGGAACTGGGTAAAATGCAGAGGTTGGAACAGTTCTTAGGGCTCAGAAAAAGATAGGAAAATGTAAGAAAGTCTGGAACTTTCTAGAGACTTGTTGAATGGCTTTGACTAAATGCTGTTCATCTCGAGTGAAGATAGGAACTTGTTGGGAAGTGGAATAAAAGTGACTGTTGCTGTGTTTTAGTGAAGAGATTGGTGGCATCTTGCCCCTGCCCTAGAGATCTGTGGAACTTTGAACTTGAGAGAGATGATTTAGGGTGTCTGGCAGAAGAAATTTCTAAGCAGCAAAGCATTCAAGAAGTGATTTGGGTGCTGTTAAAAGCATTCATTTTTATGTAGTTGCAAAGATATGGCTTGGAATTGGAACTTATGTTTAAAAGGGAAGCAGAGCATAAAAGTTTGAAACATTTGCAGCTAGATGATGTGCTAGGAAAGCAAAACCCACTTTCTGAGGAGAAATTCAAGCCAGCTGTAGAAATTTTCAGAAGTAATGAGGAGCCAAATGTTGATCTCTAAGACATTAATCTCCAAGACAATGGGGAATATGTCTCCAGAGTATGTCAGAGACCTTCCAGGCAGCCCCTCCTATCACAGGACTGGAGACCTAAGAGGGAAAAAAATGTTTTCATGGGGTAAGCCCAGGGACCTTCTACTGTAGGCAGCCTAAAGACTTAGTGCCCTTCTTCCCAGGCCACCGAAGCCATGGTTAAAAGGGGCCAAGAAATAGCTTGGGCTGTGACTTCAAAGGGTGCAAGCCCCAAGCCTTGGCAGCTTCCATGTGGTGTGGAGCCTGTAGGGGCACAGAAGTCAAGAATTGAGGTTTGGGATCCTCTGCCTAGATTTCAGAGGATGTATGGAAATGCTTGGATGTCCAGGCAGAAGTTTGCTGCAGGAGTGGGACCTTCATGAAGAACTTCTACTAGGGCAATGCAGAAAGGAAATGTGGGGTCTGAGCTCCCACACAGAGTCCTCACTGGGGCACTGCCTAGTGGAGCCATGAGAAAAGGGTCACCATCCTCCAGATCCTAAAATGGTAGATCCACCAACAGCTTGCGCCATGCACCTGGAATAGTCACAGGCACTCAATGCCAGCCCATGAAAGCAGCTAGGAAGGACGCTGTACACTGCAAAGCCACAAGGGTGGAGCTGCCCAAGGCCATGGAACCCCGACTCTTGCATCAGCATGACCGAGATATGAGATACAGAGTCAAAGATCATTTTGAAGCTTTAAGGTTTGGCTGCCCCTACTGGATATTGGACTTGTATGAGGAATGTAGCCCCTTCCTTTGGTCAATTTCTCCCATTTGGAATGGGTGTATTTACCCAACACCTGTATCCCCGTTGTATCTAGGAAGTAACTAACTTGCTTTTGATTTTACAGGCTCATAGGTAGAAGGGACTTGCCTTGTCTTAGAAGAGACTTTGGACTTGGACTTTTGGGTTAATGCTGGAATGAGTGAAGACTTTGAGGAACAGTTGGAAGGCAGGATTGGTTTTGAAATGTGAGCGCATGAGATTTAGGAGAGGCCAGGGGCAGAATGATAGAGTTTGGCTCTGTTTTCCCACCAAAACCTTACCTTAAATTGTAATAATCCCCAGGTGTCATGGGAGGCACCTGGTGGGAGGTAATTGAATCATGGAGGTGGGTTTTTCCCATGTTATTCTCATGATAGTGAAAAAGTCTCATGAGTTCTGATGGCTTTACAAAGGGGAGTTCCCCTGCACATGCCTTTTTGTCTGCTTCCATGGAAGATGTGTCCTTGCTCCTCCTTTGCCTTCCACCATGATTGTGAGGCCCCCCAAGGCATGTGGAACTATGAGCCCATTAAACCTCTTTTTTTCTTTATAAAGTACCCAGTCTTGGGTATGTCTTTATTAGCAGCATGAGAACAGACTAATACACCTGGTATGTAATATGTAACTGGAATATTCAGAATGTTCAAATGTAGCAAGTGATGAGAATGATAAAAAAATAATTGGCAAAGTAGGAGACAAAATATTGCAGGACTCATGAACTTTAGACAGGGGAGCCAGGGAAGGCAATCACATGTTCAATTGCTTATCCCAGAAACAAACTCAATGTGGCTAATTTATTTTATAAATCTATTTAATGAAAGGTGGGCTAATAGCAAAATGCACACGGTATGTTACACTTATCAAATTCTTTACCAAAAATTATCCTGAGTAGTTACCTTAATATTTTTGGAGATTAAAGACCCAGAGTTATAAAAATATCCACCTTTCCACTTGTGGGCTACCAGTTTTATTTCCTGTCCTCTAGGTGAAGGGTTAAATGTGTTTGGGTTTAACTAGAACTCACTGTGTAGGAGGACATCGTTTTTTATTTTTATTTTTTGACAGAGTCTCACACTGTCACCCCACTGGAGTGCAGTGGCGCCATCTCTGCCTCCCAGGTTCATGTGATTCTCTTGCCTCAGCCTCCCAAGTAGCTGGGATTACAGGCACCACTACACCTGGCTAATTTTTTGTATTTTTACTAGAGATGGGGTTTCACTATGTTCACCAGACTGGTCTCAAACTCCTGACCTCGTAATCTGCTCACCTCAGCCTCCCAAAGTGCTGGGATTATAGATGTGAGCCACCATGCCCAAACTGTCATGGTGTTTTATCTTTACTTTGCCAATGACTTAATCCGATGGCAGCACAAACTTGTGCTCCTTGCCACTGGGAGGATTTGTAGCATGGAAGAAAGCAGAAATTGCCTGTGTATTACTTATCTTCCAATCATTTACTTTTAAATGATTCAGTTTTTTTTCTATTAACTAAAGTATTTCACATGAGAGTTTCCCTCCCAGCCAGAGCCATGAACCACTGAGTTGAAGCATGTCAGAGTGACATCCCGGAAACAGAAGCCATGACTAGACCATATATCTGGGAATGTAGAACCATGAGCCTTGAGTCTCGTGTCATGGAAAGCTAAACACTAAGCCACTAGATTGCAAGGGCCCACTGTTTCCTCAAAAGTGAAGATGTCAAAAACTGGAAACAAATCAATATCCAATTCCGGAGCATAAAATAACAATTTGTGCTATACATGTACGCTGAAATGCTATTCAGTCATGAAAGGGAAAAATTACTAATATATGCAATAACATGGATGAAAAAAATATGTTTCAATTATGAGTGAAAGAAGCCATATAGGAAGGAACACATAGCCTGTGATTCCAATTATATAAAGTTCTAGATTAGGAAAAACTAACGTATAGTGATAGAAATTCGATGACTACTTATCTGAGGAGGAAGTGGAAGGAGATTGATAACAATGGGCATGACAAAACTTTCTGGGGTGACAAAATCGGTTTGCCTATTCACTGGGATGTTATTATACTAGAATAGCCAAGTATCATTAATTATCAAATTGTATTCTTAAAAGGGGTACATTTTCTTTGACGTAAATTATACAAAAAAACATTAAAATTTTGAAGTGAAAATGGTCAATGGTTGTAATAATAGATTTTTTTTTGTTGATTTCTGGCTGGACACACTCCACAAATTTGTAAAAATTTTGGTAAGAGGAAGTTGTTCTTATAGTGACTGAGTTGTAATTACCAACCACCCAAGTTGGATGGGGAATTGTGGACAGAGTGGATATAATTTATAGGAACCAAATTGTTGACTTAAATGTGTACTTGGAAAATAGAATTACAAAGGTAAAATCATCTCAAAATAAATGAATGTAACAATTCTATTATAAACAGTATTTTAAATGTGCATAATGTTACAAAATCCTGTCAGTGTGAAGTCTGGGAAACAATATCATTTTAAATGACAGAGTAGGTACTATAAAAATCTCTGACATAGAAGGCAGAAAATTCTGTGCTTGGGTTTTGGCCAACCCATTTCCAAGCCTTAGAAGTTCATGGATGCTTTGAGTTTATCCAGCTCTTCTTAGTTATATTTTTGGACTATCAGCACATTTTGTGTAATACAACTTAGAGCACTAATCAACTATTACATGTTATTTTATTTTTTCTTTGTCTAAAAGCCTCTTTCTTTCTGCCTGGCTTATCAGTGTGGACTTTGGCATCTAATAGCCCTAGAGTCAACTTCTATTTATGAGCCGTAGATCTCAGACAAGTTCTTTAACATCTCCCATCCTCTGTGTTCTCATGTATAGGAGGGGCCTCATTATCATTCTTACCTTCTAAGATGCAATGCCAGGTGTAGAGAGCATGCCACTATACCTCTCATTTATAGTAGTCATAGGCTATAGCCCAGAAGCAAGGTAATGTTAAAATGCACTTTTTGGTAAAGTGCTTCTGAATTTTTCATATGCTTCATTTCAATATGTTAAATAAACATTAATTTCATTTTATGAATAGGAACAACATGTAAAAAACTGACTCCAATTCTTGGTAAACACAAGTTGGAGAATTGGGTGAGAAGCGAGAGTCCACTTCAATACTTGCTCAATGTGATGTGCTTTTTTCCAACTGGGCACTACATTGGAAAATCTGGATTATACAAGCAGAAAAAATGGCTTGTTTATGTCAGTGGGAAATAAATTCTAAGAGACAGACTGGGTGAAGACTATGATAATTTATGAGTTCTAGTTTGCAACTCTTTACCTAAAGCTGGGATTCTAGGATATAGAGATCCTTTATGCAAGGGGAGCAGAAGTATGATACTCCAGAACCGCTCAATAAAATTGGTTCTAAGAAAAAGCCACTGCATTTCAAAACTGCCTGAAGTGTATCTTTCACTCCACTTTATTATGTATTCTGAACATGGCACCTCTGCGACTTTTGTTTCCATATCCTTTGAGCTTCTTCTAGAAAGCAAAGCTTGATTCTGCCTTCTGGGCTTGAGGATGTGGGCATGGCTGGGTTGTCCTGCACTGCCTGAGGAGCTGCAAGAGACAAGGAATATCATGAACAGTGGTATCCCTCTTTGTTCTTATAGCCTCACCTATGGAGGAAGCTACAAAAGAGGAAATACATTCCTAGAGGACAATCCTAATCTAGTCATTAACATAGTTGAGTGCGTTTGCTGCTAATGGAGCACATTTCAAGCCAGAGATGTCTAGGTATGCATTACAGGGAGGATCTACTTTCATATTTGAGCGTAAGTATTTCTACAAGCATTTTAGATAAAAACATAGAAAGGAAGCTTTTCAAGGCCATGCATGATAAAACACTCAGGGAACAGTCAATGCATGATATAAAATAGTTAAAACATGATTTGTTTTCAAAGGTTTCAAACCCTAGGATAAAATTTAACGGGAGCAGATCTTAATTAACATCAATTAATTTTTAAAAGATGTGTTTATCCTTTTATTTATTTACCTAATAGACATGGTAGTAAACACTGGGAATATTTTTTTAATGATCCCTTTTCCTGTCCTTCAGCATCTCCTCCTGCAATGTATACATATGGGAGGACAAGAATATTGAATACATACACTAGAATAAATATAAATAGAATGATTAATGCTAAAATCGTGGCGTGCTCTAGATGGATTCATAGCACTAAACATTGCTTGTACAAACGTATGAGGAAATGTTTTCACAGAGTTTATGTGAGAAAATCTTTGAGGCTTTTATTTCATCACAAGATCAACACAATCTGACAATGTGATGCACTTGTTAAAGAAATTAATGTGATGTTTGTTTCAAGATAGAACTGAGTTTTCTAGATATCCAGATGATCTTTTATGAACTATTAAGGCAAAATAATAATATTTAATTTTGCAAACAAATTTGAAAAACTGCTATAAAATCAGATAAAGGCAGCATGAACTGTGTTGACATGGCGAAGAACTAATTAGAATGATTATATTGGAGAAAACTATAAAATAATAATTTAGTAGAAGAAATGTTTGGTTTCTTTGTAAAGATTTGTGAAAGCAATAGGAAAAAACTAAAAAAAAGCATTTGAATTGTTTTTGAGAATACAATATTTGGTTATATAGTGAGTATCCCATGCTGTGAAACATTTAAGAAAACATTCATGAGGTAATCATCCATAATAAATTCAGTAGAGTAATATCTGATCTTGATAAAAACATGCATTTCTAGCCTCTAAATGGCTTTCAAATATAAGTTTCTTTTATTTTAAAGGAGACACTTAAGGAATAAGAGTTCTTTAGTAAAATAATAGAAGTAAGAATGGAGAGACATTTCCAAATTTGAGAGAAGAATGCATAAAACTTGGCCATGGCTTGAATATTGGAGATGCATGAGAGGAAAGGGGCCAAGATGAGTTTCAAGTTCCTGGTTTGAACAACTAGTGATGGTGGCATCAAAAACCAAGTTACACAAAACTGGAAGAGAAGCAGGGTGGGGAAGAATGGCATGTTCAGCTCTGAAATTGTTTAGATAAAGGTGTCTTTGGGAGATGTGAGGGAATATTTCAGTAGGCTTAAATGATGAAGTTTGGTACTTTTTTGGGTTATCAGAATTTGAGATACAAATTCAGATTTTGTTAGTATAAATAGGAGTAGTAAGGCTTTGGTAACAGTTTCTGCAAAAACAGAATACATTAAAAAATTATATGATCAGTCTGTGGGAATTCTCCATTTCCCCTTCAAGCAGAGTTCATTCTACTAAATTAATGTTAAGGAAGATAGGGTTCAAAGAATGCTCTTCATTTAAAAACAACATTACCTGGGAAGGAAGAAAATGCCAATTGGGAGTCTTGTGTACTAAGCTAATTTCCAGGTATCGGACCTATAAAAAGATGAAGAACATTGAAATAGCCACTTATCTCTGGAAAACTTCACAGCAATGCGTAAGCCACTCCTCACTACAAATTCCTCCCACAACCCTGACTAAATGACAATAAATAATGTTCAAGTCCACCAAAACTCCCATCCTCACCATGTTGTAGGTTCAAGGGATTATAAGAATGGGCAAGCTCGTTTCCTGAGCACTGTATCAGGCCCTAGGAGGGCTGCAGATGGTGGAAGTCCAGGCCTCCCAGTATGATCTGCAGCTTGGCAACAGGCAAGTGGATCTTACTCAAAAAAAAAAATGCACGGGGGCAAAGGGAGGAAAGAGCCCTGTTGAAATCTTTACTTTTCTGTAATCATTGAATGTATTCCCTGAATGTATCATCATCACTTAAATATACTTTATTCTTCTCAGAGGGCAAAATTTTGAAAAGAATTTATAGAAAGTATTTGAATACAGACCCTACAGCTCATGTCAAACAACTACATAAGTGCCTAGGGACACCCTGGACACAAAATAATAAATCAATCGGTAAATATTGTGCCTTGCCAGGAACACTGGAACATATTGTGTGAAGCTTTTTAGATAGTTCTCATGACCTTCAGGAAATTAGCTACCGTGTACTTAGAACAGAAAATGAGCTTTAATCAGAAGAGGGCCACCAAGGCTGAAGGAACACAAACAAGAGTCAAGAGACATGCAATAGCGACCCTGCTACAGAAATATGGCCCAAAGGCAGAGATAAGAAGATATTCTGCAGATTAACATGACTAGTAAAGAAATCAAATGTTAAGCATGAAGACAGGCCCTAGGTGAATTTGAGTGTGAGTCACTGACCCTTACCTGCTGAGAGTCCCAGCGTCTCTGCCAGGTAACTGTCTTCTTCACAAATGTATGTGATGCAAATTTCACATGCCCGTGCCCCTTTCCGAACAACAGAGTCAAGCAAAGCTCGGGTCTTATCCATAACTGTAGCATTTTCACGTTTTATTTTCTCCGTCTCTTCCTTGTTCAGCACCCTTGTCTGTAATAATTCATCCAGTAAGCCATTTATTGTACCTTCACCCATGGAATGGATAAACAGCTTTCTCTTCTCCTTCAGGACCTTGTCTATTTGGAGCACAAGGATTTCTCACATCATGAAAACAGCCTCATATTCCTCTCATGTAATCAACAGAAAGTGACCTCATTTAGATTTCATCAGTGAAATGTCCCCCTCCTCACAGTTGGGTAATCCTTCTTCTTACTGTATTGCTCTCCTACTTGTTTCCCTCAGTAGTCCCCATATATGTGCATGGAGTGACCTGAAGACTGAGTTTACCATTTCCACATCAGTCCCTGGAAAGCAGAGCTCCTCCTCTTGTGTCCCATGTTTATTTAACTCTGAATAATAAAGTAATGAAGCAGAAATAGTCCATTTCATTTAGGAACCACTGCTGCTAGTATTCCTCCTGTGCCAATTCTGTACCCTCTGTCAGACTTACAACAGGTAAGTAAGGGTTTAATTAAGATTGCAAAATGACAGCAGGCTACCCCTAAAGTCTCAGTTCCTTTCTGGGCTTGACTTTCCTTTCTAGAGGCTGCAAAAATCTTCTAGTTCCTTCTCTCCTCCCACTCCTCCCTCTCCTCCCTCTCCCTCACTTCTGCTCACCTAAACTTCCACAGATACTAATTATGGCTTCCAGAAGAGTCAGCCCCTTCCACAACTCTTTCTTCCCAGGGACCTGTTCTTGGAACAGTAAAAGACTCACCGGCCATGGCTTTTCTCTCCTACCCTTCTTGTGTGGGCTGAAACTGAAAGTATGCTTTGCCTTCCTTTTCGGCAGGGCATGTACACATATTGGGAAACATCCACTGCACATGCATATGCATGTCTTTATTTTTCTTCCGAGAGAAAGAATCAGAGCTGTAGCCTGCATCAGAGAGTGTATCCAAGGGAATTTTTTTTTCACCAGCCCTTGGATAGATCAGGGTTGGAGGGGAATGGGGCTTAGAGAATAAGACAGGATTGAGAAAGTATGTGTACAGTTAAATTCACACAGTGAAGAGTTTCCCATTCATTCAAAAACTTCACCAAAAAGATTAACACAACCTTTGGAGAATGTGATCCACTCTTCCCTTGACCCCACCTCACAGCTTTGGGGAAAGTTTGTGGGAAATATATGTCCCTGTGAAGCAATTTTGCTTTAAGAAATATAAACATTTTTCACCAATATTAAAGCTTTTCTTATTTAATGTTCTTCCTTTCCTGATGGCTGTTTTGTTTTGTTTTGTTTTGTTTTCTGATACGTGATGTCACTCTGTTGCCCAAGCTGGAGTGCAGTGGCATGACCACGGCTCATTGCAGCCTCCACCTCCCTAGGTTGAGATGATTCTCCCACTTCAGTTTCCTGAGTAGTTAAAATTACAGGCAAGCCCCATCAGGGCTGGTTAATTTTTGTATTTTTTGATGAGACGAGCTCTCCCTATGATTCCTTGGCTGATTTTGAATTCCAGTGCTCAAGCGATCCGCCCATCTTGGCCTCCCAAAGAGTTGGGATTACAGGCATGAGTCATGAGCCACTCACTCATCTTGGATGGCTTTCTTTTGAGGGACATTGCATCGCAGAGGCCCAAAGCAGAGACTCTGAACTCAGAATGTTGAACCTAGCATGTTAAACTCACCTTCCTGGGCAAGATATTGAACTTCTTTATCCATTGGTTCCTCTGTCTGTAAAATAATATTATTAATAGTACATATACATCTACGCAGTTTTGAGCAGCATTGAGATAAAATGTGAAAAATGAATGGAACATTGCCTGGCAAATGGTAAGCAGATAATGAGGGATATTACTATAATTAACACAAATATTTCAGTTTAGAAAAATAATCAAGGATGATTATTTGCAGATTATCTAGCTAAGTTTATATTTTGTTAGAATCCTCAAGCAGTGCCTCCAGTCATTCATTTAGCAAATATATGTTGACAACATGGTTCTCGGTGTCAGGGGTTCTGTCAAAACATATTATGATCCTTTCCCTCTTGCTCTCACATTCAAAAGGGAAAGATACACATGAAACCTGGTATGTAATATGTAACTGGAATATGTAGAATGTTAAAAGATGCCAAGTGATGAGAAGAATAAGAAATTAATTGGAGAAGTGGGAGACAAAGTATTGTAGGACTCATAAAAATTGTACACAGAGGAGACAGGGAAGGCCAGAAGAGGTCTCTGCCTTTGTCAGTACATGCTCAATTGATTATCCCAGAAATAAACTCAATGTGGCTAATTTATTTCATGAATAAACTTGATGGAAGATGGACTGATAGCAAAATGCACACACAACATTTCATTTATCATTTTTTTTTTTACCAAAAATTTTCTTGGGCTGTTACGTTATTATCTTTAGAGGATAACGACCAGATTTACAAAAATATTTACGGTTTGACATGTGGGCTACCAGTTTTACTTCCTGTGCTCTAGACTAAGAGTTAAATGTCGTTGGTTAAGTAGAAACAGACTGTGTAGGAGGACAATAACTTGGCTTTTAATCTAAGGTGTTTTTCATGGTGTTTTTATCTTTACTCTGCCAATGACCTAATCCGATTGCAGCAAAATCTTGAGCTCCTTGACACTGGAATGATTTGTAGCATGGAAGAAAGCAGAAATTGTCCGTGCACCACTTCTCTTTAGTTTATTTACTTTTAAATTTATGTACTGACTTATTTATTTTTTCTGCTACTTAAGGGTTTCACATGAGGGTTTCTCCCCACCAGCCAGAGCCAAGAACCACTGAGTTGACGCATGCCAAAGTGGCATCCAGGACACAGAAACAATGATTAGACCATGTATCTGGGGATGTAGAATCATGGGCTTTGAGTCTTGTCCTGGGAATGTAAACGTTGAGCCATTAGAGTGCTAAGGCTCACTATTTCCTGAAAAAGGAAGATGTCAAAAACTGGAAACAATTCAAATTCCAATTTGGGAGCATAAGTAAACAATTTGTGCTAGACACGTACACTGAAATACTATTCAGTCATAAAAGGAAAAATTACTAATATATGCAATAACATGGATGAAAAACTTATACTTTCATTATGTGTGGAAGAAGCCATATAGGAAGGAGCACATACCCTGTGATTCCAATTATATAAAGTTCTAGATTAGAAAAAACTAATGTATAGTGGTAGAAATTCAATCACTACTTATCAGAGGAGGAAATGGAAGGAAATTGAGAACAAAGGGCAAGACAAAACTTTTTGGGGTGACAATATCGGTTTGTCTATTAAATGGGATATTATACTAAATATCCTTGTATAATTAATAATCAATTTATATTCTTAAAATGGGTACATTTTCTTTGAGTAAATTATACTAAAATAATGTTAAAATTTGAAATGAAAAAGGTCAATGATAGTAATAATAGACCAATCTGGAAAAAAATTTTTTTTCTTGATTTCAGGACACAATCAAGCCCCCAAAAATTACTCATAATTCTGGTAAGAGGAAGCAGTTCTCATAGTGACTGAAATGTAATTACCCACCACCCACATTGGATGGGGATAGGTAGACAGAGGGGAGATAATTTACAGGAACCAATTTATTGACTGAAATATGTACTTGGAAAATAGCATTATGTAAGTAAAATTATCTTAAAATAAATGAATGTAGCAATTCTACTATAAGTGATATTTAAAATCTGCATAATGATTTAAAAATCCTCCTATCAGTGTGGAGTCTGTGAAACAATATTATTTTAAATGACAGAATAGGTACTATAAGAACCTCTGACACAGAAGACAGAAAATTCCTGTGCTTGGGTTTTCCCCATCCCATTTCCAAGCCTTAGAACATCATATACCCTTTCAGTTTATCCAACTCCTCTTCTTATTTATACTTGTGAACTATTAGCACATTTTGAGTAATACAACTTAGAGCACTAATCAACTATAACATGTTATTTTATGTTTTCTTTGTCTAAAACCTTCCCCTTTTCTGCACAGCTTATCAGTATGGACTTGGGTATCTAACAGTCCTGAGGTCAGCTTCTGTTTATGAGCTATTAGATTTTGGACAAGTTATTTAACATCTTTCAGCCTCTGTGTTCTCATGTATAGGAGGGGTCTCCTAATCATTCTTACCTTCTAGGACGCAATGCCAGGTGTAGAGATCATGCCACAGTACCTCTCATTTATGGTAGTCATGACCTATAGAGCAGAAGCAAGGTCATGTACAAATGTACTTTTTGGTTAAGTACTTCTAAATTTTTCATATGCTTCACTTCAGTATGTTGAATAAGCATTAATTTCATTTTATGATAGGAAGATCAGGTAAAAAATTGCTTCAAGGCCTTGGTAAGCCCAAGCTGGAGAACTGGGTGAGAAGCCAGCCCACCACCTCACTCATTACTTGCTCAATGTGATGTGCTCTTCTTCAACTGGGTACTAACTACACTGGGAAATAGGAAGTAGATAAGCAGATAAAAGGTGCTTTTTTATGTCAGTGGGAAATAAATTCTGAGTTAAATGCATCTAGACTATGATAATCTATAACAGTCAGCCCCAGTAAACTATTTAAATGATGAGATGGGCAATAGGAAACCATTGCAGCTTCCTAAGTAGGAGAGTCACTTTAACATGCTTCTAAAGTAACTATTTCATATTGAGTGCTTAATAAGGCCCAGGCCCTGTAATCGATACTTCATCTATATTGGTTCCTCTTGTCGAACCATTTGGAAATATTGGTACTTCGAATAACCCCAGATTATGAAATCAAAATCTCATCCTGAGCCTCACCCTTGAGACTTCATGCACCACCACATCCAGAATTTAATAGGACATGTTCTTTGAGGCATTGCTGGTCCCATATGAACCAGGAGGTGGGTCCTGATTGGACTGAGTGTTGGAGACAGGAGAAGGGGTAAGAATGTCTGGGAGTTGGTGCTGACTACAGAAAGAAGCTGCAGAAGAGTAGGAAGGAGTGAAGATGAAGCAGTAAAGAGCTTGCCTGGACAGGCAAGTGGCCAGGAGGGGTGTGGTCTCCTTGTGTCAGATTTCTACACCAACAAGATAGATAATAACTGACCCATGGAACCTCTACAAGTTAGAGTCTCATCTTGGAACCAGATAGAGCCAAATCCCTAAGGAGGGATAGACATGGTCTTGGATGTGTGTTGCCTAGCAGCAGAAACAGAAGCCATTCTTCTCCTTCAACCCACTCAAAATATAAACTACACTGACAGATGAAGTATATAAATACAGTAGAAAGCAAGCCACTATAAGGATATATCAGCAGAAAGAAGAGACTATAAATTTAGATCTTGAAGGACATTGAGATGTTAGACAAATCAAATATCAAATATAGAATGAAATCATTCTATATCAAATATAGAAGGATGTAAATAAAGGGAGCAAAAAGTAATTATTCTATAATAAGCAATAATTTGAGAAACAATAAAAATAGAGCATGTATAAATACAAAAATTAGTTATATTTAATAATGGACAGATTAAAAGGCAGACACACAAATCTGCGAAAATGTATATAATGTGGAAGATACAGAGATGTACAGTTGACCTTTAAACAATGAAATACGTAAAGGCGTTGACCCCCATATACACTTGAAAATCTGTGGCCGGTTGCGGTGGCTCACGCCTGTAATCCCAGCACTTTGGGAGGCAAAGGCGGGCGGATCAAGAGATCAGGAGATCGAGACTATCTTGGCTAACATGGTAAAACCCCATCTCTACTAAAAATACAAAAAATTAGCCGGTGGTGGTGGCGGGTGCCTGTTTTCCCAGCTACTCAGGAGGCTGAGGCAGGAGAATGGCGTGAACCCGGGAGGCGGAGCTTGCAGTGAGCTGAGACCGCGCCACTGCACTCCAGCCTGGGCGACAAAGTGAGACTCCGACACAAAAAAAAAAAAACAAAAAAACTGCATATAACTTTTGACTCCTCCCAAACTTAACTCCTAATGACCTGCTATTGAAGAGAAGCCTTACCAGTAACAAAAACCACTGATTAACAAATATTTTGTATTTTATATGTATTATATACTGTAATATAAAGTAAGCTAAAGTAAAAAAAGTTGTTAAGAAAATCATAAGGAAGAGAAAATATATTTACTATTGACTCAGTGAGAGTGGATCATCATAAGGTGTTCATCCTCATCGTCTTCACATTGAGTAAGCTGAAGAGACGGAGGAAGGGGATGGCTTAGTCTTGCAGTCTCATGAGTGGCAGAAGAAGAAGAGGTGGAACAGGACACAGGAGAAGAAGGCAAACTGCGTTTATCTTTGTGGAAATGCATAGTTATTTCTGTCTAACATTTTTGCTTTTCCATTTCCCCAAAATTTTTTCTAGACAGTATGAATCTTTCTTTCACCACTTCCCTTAGTTTCAGTGCTCATGTCATAGAATGGTCTTTGTTGTAAAACAGGTCAAAAGCTGCTTTGAAAAATCAGAATCTTTCTGCCAAATTATAATGCCAATTTGTGCTCTGGCACTGCTTCTTCTACATCTTCTTCCTCATCATTTGGAACTGGTTCAGAAGCACACATCTCTATCAAGTTGTCATCTGTTAATTTCTCTAATGCGCAATTAGCTCTTGAATTTTTATAAGATCCATATCTTAAAGTTATTCACTTTTTTGCAATATCCACAATCTCTTTCATTATTTTCTTGATTGGCTTTTTCATAAACCCTGGTGAAGTCATGGACAACTTTTGGAAACAGTTTTCTCTAGCAGAAATTTATTGGGGTCTTGTTATGTTGCCTAGGTTGGCCTTAAGCTCCTGGACTCAAGCTATCTTCCCACCTCAGCCTCTTTAGTAGCTGGGGTCATAGGCCCATACCACTGCACCCAAAATCATGGCTTTTAATTTTTTAACATCAATGATGTCATTTTCAGTGGTGTAGCCCTTCCAGACTTTCATGATGTCATCTCTATCGATGGTCTCTTCCTTGGCATTCGCAAATCTTTTCATAGAGCAACGTGTGTAATGAGCATTAAAGTTCTTTCTGACCTGATTCAGAGGCTGAATTAGAGATGTTTCATTTGGTGGCGAGTAGACCACTTTGATTTTTTGCAAATTGAACTCATGAGGTTTTGAGTAGCCAGGGGCATTGTCCAACATCAAAAGAATCATAAATGGGCCGTCCCTTATTGGCAAAGTATTTCCTGACTTCAGGGGCAAAGCATGAAAGGAACCAATAGAGAAAAAGCGCTCCCATTGCACAGGCATTCTTGTTGTCCAACCAAAACACTGGCAGCTAGTGTTTACCATTGCTGTTCAAGGCTCAGGGATTAGTAGCTTTATAGATAAGAGCAGTCCTGATGATAAACCCGACTGCATTCCCATGAAACAGTAGAATTAGCTTATCCTTTTCTATTTTAAATCCTGGTGTTGCTTCTATTTCTTACTAACAAATGGCCTTTTTGGCATCTTTTTTTCTAGACTAGAACATTGTCACCTGTATTCAAAACCTGTTCCGGTAGTATAGTTTCTCTTCAATGATTTTCTTAATAGTTTCTGGGAACTAATCTGCTGCCTCTTGATAACCAAAAGCTGCATCTCCTGATGTCTTGACATTTTTAATGCACTTTAAATTATCGAATCATCCTTGGCTATCATTAAAGTATCCACCTTTAGATCCTTCCCCTTTCTTTTGCTTTAAGTTGTATACAATGACTTCATTTTTTCCGGAATCATATTAGAGTCTATAAATATACCTTTCATATGAAAATTCTGCCACCACATACACGCTTCAATTTCAATACAAGATTAAAAATTGTTTCACAATAGTGCAAGGTTTTGGCACTGGCAGGCATAGTGCAGTGATAGCTTTATTATCTCCTTTTATTTTTTTACATTGGTCTTCATTCTGTATTCATTTATCTTGAAATGGTGAGCAGCCACAAATCCAGATCTCAATCTACAGTACATATCAAACAGTTCTACTTTTCTTGTAATGTCATGACATTGTTTTTTGGGAACATTACACCATCAGTATTGGTATGTTTTATGGACCCCGTGCTGTTATTCAAGAATTATGGTGTTGCAGTAAATGCAATGAAAAATACATTAAAAACCCAAGGATATTGCTTTTTATAGCAATATGAAATTTACTAGAGGTACAAACTGCTGATGTAGAGATAATGCGTGTCACATGGCATTTTAAGCTACAAAACTTGAGTTCACTGAAATAGCAACAGGAAATGGCTATGAAAATACAGGAGTACAGTATCCATGGTTGTGTGCGGTTAGGATTTAATACTGTATCTTTATATTTGTTTACATTTCTCTCATTTCAAGTGGTACTATGTTTTATCTATGAGTGCATAAACTTTGATAAACTTAAGCTTTCTATAATAGATTTGTGTATATTTTATAATATAGTAGTAAATGATAAAATAGACTTAACATCTCCATAAATTTTGTGCATTTTTTACATACCTAACTTAATTTTTCAGTATTTCTAGTGAAGATGATTTGTGATTTTCTTCAAATTGTAGCAAATCTCCTAAACTTTTCCAACATGTTTATATGTTTATAAAATGCATGAATAAGCAGACCGAGGCATTTCAGATACTTGTTGTTTATGGGTTAATACTAATTTATCTAGATTGCAAAATCAAAACAGAAATGAGAGGCTGAAAAATTTGAGAGGACTTCAGCGGTGTGAAGGATGGAATGAGAAACTCTGAGATATAGCTGATCAAATTACCAGAAAGCCTGACAAGAGAGAATAGAAAAGACAAAATATTTAAAGCAAATTTTTCAGAACTGGGGAAAAATATGTGTCCACTGATTGAAGAAGCACAATGTATCTGTAATAGGATAAGTTCAAAGAATAACTGCTTTCTAACAGCCCTCTGAGTTCAGCATTGTGATGAGTTGACTTGTGTACCATAAAAACATATTGAAGGCCTACACCCCAGTTACTCAGAACGTGCTCTTATTAGGAAATAGGGTCCTTGCAAATATAATCAGTTACAATGAGTTTATTTTGGATTAGTGTAGGGCCATCATCCGGAACAACTCATGTTCATACCAAAGAAAAGGGGCTCCGGAGCAAAGACAGACAGGAAGAGCAATATGTGAAGACACAGACTCACAGAGGGAAGGCAGCAATATAATGACAAAAGCAGAGAATAGAGTGATGTAGCTGCAAGCAAGGAACACTAAGATTGATTGAGGCAACCAGTAGTGAGGATGGTGGCCATGGCCCTACTCTACTGACATCCTGATTTCAAACTTCTTGCCTCCAAAACTGAGAGAATGCATTTCCAGTTAAACCTCCCTGTTTGTGGTGATTTGTCATGGCAGCCCTAGGAAATGAATACAGGTATTATTAGTTCCATTTTGCAGATGAGAAAACAGATTCTCAGAGAGATTGATGACTTAGCCAATGGAGTGAGGAGCAATCTCACCTCATGGATCTATAATCTGAAAATGGAACAACAACCACATGTGCTAGAACAGAAGTAAAAACTGGTGACCCACAGAGTCCATCATGAGCCCAGTGATATTTCTTTGGCTCTCTCAGATGTTATTTATCTTGACATTGAATTAATTATCAGAGGTAAAAAATTGTAAGATTTCAAATAAAGTGTTGGATTCCAGGCCTCTGTTGCTTGAATTTCAACATGGAAAGGGTTGCCTGGTACTGAGTCCTTGATGACGCATTCATTATGCCTTCTGATTTTTCCTGCGTTCACCTAACTTGATTAACTTAATGTATGTTCTCTGCCAAGCCTATATGGTGTTTGTATTTGTGGCCTCTGCCTGGGAAACCTGAGATTAGACTTGCAGTCCATAAATTTTGTTAGGATTATTATTAAAAAATATTATTAATCTCACCAATTTACACTGATGTAGTGATTTGTATGATAATTCACTTCAAGTCTCATTTCTCTATCTGTCAACTACCTGCCTTGGAGAATTGTTGGATTAAATTTAATGTCTGAAAAACAATAATACCTATTGAACAGCACAAATGTAATAATGTTACCTCTTATCTCAGTATGATTCTTCACATATCTGTAATGCTAGAAAAATATATGTTACATACGAGAAAATTTTTCATAAGGAAAAGCAACAGCATTTTTCCACAAGGATTTCAAAACATTGAGTAAATGTATCTATTTCAAGGGAGACGGGAGGGTAAAATGATGTAATAACTATATTGATTAAGAAGAAAGGAAATTTAAGGGATAAATAATGCAACAGAAGTTTCATAAGCAATGTAGTATGTGATGTTTATTTTCACTATGTAACTCAGAAAAATCATTGTCATCACATGACACACCACTTCAACCCTCCTGACTTTAGTGCTGTTGTAGTGGGGACTCCCCCTCATGTGGTTGTTGTCACACATCAAGCCACTGTGCTTCAGGTTCTTTCTGCTTTGAAGTTCGAAGATGTTCATCAAAGGACTGAGGACTGTTTAGCTGTGCATATGTGGGTCCAGAATTGTAGGAGAGGGAGGACCTTCTCCTGGGGGCTAATTTCAACCAATGAATGGCATTAGTCCATTGATAAATGTCTCTAATTCCTCATCTTCTAGTAAGGTAGAATCTACATAATTGTAGACGATCCTGAAGAAAGACTGGAACCCAGTTTCTCAGAGCATTAATGAATTCATTATTGCATTTTTTGGAATATTATCTTTCTTTCATCTCCCTTCCCCACTCCCTCACTTCTGCTTTTTGGAAATACTTTCCAAATAATACTTACAGTCAAGTGGCTGACTCCTCCTATTTCATGGTCAACCAAATTGCATCATTATCATCATCAACATCACCACTATCATTGCTGCCATCATTATCTTTATTGAGCAATTTAAGTATGAACAGAACTATAATTAGTTTTCTACATGTATCATGTCATGTAGTTCTTACTATAATACAAAATTGCTAGGACTAACTCTCCTCACTCATAGAACTCTGTAGCTAAGTTGATTACACATATAATCACATATCTAATATCAAGTACGGGGCAGAAGAAGCCCAGGCCTTGAAACAGCTCCTTCATCCCCATGATGTCAAAGTGAGCCCCATTCCTTGGAGTCAGATAGTCAAACTTCGTATTGCTTATAATGAGAGCCAGGTATCTGCAGCCCTTTCTTTTTTTTTTTTTTATTAGATTGATCTGCAGGAGATGGAGATGAAGTGACTTTGATTACCTGAGTCTCTTAAAACCTCGTATAGCTGCCCTCTTCCCTAAACTCTATCAAAAGACACTGCTTTCCTCTCTCTCAAGAGCCCAGAGCAAGAACCAGGACATATCTGGATGAGTACTCAAGAATCTTAAGGAAACTAGAATAATTCCTACTCCCTTTTTTCTTCTTTTTCTTCTGCATCTACTCAAACATTTCTTATATTCAGGTTCAAATCAAATTTCATAAAAACCGAGAGACGTCAGTTGTAAAAATGAATATAGCAGAAGTTGTTTGCCTCCCATATTATGATTATATTTATACTATTTAAAAAATATTAACATACTGTTTTTTAAGCTTTAATTATATTTTTCAAATATGCTTCACATCTAGGTTTTTCAACCAGAGTACAAATAATTATTACTCAGCTATGTTATCATGTAACTATTTTTCTTCTGTGACTATAGCTGAAATTGTAATGTATCTCAAATAGATACAAGAATCAATAAATGAAAAAATGATGAATCTACATTTTATCATGGGTTGAATGAGCATTGGTATCTTTTTGAAGCCATATGAACCCTTCCTTGCTGAAAGCATCTATGATAAAGGTTACTACTGTCATCACCCCCAGTCACTTAGTGCTTTAAGTATTTGTGCATTTATGGCTGGCACTGTGGCTCCAGCCTGTAATCTCAATGCTTTGGGAGGTGAAGTCAGTGGATCTCATGAAGTCAGTATTTAGAGATCAATCTGGGCAACATAGTGAGACTATGTCTCTACAAGAATTAAAAAGATCAGCCTGGCATGGTGGTGTGCATCTGTAGTCCTAGCTACTTGAGAGGCTGAGGTTGCAGAATCTCTTGAGCCATGTGTTCAAGACAGCAGTCAGCTATGATCACACCATGGCACTCCAGGCTGGACAACAGAGCAAGACCTCATTAAAAATAATGCATTTAATGGAAGCGATTGATTCTCTCTTTTTGTCCATTTCATGAACAGAGCACAGCATCTCTCCAGGTTTTTCTTTACGGTCTCAAGAATTCTTCTTGAGGACAAAGCTTGAGAATATTTGTAGATTCTGCTGATTCAGGTGGTCCAGCTTTGATTTGTGGAAGAGCTGTGGGATATCACAAAATATAAATGATGTCTTCTGCCTCTGTGACCCAGGTTATCACCTAAGAAGGTTGAGACAGAGAGAAAGAGAGAGAAATCCTAGGAAAAAGACTTCTTTGCCTGTAGGGATTATAGCTGTGCTTAACTTCCAGCTTAAGGAAATGTATTGTTATTGAAGAAGAAAAGGGAAAGCAGAAATCTCCCTCCATCCCTCCGTGCACAAAAAATGCAATCACAGATTCTGATCATTCTGGAAAAAAAAATTTTGATGATTTAGGGTTACATTTGGCCTTCCTCTATTCAGAAAAACAGTTTGATTTTTCCAGTGGTTTTACTGTGTGGTACTGATTCATCCATGTGGACTTTCTACTGTGTCTGGGCAAGAGTGTACTAAATAAATACCTGTTCAGAGTGCTATCTATTTGAAATACAATGTGAGTTCCACATGCAATATTAAATTTTGTAATATCACATTTACAAAATGTATAATTAATTTCAATAATATATTTATTATAATATATACAAAACATTACTCTATCAACATGTGCCACTAGCCACAAGTTAAGTACTTAATAGGTACATGTGGCTACAAAACTGAATGGGACAACATTCCATTTTGGAGTGATAGTTCCCTCCTAGTCCACACCACATACAGATACATATATATAGCAAGCACTTAACAGAATATTGATTTCTGTACCATCCTGGTATTTTAAAAGCAAACTTTAAGCGAATGATTAACTTTTCTAGAAGAAATGGGCTTCACATATCTTTTAACAAATTGTGAAATCAGCTATTCAATGAAAAAATATTGTCTAGTGACAATAGTACTGTGTCCAAGGTCAAAGGGACAAATATTTGTACGAGATTCTGACATAAATATGGATGTCTTGCCTCCAAAGTGCTGAACAATCAACACTAAGTTTTTCACCTTGTGTTTTATAATGTGAGGAAATAATACATCTCTTTTGGATAAGTTTGTAATAGTCATTCTGATCTATCCCTTTGTGAAATATAATATTCATCTCTTTTGACTGATATTGTGCAAGAAACTGGGAGATTCTTGAGCCTTCCTTCTGGAAAAGAAAAAAGAATTCATGTATACAAATTAGAAGAAAAGTTTACTAAGATATAATAACAAGGTTTCTTTTCGTGAAAAGAATGGGCAGGCATAGTATTTATGTTTGGTTACATGACCCAATCAAGACATAGGAACTATGAGTAAAGTATTATTATCCTGTATACAATTTATATTGTTTTGTTACATTTCATGTATGTTTTCTATTTCAATCATTTGTTTCCATTTGTTTTTAATGATATTTTAGAATAAATATCTTGCTAAAGTGTATGATAAAAACCTGATCTCTGAGAATGCAACAAGTTGTAAGAGTACGTAAGGAAACCAAACCTTCTAAACATATATTTTTTCATAGATTAAACAGTGACATATGTTCCTCCTTCTCATTTCAGAAAGTTCTGCCAATGTGAAGACATCCAGGGTCCTGATATATTCCAGGTCTGGGGGTATGTTTTCCTGTTTACAGGTTTGGAGAACTTCCTAAGTTAATAGTCATCTTTTAATGACCTTTATGCATCTAGATAGGTAGATAGATGATAGATAGATAGATAGATAGATAGATAGATAGATATAGATGCACATATATATGCATCTATATATATATCTATATATATATATAAAGTGATTTTAGGTAAAATTAAAATTAGACAGGATTTCTCTCATATCCTATAGTAAAGTTAGCATGAAAATGATAATTTTATTACAATATTATAAATATTATAGTGCAGATTGCTGCCCAAAGAGAGTTTCTATTAGCCTGGCAGTGCAATAGAAAGAAATGTGGAAATCAGGAGTTTAGATAAACATTTCAATTTGAGTCTTATCTGTTATGTAATGAAATAGGACTCTCTCAGGAATCTCCCCTGGAATGTCTTTACCTTGAGACAAAAAGAAAGGGAGTGGTATAGGGTCAGACAAACAGTTGCCATGGCAGGTAGGGGTTTACATGGCTATGTCTCTGACTAAATCACAGTCTTGGAACTGTGATTTCTATATGCTGCATAATATATGTATATTATGTGTATATATATATTATATTTTATATAATATTATATATATACATATATGTTGGTTTGTTAAATGAAACAAACAAACAAATAGCTAGGATTCTTCTTATCCTGCACTTCAGAATCCAATGCTCTGCGGGAAAACCTCAGAATTATAACCATATCCAACGGCCTCGCCAAGGCCTAGACCTCTTCTAATAGCCTCGTTAACCTGCTTCCTGGTCTGCTGGGCTAGTGTCCCCAAAGCATCCTGGGATCCATCACTCTGGAGAATCCAAATGCAGATAGAGGGCAGGGAGCCACTGGATCACTGCTGCAGGTATCTGAAGCTGCCTCCTTCCTGCCACAACCTCTGCTGATCAGAAAGGTTATTTCAGTGTGGAATTTAGTGCTCATTATATATGAGAATTGTACATGATAAATAATATATAATTATTAGTAAACTCTAGTAGTTCAGAGCTGCAGATTTCAGTGTAATTCTATGGAAAATTGTGTCTATCCCTGAAAAACATGGATCTGAGAATATTTAAACTCTAATAATACTCATAATATAATCTGGGTCAAAAGTTTTAAAAAGTTATAAAATTTAAACATTTTATAGGAGTTCCCCAATCATATTTTTGTAATTCACAGAAATGAGTAAGCACTGAAAAATTCCAATTTGTAGCATCCCAATAATAATTAGGAAAACTACTCTTTATTGCATGCATACACTTCATCTGTTTATTCATCACATATTAATTAGGTATCTGCTATGTGCCAGGATCTCTAGTACTTACTCCTATTAATTACTGAAGAAACTAGTTACATTCTGGTGGCAGAAACTTGGTACCTTTTAACTCTTTTTACTTAAATGGAAAAGGGTTAAAAGTGGAACAGGTTTATTCTGGAAAACAAAATGGTTAATTTCAGCTGTATTCATTTTGTGATGCCAGTGCAACACTCTAGTGGAATTGTTGAATACACTGCTACGGCTAAATGAATCTGGAGCTCCAAGGACAGAGTTCTGGATGAGGCCTAATATCTTGGAAGTTGTTGGTATGTGATGCCTGGCATTATATTGCCTCTAGCTTTACATAGTCTTATGAAAAAGGACCGGAATTGTCCCTGCTTTATACATGGTAAGACTGATGATTAGTCAGCTACAGCGGTTAAGATACATGCAGGAAGACATACAGTTTACTGACAGAATCTAGGTTTAGATTTGAGTATCTCTTACTACAAAGCATCTACTATTAATTATTTCTATGAACAGTCTGAACCCGAGGACTCAGCCTTTTAGCCAATTGGAAACTGGATCCCACCCCACAAAAGGCAGGGTACTCCCTTAAAGAACAACGACAGGTTTAATGAAAATGACAGATTTGTAAAGGAAGGATAGAGAGATCACAGAAGACACTGCATGGGTCTTGGAGTTGAATAGATTCTTAAAAAATGGAGATATCCATTGTAAAATACCAGTCTTACCTTTTATACTGGTGGACTTTTGGTACATATTAAGTAGGGTCTCAATAGACTTTTGTCCAGCCACATGGTTCTTTAGCACATTGTCCATCAAGACGAGGGCTTTGTCTTAAATTTCGGCATAATATTTTTTCTTTTCCTTTTTCTTCAATATCAGAACTTTTTTTCTTCACAAGTTATTCAAACTGGCATGAAGAATACCATGGCCCCCACACCTTCTTCTATTCATCCTTTCTTCTATCTGTCAGTTTTTCTACCTCAGCTAATCTAAAATACATGTCCTGAATGAGTAAAATTTAACTAGTCTCCTTGCATTTTCCCATAAGAATTAACCAAATAGTTTATATTTCACTTTTTGTTTTCATTTCAATTGTTTTTTTAGATTCAGGGATACACATGCAGGTATGTTAAAAAGGGTATATTATGTGATGCTGAGGTTTGGGGTGTGATTTAACCCATCACCTAGGTAGTGAGAGTAGCACCCACTATATAGTTTTTCAGCTCTTGCCCTCCTCCTTCACTCCTTCCTCTAGTAGCTCCCTGTGTCTATTATTTCCATCTTTATGTCCATGAGTGCCTACTATTCAGCTACCACTTATAAGTCAGATCATGTGGTACTTAGTTTTCTGTTTCTGTATTAATTTGCTTAGGATAATGGGCTCCAGTTGCATCCATATTGCTGGAAAGTACAATATTTGAATTTATATGGCAGTGTACTATTCCATGGTAGATATGTAAGAATTTTTTTTTATCCAATCCACTATTGATGGGCACCTGGGTTGATTCTATGATTTTGCTATGGTGGATAATGCTCTTGACAAACATCTGAAACATGTGTCTTATTGATAGTACAGTACATTTTCCTTTGGGAATTTAGCCAATAATGGGATTACTTGGTCACATGATAGTTCTGTTTTTAGTTCTTCGGTAAATCTCCAAACTGCTTTTCACAAAGATGGAGGCATCACATTCCTGGACTTCAAGCTATACAAGTCAACAGTAACCCCACAGCAAGGTAATGGTACAAAAACAGACACATAGACCAATGGAACAGAATAGAGAACTCCAAAATAATACCACACACCTGTAACCAACGGATATTTAACAAAGTCAACAACAACAAAAAAGAAATAACGAAAGGATTTTTTATTCAATAAATGTATTTCTTGTTTAAACTGTGCTGAGAAATCATGACGGTGTCTTCTCCTCCACATCTCCTGGTCATCCTACCTTTTGATTGGAGATCATTCTGAAGGAATCCCTTTACTCCCAGGAAAGCTTTCCTTCAACTGCCTAAGATTGCATTAACAGTTAATTTTTACTGAAGGTGACAACTTACTTCTGCTTTTTGATATTCGCTGAGCAAAGAGTGATCACAGATATAGTCTCAGGTTGTAGTAGAATATGCACGATAGTACAGAAAAGATATGCCCAGACAAACAGTTAATAAAAGGCCAGAAATAAGGGGGACTGTAATGTGTTCAACTATGAAGATTTTTAAAAGGTCAGATATTCACTTTGATTTATAGGTTAAAGATTAGAAAAGGCTCATATTTGCAGGTGAAATGGTAGTTCTTCGAATCCTCCCTAAATCTTAACATCCCTGAGTGAATGATTTCACCCCAAACTTGTTTTATCTGCACCATGCAGGGACTTCACTGTGCACACTATGCATCCTAGAGTTTCTTCAGGGTGTCATGCACCGTCTGCCAAGTGCTTCATTTTTGATGGCTGTCTTACCTTTGCAAGAAGTCTGTCAACTACTAAGGGTTAAGAGTTAATTCAAAATTTACTTTCTCTCTCTTAAAAACCTTAACAAAGAGTAGAAATATGCAGGTTCTGTTCATGGATTTGTCAGTAGTAAACTGTGGGATTTGGGAAAAGTCTCTTATCACACTGTACTGTCACTGTCATAACTATCTGTCTTCTCTCCATCTCTCCTGCTGAGCTCTAAATTTTTGGAAGTCAAGTACCTGTGATAATTTGTGTCTGCATCCCTAAAGCAGAAACCCCAGCAAATGGTTTTTCAAATGAAAAAATGATGCTAATACCCAGTTGAGGTCTTATGAATTAAGCCTAACATTCTAAATTCAATACTTCCTCTGATTTCCAACCTCTGTTTCTCCACTGTGGAAAGAAACTGAGGACACGTTTTTATTTTTATATCAAATTTATTAAAATGTTCAAAAAAGTCTATTATTAAACACATATAATTCCAAAAACCATTACAGAGTGAAGGAACTCTTGGTTTCCTATGGGGGAAAAAACATAAAAGAGAATTTTGTTAAAAGAAATGTAAGTAATAAAGTTATACCACCAATGACAACACACACAATCTTAAAAGGAAAGACCACATGCTATTTTAAAATGTTACCCTGCTGAGGTGAAGGGGAGAAATATCTAAAACTGAGGGTTCATAGTCTTACGGCCACTTCTAGGTCCCTATCAGCTGACACTCAGAAAGGGTCTAAAAGAAAAACTTTGGAAGAAGAGCAGCGTGCTCTTCAGTGACCAGAAGAAAGGCATTACTTCAGTATTTTCTGTATATTATACTACGGATTGATTATCCCTTATCCAAAATGCATGCTACCAGAAGTATTTTGAATTTCAGATATTTTTGTATATTGAAATATCTGCATTATATTTACTAGCTTAGCATTCTTATTCCAAAAACCTAAAATTTGAAATGCTTCTATAAGCATTTCCTTTGAATATCATGTGGGTGCTCACACAGTTTTGGATTTTAGATAATTTCAAAATTTAAATTTTTGGATTAAAAATTCTAGGCCTGTAGATCTAGAGTCCTGGACTAAAATGGACTTTCAGTACACTTTCCTCAACCTTCCCACACTCCCAACCACACACACATACCTGCCCTCAGACATTCATACAGCTTCCTTATTTTAATGTCCTGGAAAGAGGTAGAAATGTATTGTCAAAGTCATCCTTTCAGTGCTGGGCATCTGTGCTTTATCATCTGGCTGCTCAAATGAAAGTCGAACCTAAAAGAGAAAGGAAAGTCTGGAGACCACTTTTTCTGAAAAGTTTGTTGACTCATGCCAAAAAGACTACAACAAATATAGCAAAATAAGTGACAAAAACAAAAAGTACTTCCATCTGCAACAAGTATAGCCATGTGCTTATCTAAGCATTGAATGACGCTCCTTGGGGCTTTTTAAATCTGTGGTTGGATCTAAGCCATGAGGGACACAGGCTAATTAGAGTCCACTCATTTGTCTCTGCAGGTCAGGGGGGAGGGTGAAAATAAATGATTGTTTTATTGAGGCTGTGGGTCTTAATAGATTGGATTTGGCTCCCAGCCTTGTTCACTCTCCAAAGAACTTCAAAACTCTTTTGGAAAGAAGGGCATTATTGGAAGATAAACATGTCTGGATCTGCTTTCTATGCTTCCAATTGCAATAGCCAAGCATTCAGGGAAGTAGAGTGAAATAGCATCCACCAGAGCCCTACCCTGTGGAAAATTTCCTCCACATCACAGGAACAGGCATATTCTTGCAGATGTTCAATGAGTCTCATAATAAAAACAGAGCCCTTTGTGGGATGGCTCCAAGAAACATTATCTGTTGATAAAGCACATTTCACATCTCAAGACTGGTGTTGCCTGAAGAAAGAGAAGAAACTCTAGTATTTCTGCTCCAGCTGAGGCATGTTTTGGAATTCATCTATTTTCCATACACTTCATTGTAATTTTAGTGAATCCATTTGAAGTTCAGTGAGTGTATTTTTACTTATACTCTAACCGGTGCTGTATATGTTGCAGGCATTAAAATGACATAGTCCCTGAGTTCACACAGTCATAAATTTAGTAGAGAGTTAGGAAAAGGCAGAATGGGTTAAAGGGAAGGAATTGGGTTTTGGAAAATAGCTATATACAGAGCTAAATAGAGAACTGTGAATGTCAAGTGGAAGGCTGGGACCAAAAGATATTAAAGAACAGTTCTGTCTAATGTTAAAGTCTACTATATGTACTCAGACTGGAAATGTATGTTTTTTTGTGTGTGTCTTGTCATTGTTTTTGATCATTGAAAAAATATTGAGTTCTACATCAGGGCATGTTCAAGACAATATAGAACCAAACTTCTTCTGGAAGAATATATCTCATTGTACAAAATATTATAGAAAATTTAACTACTTGAGCAGGGGCTGGGCATTTGGGCCAGAGGTGACCAAGAGAATGCGAGTCCTCTCAGGAAACTGCCATACAAGGTGGATGAAAGCATTCAAGTGATCTTTATTTAAACCTTGCTAAGAAAAGTAACTGGATTAAGTTCTAGGATAAAAACATTTTAAATAACACCAGTCCTTTAATGTGTACTTCTTTCTGTGTCATGTGCAATATTTCACATATATTAATTTATTTAATCCGTAGAAAAATGATATTTATATTCGTATATTTTAGTGAGCAATTCAAGGAAAGCCCAGGGAGAAAAAAGTGGAGCTAGTTTACAAAGTACTAAATGACTAGATCAGTCAATAATAGCAAGATTCTTACTGCAAAGCATATCTTTAGAATAATGCATATATATTCTGCTGTATATAGTTCATGCTTCTAGGTAAAACCCACTTTAATTTAGGGGCCCAAAGTTCCTCGTTTGCTATTCTACTTTGCTGAACACTGCTCCTACTCGTCTCCTGTGAATACTTGATGTGGGGCCCTATTGGTCCATCGAATGATCTCAACATGGCGGACCTTTCCTATGCACAGTCAGATTGAAATGTGCTACAGCGCGGATCGTCTTCCATTTAACTCTCTGTTATCTCTCACAATTCTAAAATATTTTGCAACAGAGAGGAGTTCATTAATTACTACCTCAATGAAAAGATGTGCTTACTTGCTCTCTGTGGATAAAGAGAATTGTGTGTATGACTTGGAACAAAGCTTTAGTTTCTGTTCAAAAATCTTATCTAAAGTTCTGTGCACTTATCTACCCTCCAGTGGGTGGTTGTGAGTTTTTCTATTGATAACACCCACAAAGATATTCTGTGTACAAGAAACCTGTTACCTGATGTGGAAGAGCAGAAAGCAATAAAATCCTTCTCTATGTGGGCTTTCTTAATAGCATCATCCTCAAAATCTCCCAGAGTTGGTAAAGATATATTTTCAGAGACTCGTAATGAATCTTTTACCAACACCATACCACGGTTCTCTGGAAAGACAAAATTTGGTTTGTTACTACTATCAGTGGCTGAGAGGACAACTTTCTCCTCTTAGCCTCTGTTCAATCATATTTATCAATATATTTGCTCTATCATTAATTCATGTACACGTGCACACATACATTCAAGTAACAATCTTTTCGACAATCTTATGTCTTCTAACACTCAAACAAGTTTTAAAAACAACCAAACATCAAAGTCTCAGGATTGAAAATGAAACAAATATCTACCAACCAGTCATACAATTCACAGAATCCACATGTTGAGTGATGACACTACGTTTTCTTTGACACTAATAAACAGACATAAAATGAAAAACCCTGGATCCATACAGATGAGAACAGCATTAGAATGTCTGGTGTTCTCAAGGACATCAGCACTCACCACCACGGCAGGCCTCGAAGATGATCACCTTGGGTTTGTCCTTCAAACTTGGGCAGTTCTTGCTATTCAACATTTTAAAGATTTCATTGAGTTGTAATATATCAGGGACTTGCTTAGAGTATTTCTTCCCACAAATGCCTTCCCGAACACCGTGAGACAAGAACACCAGGAAAGTGCTGTCAGAGGTCTTGTGCTCTGGGTGGTGAGCAAATGCCTCCAGCTCTGTAGTCATTTCCTGAAAGAGACCATACCACTGATTTTGGACTATGTAATTAACTCTCATGGCACCTTGGAAAGCCAATAAATAAATACTTAAGGATTTCTTAAGGAATTCCATGACAAACAATGGAGTGCCAAAAAAACTTTAAGTCTTAATTTCGAGAAAGGTGAAGGAAGGTGTTTTAGGAAGTCATTCAAAGTTATCTTGTAGAGAGAACGTACCATTACTGAGTTAAACAAACAAACGAAAACAAAATCAAAAACAAAAAAACTAAACAAAAAAAAAACCACTTCACAATTAAGTTAAACCAGGCTCATGCTGAATGACTCTGATGTTTCAAAGGAACATGTAGCATCCAGCACCCTCCCATGGCAAGTGTATATTTTATATTATCAAAAGATTACATTTCTTGGTCCTACAACCAAGCTTTCTAATATTATTTAGTATAGGAAGGGCGTGACCATTCTCTCTAAGGTATAATAGACCTTACCCAAGCAGTGAGATTTCTTTTCACATCCACCTTGTACCCCAGATTTTGCAGCAGCATCGTCATGCCTATGATGTCAACCTCAGCTCCCGTTATTTTAGAAAGACTATCAAACTCTTCGTTGCAGATAATGAGAGCAAGACGTGTGCGGCTTGACTTGCCCATTATTGCATAAATCTGTAGGAAATGCAGTTTGGATGCGTAGTAATTCATTCTCTGTAATTTAATATTCAGCTGGCAAATTTATGACTGTTTACCCTTTCTTAATTCTATCAAGATACCAAATCCCATGGACTATACATTGAAAATGGCTAATGGAATTGAGTGCTACTTCGAGAGTAGGCATAGAAATTGCAAATGCCCAGATGGCAGGTGAACTACTGACTTCATTGCTCTTGATAGGTAGGATTTTGAAAAATTCACAAGTTTTGAAGCAAGAATGACTGAATTCTAAAACTGATTGCTCCAATTTCTGATTTTCTTTTCGCAAAATATTTAACAATCCCATGACTCAGCTTCTTGATTTCTAAAATGTTTTATTTTAAGTTTAAAAATTATGTATTATCATAGACAGAATGCTTAGAACACTGGCCACTGTTAGTGAACATTCAATAGCTGTCACTGTTGATGTTATTTATCCAGGAATTGGATCCAATTTGGAACTCTTTCTATAAACCTGGGATTCTAGGATACAGGAATTTTTTTTTTATGTAAGGGAAGCAGAAGTACGATTCTCCATTGAGAACAGCTCTAAGAAAAAGCCACTGCATTTTAGAATCACCACAAGTATCTTTCACCCCACTCTATCCTTATGTTCTGAGCATGGCAACTATGTCGACTTTTCTTTCCATATCCTTTTAGCTTCGTCTAGGGAGCAAAGCTTGACGCTTCCTCCTGAGCCTGAGGATGTAGGCATAGCAGGGTTGTCCCACACTGGCACTGCCTGAGGAGCCTCAAGAGTCAAAGAACGTCATGTACACTGGCATCCCTCTTTGTTCTGCTTTGTGTTTCTTACAGCCTCACCTATGGATGAAGCCAAAAAAGTGGAAATGAATTCTTAGGAAGACAATCCTGATCTTTCACCACTGAGTAATTTCACTGCTAATGGAGTACATTTCCAGCCAGAGAATTCCAGGTGTGCAATACAGGGATCTCCTTTCATATTTCAGGATCAGTATTTTCACAAATATTTCCGATAAAAATGTAGAAAGGAAGCTTTTCAAGGCCATGCATGATAAAATGCTCAGAAAACAACGAAATGTGTAAGATCAAATAGTTAGAATATAAATTTTTTTCAGAAGATTTGAACCATAGAATAAAATTTAATGGGAGGCAGTCTTAATTAAAGCTACTAAAAATTTCTGAGAGATATGCTTATGTTTTTATTTATTTACTTAATGGAAATGGTAGTAAGCACTAGGAATATTTTGTTAATGAACCCTTGTCCTGTCCTTCAGGATCTCTTCCTACTATGTACATATATGGAAGGAGGAGATTATTGATTATATGAACTAGAATGAATATAAAATACTATGATAAATGCTAACATCAAAGAGCACACTAGATGGATTTATAACACTTAACACTGACTGCACAGACATATGAGGAAATGTTTTCACAGAGTTTATATGAGAAAATCCTTGAGACTTTTACTTCATCACAGGTCCAACACCATCTGACAATGTGATCACTTGTTAGAGAACTTAATGTAATCTTTGTATCAAGATAGAAATGAGTTTTCTAGATTTGTGGAGTCTCTTTTAGAAACTATTAAGTCAAGAAAATAATATTTAATTTTGAAAACAAGTTTGAGAAACTATTATACAATCAGTTAGACAAATAAAGACAGCATGAAGTGTGGTGACATGGGGAAGAAATAATTAGAATGGATATATTGGAGTAAACTATAAAATAATAATTTGACAGAATAAATGTTTGGTTTCTTGAGAAAGAAGAATGAAAACAATATAAAAAACAAAATAGAAGTATATGGGTTATTTTTGATGTAATTTTTCTTAGTAAAAATACAGTATTTCATTATATAGTGAGTATCCCATGCTCTAAAACATTTAAGGATACATTCATGAATTAATCAACCTTAATAAATTCAATAGAGTAATACCTGACCTTGATAAAAAAAAATGTGCATTTCTAGCCTCTAAATTGCTTCTAAACAGAAGAGGGCCCTTGATGAATAAGGGTTTTTTAATGAAATAGAAGTAGAAATGGAGACACAGTTCCAAATTTGGGAGAAGATTGCATAAAACTTGGCCATGGCTTGAATATTGGAGATGCGTGAAAGGAAAGTGGCCAAGATGAGTTTCAAGTTCCTGGTTTGAACAACTAGTGATGATGACACCAACAACCGAGTTACACAAAACTGGAAGAGAAGCAAGGTGTGGAAGAATGGCATGTTCAGCTCTGATACTGTTTAGATAAAGATGTCTCTGGAAGATGTGAGGGAATATTTCAGTAGGCTTAAATGATGAAGTTTGGTACTTACTTGGGTGATCAGGATTTGAGACACAGATTCCGAATTTTTGATAGAAACATAGATAGTGAAGCTGTGGGGACAGTTGCTACAAAAGCAGAATAGATTACAAAAAGAAAATTAAATGATCACTCTATGGGAATTCTCCATAGCCCCTTTAACTGTGGTTCATTCTACAACATTAATGTCAAAGAAGACAGGGTTCAAAGAATGCTCTTCCTTTAAAAACAGCATTACCTAGGAAGGAAGTACTACTTCAGAGTCTTGTGTAGTAAGGTGACTTCCAGATATTGGACCAGAAAAAGAAGAAGGACATTGAAATAGTCACTTATCATCTCTGGAAAACTTTACCCTAATGCCTGCAACACTCCCCACTAAAGATTCCTCCCACAACCCTCACTGAACGACATTAAATAACATTCAAGATGTTCTTTAATTTAGAGAGTGGTGGGGGTTATAAAATGAAAGAGACGTTTTCAGAAAAATATGATATTTATTACACATAGATGAAAACATAAACTTATCCCAAGTCTGCTTAGACAGGCATAAGCTTCCCCTAACCCTTAGAAAAAAAAAAAAATAATAATAATAATAAAAAAAAAGGCTTTTACTTTGAAAGAACATCTGCCTCTGAAGTGGCTTTGGAAAGTACCACAGAGACCAGTAACTAGGAGTCCACCAGAACTCTCATCCTCACCATGTGCTAGGTCCAAGGGATCACAAGAATGGGCCAGCTCATTTCCTGAGCACTGTATCAGGCCCTAAGGGGGCTGCAAGTGGAAGCAGTCCAGGGCCCACAGCATGATCCGCAGCCTGATAACAGGCAAGTGGGTGATCTTACTCAAAAGAAAATGAAGAAGGCAACTGGAGGAAAGAGCCAACTTGAAATCCTTATTTTTCTGTAATCATTCAGTGTATTCTCTGAGTATATCGCCATTTCTGAAATATAATTTATTCTACTTGGAGGGCAAAATTTTGGAGAGAAGTAGAAAACATGGTTAATTACAGACCTTAAAGCTTCATGTCAGACAACGACATAAGTGTCTGGGTACACCCTGGACTCAAAAATACTAAATCAATCAATAAATATTGTGCCTCGCCTGGAACAGTGGAACATATAGTGTGAAGCTTTTTGGATAGTTCTCATGACCTTCAGGAAATTAGCTACCATGTACTCACAACAGGAAATGAGCTTTAATCAGAAGAGGGCCACTGAGGAAGAAGGAGCAGAAACGAAGGAGAGTCAAGGGACATGCAGTAGGGCCCCTGATACAGAAATATTGCCCGAAGCCAGAGATAAGAAAGTTTTCTGCAACTTAACATGGCTAGTAAAGACATCACATGGTAGTCACAATGACAGGCCCTAGGTGAACTTGAGTGTGAGTCACTGACCCTTACCTGCTGAGAGTCCCAGCATCGCTGCCAGGTACCTGTCTTCTTCACAAATGTATGTGATGCAGATTTCATATGCCCGTGCCCCTTTCTGAATAACAGAGTCAAGGAAAGCTCGGGCCTTATCCATAACTGTAGCATTTTCACATTTTACTGTCTCTGTGTCTTCCTGTCTCAGCACATTTGTTTCCAATAATTCATCCAGTAAGCCATTTATTGTACCTGCACCCAATGAATTGATAAGCAGCCGTCTCTTCTTCAGGAGGACCATGTCTGTTTGGAGGACAAGGATTTCTCACATCATGAAAACAGCCTCATATTCTTCTCATGTCATCAACAGAAAGTGACTTCATTCAGATTTCATCAGTGAAATGTCCCCCACCTCACAGTTGGGTAATCCCTCCTCTTACTTTATCGCTGTCCTTCTTGTTTCCCTGAATAGTCCCTGAATTGTCTCCCTGAATTGCAAAATGACAGCAGGCTGCTCCTAAGTCCTCGGTTCCTTTCTGGGCTTGCCTTTCTTTCTAAAGGCTGAAAGAGTCAACTAGTTTCTTCTCTCTTCCCTCTCCTCCCTCTCCCTCACTTCTGCTCACGTAAACTTCCACAGATACTAATTATAGCTTCCAAAAGAGCCAGTGCCTTCCACAACTCTTTCTTCCCAGGGACCTGTTTTTGGGACAGTAAAAGACTCACCTGCCATGCTTTTCTCCCCTCCCTTCTTGTGTGAGCTGAAACTGAAAGCATGCTTCACCTTTCTTTTTACCTTCCTTTTATACCTTTTTAGCAGGGCGTGTACATGTATTGGGAAACAACCACTGCACATGCATACGCATGTCTTTTTTTTATTTTTTCAATTTTTAATAGAGTAAGAATCACATTCCTGAACTCTAGACTGCAACAGAGAGTGTATCTTTGGAAAATTTTCTTCACCAGCTTTTGGAACAGGTCAGGGTAGGAGGGGAATGGGGCTTGGAGAATAAGACAAGAATGACAAAGTATGTGTACAATTAAACTCACACAGTGAAGAGTTTCTCATTCATTAGAAAACTTGATGGAGAAAAGTAACACAACCTTTAGAGAATTTGAACCCCTAATCTCCTGGGCCCATTTCACAGTCTAGGGAAAGTCATGGGAAATGTATGTCCTTGTGAAGCAATTTTACTTCAAGAAATGAACACATTTTTCACAAAGATTGAAGCTTTTCCTATTTAATGTCCTCCATTTTCAGATTTTTTTTTTCTGATACAGAATTTTATTCTGTCACACAGGCTGCAGTGCAGTGGCACTAACATGGCTCACAGAAGCCTCCACCTCCCCAGGCTCAGATGATCCTCTCAGCCCTGCCTCCCAAGTAGCTGGGAACACAGGCACAGGCTACCATGGCTGGATAATATTTTTTTGTTTGTAAAGACAAGGTCTCCCTATGTTTCCTAGGCTGTTTTTGATATTCTACACTCAAGCAATTCACCCACCTTGGCCTCCCAAAGTGCTGGGATTGCGGCTGTGAGCCACCCACCCATCCTGGATGGCTTTCTTTTGAGTGACATTGCCTCGTAGAGGCCCGGAGCACAGACTCTGGACTCAGAATGTTGAACTCAGCATCTTAAACTTAATTTCTTGGGCAAGAAATTGAACTCCCCTATGCATTGGTTCCTCTGTCTGTGAAATAATTTTAATAATAGTACACATCTACACATTGAGCATTCAGTGAGAGAAAATGTAAAAAATGCATGGAACATTGCTTGGCAAATGGTAAGCAGATAATGAGTGATATTACTATAATTAATACAAATATTTTACATTAGAAAAATCAAGGATAATTATTTGCAGATTATCCAGCTAAGTTCACCTTTTGTTAGACTCTTCAAGCAGTGCATCTAGTCATTCACTTAACAAATATATATGGACGATATGGTTCTAGGAGCCAAGGGTTCAGTCAAAACATATCATGGTCATTTCCCCCTTGCTCTCACATACAAGAGGGGAAGACAAACATGAAGCCTGGTATGTAATATGTAACTGGAATATTCAGAATGTGCAAATATGGCAAGTGATGAGAAGAATAAGAAATTAATCGGAGAAACGGGAGACAAAATATTTTAGGACTCATGAAAACTGTAGAATGAGAAGCCAGGGAAGGTCAGAAGAGGTCTCTGTCTTTGCAAGCACATGTTCAATTGATAATTCCAGAAATAAACTCAATGCAGCCAATTTATTTTATGAACCTCTTTGATGCAAGTTGGACTAATAAAAAAATGCAGACAGTACTTTACGTTTATCAATTTCTTTAAGAAAAACTTTCTTGTGTCATTACCTTGTTATCTTTGGAGAATAAGGACCAGGAGTCACAAAAACATCCACCTTTTGACATGTGGGCCACCAATGTTACTTCCTGTGCTCTAAGCGATGAGTTAAATGTGTTTAGGTTAGACTAGAATCCACTGTGTAGAAGGAAAATGATGTGGCTTTTAACCTATGGGCTTTCTCATGATTTTTTTTTCTTTACTTTGTCAATGACCTAGTCAGATTGCAGCAAAATCTTGAACTCCTTGACAGTGGGAGGATTTGGAGCATGGAAGAAAGCAAAAATTACCTGTGCCTCACTTCTCTTAGATTCATTTACTTTTGCATTTATGTACTGATTCTTTTATTTTCTCTATTAACTTAAGGATTTCACTCATAGTTTTCTCCCCCAGGCAAACCATGAATCAGTGAGTTAAAGTATGACAAAATGGCATCCAGGACACAGAAGCCATGACTAGACCATATATCTGGGGATGTAGAACCATGAGCCATGAGTCTTTTGTCCTGGGAAACTAAACATTGAGCCACTAGATTGCAAGATCTCACTGTTTCCTCAAAAATGAAGATGTCATAAACTGGCAACAACTCAATATCCAATTCAGGAGCATAAGTAAACTATTTGTGCTATACACATACACTGAAATACTATTCAGTCACAAAAGAAAAAAATACTAATTTATGCAGTAACATGGGTGACAACATTATGCTTTCATGATGAGTGAAAGAAGCCATATACAAAGGAACACATATCCTGTGATTCAAATTAAATAAGGTTTATATTAGAAATAACTAATGTATAGTGGTAAAAATTTAATCACTACTTATCTTAGGAGGAAGTGGCAGGAAATTGAGGACAATGGGCATGAAAAATTTTCTGGGGTGAGAAAATCGGGCAAAGTTTTTATCTTTACTTTGGCAATGACTTAATCCATTTGCAGCACAATCTTGTGCCCCTTGCTACTGGGAGGATTTGTAGCATGAAAGAAAGCAGAAATTGCCTGTAAATTACTTCTCTTCCAATCATTTGCTTTTAAATTTATTTACTGATTCATTTATTTTTTCTATTAACTTTCACACGATTTTTCTTCCCCAGATAGAGCCAAGAACCACTGAGTTGAAGCATGCCAAAGCGGCATCCAGGACATGGAAATCATGACTAGACCATATATCTGGGGATGTAGAACCATAAGCCTTGAGTCTCATGTCCTGGGAAGCTAAACATGGAGCCACTAGATTGCAAGGGCCCACTGTTTCCTCAGAAATGGAGATGTCAAAAACTGGAAACAACTCAATAACCAATTCAGGAGCATAAGTAAATAATTTGTGCTATATACATACACTGAAATGCTGTTCAGTCATAAAAGGGAAATATTACTAAGATATGTAATAATATGGATGAAAAAACTTCTGTATTCATTATGAGTGAATGAAGCCATATAGGAGGGAACACATACCCTGGGATTCCAATTATATAAAGTTCTAAATTAGAAAAAACTAATGTATATTGATAGAAATTCAATCACTACTTATCTGAGGGGGGAGTTTTTTTCTTCTTAGTCAACTGAATTATTTTTTTCCATTTTTTGTCTTGCCACTTTTAATGCACACATGAGAGGCCCTAAAATAACTTCTGGTAGCCTGGGACTCCTTGGGAAAAAAAGAGGAGGCACCATAGACCTCGTTTTGGAAAAACAACAACAACAAAAAACAAACAAAAAAAACCCCCTCTGTTTTCTTCCTGAAACCCCAGGAATTAAAAGTAGATAGATCCCTATCAAAATCAAAGGCTCTGTTCTGTTTTGCATTGTGTTATCTGACAGTTTGAGTTTTGGGGGGATCAGAAATTACTTTGCAATATGAGAGAGCTTTGGTATGTAATAACTAGTAGGAAATATATTTAATGGATGGCCAAGAGTATTTTTGGAGGGATACTTGGCTCTTTGCACACTTGGATTAGAGAAACATGCTCTTGGCCACCTGGAAGATATGGAAACATCCTTACCCCTGACTGAGAGATAAGATTCCCATCGGGGATGGGCTGATTTCAAAATGGGCTGATTGGCTTTAGGTTGCCTTGCCACAAAATGCAGGGTAGAAGCACCACACTGTCTTCTCCGGTAGTATTTTCCTCCTTTTGGGGATCAAGCATCCAGTATAAAATGACACCCTTAATTCTGGAGATCTGTCTTTCCCTTCAGCTGTGGCTGCTTATTTAGCTCAGAAAAAAATGCATGCTTTCCTGACCCTGTTCCTCCAAGGGCTCCACCCTGAAGCTAGTAATCCAATTTAAAGCTGGCAAATTAAAAATCTTACAAGCCCGGAGTTTTCTGTCTGTGTATTTATATAAACTTCTGTAATTCTGATATTATTTAGTGTACATTATTAGTAATTATCATTGTTATGTAAAATTGTGGGATGCCACATAAGTAAGCCAAATTCCTAGTCAATTGTAACTTTAATAGTGTCTATAGGCTTTTGTCATTAACAGATATTTTGTCTTGCTTTGGTCCTTTTCAAATGGCAGTTTATAATCAGATATAGGACTTTGAATGCAGGTATCAGATAACTTTAAAAATTGTGCTATTGGAATGGAGGAAAAAATGAAACTTCTAGGACTCTCATGAAGACGTTATGTGTTAAATATCGCTAATCCTTTTGTTCTCAGAGTCAAGATAACTTATTTCTTTAAAGCTATTTGCAGCTTTTAACAAGTGAGTAAAATATGCTCTGGTGAAAAAATTTTGAACCATATTTGTTTCTCTCTACCTGATTTCTCCAGAATTTGGAAGCTATTTGTAAGTATTCACAATTTATGGGAGCATAGTTAATAGCATAAGTGCAATAAGAATTTTTTTTTTTTTTTGTAACAGGACACAATTGGAGAAATTGGTTGTTTTATCAAGGCTTTGGCTGGAATGCTGTGCTTCCTTTAAAGAATTGAAGTTGACTCATAGAAACAATGAAATGCCTTGGGGAATCTGGCTTCATACCTTGTCTACACAGAGTCCTTGTACAAGTTTCTTGATCTCTGGTAAGTGAAGAATATCACTTTCTAACAGGTTCAGGAGCTCCAATTTATCTTGGGACCTTGAGAGGAGAGGAATTTACCCAACTCATAGGTATTTGAGTGTACAAACGCATGGCTTGGCTCAGCTCTTAAGTCTTATTTGAGATTGCTCATGGAACAGGGTTCCACCAAAGCCAATTTAAACAAAAAACAGCCTAACTGAAAAATAATTATCTCATTGCACCTTAAGCAAATAATCAGGTCAAGTACAGTAAGACTAAAGCTTATTTTTGTAAACAAATTATTTCTATCATAATTTGTTCTTAATGGATCTGGAAAGAGAAAAATTATGCTTTGAAAGAAAACCTATAATACACCTGCTGTTAGCTGTCCTTGAGTTTTTTTTTTTCTTTTCTGCAGTTTGGAATAAATCCTAAAATATTTGTGGATTAGAAGTCCCTAAACTAGTGCTTTTAAATCTTTCCTTTTAAAATTCTTTTTAAAATCTTTCACTTTAAAATTGAGAATTGTACTCTTTATCTTAGGATTTGTTTTATACCTTACAGGAGGCTGTTCTCTTGAATACTGCAGGAAACCTACAAGGACAGTACTAATGTTTTTGCCATGTAAGCATGGGAAGCCCAGCCAGGCCTGCTTGAGTATGGTCTGGCAGTTGCAAAGCGATTCCAGTCTTCTCACCTTGGGGTTCACTCCACTTTCCACTATGTCCCCTGTCAGCAGGTGGAAGCCAGTGTGATCAACGGCCTTTTCCCATCTTCATAGCCTATACTTAATGTTAAGCTGTTACAAAACCCAAAGGAAGGGATTGAAACCGCCTTTACAATATTGCAACTGAGGAAATTATGACAGTGAAGGAAATCTGACCTAACCAACTCCATCTTGCTTCTAACCCTTAAGATGTCCTTCTTCATTCCTGGGCATAGGCTGAGCTAACTTTGGGAAGGAATTCAGTTCATGGTTTGACTCTGAAACAAAATTGATTACAGCCCTTTCCCAAAAAGACCCCCTTCTTGCCTGGGGTCCAGTCTGCCTTTGCAGGACTAACAAATTAGCTACAAGATTAAAAATTACAATTTAAGGGTCACGCAACCTCTGGCTCCTAGAGTCTGAACGTCCCCAACGTGCTCCCGGGGATAATATCACTATTGTGAAACCTAAGATCAGCACTTAAGATATTTTTCAGACACTGCACTCAGTGGATCAGCTGACACCACCCGACCCATAATCTAACTCAACCAGGCTGCCATCGCACCCAGGAAGAGAAGACAGCAAGAAAACCTCACTTTGACACCCTATGATTCCATCTCCCACCTAACTAATCAGCGCTCCCTACTTCCCAAGCCCTTACCTGCCAAATTATCTTTAAACATTCTGATTTCTGAATGCTCAGGGAGACTGATTTAAGTAATAACAAAACTCTGATCACCCACACAGCCGGCTGTGAGTCAATTACTGTTTCCTGATTGCAATTCCCCTACCCTGATAAATCAGCTCTGTCTAAGCAGTGGGCAAGGTGAACCCATTGAACAGTAACAAATTCTTAATAGCAAACCAGGGAAGTTTGATTTCACTTAACAGATGATATGCACATTGGAAGTTTCAAGCAGAGGGAAGGCATGTTCATTCCCCTATCTATTCAGGAATATATATATATATTTTGAGTCAGAGTTTCACTCTTGCTGCCCAGGCTGTGGTGCAATGGCGCAATCTCGGCTCACTGCAACCTCCGCCTCCCGGTTTCAAGGAATTCTCCTGGCTCAGCCTCTCAAGTAGCTGGGATTACAGGCATGTGCTACCATGCCCAGCCAATTTTTTTATATTTTTAATAGAGACAGAGTTTCACCTTGTTGGCCAGGCTAGTCTTGAATGAGTGACCTCAGGTGATCCACCCACTTCGCCCTTCCAAAGTGCTGGGTTTACAGGCGTGAACCACAGCACCCAGCCCCGTTCAGGAATATCTAATGATCATCATTTCTTAAAACTTATTCTGCTAGTATTAGGGGTACCACTTTGGAAACATGTTTGTACACTTTAAAGCTTGCAGTCAAGTGGATAGATATGCAAATAAGTAAAATAAAACATTTTATAAGAATGTAAATAATGAGCAGATAATAAAAGCATAGGTAAAGTGTGTTGTAGGTGGAAGAAGATAGCTCTCCAGAGAAGAGAGGGCTGGGCACTGAAACCAGAAGGACTAGTAGGAATTTGTCCACTGATCAACTGTGGGTTGGTCTCCTGGCAGAGAGCAGTATGGGAAGAAGCACAAAGGCTTCAATGTCTGGTGTAACCACAAAACTGGGAGAGCTGGGCTTTAGAAGGAATATAAATGTAAAGCCAGGACTGAAGTAGGAGTGACCAGAGTCAGGGCAAGTATTTGAAGATGTTTGCAGAAAGGTAGAGTAATGGCATAGTTTGAGAGTCACGCCAACCTGAGATCACTCCTCTGAACAGACTTTTGACCTAAAGCATATTTTGAAGGCATTCTCTAAGTATCCCCTTCAACTATAATATGGCAATAATAGCACAAATGTATTGATTGGTTTTAAATATTAAACAAGAGAGAGTACATTAAATAGCTATCATATGGTAAGTATTTTTTAAAGAAATGGTTATTACGGATTATTTTTTGTTATAATAATCACTGAATGAAATCTGCAGTGGCAATAAAAATGGAAGGAATCAATTAGAGGAAAAAACTTATCAGGACCACAGTTTAGGTTCCCGGTAAAGTGATGTAATGCTTAAACACATTATAGGATACAATTCCTCAGGAGTTTAAGGTAACAATGGCTGACTACACTTAGTTGTTTATAACTACCAGATCATGACTTGTTTTTGACTAGTGGTTTTCAATTTTTCCCATCTATTATCTAATGATCCCTTGATTCTGGAGATTAAGTTAAATGTTGTGAGGTGAGACATAAAACCCTGATAGAATTGGTCTATAGAGAGAATCAAAGTAATAAAGAAACTCAACAACAAAGAAATATGAGTGAAGTAAATACAGTAATTTTGTTATGAAGCTGAAATCATGCTTTATAGGGATTAATGGAGAAAATGAATACACATGTTTCAGAAGGTAGAAAAACTTGTCTGAAAGTTCAGATTTTTTTTAAAAAAGGCAATAAGGAGCCACTGTATGTCCATGAGCAAAGTTAATTACATTAATGGATCACTAGCAGATAAGCAGAGAGAGTTAAATAACTGGTCAACTTTACTGATAACACTAATCTATAGACAAACCTATGCCAGGTCAGTTCCATAAGAATTATCTGCAGATCTTCAAAAGGCAATAAATGCCTGCAGGATATTTAAGACTGAGCTATTCAGGGTGAGGAAGGGGGTAGTCATCAGACTTTTTTAATATGATTACAGATTACTGTGATATGTTATAAGGTTTAGAATCCACTGACCTAGTCCAATTTCTCCCTTTTGCTATGAGGAGAATGAAGCCAAAGAAGCGTTATGACCTGCTGGAATATTAGCTGCCTAAGTAACTCGTGACTCTATTCCTTAGGCTTTTTCAGCTTCGTTATATAAGACAGGAGACCTGAAAGTTGTGGGCAGAATGGATTGGAGAGTTAAGTCCTGGAGAAAGGGAGACCACTTAAAAACAACAACAGCAACAACAACACAAATGTGATAGTTACCTATGAAATATTGCATTAAAGTAGTCAGTACCTCGACCAGAGAAAGGGGGAAAAATGGAATCACTTTAAACAGACCAAGGATATAATTTACAATAAGAGATGGCAAAGAGGTTAACAATTCAGAGGCTCTCAGGTCTGATTCTGGGAGGAATGTTTATGATCTGGGCAATTAATTTGGAATCAAGAGAAAGATTCCAGAGTGCATTTTGCAACTTCTAGACTTGTCTCACACAAATAACTTCCTCTACCTTTCTTTACTCTCCCTTTGATTACCAGAAGCTGAAAGAAAGGAATTAACTTGTTTCTGGCTCGAAGACCTCTGGAAAACTATGATCTCCTTCAGTATCTCTAACACCAGGTCCTGTGATTCAAACTATGCACAATCAGTAAGAAAAAGAATTCAGCATGCATGCTAATGGCTCACCTCCTTTCTTGTGTTTATTACACATCAATAAATCGAGTGTTTTCTAAGATCCTACTCCCAAGTTCCTAGTCAGAAAAGGAATCACCTGCAATAGGTAACAGCCTGTGTTCTTTCCTACAGCATTGAAAAGAGCCTCAGACTAAGAAGTGAAAGGAAACTGTGTATTTCTTTATTGTAGAGGGCAGAAACGTGCAATTACAGATTGTGAAACTGCTGCTTAGAATTCCAGGCTCATTGTAAGGAAGTGCCTTGTCGTCAGCAAATTGGCATCCAAGTACTGGAACTTAATTTCTTCCTGTGGGAGGAAAAAAAAAAAGAAAATGACAAAACATTGTCCTGTGGGTTGACACCTCAGCCTGTTTCTTTTCCTTGTTGCCTGTGGCCTTCCTACTTACTCTATCCATCTGTCTCTTCTCTTCCTGATCTCTCAGTTTTTCTTTCTCTGATCACAAAGAACCACAATAACTGAAGGAGTTTAATCTAACAAGTCTTCTTTCATTTCCTCATAAGAATTAACCAAATAGTTCATATTTCCTGCTTAAACTGTGTTGATGAATCCTCATGATGTCTTCCCCTCTCTGTCTCCTTATGGTCTTAACCTTTTATTGGAGATAGTGCTGAAAGAACCCTCTTCTCTACTCCCTGGCATGCTTTCCTTTTACTACCTAAGAGGGTCATAACATTTAATTTTTACCAAGGGTGAAAGTTCACCTTTGCTTTTTGATATCCCCTGAATGAAAGCTGATTGTAGAAGGAGGCTCAGGCTGTAGTAGAATTAATGTGTGATTATACAAAAGAGATATGCGCAGAAGAACAGTAAGTAAAAGGAGAAAGAAAAAGGCAAGGGATGGCCGAGTAGAAACAGTTCTGGTCTGCAGCTCCAGCAGAGAAAAACACACAAGGTGAGTGATTTTTGCATTTCAAACTGAGGTACCCAAATCCTCTCACTGGGACTATCTAGGCAGTTAGTGCAACCTACAGAAAGCAAGGAGAAGCAGTGTGGGCGGCAGTTCACCCACGAGCTACATGGGACAAAGGGACTTCCTTCCTTCAGGCAAGGGAGGCAGTGAAGGACTGTGCTACCCAGCCGGGGTACTATTTTTTCCAGGATTTTTGCAATCCAGGGCTCAGGAGATCACCTCGTGAGCATACACCATCAAATTCTCTAAAGGTTGTGTTACTTTTCTCCATCAAATTTTCTAATGAATGAGAAACTCTTCACTGTGTGAGTTTAATTGTACACATACGTTCTCATTCTTGTCTTATTCTCCAAGCCCCATTCCCCTCCTACCTTGACCTGTTCCAAGGGCTGGTGAAGGAAATTTCCCAAAGATACACTCTCTGATGCAGTCTACAGTTCAGGAATCTGATTCTTTCTCTGCTGGAAAAAAAAAAAAAAAAAAAAAAGACATGCATATGCATGTGCAGTGATTGTTTCCCAATATGTGTACACGCCCTGCCGAAAAGGTGTACAGGGAAGGTAAAAAGAAAGGTGAAGCATGCTTTCAGTTTCAGCCCACACAAGAAGGGAGGAGAGAAAAGCCATGGCCAGTGAGTTCTTTACTGTTCCAAGAACAGGTCCCTGGGAAGAAAGAGTTGTGGAAGGCGCTGGCTCTTCTGGAAGCCATAATTAGTATCTGTGGAAGTTTACCTGAGCAGAAGTGAGGGAGAGGGTGGAGAGTGAGGAGACTAGAAACTAGAAGATGCTTACAGCCTTTAGGAAGGAAAGGCAAGCCCAGAAAAGAACTGTGGCATTGGAAGTAGCCTGCTGTCATTTTGCAATCATAATTAAACTCTTACTTATGTGTCGTAAGTGTGACAGAGGGTACAGAATTGGCACAGGAGGAATACTAGCAGCAATGGTTCCTAAATTAAATGGGCTATTTCTGTTTCATTACTTTATTAATCAGAGTAAAATAAACATGTGATACAAGAGGATGATTTCTGCTTTCCAGGGACTGATGTGGAAATGGTAAACTCAGTCTTCAGGCCACTCCATGCACATGTATGGAGACTATTGAGGGAAACAAGTAGGACAGCGATACAGTGAGAAGACGGATTACCCAACTGTGAGGAGGGGGACATTTCACTGATGAAATCTAAATGAGGTTGCCTTCTGGTGATGACATGGGAGGAATATGAGGCTGTTTTCATGATGTGAGAAATCCTTGTGCTCCTAACAGACAAGGTCCTGAAGGGGAAGAGAAAGCTGTTTATCCGTTCAGTGGGTGAAGGTACGATAAATGGCTTACTGGGTGAATTATTCGAGACAAGCGTGCTGAACAAGGAAGAGATAGAGAGAGTAAAATGGGAAAATGTTACAGTTATGAATAAGGCCCGAGCTTTGCTTGACTCTGCTGTTCAGAAAGGGGCTCCGGCATGCCAAATTTGCATCACATACATTTGTGAAGAAGACAGGTACCTGGCAGTGACGCTGGGACTCTCAGCAGGTAAGGGTCAGTGACTCACACTCAAGTTCACCTAGGGCCTGTCATTTTGACTACCATGTGATGTCTTTACTAGCCATGTTAAGTTGCAGAAAACTTTCTTATCTCTGGCTTCGGGCAACATTTCTGTATCAGGGGCCCTATTGCATGTCCCTTGACTCTCCTTCGTTTCTGTTCCTTCATCCTCAGTGGCCCTCTTCTGATTAAAGCTCATTTCCTGTTCTGAGTACATGGTAGCTAATTTCCTGAAGGTCATGAGAACTATCTAAAAAGCTTCACACTATATGTTCCACTGTTCCAGGCGAGGCACAATATTTATTGATTGATTTAGTATTTTTGAGTCTAGGCTGTACCCAGGCACTTATGTCGTTGTCTGTCATGAAGCTTTAAGGTCTGTAATTAAATACGTTTTATAACTTCTCTCCAAAATATTGCCCTCCAAGAAGAATAAATTATATTTCAAAAGTGGCGATATACTCAGAGAATACATTGAATGATTATAGAAAAGTAAGGATTTCAAGTTTGCTTTTTCCTCCTGTTGCCTCCTTGCATTTTCTTTTGGGTAAGATCACCCACTTGCCTGTTGTCAGGCTGTGGATCATGCTGTGAGCCCTGGACTGCCTCCATTTGTGGCCACCTTACGACCTGATAGAGTGCACAGGAAATGAGCTGGCCCATTCTTGTGATCCCTTGGACCTACCACATGGTGAGGATGAGAGTTCTGGTGGACTCCTAGTTACTGGTCTCTGTGGTACTTTCCAAAGCCACTTCAGAGGCAGATGTTCTTTCAGAGTAAAAGCCTTTTTTTTTTGTTTTGTTTTGTTTTCTAAGGGTTAGAGGAAGCTTACGCCTGTCTAAGCAGACATGGGAGAAGTTTATGTTTTCATCTATGTGTAATAAATGTCATATTTTCCTGACAATGTCTCTTTCATTTTATACCCCCACCACTCTCTAAATTAAAGAACATTTTGAACATTATTTAATGTCTTTCAGTCAGAGTTGTGGGAGGAATCTTTAGTGGGGAGTGTTGTAAGCATTAAGGTAAAGTTTTCCAGAGAAGATAAGTGACTATTTCAAGTCCTTCTTCTTTCTCTAGGTCCAACATCTGGAAATCACCTTACTACACAAGATTCTCAAGTAGTACTTCCTTCCTAATTAATGCAGTTTTTAAAGAAAGAGCATTCTTTGAACCCTGGCTTCCCATGACATTAATGTTGTAGGATGAAGCACAGTTAAAGGGGCTATGAAGAATTCCCATAGAGTGATCATATAATTTTCTTTTTGTAATCTATTCTGCTTTTGTAGCAACTGTCAAAACAGCCTCACTATCTATGTTTACATTAACATTTGGAATCAGTATCTCAAATCCTGATTACCCAAATAAGTACCAAACTTCATCATTTAAGCCTACTGAAATATTCCCTCACATCTTCCAGAGACACCTTTATCTAAACAATATCAGAGCTGAACATGCCATTCTTCCCCAACCTGCTTCTCTTCCAGTTTTGTGAAACTTGGTTGTTGATGTCACCATCACCAGTTGTTCAAACAAGGAACTTGAAACACATCTTGGCCCCTTTCCTCTCACTCACATCCAATATTCAAGCCACCGCCAAGTTTTATGCATTCTTCTCTCAAATTTGGAACAGTCTCTCTATTTCTTCTTCTATTTCATTAAAAATCCCTATTCATCAAGGGCCCTCTTAAAATAAAAGAAACTTATATTTAAAAGCAATTTAGAGGCAAGAAGCGTAAATTTTTCTATCAAGTTCAGGTTTTACTCTATTGAATTTATTAAGGTTGATTAACTCATGAACGTTTTCTTAAGTGTTTTATAGCATGGGACACACTATATAACCAAATACTGCATTTTCACTAAGAAAAATTACCTCAAAAATAACCCATATACCTCTATTTAGTTTTTTTATGTTGTTTTCATTCTTCTTTCTGAAGAAACCAAACATTTCTTCTATCAAATTACTAATTTATAGTTTTCTCCAATATATCCATTCCAATTAGTTCTTCCCCAAGTCAACACACTTCATGCTGCCTTTATTTATCTAACTAATTGTATAACAGTTTCTCAAACTTGTTTTCAAAATTAAATATTATTTTCTTGACATAATAGTTTCTAAAAGATACTCCACAAATCTAGAAAACTCATTTCTATCCTGAAACAAAGATTACATTAAGTTTTTTAACAACTATATCACATTGTCGGATGGTGTTGTACTGGTGACGAAATAAAAGCCACAAGGATTTTCTCACATAAACTCTGTGAAAACATTTCCTCATATGTCTGTGCAGTCAATGTTAAGTGCTATAAATCCATCTAGTGTGCACTTTGATTTTAGCATTTATCATTCTAGTTCATATATTTAATAATCTCCTTCTTCCATATGTATACATAGTAGGAAGAGATCCTGAAGGACAGGCCAAAGTTCATTAAAAAAATATTCCTAGTGCTTACTACCATGTCTATTCAGTAAATAAATAAAAAGATAAACATATTTCTTAAAGATTTTTGGTAGATTTAGTTAAGACCTCTTCCCATGAAATTTTATTCTGTGGTTCAAATCTTTTGAAATAAATTTATATTCTATTTTATCTCACATTTGATTGTTTTCTGAGATTTTTTCATGCACGGCCTTGAAAAGCTCCTTTTCTACATTTTTATCTAAAATACTTGTAAAAATACTGATCCTGAAATATGAAAGGAGATCCCTGTATTGCACACCTGGAATTCTCTGGCTGGAAATGTACTCCATTAGCAGTGAAATTACTCAGCGGTGAAAGATCAGGATTGTCTTCCTAAGAATGCATTTCCACTTTTGTGGCTTCATCCTTAGGTGAGGCTGTAAGAAACACAAAGCAGAACAAAGAGGGATGCCAATGTTCATGATGTTCTTTGACTCTTGCGGCTCCTCAGGCAGTGCCAGTGTGGGGCAACCCTGCTATACCTACATCCTCAGACTCAGGAGGAAGCGCCAAGCTTTGCTCCCTAGATGAAGCTAAAAGGATGTGGAAAGAAAAGTCGACAGAGTTGCCATGCTCAGAACACAAGGTTAGAGTGGGGTGAAAGATATTTTTGAGGCAATTCTGAAATGCAGTGGCTTTTTCTTAGAGCTGTTCTCAAAGGAGAATCTTACTTCTGCTTCCTTTACATAAAAAAAAAAAAAAATCCTGTATCCTAGAATCCCAGGTTTATAGAAAGAGTTCCTAATTGCATCCAATTCCTGGATAAATAACATCAACAATGGCAGCTATTGAATGTTCACTAAGAGTTGGCACTGTTCTAAGCATTTTGTACATGATAATACATAATTTTTAACCTTAAAAATAATCCATTTTAGAGATATAGAAGCTGAGACATGGGGTTGTTAAATATTCTGCCCAAAGAAAAACAATAAAAAATTGGAGCAATCAGTTTTAGAATTCAGGCATTCTGGCTTCAAAGCTTGTGCATTTTTCAAAATCCTACCTATCAAGAAAAATGAAGTCAATAGCTCACCTGCCATCTCGGCCTTTGCAGTTTCTATGCCTACTCTCAAAGTAGCACTTAATTCCGTTCCCAATTTTCAATGTGTAGTCCATGGGATTTGATACCTTTGATAGGACTAAGAAAGGGAAAACGGTCATAAATTAACCAGTTGAATATTAAGTTACAGAGAATAAGACTATTCATCCAAACTGCATTTCCTACAGATTTATCCAATAATGGGCAAGTCAAGCCGCACACGTCTTGCTCTCATTATCTGCAACAAAGAGTTTGACAGTCTTTCTAAAAGCGTGGGAGCTGAGGTTGATGTCATAGGCATGATGACGCTGCTACAAAATCTGGGGTACAAGGTGGATGAGAAAAGAAATCTCACTGCTTTGGTAAGGTCTATTATACCATAGAGACAATGGTCATGCCCTTTGTGTAACTAAATAATATTAGAAAGCTTGGTTGTAGGACCAAGAATTGTAATCTGTTGATAATCTAAAATATAAACTTGCCATGGAAGGGTGCTGGATGCTACATATTCCCTTGAAACATCAGAGTCATTCAGCATAAGTCTGGTTTAACTTAAATGTGAAGGTTTTTTTTTTTCTTTTCTCAGTAATGCCACGTTCTCTCTACCAGATAACCCTGAATGACTTCCTACAACACCTTCCTTCACCTTTCTCGAAATCAAGACTAAAAGTTTTTTTGGCCCTCCATTGTTTGTCATGAAATTACTTAAGAAATCCTTAAGTACTTATTTATTGGCTTTCCAAGGTGCCATGAGGGTTAATCACATAGTCCAAAATCAGCGGTATGGTCTCTTTCAGGAAATGACTACAGAGCTGGAGGCATTTGCTCACCGCCCAGAGCACAAGACCTCTGGTCATATGGTATTCGGGAAAGCATTTATGGGAAGAAATACTCTGAGCAAGTCCCAGATGTATTACAACTCAATGAAATCTTTAAAACGTTGAATAGCAAGAACTGCCTAAGTTTGAAGGACAAGCCCAAGGTGATAATCATCCAGGCCTGCCATGTTGGTGAGGCTAATGTCTTTGAGAACACCAGACATTCAAATACTGTCCTCATCTGTATTCATCAAGAATTTTCAGTTTATGTCTGTTTTTTAGTGTCAAAGAACATGTACTGTCAGCACTCAAGATGTGGCGTCTGTGAATCGTATGACTGGTTGGTAGATATTTGTTTTATATTCAAGTCTGAGACTTTGATGTTTGGTGGTTTTTAAAATTAGTTTGAGGGTTAGAAGAAATAAGAATTGTTGAAAGAATGCTACTTGAATGTACGTGTGTATGTGCATGTGAATTAATGATAGAGCAAATATATTGATAAATATGATTGAACAGACGCTAAGAGGAGAACGTTGTCCTCTCAGCCATTGGTAGTAGTAACAAACCAAATTTTGTCTTTCCAGAGAACCATGGTGTGGTGTTGGTAAAAGATTCAGTACGGGCCTCTGAAAATATATATTTACCAGCTCCGGGAGATTTTGAGGATGATGCTATTAATCAAGCGCACATAGAGAAGGATTTTATTGCTTTCTGCTCTTCCACATTAGCTAACAGGTTTCTTGTACACAGGACATCTTTGTGGGTGTTATCAATAGAAAAACTCACAGCCACCCACTAGCGGGTAGATACCTGTGCAGAACTTTAGATAAGATTTTCGAACACAAACTAAAGCTTTGTTCCAAGTTATACACACAATTCCCTTTATCCTCAAAGAGCAAGTAAGCACTTCTTTTCACTGAGTTAGTAATTAATGAACTCCTCTTGGTTGCAAAATATTTTAGAACTGTGAGCAATAACAGAGAATGAAATGGAAGACGATCTCTGCTGTAGAACATTAGAGTCTGACTCTACATAGAAAAGGTCCGCCCTATTGAGATCATTCAATGGACCAATTGGGCCTAACATCAAGTATTCATAAGAGAAGAGTACAAGCAGTGTTCAGAAAAGTAGAACAGCAAGCAAGGCACGTTGGGCCCCTAAATTAAAGTGGGTTTTACCTAGAAGCAGGTACATAAAGCAGAATATATATGCATTATTCTAAATGTATGCTTTGCAGTAAGAATCTTGCTATTATTGACTGATGTAGCCATTTAGTACTTTGTAAACTAGCTCCACTAATTCCTCCCTGTACTTTTCTTGAATTACTCACTAATATATATGAATATAAATATCATTTTTTAAGGATTAAAGGAATTAACATATGTGAAATATTGCACATGACAGAAAGAAGTACACATTAAAGAACTGGTATTATTTAAAATGTTTTTATTTTATAACTTAATTCAGTTACTTTTCTTAGCAAGCTTTAAATAAAAATGACTTGAATGCTTTTATCCACCTTGTATGGCAGTTTACTGAGAGGACTCGCATTGTCTTGGTCACCTCTGGCTCAAAGGCCCTGCCTCTGCTCAAGTAGTTAAATTTTCTAAAATAATTTGTACAATGAGATATCTTCTTTCAGAAGAAGTTTGGTTCTATATTGTCTTGAACATGCCCTGATGTAGAACTCAATATTTTTTTCAATGATCAAAAACAATGACAAGATAAACATACAAAAAAAATACATTTCCAGCCTGAGTACATAGAGTAGACTATAACATTAGACAGAACTGTTCTTTAATATCCTTTGGTCCCAGCCTTCCACATGACATTCATGGCCCTCTGTATAGCACTTTGTAGGCCCCTGGCTTCTCATCACCAATCTTGCTGATTTCTGTGTTTTTCTTTTCTTTCATTTTCCTTACTCCTCCTTTCCATATGACTGTCAGAAATTCCATTTAGTTATTTATAACTCCCATATTAAGCCGAGCTCCACATTCTGCTGTGCAAATCCCAACTATTTCATAGTGCTCTCCTGAGGAAAAATAACTATCTACTTCCTTAATTTCACAAAACATTTGCAGAGACAACTGTTTCCACCCTATCTCTTACCTACTTCCTTCAACTAAGATAGCTGTGGTTCTAAATAGAATTTTATTATTAATATACACTTTATGACCATTATAATTGGCTGAAACGTGTCATTAAAGAATGTGTCTGTGATTATACACAGAGCTATTGCTACTGCTTTTCTCTTACGCCTCCCTTTGTATAATTTTCACATCTTCATTACTTCTGTGTCTACCATGTAATAAATTAATATTGTTTTATTTAATATTTTTCTTTATCATAAGAACTTCTTATTCTCCATTATGATGTTATCATCCTTTTATTGACTTTTCCTAGATTTCTACTTTTGTTCTGTTTTATGATTTTTATGGTTAACTCTTCGTGTGGAAATATCTTACCGTCAATGTTATTAAATTTTAATTAAAATTTTATGTGAAGTACATAAATTGAGAATTTATTAACATAATTACATTGTGTAGACTGAGTATTACATACCCTTTGTTAGCTCAGACACTAGTGTAGACTCAGATATCTCCTGTGTATGAAATTGTTACCATTCCCTGTATAGCTGAGTCTATTACATATCAGCATGGACAATTAACTTAAATCACAGTCAGTAACACCACTTTGGGGATGCACATTTAGATATTTCTTTTTCAAATCCCAATTCCTTCCCTTTACCACATTCTGCCTTTTCCTAACTCTCTACTAAATTTACGGCTGTAACTCTGGGACTATGCGACGTTAGTACCTGCACCATATACAGCACCATTTAGAGTATCAGTAAAAATATACTCACTGAACTTCAAATGTATTCACTAAAAAATACAATGAAGTCTATGGAAAATAGATGAATTCCAAAATATGCCTCAGCTGGAGCAGAAATACTAGAGTTTCTTCTCTTTCTTCAGGCAAGAGTCAATCTTGAGATTTAAAGCTTTATCAACAGATAATGTTTGTTGGAGCCATCCCGCAAAGGGCTCTGTTTTTATTATGAGACTCATTGAACATCTGCAAGAATATGCCTGTTCCTGTGATGTGGAGGAAATTTTCCACAAGGTAGGGCTCTAGTGGATGCTATTTTCACTCTACTTCCCTGAATGCTTGGCTATTGCAATTGGAAGCATAAAAAGCAGATCCAGACATGTTTATCTTCCAGTAACACCCTTCCTTCCAAAAATGTTTTGAAGTTCTTTGGAGAGTGAACAAGCCTGGAAGCCAGATCCAATCTGTTGAGACCAACAGCCTCAATAAAATAATCATTTAGTTTCATCCTCCTCCTCCCCTGCAGAGACACATGAATGAACTCTAATTTCCCTGTGTCCCTCATAGACATTAGATCCAACCACAGATTTAAAAAGCCCTGAGGAGAGTGATTCAATGCTTAGATAAGCACGTGGCTGTACTTGTTGTAGATACAAGTACTTTTTGTTTTCGTCACTTACTTTGCTAGATTTGTTTTAGCCTTTTCGGCATGAGTTAATAATCTTTTCAGAAAAGCAGGTCTCCAGACTTTCTTTTCTCTTTCAGGTTCGACTTTCATTTGAGCAGCCAGATGATAAAGCGCAGATGCCCAGCACTGAAAGAGTTACTTCGACAAGACGTTTCTATCTCTTCCCAGGACATTAAAATAAGGAAGCTGTATGAATGTCTGAGGGCCGGTATGTGTGTGTGGTCGGGAGCATGGGAAGGTTGAGGAAAGTGTACTGAAAGTCCATTTTAGTCAAGGACTCGAGGTCTACCGATTGAGAATTTTTAATTCAAAAATTTAAATTTTGAAATGCTCTAAAATCCAAAACTGTGTGAGCGCCCACATGATATTCAAAGGAAATGCTTATTGAACCATTTCAAATTTTAGGTTTTTGGAATAAGGATGCTAAACCAGTAAGTATAATGTAGATATTCCAATATACAAAAATATCTGAATTTCAAAATACTTCAGGTAGCATGAATTTTGGACAAGGGATAATCAAGCTGTAGCATAATATACAGAAAATACTGAAGTAATGCCTTTCTTCTGGTCACTGCAGAGCACGCTGCTCTTCTTCCAAAGTTTTTCTTTTTTTCTTTTAGACCGTTTCTGAGGGTCAGCTGATATTGACCTCGAAGTGGCCATAAGTCTATGAAGGCTGACTCTTAGATGTTTCTCCCCTTCACCTCAGCAGGGTAACATTTTAAAATAGCATGTGGCCTTTCCTTTTAAGATTGCATATGTTCCCATTGGTGGTATAACTTTATAACTTACGTTTCTTTTAGCAAAATTTTCTTTTATGTTTGTTTTTTATTTTTTTTTCCCCATAGGAAACCAAGAGTTTCTTCATTCTGTAATGGTTTTTGGAATTATATCTGTTTAATAATAGACTTTCTGAATATTTTAGTAAATCTGATATAAAAGTAAAAACATGTCCTCAGTTTTCTTCCACATCAGAGCAACAGTGGTTGGAAATCAGAGGGAGTACTGAATTTAGAATGTTAGACTTAATCTGTAAGACCTGAACTGGCTATTGGCACCATTTTTTTCATTCAAAATACCATTTGCTGCTGGGTTGCAGACACAAATTACAAATTAGGGATGCAGATACAAATTACCACGGGTACCCGACTTCAAAAAATTTAGAGCTCAGCAGGAGAGATGGACAGAAGATGAATAGTTATGACAGTGACACTGCAGTGTGATAAGGGACTTTTCCCAAATCCCACAGTTTACTACCAAAAATCCATGAACAGAACCTGCATATTTCTACCCTTTGTTAAAGTATTTAAGAGAGAGAAAGTAAATTTTGAATTAACTCTAGACCCTCAGTAGTTCACAGACTTCTTGAAAAGGTAAGACAGCCATCAACAATGAAGCACTTGGCAGATGGTACATGACACCCTGAAGAAACTCTAGGATGTGTGGTGTGCACAATGAAGTCCCTGCATGGCGCAAAGAAAATGAGTTTGGGCTGAAATCACTCACTCAGGGATGTTAAGATTTAGGGAGGATTGGAAGAACTACCCTTTCACCTGCAAATATGAGTCTTTTCTAATCTTTATCCTATTAAATCAAAGTGAATATCTGACCTTTTAAAAACCTTCGTAGTTGAGCACATTACAATCCCTTTTTTTTTTTTTTTTTGCCTTTTATTAACTCTTTGTCTGGGCATGTCTTTTCTGTACTATTGTGCATATTCTACTACAACCTAAGACTACATCTGTGATCAGTCTTTGTGCAGAGAATATCAAAAAGCAGAAGTAAATTGTCACCTTCAGTAAAAATTAACTGTGAAGGCAATCTTAAGCAGTTGAAGGAAAGCATTCCAGGGAGTAAAGGGATTCCATCAGAACGCTCTCCAATCAAAGGGTAAGATGACAGGGAGATGTGGAGGGGAAGACACTGTCATGATTCCTCAGCACAGTTTAAACGGTTGCAGGTGACAATAGTTTTTGTTTTTGTCATTTATGTTGCTGTGTTTGTTGCAGTTTTTCTAGTGTAAGATTCTACATCACAAAAGGTCCACAGACTTTCTCTTTTTAGGTCCGATTTTCATTTGAGCTTCCAGAGGTAGGGCACAGATGCTCATCATTGAGTGACATTGACAAGATATTTCTATTTCTTCCTAGGACATTGAAAGAAGTAGGTTGTATGAATGTCTGTGGGCAAATGTCTGTATGTTTGTGATGGGGATTTGAAGAAGTTGGAGAGGAGTACTGAAGCTCCATTCTGGTCAAGGTGTCTAGTTCTAAATGTGTTACTCTTCATCCAAAATTTCAAAATCTTAAATCCTCCAATATCTACATTCATCCCTATTACCTCCCACTTTTTTTCATCAAAAAGACACACCGAAAAGTCCCCAGTAATTGCTAGTTTAAATGCCTTCATTCCATTAAATTGTAAGAGTATCTCCTATTGATATTGTTTTTTTTATATAATTCCTACTTTTATTTTCCATCAAGGGGTACATGTGCAGGTTTGTGACCTAGGTATATTGCATGATGCTGTGGTTTTGGTGACAATTACTCCTCTCATCCAAGTTGTTAGCATAGTACATAATAGTTAGTTTTTCAACCCTTGACCCTCTACCTCCATCCTCTCTCTTATTGACCCCAGTGTCCATTGTGCCCATTTGTATTCTATGTGTACCCAATGTGATTATTCTTTCTGTTTCTGTACCCATTAACACTCCCCAAATTCCCCCACACCACACTATGCTTCCCAGCCTCTGGAAATAATTCTTCAACTCTCTGTTTCATTGAGTTCAAATATTTGAAATTTTAGCTTCCACAAGTAAGTTTGATTTGCATTTCTCTAATAATAATGTGCATTTTTTCATATACCTGTTTGGCGTTTGTGTGTACTCTTTTGAGAAATGTCTATTTAGATCTTTTGCCCATTTTTAAATCAGATTATTAAAATTTTCTCCTGTAGAATTGTTTGAGCTCCTTATATATTCTGGTTTTTAATCCCTTGTCAGATGGATTGTTTGCAATTTTTTGCCCATTCTGTGGGTTTTTTCTTTACATTGTTGATTGTTTCCTTTGCTGTGCAGAATTAACTTAATGTAATCCCATTTGTCCATTTTTGGTTTGGTTGCTCATGCTTCTGGAGTGTTACTCAAAAAATCTTTGCTTAGTTCAAAGGACTGGAGAGTTTCTCTATTTTTTGTAAGAGTTCCATAGTTTGAGGTCTTTGATTTAAGTCTTTGATTCATTTTGATATGATTTTTGTATATGGCAGGAGGCAGGGGTCTAGGTTCATTCTTTTGCATATGGATATCCAGTTTATTTTCAGTACCATTTATTAAAGAGACTGTCCTCTCACCATTGTCAAAAATGAGTTCACTGTAGATGTGTGGATTTATCTCTGGGTTTTATAACCTGTTCCACTGATTTATTTGTCTGTTTTTATACCAGTACTATGACATTTTGATAATTACAGTTCTACAGTGTAATTTAAAGTCAGGTAATATGATTCTTACAGTTTTGTTATTTTTCTTCGGAGTACCTTTGGCTATTTTAGATCTTTTGTGGTTCTATATACATTTTAGGATTTCTTTTTATTTTATTATTTCTGTGAAGAATGCCAATGGTATCTTTATAAGGACTGCATTGAATCTATAGATTGCTTTAAGTAGTAGAGACATGTTAACAATATTGACTCTTCCAATCCATAAACAATTTTTGAAAATTTTTTGCATCCTCTTTAATATCTTACATTAATGTTTTATAGTTTTCATGGCAAGGGTCTTCTACTTCTTTGGTTAATGTAATTCCTAGGTATTTAATTTTAATTCTTGCTATTGTATATGGAATTATTTTCTTGATCTCTTTTTCAGATTGCTTACCATTGGCATATAGAAATACTATTAAATTTTGTACATTAATTTTTGTATCTTGCAATGTTTCTGAATTAGTTTATCAAGTCTAAGAGTTTTTTGGTGGAGTCTTTAGGATTTTTCAGATATAAGATCACATAATCTGCAAACAAGGATAATTTGACTTCTTCCTTTCCAATCTGGATGCCCTTTATTTCTTTATCTTGTCTAATCGCTCTGCCTAGGACTTGCAACACTATGTTGGATAACAGTGTTGAAAGTGGACATCCTGATCTTAGAGAAGAGGCTTTTAGTTTTCCCCACTCAGTATAATACTAGCTGTGGATCTGTAGTATATGACTTTTATTATGTTGAAGTATGTTCTTTCAGTACCTGTTTTTTTTTTTATAGAATTTTCATGATGAAGGTATTTTGAATTTTATTAAATGCTTTTTCAGCATCAATTGAAATGATTTTATGTTTTTTGTCCTTTCTTCTGTTGATACAATGTATCACATTAATTGATTTACATATGTTGAACAATTCTTGCATCCCTTGGATAAATCTTACTTGGTCATGATGAATGATCTTTTTAACGTGTTGTTGAATTTGGCTTGCTAGTGTTTTGTTATTGATATTTGTATCAATATTCATCAATCATACTGGCCAAAATTTTCTTTCTTTCTTTTTTTTTTTTTTTTTTTTTTTGATGTGCCTTTGTCTGGTTTTGGTATCAGAGTAATGCTGTCCTTGTAGAATGAGTTTGGAAGTATTTCTTCCTCCTCTGTTAGTCTAAGGTTTTTTTTCCTTCAAATTATTTTAAGTTCTGGTGTACTTGTGTAGGATGTGCAGGTTTGTTACATAGGTAAATGTTTGTCATGGTGGTTTGTTGCACAGATTAACCAATCATCTAGGTATTAACCGAGAATCCATCAGCTATTCCTCCTGATGCCCTCCCTTCCCCTGACCCCCTCGCAGGCCCTAGCGTGTGTTGTTCTCCTCGCTATGTAAATGTGTTCTCATTGTTCAGCTCCCACTTTAAGTGAGAACATGAGGTGTTTGCTTTTCTGTTCCTGCATTAGTTTGTTAAGGATAATGGCTTCCACCGCCATCCATGCTCCTGTGAAGGACATGATCTGATTTCTTTTAATGGCTGCATAGTATTCCAGCATGATGTTCCATGATGTGGCTGCACAGTATTCTATGATGTATACATACCACCTTTTCTTATTCCTATCTATCACTGATGGGCATTTAGGTTGATTCCACGTCTTTGCTATTGTGAATAGTGCTGCAGTGAAAATACGCTTCCATTTATCTTTGTGATAGAATGATTTATATTCCTTTGGGTATGAAAATCTCCAATCTACTTCCCACAGTGAGGAACTAATTCAGGTTTCCACCAATATTATATAGGCATTGCTTTCTCTTCACAGTGTTGTCAGCATCTGTTATTTTTTGACTTTTATTTTCACAAAAAAAATAAAAGGAGAAAACACTTCTCAATTTATTCTGTGAGACCAATATTAACTTGATATCAGAAATTCACAATAACAAAGACCTGGAATCAACCCAAATGCCCATCAGTGATAGACTGGATAAAGAAAATGTGGTACATATACACCATCTAATACTATGCAACCATAAAGAAGGATGAGATCATGTCCTTTGCAGAGACATGAATTACCTGGTAGCAATTATCCTCAGAAAACTGGCACAGAAACAGAAAACCAAACACTGCATGTCCTCACTTATAAGTGGGAGCTGAACAATGCGAACACATGAACACATGGAGGAGAACAACACAAATTGGGGCTTGACAGGGGGATTTGAAGGGAAGTAGAGCATTAGGAAAAATATCTAATGCATGCTTGGCTTAATAGCTAGGTGATAGGTTGATCTGTGTAGCAAACCACCATGGCACACATTTACCTAAGTCACAAACCTGCACATGCTGCACATTAATCCCAGAAATTAAAAAATTATATCTAATAAATTCACACATAAAAATTATCAAAAATTCTAAAAAAACTGAATCCAGCAACTATAAAAACTATTATACACGATGATCAATGATATACTATGGGCATTTTATTAATAGCCATTCTGATTGGTGTGACATGGTGTTTTATGGTGATTTTGGTTCGTTTTTCTCTGATGATTAGTGATGTTGAAAATTTTTTCATATATTTTTTGCTACTTGTATGTCTTCTTTTGAGAAATGTTTGTTCATGTCTTTCACCTACTTTTTAATAGGTTTACTTATTTTTTCCTGCTGAGTTGTTTTAGTTACTTACAGGTTCTGGATATTGGACTTTTGTTGGATACATTGTAAATATGTTCTCTCATTCTGTCTTAGCACCATTTATTGAATAGGGAGTCCATTCCCCATTGCTTATTTTTGTCCACATTGTCAAAGAACAGATGGCATACAGCTTTATTTCCAAGTTTTTCATTTCATCTATTGGTCTATGTATCTGTTTTTGTATGAGGACCACACTGCTTTTGTTACCGTAGCCTTATAGTACAGATTGAAGTCAGGTAAGGTAAGGCCTCCAGCTTTGTTTTTGTTGCTTAGGGTGGCTTTGGCTATTCAGGCTCTTCACTGGTTCCACATGAATTTTAGAATTTTAGAATTGTTTTTATTTTTCACTCTGTGAAAAATGGCATTGATCATTTGATAGGAATAACATTGAATCTGTGGATTGCTTTGGGCAGTATGGCCATTTTAATGGTATTGATTCTTTTACTCTGTGAGCATGGAATGTTTTCCCATTTGTTTGTGTCATATCTGATTTTAGTGTTTTGTAGTTCTCCTTGTAGAGATCTTTTAGAATATTCCTGGGTATTTTCTTTTCCTTTTTTGGCTACTGCAGTTGAGGTGTGTTCTTGATTTGGCTCTCAGCTTCGACAGTTTTGGTGTACAGAAGTGTTACTGAATTTTGTACATTGGAGGACAGTTTGACTTCTTCTTTTCCTATTTGGATACCCTGTATTTCCTTCCGTTGTCTGATCACTCTGGCTAGGACTTCCAAGACTATGTGGAATAGTTGTGTTGAGAGAGGGCATCCTTGTCTTGTGCTGGTTTTCAAAGGGAATACTTTCAGATGTTTGGCTATGGGTTTGTCAAAGATGTCTCTTATTATTTTGGGGTCTGTTCCCTTTGTTGCCCAATTTGTTGAGGGTGTTTATCATAAAGGGATGTTGCATTCTATAAACAGCCTTTCTGTGTCTGCTTTTTTGTTTTAAATCCTGCTTATGTGGTGAATCACATTCATTGACTTGTGTATGTTGAATCAATCTTGCATTATGGGAATGAAGTGCACTGGATTGTGGTGAGTTAACTTTTTGATGTGCTGTTATATTCAGTTTGCTAGTATTTTGTTGAACAAAATCAAAAACTTTTTGAGTGTTGACATGATATTCAAAGGAAATACTTATTGAAGTATTTCTGATTTTAGGTTTTGGGATTAGGAATGCTCAACTAGTAATTATAATGTAGATATTCCAAAATTCAGAAAAGTCTGAAATCCAAAATATTTTGTGTCCCCAGCATTTTGGAAAAGAGATATTCTACCCATAGTATAATAAACAGGGAATACTGAAAGAACACCTTCCTTCTGCTCAGTGCAGAGTGCACTGTTCTTCTCTCAAAGTTCATTGCTTAAACCATTCCTTTTGAGGGTCAGCTGATTTCTGAGGTAGTAATAAGATCACAAATGCTCACTTATAGGTTTTTCTCTCTCATTTCAGCAGGGGAATATCTAGATAGAGCATGGGCTCTTTACTTTTCAGAATGTGTATAGCCCCATTGGTGGTATGACACTATAACTAGCATATCTTTTAGTGGAACTTTTAAAAATGTTTTGTTTATTTCTTTTCCCCAGAGGAGGCAAATAATTCTCTCTTTATGCTCCTGCTTTTTGAGTCATGTCTATTCAAAAACACACAGTTCTGTAAGCATTCCATAAAGTCTGACATAAAAATGAAAATGTCCTATGTTTTTTACCACACTGGAAAAAAAACAAAAGATGAAACTTAGAGCAGGTAATGGATTTAGAGTCTTCAGACTTGATTCATAAGACCTGAACTGGCTAATAGCACCATCTTTTCCTTCAGAATACCATTTTCAGGGCTTTCTGCTTTGGGAATACAGATATAAATTATAGTAAGTACATAACTTTGAAGAATTTAGAACTCAGCAGGAGAGGTGAGGAGAAGGAAGACAGTTATGATAGTGAGAGCATGATGTGAAAAGGGTCATTTTTCCAAATCCCAGAGTTTACTATTGACAAATCCATGAAGAGAATCTGCATATTTCTAAGCTTTGCTAAGGGTGTTGAGAAATACAAAGTAAATTTTGATTAAAACCTAGATCCCTAACATTTCACAGTCTTCTCACAGTCAACAAATATAAAAGTAATAGCAGATAGAGCATGAGACTCTGAAGAAACACTACAGTGCATTGAATGCAAAATTACACACCTGCATTGTGCAGGGGAAAATAGTTGGAGTTTAAATCAGTCACTCAGTGATGTAAAGATTTTGAAGAACTGGAAGAACTACAAATTCAGTTGCAATCATGAGCCTTTTCTAATCCTAAACTCAATAAAAGTGAATGTGAATTTCTGACCTCTTGAAATCCTTCAATGATGATCATCATACTGCCATTTTATTAATTATTATTTTTTAAGTTCTGGAATACATGTGCAGGATGTGCAGGTTTGTTACATAGGTAAACGTGTGCCATGGTGGTTTGCTGCTGCACAGATCAACCATCACCTATTTATTAAGCCAGGCATTCATTAGCTCTTTTCCCCAATGGTCTCCCCCAGCCCCCATCCTCTTCTCTGACCCCAGTGTTTGTTGTTCCCTTCCCTGTGTCCATGTGTTCTCATTGTTCAGCTCCCACTTATAAGTGAGAACATGTATTGTTTGGTTTTCTGTTCCTGCATTAGTCTGCTGAGGATAATGGCTTCCAGCTTCATCCTTGACCCTGCAAAGGACATGATCTCATTCTTTTGTATGGCTGCATAGTATTCCATGGTGTATATGTAGCACATTTTCTTTATCCAGCCTATCATTGATGGACATTTGGGTTGATTTCATGTCTTTGCTATTGTGATTAGTGCTGCAATGAACATATGCATGCATGTAATGTATCTTTATAATAGAATGATTTATATTCCTCTGGGTATTTACCCAGTAATGGTATTTCTGTGTCAAGTGGTATTTCTGGTTTTAATCATTGATGAATCACCACACACTCTTCCACAATGGTTGAACTAATTTACATTCCCAGCCACAGTGTCTCTTGAATACAACATACTGATGGGTCCTGTCTTTTTATCCAGCTTGCTATATTCTGTGTCTTTTAATTGGGGCATTTAGCCTGGTGGCAACAAAATCTCTCAGCATTTGCTTGTCTGAAAAGGATTTTATTTCTTCTTCACTTATGAAGCTTAGTTTGGCCGGATAGAAAATTCTGGGTTGGAAATTATTTTCTTTATGAATGTTGACTATTGGTCCCCAGTCTTTTCTGGCTTGTAGAGTTTCTGCTGAGAAGTCTGCTGCTAGTCTGATGGGCTTCCCTTTGAAGGTGACCTGGCCTCTCTCTCTGGCTGCCCTTAACATTTTTTCCTTCATTTCAACCTTGGAGAATCTGATGATTTTGTGTCTTGGGATTGATCTTGTGGAGTATCTTACTGGGGTTGTCTGAATTTCCTGAATTTGAATGTTGGTCTGTCTTGCTAGGTTGAGGATGTTCTCCTGGATGATATCCTGAAGTATGTTCTTCAACTTGGTTCCATTCTCCCTATCTCTTTTGGGTACTTCAATCAGTCATAGGTTTGGTCTTTTTACATAGTCCCATAGTTCTGGAAGGTATCGTTCATTGCTTTTTAATTTTTTTCTCTAATCTCATCTGCCTGCCTTATTTCAGAAAAATAATATTCAAGCTCTGATATTCTTTCTTCTGCCTGGTTGATTCAGCTATTAATACTTGTGTTTGCATCATGAAGCTCTCACGCTGTGTTTCTCAGCTCCATCAGATCATTTGTATTCCTCTCTAAACTGGTTATTCTAATGAACAGTTCCTGTAATCTTTTATCATAGTTTTTAGCGTCTTTGCCTTGGGTTAGAACATAATCCTTTAGCTCAGCAAAGTTTGTCATTACTCAGTTTCTGATACCTACTTCTTTCAGTTCATCTGTCTCAGCTTCAGCCCTGTTCTGTGCCCTTGCTGAAGAAATGCTGAAATCATTTGAGGAGAAAAGGCATTCCAGCTTTTGGAATTTTCAGTGGTCTTGCATTGGTTTTTCATCATCTTTGTGGATTTATCTACCTTTAATCTTTGAAGCTGTTGACCTTTGGATGGGATTTTTGTAGGGTCTTTTTTGTTGATGCTGTTGTTATTGTTGCTTTCTGTTTTTTGTTTTTCTTCTAGCAGTCAGGCCTCTCTTCTGCAGGTCTGCTGCAGTTCTCTGAGGGTCCACTACAGACACTGTTCACCTGGGTATCATCAATGGAGGCTGCAGAACAGCAAAGATTGCTGCCTGCTCCTTTCTATGGAAGCTTCGTCCCAGAGAGACACTGACCTGATGCCAGTTGAAACTCTTCTGCATTAGGTGTCTGGCAACCCCTGTTGAAAGGTCTAACCCAGTCAGGAGGCCCAGGATCAGGAACCAACTTAAGGAAGGAGTCTGGCTATCCCTTAGCAGAGATGTTGCAGTGGGCTGGGGGAATCCCCCTTGTCTGGATCGCTGATACTCTTCAGAGCCAGGAGGCAGGAAAGATTAAATTGGCTGAACCTGAGACCACAGCCACCCCTCCCCACAGGTGCTCTGTCCCAGGGAAATGAGAGCTTTGTCTGTAAACTCCTGGCTGGAGTTGCTGGAATTCCTGCAAGGATGCCTTGCCCAGTGAGGAGGGATGGATCCAGGTCCCTCCTCAAGAAGTCTGGCCATGATCTGCCACAGCGGCTGCGCTGCGCTGTGAAGACTGCTGCCCAGTCCAATCTGCCCAGCCTCCCTAGCACTGGTAGGGGAAAACCGCTGACTAGAGCTGCAGTAACAGCAGTTGCCCCTCCCCTGGGGAACTCGGTCATTTTAGGCCTACTCTAGGCTGCTATGCTGGGTAGTGGGGATTCTAATCCAGTGGATCTAAGCTTGCAGGCTTCTGTGGGAGTGGACCTGCGGAGCAAGGCCATTTTGTTTCGTGGCTTCAGCCCCCTTTCCATGGGAGTGGATGGGACTCCTGCCTTACTAGAGTTCCGGGAGCTGCTGGACTGTGTAAAAACTCCTGCAGCTCAGTGCCTGCCCAAACAGCTGCCAATCAGAACAGCAGCCGTGAGTCTGCCCAGTTTTGTATTGAGACCCAAGGTCTCAAATTCTCTAAAGATTTTGAAAAATGCACAAGCTTTGAAGCAAGAATGACTGAATTCTAAAACTGATTGCTTCAATTTCTGATTGTTTTTCTTTTCGCAAAATATTTAACAATCCCATGTCTCAGCTTCTTGATCTCTAAAATGTTTTTTTAAGTTTAAAAATTATGTATTATCATAGACAGAATGCTTGGAAAACTGGCCACTGTTAGTGAACATTCAATAGCTGTCGTTGTTGATGTTATTTATCCAGGAATTGGATCCAATTTGAAACTCTTTCTATAAACCTGGGATTCTAGGATACAGGAATTTTTTTTTATGTGAGGGAAGCAGAAGTACAATTCTCCATTGAGAATAGCTCTAGGAAAAAACCACTGCATTTTACAATCACCACAAGTATATCTTTCACCCCACTCTGTCCTTATGTTCTGAGCATGGCACCTCTGTCGACTTTTCTTTCCATATCCTTTTAGCTTCGTCTAGGGAGCAAAGCTTGACGCTTCCTCCTGAGCCTGAGGATGTAGGCATAGCAGGGTTGTCCCACACTGGCACTGCCTGAGGAGCCACAAGAGTCAAAGAACATCATGTACACTGGCATCCGTCTTTGTTCTGCTTTGTGTTTCTTACAGCTTCACCTATGGATGAAGCCAAAAAAGTGAAAACGCATTCTTAGGAAGACAATCCTGATCTTTCACCGCTGAGTAATTTCACTGCTAATGGAGTACATTTCCAGCCAGAGAATTCCAGGTGTGCAATACAGGGATCTCCTTTCATATTTCAGGGTCAGTATTTTCACAAGTATTTCCGATAAAAATGTAGAAAGGAAGCTTTTCAAGGCCATGCACGATAAAATGCTCAGAAAACAATCAAATGTGTAAGATCAAATAGTTAGAATATAAATTTTTTTCAGAAGATTTGAACCATAGAATAAAATTTAATGGGAGGCAGTCTTAATTAAAGCTACTAAAAATTTCTGAGAGATATGCTTATGTATTTATTTATTTACTTAATGGAAATGGTAGTAAGCACTAGGAATATTTTGTTAATGAACCCTTGTCCTGTCCTTCAGGATCTCTTCCTACTATGTACACATATAGAAGGAGGAGGTTATTAATTATATGAACTAGAATGAATATAAAATACTATGATAAATGCTAACATCAAAGCACATACTAGATGGATTTATAACACTTAACATTGACTGCACAGACATATGAGGAAATGTTTTCACAGAGTTTATATGAGAAAATCCTTGAGACTTTTACTTCATCACAGGTTCAACACCATCCGACAATGTGATCACTTGTTAGAAAACTTAATGTAATCTTTGTTTCAAGATAGAAATGAGTTTTCTAGATTTGTAGAGTATCTTTTAGAAACTATTAAGTCAAGAAAATAATATTTAATTTTGAAAACAAGTTTGAGAAACTGTTATACAATCAGTTAGACAAATAAAGGCAGCATGAAGTGTGGTGACATGGGGAAGAAATAATTAGAATGGATATATTGGAGTAAACTATAAAATAATAATTTTGATGGAATAAATGTTTGGTTTCTTGAGAAAGAAGAATGAAAACAATATAAAAAAAATAGAAGTATATGGGTTATTTTTGAGGTAATTTTTCTTAGTGAAAATACAGTATTTCATTATATAGTGAGTATCCCATGCTCTAAAACATTTAAGGATACATTCATGAGTTAATCAACCTTAATAAATTCAATAGAGTAATACCTGACCTTGATTAAAAAAAATGTGCATTTCTAGCCTCTAAATTGCTTCTAAATAGAAGAGGGTCCTTGATGAATAGGGGTTTTTTAATGAAATAGAAGTAGAAATGGAGACACAGTCCCAAATTTGGGAGAAGAATGCATAAAACTTGGCCATGGCTTGAATATTGGAGATGCGTGAAAGGAAAGTGGCCGAGATGAGTTTCAAGTTCCTGGTTTGAACAACTAGTGATGATGACACCAACAACCGAGTTACACAAAACTGGAAGAGAAGCAAGGTGTGGAAGAATGGCATGTTCAGCTCTGATACTGTTTATATAAAGATGTCTCTGGAAGATGTGAGGGAATATTTCAGTAGGCTTAAATGATGAAGTTTGGTACTTACTTGGGTGATCAGGATTTGAGACACAGATTCCGAATTTTTAATAGAAACATAGATAGTGAAGCTGTGGGGACAGTTGCTACAAAAGCAGAATAGATTACAAAAAGAAAATTAAATGATCACTCTATGGGAATTCTCCATAGCCCCTTTAACTGTGGTTCATTCTACAACATTAATGTCAAAGAAGACAGGGTTCAAAGAATGCTCTTCCTTTAAAAACAGCATTACCTAGGAAGGAAGTACTACTTGAGAGTCTTGTGTAGTAAGGTGACTTCCAGATGTTGGACCAGAAAAAGAAGAAGGACATTGAAATAGTCACTTATCATCTCTGGAAAACTTTACCCTAATGCCTACAACACTCCCCACTAGAGATTCCTCCCACAACCCTAACTGAACGACATTAAATAATGTTCAAGATGTTCTTTAATTTAGAGAGTGGTGGGGGTTATAAAATGAAAGAGACGTTTTCAGAAAAATATGATATTTATTACACATAGATGAAAACATAAACTTATCCCAAGTCTGCTTAGACAGGCATAAGCTTCCCCTAACCCCTAGAAAAATAAAAAATAATAATAATAATAAAAAAAAAGGCTTTTACTTTGAAAGAACATCTGCCTCTGAAGTGGCTTTGGAAAGTACCACAGAGACCAGTAACTAGGAGTCCACCAGAACTCTCATCCTCACCATGTGCTAGGTCCAAGGGATCACAAGAATGGGCCAGCTCATTTCCTGAGCACTGTATCAGGCTCTAAGGGGGCTGCAAGTGGAGGCAGTCCAGGGCTCACAGCATGATTCACAGCCTGATAACAGGCAAGTGGGTGATCTTACTCAAAAGAAAATGAAGAAGGCAACTGGAGGAAAGAGCCAACTTGAAATCCTTATTTTTCTATAATTATCATTCAATGTATTCTCTGAGTATATCGCCATTTCTGAAATATAATTTATTCTACTTGGAGGGCAAAATTTTGGAGAGAAGTAGAAAACATAGTTAATTACAGACCTTAAAGCTTCATGTCAGATAACTACATAAGTGCCTGGGTACACCCTGGACTCAAAAATACTAAATCAATCAATAAATATTGTGCCTCGCCTGGAACAGTGGAACATATAGTGTGAAGCTTTTTGGATAGTTCTCATGACCTTCAGGAAATTAGCTACCATGTACTCAGAACAGGAAATGAGCTTTAATCAGAAGAGGGCCACTGAGGATGAAGGAACAGAAACGAAGGAGAGTCAAGGGACATGCAATAGGGCCCCTGATACAGAAATATTGCCCGAAGCCAGAGATAAGAAAGTTTTCTGCAACTTAACATGGCTAGTAAAGACATCACATGGTAGTCACAATGACAGGCCCTAGGTGAACTTGAGTGTGAGTCACTGACTCTTACCTGCTGAGAGTCCCAGCGTCACTGCCAGGTACCTGTCTTCTTCACAAATGTATGTGATGCAAATTTGGCATGCTGGAGCCCCTTTCTGAACAGCAGAGTCAAGAAAAGCTCGGGCGTTATCCATAACTGTAGCATTTTCCCATTTTACTATCTCCATCTCTTCCTGGCTCAGCATCCTTGTCTCAAATAATTCACCCAGTAAGCCATTTATCGTACCTTCACCCACTGAACGGATAAACAGCTTTCTCTTCCCCTTCAGGACCTTGTCTGTTAGGAGCACAAGGATTTCTCATATCATGAAAACAGCCTCATATTCCTCCCATGTCATCACCAGAAGGCAACCTCATTTAGATTTCATCAGTGAAATGTCCCCCTCCTCACAGTTGGGTAATCCGTCTTCTTACTGTATCGCTGTCCTACTTGTTTCCCTCAATAGTCTCCATACATGTGCATGGAGTGGCCTGAAGACTGAGTTTACCATTTCCACATCAGTCCCTGGAAAGCAGAAATCATCCTCTTATGTCGCATGTTTATTTAACTCTGAATAATAAAGTAATGAAACAGAAATAGCCCATTTCATTTAAGAACCACTGCTGCTAGTACTCCTCCTGTGCCAATTCTGTACCCTTTGCCACACTTATGACATGTAAAAGTTTAGTTAAGATTGCAAAATGACAGCAAGCTACTCCTAAAGCCTCTGTTCCTTTCTGGGCTTTCCTTTCCTTTCTAAAGGCTGCGAGAGTCATCTAGTTTTTCTCTCCTCCCTCTCCTCCCTCTCCCTCACTTCTGCTCACGTAAACTTCCACAGATACTAATTATAGCTTCCAGAAGAGCAAGCGCCTTCCACAATTCTTTCCTCCCAGGGACCTGTTTTTGGGACAGTAAAAGACTCATCTGCCATGGCTTTTCTCTCCTCCATTCTTGTGTAAGCTGAAACTGAAAGCATGCTTCACCTTTCTTTTTACCTTACTTTTATACCTTTTTGGCAGGGCGTGTACACATATTGGGAAACAACCACTGCACATGCATATGCATGTCTTTTTTTTATTTTTTCATTTTTTTAATAGAGTAAGAATCAGATTCCTGAAATGTAGACTGCATCAGAGAGTGTATCTTTCGGAAATTTTCTTCACCAGCCCTTGGAACAGGTCAGGGTAGGAGGGGAATGGGGCTTGGAGAATAAGACAAGAATGAGAACGTATGTGTACAAATAAACTCACACAGTGAAGAGTTTCTCATTCATTAGAAAACTTGATGGAGAAAAGTAATACAACCTTTAGAGAATTTGAACCACTGCTCTCCTGGGCCCATTTCACAGTCTAGGGAAAGACATGGGAAATGTATGTCCCTGTGAAGCAATTTTACTTCAAGAAATGAACACATTTTTCACAGAAATTAAAGCTTTTCCTATTTAATGTCCTCCCTTTTCAGATGTTTTTTCTTTTATTTTTCTGATATAGAATTTTATTCTGTCATACAGGCTGCAGTGCAGTGGCACTAACATGGCTCACAGAAGCCTCCACCTCCCCAGGCTCAGATGATCCTCTCAGCCCTGCCTCCCAAGTAGCTGGGAACACAGGCACAGGCTACCATGGCTGGATAATATTTTTATGTTTGTAAAGACAAGGTCTCCCTATGTTTCCTAGGCTGTTTTTGATATTCTGCACTCAAGCAATTCACCCACTTTGGCCTCCCAAAGTGCTGGGATTACAGCTGTGAGCCACCCACCCATCCTGGATGGTTTTCTTTTGAGGAACATTGCCTCATAGAGGCCCGGAGCACAGGCTCTGGACTCAGAATGTTGAACTCAGCATCTTAAACTTAATTTCTTGGGCAAGAAATTGAACTTCCCTATGCATTGGTTCCTCTGCCTGTGAAATAATTTTAATAATAGTACATACCTACACATTGAGCATTAAGTGAGAGAAAATGTGAAAAATGCATGGAACATTGCCTGGCAAATGGTAAGCAGATAATGAGTGATATTACTATAATTAATACAAATATTTTACATTAGAAAAATCAAGGATAATTATTTGCAGATTATCCAGCTAAGTTCATCTTTTGTTAGACTCTTCAAGCAGTGCATCTAGTCATTCACTTAACAAATATATATGGACGATATGGTTCTAGGAGCCAGGGGTTCAGTCAAAACATATCATGGTCATTTCCCCCTTGCTCTTACATACAAGAGGGGAAGACAAACATGATGCCTGGTACATAATATGTAACTGGAATATTCAGAATGTGCAAATATGGCAAGTGATGAAAAGAATAAGAAATTAATTGGAGAAACGGGAGAAAAAATATTTTAGGACTCATGAAAACTGTAGAATGAGAAGCCAGGGAAGGTCAGAAGAGGTCTCTGTCTTTGCAAGCACATGTTCATCTGATAATTCCAGAAATAAACTCAATGCGGCCAATTTATTTTATGAACCTATTTGATGCAAGTTGGACTAATAAAAAAAATGCAGACAGTACTTTACGTTTATTAATTTCTTTAAGAAAAACTTACTTGTGTCATTATCTTGTTATCTTTGGAGAGTAAGGACCAGGAGTCACAAAAACATCCACCTTTTGACATGTGGGCCACCAATGTTACTTCTCGTGCTCTAAGCGATGAGTTAAATGTCTTTAGGTTAGACTAGAATGCACTGTGTAGAAGGAAAATAATGTGGCTTTTAACCTAAGGGCTTTCTCATGATTTTTTTTTATCTTTACTTTGTCAATGACCTAGTCAGATTGCAGCAAAATCTTGAACTCCTTGACAGTGGGAGGATTTGGAGCATGGAAGAAAGCAAAAATTACCTGTGCATCACTTCTCTTAGATTCATTTACTTTTACATTTATGTACTGATTCTTTTATTTTCTCTATTAACTTAAGGATTTCACACATAGTTTTCTCCGCCAGGCAGAGCCATGAATCAGTGAGTTAAAGTATGACAAAATGGCATCCAGGACACAGAAGCCATGACTAGACCATATATCTGGGGATGTAGAGCCACATGAGCCATGACTCTTTTGTCCTGGGAAGCTAAACATTGAGCCACTAGATTACAAGGGCCCACTGTTTCCTCAAAAATGAAGATGTCATAAACTGGCAACAACTCAATATCCAATTCAGGAGCGTAAATAAACAATTTGTGCTATACACATACACTGAAATACTATTCAGTCATAAAAAGGAAATATTACCAAAATATAAAATAACATGGATAAAAATATTATGCTTTAATTATGAGTGAAAGAAGCCATATAGGAAGGAACACATACCCTGTGATCCCAATTATATAAAGTTTTAAATTAGAAAACAACTAACGTATAGTGAAAGAAATTCAATCACAACTTATCTGAGGCGGAAGTAGAAGGAGTTTAAGAAGAAAGGGTATGACAAAACTTTCTGCAGTGACATAGTTGGTTTGCCTATTCATTAGGAAGTTATTCTACTAAATATCCTCAAATCATTAATAACCAACTTGCATTCTTAAAAGGGGTACATTTTCTTTTATGTAAATTAGACTGAAATAACATTAAAATTTTGAAATGAAAAAGGTCAGTGGTAGTAATAATAGACTGCTCAGCAGGCTGGCCAATTATAAACTTTGCCATGGGTCCCTGAAACCAATACTGTATGAAATTCCTCTGTCTTGTTTGGTCTCCTTAAGAGCTTAATCTTGTGACCATATGTGGATACTTTCTATTGGTTTATACCATCCAGCCCTAAAATTTTTTCTTGAGCAGTTAAAAGCCTTGGCACGGTTAACATTGGCTTCTCTAGGCTCCTTCTGGGACTAGCAATAGAAACTGCTCAATGCTGTAATTCAGTAGCTAAGACTTTGCCTTTTGACAATAGTGGCCTAGGCTCTATTCTTGGCTTCTGGAATGATTTCTTTCTGGTTTGCTATTTGCATAACTTTGCCATTCAGTGAGGTTCCCCCACAACCCCATGGATAGCTTCTGATTTCCTCTCTTGAATTTTCCTTGCTCTGAACTACCCTGGGGAAATTCTAAATCTTGTAAAAATAAACTGCTTACCATGTCTTTGAAGCACATGGGAGGTTACTTTTGGTAAAGTTCAAAAGCCAGAAATATTGGCCACTTGGCTAAAGTTGAGTAATAAGAAATTTAAAATGATTTTTTAAAGAGCACTATGGTTAAGTCAGCTTAATTAACAAATTAATAAACAAACTATGGATACACTTAAAAGGCTTTCATTTTTTTCTCTTCTTGGATCTCGTTTTTCTGTAAAAGGTTTTTTTCTTCTTAGTCAAGTGAATTATTTTTCTCCATTTTTTGCCTTGCCATTCTTAATGCACACATGAGAGGCCCTAAGATAACTTCTGGTAGCCTGGGACTCCTTGGGAAAAACAGAGGAGGCACTATAGACCTTGTTTTGAAAAAAAACAAACAACAAAAAACAAACAAAAAAACCCTCTGTTTTCTTCCTGAAACCCCAGGAATTACATGTACATAGATCCCTCTCAAAATCAAAGGCTCTGTTCTGTTTTGCGTTGTGTTATCTGACAGTTTGAGTTTTGGGGGGATCAGAAATTACTTTGTATTATGAAAGAGCTTTGATATGTAATAACTAGGCTGGAAATATAGTTAATGGATGGCTAAGAGTATTTTTGGAGGGATACTTGGCTCTTTGCACACTTGGATTAGAGAAACATGCTCTTGGAAACCTGGAAGATATGGAAATATCCTCACCTCTGACTGAGAGATGAGACTCCCATGGGCTTGGGCTGATTTCAAAATGGGCTGATTGGTTTTAGGTTGCCTTGCAACAAAATGCAGGGTAGAATCACTGCACTGTCTTCTCCGGTAGTACTTTCCTCCTTTTGGAGATCCAGAATCCAGTATAAAATGGCACCCTTAATTTTGGAGATCTGTCTTTCCCTTCAGCTGTGGCTGCTTATTTACTTGGAAAAAAATGCATGCTTTCCTGACCCTGTTCCTCCAAGGGTTCTGCCCTGAATCTGATAATCCAATTAAAAATCTGGCAAATAAAAAATCTTACAAGTGCTGAATCTTCTGTCTGTGTATTTATATTAACTTCTATAATTCTGGTATTATTTAGTGTACATTATTAGTAATTATCATTGTTATGTAAAATTGTTGGATGCCACAGAAGTAAGCAAAATTCCTAGTCAATTTTAACTTTAATAGTGTCTATAGGCATTTGTCATCCACAGATATTTTATCTTGCTTTGGTCTTTTTCAAATGGCAGTTTATAATCAGATATAGGACTCTGAGTACAGGTATCAGATAACTTTAAAAATTGTGCTATTGGAATAGAAGAAAAAATGAAACTTCTAGGACTCTCGGGGGAGCATATGTGTTAAACATCACTAATCCTTTTGTTTTCAGAGTTAAGATAACTTATTTCTTTAGAGCTATTTGCAACTTTTAACAAGTGAGTAAAATATGCTCCTGTGAAAAAATTTTGAACCATATTTGTTTCTCTCTACCTGATTTCTCCAGAATTTGGAAGCTGTTTGTAAGTATTCACAATTTATGGCAGAATAGTTAATTGCATAAGTACAATAAGAATCTGTTTTCTTTTTTAACAGGACACAATTAGAGAAATTGGTTATTTTACCAAAAATTTGACTGGAATGGCGTGCTTTCTTTAAAGAATCGAAGTTGACTTATAGAGACAATAAAAGCCCCTTGGGGAATCTGGCTTCATACCTTGTCTACACAGAGTCCTTGTACAAGTTTCTTGATCTCTGGTAAGTAAAGAATATCACTGTCTAACAGGTTCAGGAGCTCCAATTTATCTTGGGACCTTAAGAGGAGAGGAATTTATCCAACTCATAGGTATTTGAGGGTACAAACGCATGGCTGGGCTCGGCTCTTGAAAAGTCTTATCTGAGATTCCTCATGGAACAGAGTTCCATCAAAGCCAATTTAAACAAAAAACAGCCTAACTGAAAAATAATTATTCTTGTTGCACCTTATGCAAATAATCAGGTCAAGTACAGAAAGACTAAAGCTTATTTTTGTAAACAAATTATTTCTGTCATAATTTGTTCTTAATAAAAATGAGTCTGGAAAGAGAAAAATTATGCTTCAAAAGAAAACATATAATATACCTGTTGTTAGCTGTCCTTGAGGTTTTTTTTTTTTCCCACAGTTTGGAATAAATCCTAAATTCTTTGTAGATTAGAAGTCCCCAAACTAGTGCTTTCAAATCTTTGCTTTTAAAATTGAGAATTTTACTCCTCATCCTAGTATTTGTTATTTACCTTACAGGAGGCTGTTCACATAAATACTGTAGTAAAACTACAGAGAAGCGTACTAACGTTTTTGCATTGCAAGCATTGGAAGCCCAGTCAGGCCTGCATGAGTATGCTCAGACAGTTGCAAAGTGGTTCCAGTCTTCTCAACTTGGGGTTCACTCCAATTTCCACTATGTCCTGTCAGCAGGTAGAAGCCAGAGTGATCAACGGTGTTTTCCCATCTTCGCAGCCTACATCTTAAGACTAAGCTGTTATAAAACCCAAAGGCATGGATTGACGCTACCTTTACAATATTGCAACTGAGGAAATTATGACAGTGAAAGAAATGAGACCTAACCAACTCCATCTTGCTTCTAACCCTTAAGCTGTTCTTGTTCATTCCTGGGCATAGACTGAACTAACTTTGGGAAGGAATTCAGTTCGTGGTTTGACTCTGAAACAAAATTGATTACAGCCCTTTCCCGAAAAGACCCCTTCTTGCCTGGGGTCCAGTCTGCCTTTGCAGGACTAACAAATTAGCTACAAGATTAAAAATTACAATTTAAGGGTCACGCAACCTCTGGCTCCTACAGTCTGAACGTCCCCAACGTGCTCCCAGGGATAATATCACTATTGTGAAACCTAAGATCAGCACTCAAGATATTTTTCAGACACTGCACTCAGTGGATCAGCTGACACCACCCAGACCTGTAATCTAATCCAACCGGGCTACCATCACACCCAAGAAGAGAAGACAGCAAGAAAACCTCGCTTTGACACCCTATGATTCCATCTTCCACCTGACTAATCAGCACTCCCTACTTCCTAATCCCCTACCTGCCAAATTATCTTTAAACATTCTGATTTCTGAATGCTCGGGGAGACTGATTTAAGTAATAACAAAACTCTGATCACCCACATAGTCGGCTGTGAGTCAATTACTGTTTCCTGATTGCAATTCCCCTACCCTGATAAATCAGCTCTGTCTAAGCAGTGGACAAGGTGAACCCATTGGGTGGCAACAAATTCTTAATAGCAAACCAGGTAAGTTTGATTTCATTTAACAGATGATAAGTGCACAGTGGAAGTTTCAAACAGAAAGAAGCCATGTTCATTCCCCTATCCATTCAGGAATATATATATTTTTTGAGATAGAGTTTTGCTCTTGTTATCCAGGCTGGAGCTCAATGGTGCAATCTCGGCTCACTGCAACGTCCGCCTCCCAGGTTCAAGGAATTCTCCTGGCTCAGCCTCTCGAGTAGCTGGGATTACAGGCATGCGCCACCATGCCTGGCTAATTTTTTTGTATTTTTAGTAGAGACAGGGTTTTACCATGTTGGCCAGGCTAGTCTTGAATGACTGACCTCAGGTAATCCATCCACCATGCCCTCCCAAACTGCTGTGATTACAGGCATGAGCCATTGCACCTGGCCCCTTTCAGGAATATTTAATGATCATTAATTCTTAAAACTTATTCTGCTAGTGTTGGGGGTACCATTTTGGAAACATGTTCGTACACTTTAAAGCTTGCAGTCAAGTGGATAGATATGCAAATAAGTAAAATGAAACATAAGAATGTAAATAATAAGATACTTAAGAAAAACATAAGTAAACCGTGTCTCAGGTGGAAGATAGCTCTCCAGAGAAGAGAGGGCTTGGCACTAAATCTGGAAGGACTAGTAGGAATTTATCCCTTGGACAACTGGGGGTTGGTCTTCTGGCAGAGAGCAGTGTGGGAAGAAGCACAAAGCCTTGAGAGTGTCTCATGTAACCACAAAACTGGGAGAGCTGGGCTTTAGAAGGAATAGAAATGTAAAGCCAAGACTGAAGTGGGAGTGATCAGACTCAGGGCAAGTATTTGAAGATGTCTGCAGAAAGGTAGATTAATGGCAGAGTTTGAGAGTCATGCCAACCTGAGATCACTCCTCTCAACAGACTTTTGACATAAAGCATATTTTGAAGGCATTCTCGAAGTATCCCCTTCAATTATAATACGGCAATAATAGCACAACTGTATTGATTGATTTTAAATATTAAATCAGAGAGAGTGCATGAAATAGCTATCATATGGCAAGTATTTTTTCAAAGAAACCGTTAGTATAGATTATTTTTTATTATTATAATAATCACTGAATGAAAGCTGCAGTGTTAATAAAAATGGAAGGAATCAATTAGAGGAAAAAACTCATCAGGACCACAGTTCTGGTTCCAGGTAAAGTGATGTAATGCTTAAACACATTATAGGATACAATTCCTCAGGAGTTTAAGGTAACAATAGCTGTCTACACTTGTTTGTCTATAATTATCAGACCATGACTTGTTTTTGACTAGTGGCTTTCAATTTCTCCTATCTATTATCTAATGATCCCTTGATTCTGAGCTTAAGTTAAATGTTATGAGGTGAGATATAAAACCCGGATAGAATTGGTCTATAGAGAGAATCAAAGGAATAAAGAAACTCAACAACAAGAAAATATGACTGAAGTAAATACAGTAATTTTTTATGAAGCTGAAATCATGCTTTACAGGGATTAATGGAAAAAATGAATACACATGTTTCAGAAGGTAGAAAAACTTGTCTGAAAGTTCAGATTTTTTTTTAAAAAAGGCAGTAAGGTGCCACTGTATGTCCATGAGTAAAGTTAATTACATTAATAGATCACTAGCAGGTAAGCAGAGAGAGCTAACTAACTGATCAACCTTCCTACTGACACTAATATGCAGACAAACCTATGCCAGGCCAGTTTCATAAGAATTATCTGCAGATCTTCAAAAGGCAATAAATGCCTGCAGGATATTTAAGATTGAGCTATTCAGGGTGAGGAAGGGGGTAGTCATCAGACATTTTTATATGACTGCAGATTACTGTGATATTTTATAAGGTTTAGAATCCACTGATCTAGTCCAATTTCTCCCTTTTGCTATGAGGAGAATGAAGCCAAAGAAGCGTTATGACCTGCTGGAATACTAGCTGCCTAAGTAACTCGTGACTCTATCCCTTAGGCTTTTTCAGCTTCATTATATAAGACAGGAGACCTGAAAGTTGTGTGCAGAATGGATTGGAGAGTTAAGTCCTGGAGAGAGGGAGACCACTTAAAAACAACAAAAACAACAACACAAGTGTGATCGTTACTTATGAAATATTGCATTAAAGTAGTCAGTACCAGGACCAAAGAGAAAGGGGGAAACATGAATCACTTTAAACAGACCAAGGATATAATTCACAATAAGAGATGGCAAAGAGGTTAACAATTCAGAGGCTCTCAGATCTGATTCTGGGAGGAATGTTTATGATCTGGGCAATTAATTTGGAATCAAGAGAAAGATTTCAGAGTGCATTTTGCAACTTCCAGACTTGTCTCACACAAATAACTTCCTCTACCTTTCTTTACCCTTCCTTTGATTAACAGAAGCTGAAAGAAAGGAATTAACTTCTTTCTGGCTCGAAGACATCTGGAAAATATATGATCTCCTTCAGTATCTTTAACACCAGGTCCTGTGATTCAAACTACACACCACCAATAAGAAAAAGAATTCAACATGCGTGCTATCGGCTCACCTCCTTTCTTGTGTTTATTACACATCAATAAATCAAGTGTTTTCTAAGATCCTACTCCCAAGTTCCTAGTCAGAAAAGGAATCACCTGCAATAGGTAACAGCCTGTGTTCTTTCCTACAGCATTGAAAAGAGCCTCAGACTAAAAAATGAAAGAAAACTGTGTATTTCTTTATTGTAAAGGGCAGAAACATGCAACTACAGATTGTGAAACTGCTGCTTAGAATTCCAGGCTCATTGTCAGGAAGTGCCTTGTCATCAGCAAATTGGCATCCAAGTACTGGAATTTAGTTTCTTCCTGTGGGAAGAAAGAAAAAAGAAAATGACTAAACATTGTCCTGTGGGTTGACACCTCAGCCTGTTTCTTTTCTTGTTTCCTGTGGCCCCTCTACTTCTTCTATCCATCTGTCTCTTCTCTTCCTGATCTCTCAGTTTTTCTTTCTCTGATCACAAAGAACCACAATGACTGAAGGAGTTTAATCTAACAAGTCTTCTTTCATTTCCTCATAAGAATTAACCAAACAGTTCATATTTCCTGTTTAAACCGTGTTGATGAATCATCACGATGTCTTCTCCTCTCTATCTCCCTTTTATTGGAGATAGTGCTGCAAGAACCCTGTGGTCTAGTCCCTGGCATGCTTTCCTTTTATTACCTATGATGGCCATAACATTTAATTTTTACTGAGAGTGAAACTTCACCTTTGCTTTTTAATATCCCCTGAATGAAAGCTGATTGTAGAAGGAGTCTCAGGCTGTAGTAGAATTAATGTGTGATTATACAAAAGAGTTATTCACAGAAGAACAGTAAGTAAAAGGAGAAAGAAAAAGCCATGATGGCTGAGTAGAAACAGCTCCAGTCTCCAGCTCCCACAGAGAAAAACACACAGGGTGAGTGATGTTTGCATTTCAAACTGAGGTACCCAAATCCTATCACTGGGACTATCTAGGCAGTTGGTGCAACCCACAGAAAGCAAGGAAAAGCAGGGTGGGACAGCAGTTCACCCAGGAGCTACATGGGACAAAGGGACCTCCTTCCCTCAGGCAAGGGAGGCAGTGAGGGACTGTGCTACCCACCCGGGGTACTGTTTTTTTCCAGGATTTTGCAGTCCAGGGCTCAGGAGATCCCCTCGTGAGCATATACCATCAGGGCCTTGGGTCTCAAGCACAAAACTGGGCAGACCCACGGCTGCTGTTCTGGTCGGAGGCTGTTCGGGCAGGCACTGAGCTGCAGGAGTTTTTACATAGTCCAGCAGCTCCCAGAACTCTAGTGAGGCAGGAGTCCCGTCCACTCCCATGGAAAGGGGGCTGAAGCCAGCCAGGGAGCAAAATGGCCTTGTTCAGTAGGTCCACTCTAACAGAAGCCTGCAAGCTTAGATCCACTGGATTAGTATCCCCACAGGCCAGCATAGCAGCCTGGTGTAGGCCTAATATGACTGAGTTCCACAGGGGAGGGGCGACTGCCATTACTGCAGCTCTAGTCAGCGGTTTTCCCCTACCAGTGCTAGGGAGGCTGGGCAGATTGGACTGGGCAGCAGTCTTCACAGTGCAGCACAGCTGCTGGAACAGATCATGGCCAGACTGCTTCTTTAGGTGGGACTGTGATCCATCTCTCCTCACTGGGCAAGTCATCCTTGCAGGAATTCCAGCAACACCAGCCAGGAGTTTACAGACAGAGCTCTCATTTCCCTAGGACAGAGCACCTGTGGGGAGGAGCGGCTATGGTCTCAGGTTCAGCCAACTTAATCTTTCCTACGTGTTGGATCTGAAGAGTCCCAGCAATCCAGACAAGGGGGCTTCCCCAGCACAGTGAACCAGCTCTGCTAACAGATAGCCAGACTGCTTCCTTAAGAGGGTTCTTGATCCCTTTCCTGCTGACTGGGTGAGACCTTTCAACAGGGGTCACCAGACACCTCATGCAGGAGAGTTCCGACTGGCATCAGGTCAGTGCTCCTCTGGGACGAAGCTTCCAGAGGAAGGAGCAGGCAGCAACCTTTGCTATTCTACAGCCTCCATTGATGATACCCAGGTGAACAGTGTCTGGAGTGGACCTTGGGCAAACTGTAGCAGATCTGCAGAAGAGGGGACTGACTGCTAAAAGAAAAACAAAAAACAGAAAGCAACAATAACAACAGCATCAACAAAAAAGACCCTACAAAAATCCCATCCAAAGGTCAACAGCTTCAAAGATTAAAGGTAGATAAATCCACAAAGATGATGAAAAACCAATGCAAGACCACTGAAAATTCCAAAAGCTGGAATGCCTTTTCTCCTCAAATGATTTCAACACTTCTCCAGCAAGAGCACAGAAAAGGGATGAAGCTGAGATGGATGAACTAACAGAAGTAGGTAACAGAAAGTGGGTGATGACAAACTTTGCTGAGCTAAAGGATTATGTTCTAACCCAATGCAAAGAAGCTAAGAACCATGATAAAAGATTACAGGAACTGTTCATTAGAATAACCAGTTTAGAGAGGAATACAAATGATCTGATGGAGCTGAGAAACACAGCCTGAAAGCTTCATGATGCAAACACAAGTATTAATAGCCAAATCTATCAGGCAGAAGAAAGAATATCAGAGCTTGAATATTATTTTTCTGAAATAAGGCAGGCAGACGAGATTAGAGAAAAAAAATAAAAAGCAATGAACAATATTCCAGAACTATTAGACTATGTAAAAAGACCAAACCTACGACTGATTGAAGTACCTGAAAGAGATGGGGAGAATGGAACCAAGCTGACAAACACACTTCAGGATGTCATCCAGGAGAACATCGTCAACCTAGCAAGACAGAACAACATTCAAATTCAGGAAATTCAGACAACCCCAGTAAGATACTCCACAAGAAGATCAATCCCAAGACACATAATCATCAGATTCTCCAAGGTTGAAATGAAGGAAAAAATGTTAAGGGCAGCGAGAGAAAGAGGCCAGGTCACCTTCAAAGGGAAGCCCATCAGACTAGCAGCGGACTTCTCAGCAGAAACCCTACAAGCCAGAAAAGACTGGGGACCAATAGTCAACATTCACAAAGAAAATAATTTCCAACCCAGAATTTCACATCTGGTCAAACTAAGCTTCATAAGTGAAGGAGAAATAAAATTCTTTTCAGACAAGCAAATGCTGAAGGATTTCGTCACCAGCAGGCTTACCTTGCAAGAGGTCCTGAAGGAAGCACTAGGCATGGAAAGGAAAATCTGTTAGCAGCCACTACAAAAACACGCTGAAATACACAGGCAAATGACACTATGAAGCAACTGCATTAACAAGTCTGCAAAATTAACCAGCCAACATCATGATGACAGGATCAAATTCACACATACCAATATTAACCTTAAAAGCAAATGGACTAAAGGCCCCAATTAAAAGACACAGAATGGCAAGTTGGATAAAAAGACAGGACCCACCAGTATGCTTTATTCAAGAGACACTGTTCATGGAAATGTAAATTTGTTCAACTGTTGTGAAAGAGTGTGTGGTGATTCATCAAAGATTTAGAACCAGAAATACCATTTGACATAGAAATACCATTACTGGGTATATACACAGAGGAGTATAAATCATTCTATTATAAAGATACATTACATGCATGCATATGTTCATTGCAGCACTAATCACAATAGCAAAGACATGAAATCAACCCAAATGTCCACCAATGATAGGCTAGATAGAGAAAATGTGCTACATATACACCATGGAATACTATGCAGCTATAAAAATTGATGGGATCATGTCCTTTGCAGGGACAAGGATGAAGCTAGAAGCCATTATCCTCAGCAGACTCATGCAAGAACAGAAAACCAAACACTGCATGTTCTCACTTACAAGTGGGAGCTGAACAATGAGAACACATGGACACAGGGAAGGGAACAACAGACACCGGGACCAGAGAAGAGGATGGGGGATGGAGGAGAGCATTAGGGAAAAGAGCTGATGAATGCTTGACCTAATAAAGAGGTGATGGGTTGATCTGTACAGGCAACCACCATTGCACATATTTACCTATGTAACAAACCTGCACATCCTGCACATGTATTCCATAACTTAAAAAATAAAATAAAATAAAATGGCATTATGATGTTTGACATTGAAGGATTTCAAGAGATCAGAAATTCACCTTCACTTTTAATGAGTTTAGGATTAGAAAAAGGCTCATGATTGCAACTGAACTTGTAGTTCTTCCAGTTCTTCAAAATCTTCACATCACTGAGTGACTGATTTAACCCCGAACTATTTTCCCCTGCACAATGCAGGTATATAATTTTGAATTCAATGCACTGTAGTGTTTCTTTAGAGTGTCATGCTCTATCTGCTATTGCTTTTATATTTGTTGACTGTTATACATTCTTAAAGAGACTGTGAAATCTTAGGGATCTAGGATTGAATCAAAATTTACTTTGTATTTCTCAACACTCTTAGCAAATGTTAGATATGTGCAGATTCTCTTCATGAATTTGTCAATAGTAAACTCTGGGATTTGGAAAAATGTCCCTTTTCACATCATGCTTTCACTATGATAACTGTCTTTCTTCTCCCCACCTCTCCTGCTGTGTTCTAAATTCTTCAAAGTTACATACTTTCTATAATTTATATCTGTATTCCTAAAGCAGAAAGCCTTGAAAATGGTTTTCTGAAGGAAAAAATGGTGCTATTAGCCAGTTCATGTCTTATGAATCAAGTCTAAAGACTCTAAATCCATTACCTGCTCAAAGTTTCATCTTCTGTTTTTTTCTAGTGTGGTTAAAAAAATAGCACATTCTTTCATTTTTATATCAGACTTAATGGAATGCTTATGGAACTGTGTGTTTTTGAAAGACATGACTCGAAAATAGGTGCACAAAGAGAGAATTCTTGGCTTCCTGTGGGAAAAAACAAATAAAGCAAACATTTAAAAAAGTTCCACCAAAAGATATGCAAGTTATAATGTCATACCACCAATGGGACTATACACATTCTGAAGATGAAATAGCCCATGCTGTGTCTAAGTATTCCCCTACTGAAATGAGAGAGAAACACCTATAAGTGAGCATCTGTGATCTTATTACCACCTCAGAAATCAACATCAACTGACCCTCAAAAGGAGTGGTTTAAGCAAAGAACTTTTAGAGAAGAGCAATGTACTCTGCACTGACCAGAAGGAAGGTGTTCTTTCAGAGTCCCCTGTTTTTTATACTATGGGTAGAGTATCTCTTTTCCAAAATGCTGTGGACACAAAATGTTTTGGATTTCATACTTTTCTGAATTTTGGAATATCTACGTTATAATTACTAGTTGAGCATTCCTAATCCCATAACCTAAAATCTGAAATACTTCAATAAGCATTTCCTTTGAATATCATGTCAACATCCAAAAAGGTTTCGGTTTTGTTCAACAAAATACTAGCAAACTGAATACAGCAGCACATCAAAAAGTTAATTCACCATAATCCAGTGCACTTCATTCCCATAATGCAAGATTGATTCAACATACACAAGTCAATAAATGGGATTCACCAAATAAGCAGGACTTAAAATAAAAAGGCAGACACAGAAAAGCTGTTGATAAAACCCAACATCCCTTTATGATAGAAAACCCTCAACAAATTAGGCAACAAAGGAAACAGACCCCAAAATAATAAGAGTCATCTATGACAAATTCATAGCCAAACATCTGAAAGCATTCCCTTTGAAAACCAGCACAAGACAAGGATTCCCTCTCTCAACACAACTATTCCACATAATCCTGGAAGTCCTAGCCAGAGTGATCAGACAACAGAAGGAAATACAGGGTATCCAAATAGGAAAAGAAAAAGTCAAACTGTCCTCCAATGTACAAAATTCAGTAACACTTCTGTACACCAAAACTGTCGAAGCTGAGAGCCAAATCAAGAACTCATCTTAATTGCAATAACCAAAAAATAAAAATAAAGTACCTAGGAAAACATCTAAAAGATCTCTACAAGGAGAGCCACAAAACACTAAAATCAGATATGACACAAACAAATGGGAAAACATTCCATGCTCACATAGTAAAAGAATCAATACCATTAAAATGGCCATACTGCCCAAAGCAATCCACAGATTCAATGTTATTCCTATCAAATGATCAATGCCATTTTTCACAGAGTGAAAAATAAAAACAATTCTAAAATTCTAAAATTCATGTGGAACCAGTGAAGAGCCTGAATAGCCAAAGCCACCCTAAGCAACAAAAACAAAGCTGGAGGCATTACCTTACCTGACTTCAATCTGTACTATAAGGCTATGGTAACAAAAACAGTGTGGTCCTCGTACAAAAACAGATACATAGACCAATAGATGAAATGAAAAACTTGGAAATAAAGCTGTATGCCATCTGTTCTTTGACAATGTGGACAAAAATAAGCAATGGGGAATGGACTCCCTATTCAATAAATGGTGCTAAGACAGAATGAGAGAACATATTTACAATGTATCCAACAAAAGTCCAATATCCAGAACCTGTAAGTAACTAAAACAACTCAGCAGGAAAAAATAAGTAACCCTATTAAAAAGTAGGTGAAAGACATGAACAAACATTTCTCAAAAGAAGACATACAAGTAGCAAAAAATACATGAAAAAATTTTCAACATCACTAATCATCAGAGAAAAAAGAACCAAAATCACCATAAAACACCATGTCACACCAATCAGAATGGCTATTAATAAAACGCCCATAGTATATCATTGATCATCATGTATAATAGTTTTTATAGTTGCTGGATTCAGTTTTTTTAGAATTTTTGATAATTTTTATGTGTGAATTCATTAGATATAATTTTTCTAATTTCTGAGATTAATGTGCAGCATGTGCAGGTTTGTGACTTAGGTAAATGTGTGCCATGGTGGTTTGCTGCACAGATCAACCTATCACCTAGCTATTAAGCCAAGCATGCATTAGATATTTTTCCTAATGCTCTACCTCCCTTCAAATCCTCCTGTCAGGCCCTAATGTGTGTTGTTTTCCTCCATGTGTTCATGTGTTCTCATTGTTCAGCTCCCACTTATAAGTGAGGACACGCAGTGTTTGGTTTTCTGTTTCTGTGCCAGTTTTCTGAGGATAATTGCTACCAGGTAATTCACGTCTCTGCAAAGGATATGATCTCATCCTTCTTTATGGTTGCATAGTATTAGATGGTGTATATGTACCACATTTTCTCTATCCAGTCTGTCGTTGATGGGCATTTGGGTTGATTCCAGGTCATTGCTATTGTGAATTTCTGATATCAAGTTAATATTGGTCTCACAGAATAAATTGAGAACTGTTTTCTCCTTTTTTGTGTGAAAATAAAAGTCAAAAAATAACAGATGCTGACAACACTGTGAAGAAAAAGCAATGCCTATACAATATTGGTGGAAACCTGAATTAGTTCAGCACTGTGAGAAGTAGGTTGGAGATTTTCATACCCAAATGAATATAAGTCGTTCTATTACAAAGATACATGGAAGCGTATCTTCATTGCAGCACTATTCACAATAGCAAAGATGTGGAATCAACCTAAATGCCCATCAGTGATAGATAGGATAAAGAAATGGTGGTACATACACATCATGGAATACTGTGCAGCTATATCATGGAATACCATGCTGGAATACTATGCAGCCATAAAAAGAAATGAGATCATGTCCTTCACAGGAACATGGATGGAGGTGGAAGCCATTATCCTCAGCAAACTAATTCAGGAACAAAAAACCAAACACCTCATGTTCTCACTTAAAGTGGGAGCTGAGCAATGAGAACACATTTACACAGCGAGGAGAACAACACACACTGGGGCCTGTGAGGGTGTCAGGGGAAGGAAGGGCATCAGGAGGAATTGCTGATGGATTCTGGGTTAATACCTAGATGATTGGTTAATCTGTGCAGCAAACCACGGTGGCAAACATTTACCTATGTAACAAACCTGCACATCCTACACAAGTACACCAGAACTTAAAATAATTTGAAGGAAAAAAAACCTTAGACTAACAGAATAAGAAATCCTTCCAAACTCATTCTACAAGGACAGCATTACTCTGATACCAAAACCAGACAAAGGCACATTAAAAAAAAAAGAAAGAAAAAGAAAATTTCGGCCAATATGATTGATGAGTATTGATGCAAATATCAATAACAAAACACTAGCAAGCCAAATTCAACAACACGTTAAAAAGATCATTCATCATGACCAAGTAAGATTTATCCAAGAGATGTAAGAATTGTTCAACTTATGTAAATCAACTAATGTGATATATTGTATCAACAGAAGGAAGGACAAAAAACATAAAATCATTTCAATTGATGCTGAAAAAGCATTTAATACAATTCAAGATACCTTCATCAAGAAAATTCTAAAAAAAAAGGTACTGAAAGAACATACTTCAACATAATAAAAGACATATACTACAGACCCACAGTTAGTATTATACTGAGTGGAGAAAAACTAAAAGCCTCTCCTCTAAGATCAGGATGTCCACTTTCAACACCGTTATCCAACATAGTGTTGCAAGTCCTAGGCAGAGCAATTAGACAAGATAAAGAAATAAAGGGCATCCAGATTGGAAAGGAAGAAGTCAAATTATCCTTGTTTGCAGATTATGTGAATTTATATCTGAAAAATCCTAAAGACTCCACCAAAAAACTCTTAGACCTGATAAACTAATTCAGAAACATTGCAAGATACAAAAATTAATGTACAAAATTTAGTAGCATTTCTATATGCCAATGATAAGCAATCTGAAAAAGAAATCAAGAAAATAATTCCATATACAATAGCTAGAATTAAAATTAAATATCTAGGAATTACATTAACCAAAGAAGTAGAAGACCCTTGCAATGAAAACTATAAAACATTAATGTAAGATATTAAAGAGGATGCAAAAAAATTAAAAAAATTGTTTATGGATTAAAAGAATCAATATTGTTAACACGTCTCTACTACCTAAAGCAATCTATAGACTCAATGCAGTCCTTATAAAGATACCACTGACATTCTTCACAGAAATAATAAAATAAAAAGAAATCCTAAAATGTATGTAGAACCACAAAAGATCTAAAATAGCCAAAGGTATCCTGAGGAAAAAGAATAAAACTGTAAGAATCCCATTACATGACTTTGAATTACATTGCAGAGCTGTAGTTATCAAAATGACATAGTACTGGTATAAAAACAGACACAAAAATCAATGGAACAGATTACAAAACCCAGAGACAAATCCATACATCTACAGTGAACTCATTTTTGACAATGGTGCTAAGAACGTAAATACATTGGTGAGAGGACAGTCTCTTTAATAAATGGTACTGAAAATAAACTGGATATCCATATACAAAAGAATGAACCTAGACCCCTACCTCCTGCCATATACAAAAATCATATCAAAATGAATCAAAGACTTAAATCAAAGACCTCAAACTATGGAACTCTTACAAAAAATGGAGAAACTCTCCAGTCCTTTGGACTGGGCTTAATACTCCAGAAGCATGAGCAACCAAAGCAAAAATGGACAAATGGGATTAAATCAAGTTAAAAATCTTTTCCACAGCACAGGAAACAATCAACAATGTAAAGACAAAATTCACAGAATGGGCAAAAAATTGCAAACTATCCATTTGAAAAAGGGATTAAAACCCAGCATATATAAGGAGCTCAAACAACTCTATAAGAGAAAATTTTAATAATCTGATTGAAAAATGGGCAAAAGATCTAAACAGACATTTCTCAAAAGAGTACATACAAATGCCAAACAGGTATATGAAAAGGTGCACAACATTATTATTAGAGAAATGCAAACAAAAACTTATCTGTGGGAGCTAAATTTTAAAATATTTGAAATCAATGAAACAGAGAATTGAAGAATTATTACCAGAGGATGGGAAGCATAGTGTGGTGTGGGGGAATTTGGGGAATGTTAATGGGTACTGTTTCTGTACCCATTAATCACATTGGGTACACATAGACATACAAATGGGCGCAATGGACACTGGGGTCAATAAGAGGGAGGACGGAGGTAGAGGGTCAAGGGTTGAAAAACTAACTATTATGTACTATGCTCACAACTTGGATGCGAGGAACAATTGTCACCAAAACCACAGCACCATGCAGTATGCCCAGATCATGAACCTGCACATGTACCACTTAATGGAAAATAAAGTTGGAATTTTATTTAAAAAAACCACTCAATATCAATATGAGATATGCTTACGGTTTTTATGGAATGAAGGCATTTATACTAGCAATTTTTGAGGACTTTTCAATGTCACTTTTTGATAAAAAATTGTGGGAGGTAATAGGAAAGAATGTAGATATTGGAGGATTTCAGATTTTGAAATTCTGGATGAGGAATAATACATTTAGAACTGGAAATCTTGACCAGAATAGAACTTCATTACTCCTCTCCAATGTCTGCAAACCCCCAACACACACATACACACATTTGCCCACAGACATTCATACAACCTACTTCTTTTAATGTCTTAGGAAGAGATAGAAACATCTTGTCAAAGTCACTCAGTGATGAGCATCTGTGCCCTACCATCTGGAAGCTCAAATGAAAATCAGACCTAAAAAGAGAAAGTCTGTGGACCTTTTGTGATGTAGAATCTTACACCAGAAAAACTGCAACAAATACAGCAAGATAAATGACAAAAACAAAAAGTATTGGCACCTGCGACAGTTTAAACTGTGCTGAGGAATCATGATGCTGCCTCCCCTGCACATCTCCCTGTCATCTTATCCTTTGACCGGAGAGCGTTCTAAAGGAATCCCTTTACTCCCTGGAATGCTTTCCTTCAACTGCTTAAGATTGCCTTCACAGTTAATTTTTACTGAGGGTAACAATTTGCTTCTGCTTTTTGATATTCTCTGAGCAAAGATTGATCACAGATGTAGTCTCAGGTTGTAGTAGAATATGCGTGTTAGTACAGAAAAGGTATGCCCAAACAGTTAATAAAAGTCCAAAGAAAAAGGGACCGTAATGTGTTCAACTACGAAGGTTTTTAAAAGGTCAGATATTCACTTTGATTTAATAGGATAAAGATTAGAAAAGGCTCACATTTGCAGGTGAATGGGTAGTTCTTCCAATCCTCCCTAAATCTTAACATCCCTGAGTGAATGATTTCACCCCAAACTCATTTTCTTTGCACCATGCAGGGACTTCACTGTGCACACCATGCACCCTAGAGTTTCTTCAGGGTGTCATGCACCGTCTGCCAAGTGCTTCATTTTTGATGGCTGTCTTACCTTTTCAAGAAGTCTGTGAACTACTGAAGTTAATTCAAAATTTACTTTCTCTCTCTTAAATACCTTAACAAAGGGTAGAAATATGCAGGTTCTGTTCATGGATTTGTCGGTAGTAAACTGTGGGATTTGGGAAAAGTCTCTTATCACACTGCACTGTCATTGTCATAACTATCTGTCTTCTCCCTATCTCTCCTGCTGAGCTCTAAATTTTTTGAAGTCAGGTACCTGTGGTAACTTGTATCTGCATCCCTAAAGCAGAAAGCCTAGCAAATGGTTTTTCAAATGAAAAAATGGTGCCAATAGCCAGTTCAGATCTTACAAATTAAGTCTAACATTCTAAATTCAGTACTCCCTCTGATTTCCCACCCCTGTTTCTCCAGTGTGGAAGAAAACTGAGGACACGTTTTTACTTTTATATTAGATTTATTAAAATGTTCAAAAAAGTGTATTATTAAAAAGACATAATTCCAAAACCATTACAGAATGAAGAAACTCTTGGTTTCCTATGGGGAAAAAAAAATAAAAAACAAACATAAAAGAGAATTTTGCTGAAAGAAATGTAAGTTATAAAGTTATACCACCAATGGGAACATATGCAACCTTAAAAGGAAAGGTCACATGCTATTTAAAAATGTTACCCTGCTGAGGTGAAGGGGAGAAACATCTAAAAGTCAGCCTTCATAGATTTATGGCCACTTATAGGTCCATATCAGCTGACCCTCAGAAAGGGTCTAAAAGAAAAACTTTGGGAGAAGAGAAATGTGCTCTACACTGACAAGAAGAAAGGCATTACTTCAGTATTTTCTGTATATTGTACTATGGCTTGATTATCCCTTATCCAAGATGCATGCTACTAGAAGTATTTTGAATTTCAGATATTTTTGTATATTGGAATATCTGCATTATACTTACTAGTTTATTATCCTTAATCCAAAAACCTAAAATTTGAAATGGTTCAATAAGCATTTCCTTTGAATATCATGTGGGCGCTCACACAGTTTTGGATTTTAGAGCATTTCAAAATTTAAGTTTTTGGATTATAAAATTCTAGGCCTGTAAACCTCGAGTCCTTGACTAAAATGGACTTTCAGTACACTTTCCTCAACCTTCCCACACACCCGACATACCTGCCCACAGACATTCATACAGCTTCCTTATTTTAATGTCCTGGAAGGAGGTAGAAACGTATTGTCAAAGTCACACTTTCAGTGCTCGGCATCTGTGCTTTATCATCTGGCTGCTCAAATGAAAATCGAACCTGAAAGAGAAAGGAAAGTCTGGAGACCGGTTTTTCCGAAAAGTTTGTTGACTCATGCCAAAAAGACTACAACAAATATAGCAAAATAAGTGACAAAAACAAAAAGTACTTGTATCTGCAACAAGTATAGCCATGTGCTTATCTAAGCATTGAATGACCTTGGGGCTTTTTAAATCTGTGGTTGGATCTAAGCCATGAGGGACACAGGCAAATTAGAGTCCACTCATTTGTCTCTGCAGGTCAGGGGGAGGGTGAAAATAAATGATTGTTTTATTGAGGCTGTATGTCTTAATAGATTGGATTTGGCTCCCAGGCTTGTTCACTCTCCAAAGAAGTTCAAAACTCCTTTGGAAGGAAGGGTATTATTGGAAGATAAATATGTCTGGATCTGCTTTCTATGCTTCCAATTGCAATAGCCAAGCATTCAGGGAAGTAGAGTGAAATAGCATCCACTAGAGCCCTACCCTGTGGAAAATTTCCTCCACATCACAGGAACAGGCATATTCTTGCAGCTGTTCAATGAGTCTCATAATAAAAACAGAGCCCTTTGTGGGATGTCTCCAAGAAACATTATCTGTTAATAAAGCACATTTCAAATCTCAAGACTGGCTCTTGCCTGAAGAAAGAGAAGAAACTCTAGTATTTCTGCTCCAGCTGAGGCGTGTTTTGGAATTCATCTATTTTCCATATACTTCATTGTAATTTTTAGTGAATATATTTGAAGTTCAGCGAGTATACTTTTACTGATACCCTAAAGGGTGCTGTGTATGGTGCAGGTATTAACGTGGCCTAATCCCTGAGTTCAAAAAGTCGTAAATTTAATAGAGCATTAGCAAAAGGCAGAATGTGGTAAAGGGAAAGAATTGCAGTTTGGAAAAGAAATATCTAAATGTGCATCCCCAAAGTGGCATTACTGACTGTGATTTAAGTTAATTGTCCATTCTGATATGTAATAGACTCAGCTATACAGGGAACGGTAACAATTTCATGCACAGGAGATATCTGAGGCTACACAAGTGTCTGAGCTAAGAGAGAATATGTAATATTCAGTCTATACAGGGAAATTATGTTAATAAATTCTCAATTTATGTACTTCACATAAAATTTTAATTAAAATATAATACATTGACTGTAAGATATTTACACAAAAAGAGTTAACTATAAAAATGATAAAACAGAACAAAACTAGAAATCTAGGAAGAATCAATAGGAGGATGATCACATCATAATGGAGAATAAGAAGTTGTTATGAAGAAGAGAAATATTAAAGAGAAACAATATTAATTTATTACATGGTAGACACAGAAGTAATGAATATGTGATAATTATACAAAGGAAGGCGTAAGAAAAGCAGTAGCAATAGCTCTGTGTATAATCACAGACACATTCTTTAATGACACATTTCAGCCAATTATAATGGTCATTAAATGTATATTAATAATAAAATTCTATTTAGAACCACAGCTATCTTAGTTGAAGGAAGTAGGTAAGAGATAGGGTGGAAACAGGTGTCTCTGCAAATGTTTTGTGAAATTAAGGGAGTAGATAGTTATTTTTCCTCAGGAGAGCACTATGATATAGTTGGGATTTGCATGGCAGAATGTGGAGCTCGGCTTAATATGTGAGTTATAAATGACTAAATTGGAGTTTTTGACAGTCATATGGAAAGGAGGAGTAAGGAAAATGAAAGAAAAGAAAAACACAGAAATCAGCAAGATTGATGATAAGAAGCCAGGGGCCTACAAAGAGCTACATAGAGAGCAGTGAATGTCATGTGGAAGGCTGGGATCAAAGGATGTTAAAGAACAGTTCTGTCTAATGTAACAGAAATCCAGGTTAGTGCAGAAACTTGGATAGCCACATAAAGAATGGAAGATAGTGTTAGGCATCTACCACCCCATTCCCAAACCAAGATCTTCTGGGAACAAAGAAACACTTTTTCTTTCAGTGAAGAGGTAAGCAAAAGGATCCCAGCAACCCTTATCTACATATTATTTCTTCAGACTTCACTATTATGATCCCCTACTGCCTGGATTCTACATAGCTGTGTTGCCCCAGAGAAGGAGTGACAATCTGTCTCATGCCCTGTGGCCACATAGCTACTGTGCTATGCCATCTTGGTATTGGAATTACAACTGGAGTCCGTCTTGTTCTTGGGGCAAGTAGCCATGACATCCCTTCAACTTAGAGGTTAAGGCACTGCTAAATCACTCCAGCCTGGTGGCCCAAGATTCTTAAGCCATGCTGGAAGCAGCTGTTACATCTTACCCTGTGAAGCCAAACAGAGGTGGAGCTTCTATACCTATCCTTCCCCCTAGCACCTTGGGCCAGAACTGAAGCAATCTCCTGGGAAAACAGTACCTTAACCACTCAGAGCAGTCACACCTCCCAAATACCTATGCCAAAGTGACAACCTGCATCTCAGGGAAAAAATATATGGGCTGCTTAGAATAATCACATCCCCCAAGTCTGAATTCTAGCAGCATATTACCCACTTGGGGAATCAGTGTCCTGGCTAAGCTTGCCAACTGTGCACCACAAGGCTGAGATGATGCAGTAGCCCACATCCCAAGGACACAGACCAGTGGCCAAGCTGAGACACTCTGCCCTACAGGCAAAAGAACTCTAGTACCCTGCTTCTCTGCATCTGGACTAGTGTCCTACAGTATGAGCTGCTGAGATACCCCACTTGCTGGAAAGTAAAATAATCACTGTGCTGCTCCCTGCCTCTTCTCAGCCCAAGTGGCAGCTGGGCTGTGCCTTTCTGGGCTACTTCCTTCCACTGTACCTGGCCTCACTGAATCTGGGATACTACTGAACCCCAACATCTCAAGATTTATAGTCACAACTGTAGAGTATCTCATCTCCTGGGACCTGAATTGCCAGAAAGGCTTACTAGTTCAAATTTCAAAATTGTAGATATACCCTGTTTCCTGGACCCAAACCTCCAAAATATGCCTTTTTTCACAGAGTCAGGGTAGGGCTGTACTCTGCCCATGAGGGGTAAAATTACAGCTAAAAACTAGTCCCCTGGGTCCAAGCTGCTGGTGAGCCTAGTGGGTGCCTCAGAGTCACATGTCCAGTCTCTGTGGGCAACCTACATGCAGCCCAGCCACAGAGAATGAACAAGGACCTCAAGACCCAGATACCACAATATGTTTGTAGGACCTTGAAGCTAGGAGTCTAGCCACACTTTTGCTCCAACCAAGAACCTGAATCTGGAACTCAACTATTTCTAAGTCATGTCAGCTCTAACAACAAGAGGAATCCCCTTGATTAAGTCTCCCCATTGTGGAGAAAATGATAATAAGAGAGATCCAAAACCTCTTGACACTGAAGGCATTAACAACATATGCCACTGAAACTGCTCCTATAAGCTGCTATAGCTACTATAGCCTACTGAAGTGTCCATAGTCATTGCCAAAATTGAATGCACCTAAAGAAGTGGCATGGAATCTATACAACTATATCTACTCAGAAATAGAGCCACCATACTCTTTCCTACTGGCACACTAAAATCCAACTTCAGGTGAAAGTGGAAGAGGCAGTTGTTTCATCATATTCACAGATGTCAACACAGGGAAACAAAGAAACATGAAACACAAGAAAATATGACACCACCAAAAGAACTTTATGACTTTCTTTTATCAAATCCCAGTGAAAAGAAAATCAATGAAGTGCCAGAAAAAAATTCAAAATAATAATCATAAGGAAACTAAGATAAAAGAAAATATAGAAAAGGAATTTAATTAAATCAAGAAAACAATTCACAATGTGAATGAAAACTTTAACAAAAAATAGAAATTAAAAATAAAAACGATTCCTGCAGCTGAAGAATCTCATAAATGAAATGAATAGTCAATATAAAGCTGCAAGCAGAATGTACAATCTCTGAACTTAAAGGTTATTTCAAATCACTTTCTCAGAAAAATTAAACGAGTAAGAATAAAAATATGAAAAAAAAAGCCTACAAGATACATAGGACACCTTTAAGTAAACAAATGTTGATTTTATGGGAGTTTCAAAAGGAGAAGAAAAAAGACAGAGGATAAGTTTATGAAATGCTGGCTGAAAATTTCCCAAGTCTGTAGAGAGAAATGAACATATAGATCCAGGAAGCTCAATGATTCTCCAAAGGATTCAACCCTAATAGGGCATTTATGAGGCACATCATGGTCAAAATGTTAAGTCAGAGACAAGGAGAGAATTATACAAATACACAGACTAGTATTAAGTCACATAGAAGATAATCTCTATTAGACTAACAGTAAATTTCTTCAAAGAAATCTTCCAGGAGAGGAGAGAATAGGATAATATATTCAAGTGTTGTAAAAAATAGCAACCAATAATATTACAGCCAGTAAAATTATCTGTCAGAAATGAGGACGAAGTAAAATAAAAAAGTCTTTCCCAGAGAAGCAAAAACTAAAGAAATTCATCACCACTAGACCAAACCTACAAGAAATGCTCAAGGGAGTCCTACACCTGGAAGCAAATAGATAATAATAATTATCATCAAAAACCTCAAAAGTATAAAACTCACTGGGAGTGCAGATATACAACAAAGAAAGAGAAAGGGGTCAAACCTTATCACTACAAAAAACCACTCAAACACAATACAAGGGGAATACGATACATAAAACAATACAGAAGGAAGGAAACAACAAAGGATACACAAAACAACCAGAAAAAAATAACAAAATAACAGGAATAAGTCTTCACTTATCAACAATAACCTTTAACGTAAACCAATTATATTCTTCTCTTAAAAGATATAGACTTGCTGAATAAGTAAATACATGACCCAACTTTATGCTGCCTACAAGACACTCACTTCACCTGTGAAGACACATATTGGCTAAAAGCGAAGAATTCAAAAAAGATAGTCCACAGAAACAGAAACCAAAGCAAACAGGAGCAGCTATATTCATATCTAAAAACAGATTTTAAATGAAAAACTATAAAGAGACAAAGAAGGTCATTACATTGTACAGGAATCAATTTAGAGACAGGAGGATCAATTTCAAATACATACACACCTAACACTGGAGCACATAGATATACAAAGCAAATATTATCAGATATGAAATGAGAGATAGACTCCAATCCCGTAAGAATTGGACCTTCAACAACATACTTTCAATATTTGGCAGATCATTTAAACAGAAAATTAACAAAAATCATTTGATTTAGACTGCACTTCAATAAAAATGGGCCTAACAGTTATTTACAGAGAATTTCATTGAAAAGATACAGAATGTGCATTCTTTCATTAACACACGGGACATTCTATAGGCCAGATCATATGTTAGGACACAAAAAATTGTCTCAAGAAATTGAAAAGAATTGAAATCATATCAAACATATTTTCTAATCATAGTGGAATAAAACTAGAAATCAATAACAAGAGGAACTTTATAACTTTTACAAATAAATGGAAATTAAACAGCATACTCCTGAATAACCAATGTGTCAATGAAGAAATTACAAGGAAAATTTAAAACATTCTTAAAACAAATAAAAAATAGAAACACAATATACCAAGACCCATGAAATTCATAAAGCACCTTAAAAAGAAAACATAGCAATAAATATCTACATGATAAATGTAGAAATAATTTGGTGTGATGGCACACACCTGTAATCATAGCCACTCAGGAGGCTGAGGTGGAAGGATCAGGCTGCAATGAGCTATGACCACACTACTAAACTCTAGCCTGGGTGACAAAGTGACATATTTTCTCAAAACAAAATGTAGAAATATTTCAAATAAACAACATAATGATATATCTCAAGGACAAACTAAAACCAAGATAAAGGACAAACTAAAACCAAGATTAGCCAAAGGAATAAAATAATAAAGATCAGAGTCCATATAAACAAAATTGGTACTAAAACAAATGCAAAATATCAACAAAATGAAAAGCCAGTTTGTTAAAAAGCTAAGCAAAATTAACAAATTATTAAGTAAACAAAGAAAAAAGAGAGAAGACCCAAATAAATAAAATCAGAAACAAAAAATGAGACATTACAACTGATATCACAGAAATAAAATGTATCATTAACAACTGTTATTAATACAAACAACTCTACACTGACAAATTAGGAAACCTCATAAAAATAGATAGACTCCTGGACACATATTGCCTGCCAAGATTGAACCAAGAAGCAATAGAAAACCAGAACCAATTACAAGTAATGAGACTGAATCTGTGAGGAAAAGTCTCTCACCAAAGCAAAGGCCAAGAACCTAGGGCTTCACTGTGGAATTATACCAAACATCTAAAAAAGAACTAGTACAAATTTATCTCAAACTCCTCCATAAAATTGAGGGGGAGAAAATTCTTTCAAACTCATTCTAAAGACTCGCATTAACTTGATACCAAAGTCAGAGAGAAACACACAGAAAAGAAAACTACAGGCCAATATCCCTTATGAATACAGATACAAAAATCATCAATAAAAACTAAATCCAGCAGCACATTAAAAAAATCATTCACCATGATAAAGTAGGATTTATACCAAAGATGCAAGAATAGTTTAACATATAAACATCAATAAATATCATACATCACATCGACAGAATAAAGGGCAAAAATCAGATGATTATATCAATGGATGTATGAAAAGCATTTGATGAAATTCAACATCCCTTCATGATAAAAACTTTCAACAGGCTTTTTATACAAGGAATGTACCTCAATACAATGAATGTCACATGTGACAAATCCAAGCAAACATCGTACTGCATAAGGAAAAATTGAAAGCTTTTGCTCTAAGATCTGGAATGTATTAGTCCATTTTCACACTGAACTGTCTGAGACTGAGGAATTTATAAAGGAAAAGGCTTAATTGTCTCATGGTTCGGCATTGCTGGGGAGTCCTCAAGAAACTTGCAATCATGGAAGAAGGCAAAGGGGAAGCAAGGCATCTTCTTCACAAGGTAGGAGGAAGGAGAAGTTCCAAGAACAGGTGGAATAGCTCCTTATAAAATTATGAAATCTCATGAGAACTCACTATCACAAGAACAGCATGGAGGAAAATGCCCCCATGATTCAGTTATCTCCATCTGTCTCTCCCTTGACATGTGGGGATTATGGGAATTACAATTCAATGAGATTTGGGTGGGAACACAAGGCCTAACCATATCATTCCGCCCCTGGTCCCTCCAAAATTTCGTGACCCTTTTACATTTCAAAACCAGTTATGACTTCACAACAGAACCACAGAGACTTAATCTCATCTGAGAATTTGGACTTGGATGTCTGGATTAATTCTGAATCAGTTAAGACTCTGGGAGACTGTTGAGATGTCCCCCAAAAGGCACAGGTCCCTTCTGCCTGTAAGCCTGTAAAATCAAAAGCAAGTTATTCCTACCTACAATGGGATACAGGCATTGGGTAAATACCAAGTGGGAGAAATTGGCCAGAACAAAGGGGAAAAGGCCCAATGCAAGTCCGAAATCCAGTGGGGCAGTCAAATCTTAAAGTTCCGAAATGATCTTCGTCGACTCCATGTCTTACATTTAGGTCACATTGATGTAAAAGGTGGGCTCCCATGGTCCTGGGCAGATCTGCCCCCATGGCTTTGCAGGGTCCAGCCCCCCTCCTGGCTGCTTTAATGAGCTGTCATTGAGTGTCTGTTGTTTTTCCTGGTGAACAGTGTAAGCTGTCAGTGGATCTACCATTCTGGGGTCTGGAGGATGATGGCCCTCTTCTCATAGCTCCCCTAGACAGTGACCTAGTGAGGACTCCTTGTGAGGGCCCAACCCCACATTTCTCTTCTGTACTTCCCTAGCAGAGGTTCTCCATGAGGGCTCCACCCCTGCAGCAAACTTATTCCTGTAGATCTAGTCATTTCCATACATCCTCTGAAATCTAGGTGGAGGTTGCCAAACGTGTTCCTGACTTGTGTGCACCCACAGGCCCAACACCATGTGTAAGCCACCAATGCTTGGGGCTTGCACCCTCTGAAGTAATGGCCTGAGCTGTATATTGGCACCTTTTAGCCAAGGCTGGGACACAGGGCACCAAATCTTGAGACTGCACAAATCAGCAAAGCCGTGGGCCCAGTCCATGAAACCATTTTTTCTTCCTATGCTTCCTGGCCTGTGATGCGAGGGGCTGCCAGTGAAGAACTCTAGCATGCCCTGGAGACATTTTCCTTATTGTCTTGGAGATTAACATTTGGCTGCTTGTTATTTATGCAAATTTCTTCAGCTGGCTTGAATTTCTCCTCAGAAAATGAGTTTTTCTTTTCTATCACATCATCAGGTTGCACATTTTTCAAAATTTTATGCTCTGCTTCTCTTTTAATCATAAGTTACAATTCCAAATCATCTCTTTGTGAATGCGTAAAACTTAATGCTTTTAAGAGCACCCAATTCACCTCTTGAATGCATTGCTGCTTAGAACTTTTTCCTTCCAGATACCCTAAATCATCTCTCTCAAGTTAAAAGTTCCACAGATCTCTAGGACAGGGGCAAAATGTCACCAACATGTTTGCTAAAGCATAGCAAGAGTCATCTTTATTACAGTTCCCAAGAAGGTCCTCATCTTCATCTGAAGTCCATCTTCATCTCAGCCTGGACTTCATTGTCCATATCACTACCAGCATTTTGGTCAAAGCCATTCAGCAAGTCTCTAGGAAGTTTCAAACTTTCCCACATCAGCCTGTATTCTTCTTCTTCTGAGCCCTCCAAACTGTTCCAACCTCTGCCTGATACCCAGTTCCAAAGACACGTCCACATTTTCAAGTGTCTTTATAGCAGCATCTCACTCCTGGTACTAATTTACTGTATTAGTCATTTTCATACTTCTATAACAACTGCCCAAGACTGGGTAATTATAAAGGAGAGTTTTAATTAATTCTTGGTTCAGCATGGCTTGGGAGGCCTCAGAAAACTTACAATCATATTGAAAGGCAAAGGGGAAGCAAGTAATCTAACTGTTATGCATATATTAGAGTTTTGATTAATTCATGTCTTTGCCAGTATTGTTAGCCGTTGAATTTTAGCAGTTCTAATATATGCATAACAGTTTTTCATTATGGTTTTGATTTGCATTTTTCTGATGACCAATGATGTTGATTTTTCTATAATCTTGAAAAATCTTGAGTAAATTATTTTCAATTTTTTAATCTTTCTCTCTAATTCTTACTCAATATTCAAGCTCCATATAAAATTTTATAAAAATAGAAAATATTCTCTACTTGTTTCAACCTATCACACTCAAGACTTTCAGGTCCATTTTAGCATTATTATTTAAATTACATTTTGAACATATCAACATATATTACTTCATAGTATTATTAGTTATTTTGTGCTTGCAGGGCTGAAATTCCCAAGTAGATTACTTATAACTATAGCTAGACATTGTAGCATATATATTGAATATATAAATTCCACATTATCCAGTCATATAACAAATATTAAATTAGCAGAAGGATCAATGAATAAATAAAAGTGATTTTAGATTTCTATTTCAGCTTGGGGTGGAAGGTGATATGAATATTGGGTGAGGAACATGACTTCATACTACTGTATGGTAATTTAGAAAAGTTTTATTTTTGAATCCTCAGAAAAATGTATGTTAAAGGGAATTTTTTCTATCCCCTTCCTCTTCTCTCTCCCAATTTCATGCATTGATCATATCATCTTTCCAGACATCTCTTTGCTTAGTATCTGGAAATGTTCTTTGGGGCAAAACTTAAATATATATGTGAATTCTGTTGATACATACACTTTAAATTCAACATGGACTTCTCAAAATGCTGTAAGAGATATGTTATAAAATCAATAATGTTTTTTTATTATACTTTAAGTTCTAGGGTACATGTGCACAATGTGCAGGTTTGTTACATATGTATACATGTGCCATGTTGGTGTGCTGCACCCATTAACTCATCATTTACGTTAGGTATATCTCCTAATACTTTCCCTCCCCCCTCCCCCCTCCCCCCACCCTACAACAGGCCCGGGTGTGTGATGTTCCCCTTCCGTGTCCAGGTGTTCTCATTGTTTAATTCCCACCTATGAGTGAGAACATGCGGTGTTTGGTTTTTGTTCTTTTAACCTCCCACACTTGACACACCATGCCATATCTCTTTCCATCAACTGGATGAAAGATAACTTTGACGTTGGTAGCAAAGAGTCTAAATTCAAAAATGTAAAGAGATTTAGTTCTTGACTCACCTCTTGGAAGAGAGCCATTCACTGTTTAGAAATATTCTTTGTGAATTGCCTTGAGTAAGAAACGCATGTCTATCATGTTTGAGCCATAACACATTTTTGAATGAATTTATTACAAAATACAGAGAGAACTTTAAGGACGTTTTCATCTTCAATAAATAATTTAATAATTCTCTTATGAATAATCTATTTATTTAAGATCTAGGTAAGCAAGGAGCTTATTAGTCTTATATATCCAAGTATTCTCAGTCAGTGAAACACTGTCCTGAATATAGTAGATGTGCAGTAAGTGTTTATCTATTGAATAAATATTACTACTTTTTAAACTACTCGGGAGGCTGAATCAGGGGAATCGCTTGAACCCGGGAGGCAGAGATTGCAGTGAGCGGAGATCATGCCACTGCATTCCATGCTGGTGACAGAGCAAGACTCTGTCTCTAAATAAATAAATAAATAAGCAATGAAAATCACAGCAGAGGAAACGTATGATACTGTTAAAGCAAGGGGTCTAAAATAAAGAGGTAGCAGGGGGATAAAAAATTGGTATACACTTGACTAAACAATAAGAATGTTTGCCACTGCTTGAATGCTGGAGTGCAAGAGGAAGAGAATTCCCATAATTATTTGGAAGATTCTATTTGAAACGCTGAGTAGATGGTTGTGCGATTTGCAGAAAGGGTAAATTGGAAGAGGAACATCTTTGGGGGAAGATGATGAGTTTAGCTTTGGTCATAATCAGTTTGAAATAATTAAAGAAGACCAATAGGTAGCTAAAGAGAGATGTTGGGAAATCAAAAGAGTGGTTTGGACTTGAGAATATGAGGTAGGAAAAGGTAGTCTATAGATGAAACTTAAGCTATGGGAATGGATGAGTTGGTTCAAAGACAGCATCTCTGAGTAAGGCTGAGAATCAATCCCTGAGAAATCTCCATTTTCCTCTCCATCAACTGACTTTGTGGATCAGTGGTTAATACTAAAGGAGATGGGCTCAAGGGGTATACTTGCTCTGAAAATGCCATTCATTACTGTAAAGAAAGGAACCAATGCTAAGAAGCCTTGCATCCTATGTTCATTTATAGAATAAGACTCTGAGGAAAGATGATTGCTATTAAAACAGTCACTTATCAGTCCTGAAGATTATTCTCCAAAATACACTGTGTATTTTTCACTAACAATTCCTTTCATTGTCTAGCTGATTATTCATTTCAAGCTGTAACTATCTGGAAATAATGGGATTTGTTGATTAATGCCTTAAAATGAAAATCATCTCTAGAAATAGGTATGTCTTCATAACTCCAAAACTGACCATAACCACATAAGGAGTATTTTCACCATGATGCTGTTCATCTCAGAGCTGACTGAGCTATGAAGAAAAAAAAGAAGAAAAAGTGTATGTATAAGAAAAAGTCATCTCCACTGGGAATCCAGCCTTGCAAAGATTTATTACAGAAGAAAGTAGTTAAGTGATTCTCTTTCTTTCACCCAATCATAGGGTACATACCTCCAGCATGAAAACTTAGATAAATGAGTGAAGTTACTCAGAAGAACATGTTTAGAGATTAGGGATGTTTAAAGATCAGGGATCAGAGAATTCGTACAACTCACAGAAACTTTTGCTCTTCTTTTGGGAAAAGGCAGTTAATAGAAATGTCTCCTTGATCCCCGAATCACAGATACTTGTGAAAATCAATAATATTTTCCCCTAAGTCTTGAAAATATTCAAAAAATGTCAATAAATATTTGCTAAGATGTCTATGATATGCCAGGTTCTATGCTTGACACTGAGGCTAAAATAATAAACAAAAATTAGGCTGGGTGCACTGGCTCATGCCTGTAATCCCAGCACTTTGGGAGGCTGAGGTGGGTGGGTCACCTGAGGTCAGAAGTTTGCGACTAGCCTAGCCAACATGGTAAACCCCACCTCCACGAAAAATACAAAAATTAGCCAGGTATGGTGGCGGGCACCTGTTATTCCAGCTACTCAGGAGGCTGAGGCTGGAGAATTGCTTGAACCCGGGAGGTGGAGGTTGCAGTGAGCCGAGATCGTACCATTGCACCCTAGCAACAAGAACAAAACTCTGCCAAAACAAACAAACAAAAAACAAAAGTGCCCAAAGTCCTCATGTAGTTATATGTATGATTTAGGATAGAAAATTTACACAAATAACCATACTAAAATAAAAAATAGAACCTCTTCCAATCTATGATAGGTGTTATGATCAGGAGGTAAGTGACATTATTTATGCCATGTATTGATGTCTTGAATACACAGCCATTAACGTCACAGCTCCCTCTTAGCTTTGTGGTATTGGGCAAGTTGTCTCTGAAAAGTGGGACTAAGTTATACTAATTGTAGTAATTTAATAAGGCTGTTGTGGAGAATAACTGAGAAGATACTAAGTGCTGACACACAGTAAAGACCTCCTTGAAAGCTAGCTGTTATTAGAAAAGCAAATAATCAGAAGAATGCAAGCCAGTCCGTATCAATAAATGCTTCCGTGGGGCAGTGACAACTGACTGCATCATAAAAAGTTAGGCATGGGTTGAAGAGAAGAGCGTTCTGATAAGAGGAAATAGAGTGAGATGGGAAACGTGCAGACATGGAAATGAGGAAAAAGTCTGCATCAAGAGCTTAGCACTCCACTCCACAATGTTAATGCACTCCACGAGGAGGCTGGATAGGTAAGGAGGCCACAGAGAATAACCGTTTTTGGCATGTTAAAGGCCAACACGGGAAAGCTATTGCTTTGTTTTAAATAGAGATATGACTTACATGCCCCCAAAATTGTCTGGCTCCAAGAGTGGTGGCTCCAAAATATTTTTGTGAGAAGAGCTTATGGGTGATTATCCGGTTGAAGAAAGGGAGATTCAAGAGAAGTAAAGGAATTGTTTTGAATTGTATGTTTTTTTTTGTTTTGTTTTAGATTCTACTATTTGATCTAGATATTGGTTACTAGGGTTGATTGAAAACACATTGTGTTTAGCTACTTTTCGGCTTCAGGGGATCAAGTCAGGTTAGGTAGTAAAAAAGACTCCTAGATTGAGCTACTCCTTTAAGTCCTTCCTTTCAGTGACCTCACAGACATCACTGCTGATTGCCTGTTGCTGTCCAACATAAATTATCCAAGGTTCTTAGCAGGGGCGCTAATTGGCTTTAACAGCTTCACTGAAGGTGAGGATACTCATGAGCTGCCCTAATCCTCACATAAATTACATAGACCGGACAGACTTTTACAGTCTTGATTTGATTATTTATAGGTTTTGTACTTTATATGGAGTTAAAGAAAAATTATATGGGTTATGATTTTTATTCCCTTGACTTTTATCCTTTACTCTGTATCATGATTCTATGTCTCTATAAATGAATGTACCAATAAAATTATTATACATGCAGGAAAAATGTATTGCTTGCTCATTCATTGGCAAGAACTGGGCTTAGCCCTTTGTAAACTCATTTCATTCTTTCAAGGACTTTATGTGGATGGTGTTTTTAATTCCTTTTTAGATATAAGGAACTTGTGCCTCAAAAAGCTTAAGATAATTTCCAAATGATCACTGAGCTTATGACAGACCTATCTTGACTGCAAACTTGTTCCCTTGAATACTGAGCATACTGCCAAACTACACTCAAAATGTAATTCCCTGTGTATTATTCTGAGACAATATCTGAGACTGGGCAATTTACAAAAGAAAGAGGTTTAGTGGACTTACAGTTCCACATGGCTGGGGAGGCTTTACAATCATAATAGAAGACAAGAAGGAGCAAGTCACGTTTTACATGGAGGGCAACAGGCAAAGAGAGGGAGCTTGTGTAGGGAAACTCCCATTTTTAAAACCATCAGATTTCATGAGACTTATTCATTATTACAAGAACAGCATAGGAAAGACCCGTCCCCGTGATTTAGTTATCTCCCACAGGGTCCCTGACACAACATGTGGTAATTATGGGAGCTATAAGATGAGATTTGGGTGGGGACACAACAATATCACCCTCAAAATGTGTTTTCTCAAATAAACCATCTGATTGCAAATGAGAATAGCCTTAACCTTAACCTTAATCACTTATTTCAAATAAACACTTTCGCTCAGTGGCATATACTTCCTCTGCAGAAGGAAATAACAAACATTCCCATTTACTGTATTTGGTGTCAACCTATAATGATGATTTTCTCCACAATTTATGGCTGACAAATTCAAAAATGAGAGGAATCACAGTAAGTTTTATTTTAGTTTGCTAAAGAGCTTGGAAAAAGTGCACAAACCTAAAAAATTCAGGAAATTCTTTGGCCTTTGTTCCTGGCACCCAATCCTTTGCTAGCACCTATGCCAGAAATTTTAGAAATTGACATGAGCTAACAAATTAGAAGATGTCCTGAGACATCCAGAAGACAATGCTTCATTATTTAACGCTATGTACACAGTGAAAAGACAGCTTAAGCATAATTAATAGCCAGTGTTTTGCTCTGAAGGGTGCAAAGCGATGACATGCCATCACACTATCTTGACTCCACAAGTCTCCATTCCTTAGACATTAAGTCATATCTTGTTTCACCCTGCCCTGCCCATGTGGACTTGAAATGCTATCAGTGCTTTTATGAACACTTTTTTTGTGGAAGCCTGATGTCTGGCAATGGAGTATCTGCCATGGATTTTCTCTATTATTTTCCCAGAAAGGAAGTTTTATTTATTATGTTGAGTAATTGCCATAGACCTGGGTCTGAACAACTAGATGAGAACATTACAAAGAAGCAACGCCATTTAAAATTCTGAGTGGGGACTTCATTTTATTCCCATCACAGCAGACTCTCAGTGCTAAAAGTACCAAAGTAGGCTGTACATGTCTCTACAGGATTGCAAAGGAACTAAACAAAAAGGAAGGGAAGGGGAGGGACTTTCTTAATTACATTACAATCATCATGACCTTCATTATTATTGATGAATTATCCTCTGTTGGTATGAGGAGAGAAAGAATAAGAAGCAAGTAGTATGAGAGAATGAAAGATTTATTGGAAATTGATGAAATTAATCAGGTTTGAAAAAAGCACTTTTGTTTTGTTTTGTTTTTTTCTCTCACGAGAATATCTTCTCCCTTGGAAGAAGCTCTGGGAAGTCTCTGAAGTGCTCCAGAGTTCTATCTTCTCTCTGTGGAGGGAGAAAAGTGGTATTGGAATGGGCCAGCTCAGATACAAGAGCCTGCATCTGGGCTCTTAGTAGGCCTAGAAATACAAAGGGATAGGCTACAGAGAATGGCCTGTAGACTAGCCCCATGCAAGTAGACCATATTGCACAAAAGAAAAGGCAAAGGAGATGACTTCCAACGAGAATCCACATATAATTTCATGCAAATATGATTATTTAGTGCATATTTAATTTTATTCACTCAATTTATTCTTTGACAATTCTATCATCATTGTATATTCTGAAAAGTACTTAATAGGGAGTTGGGGTAAGAGCAGGGTGGTAGGTACAAAAAGAGCTTATACCTTCTCTTCTAATAAATACATGGACTTCTTAGGCTCAAGAGGGAGTGATGTTCTACATTGCTCCCCAGGACCATTAAAGGATTCAGGATAAAAACATCTAGACTCTTTAAATGAACTACAGTAATAATTCACCACCTACATAGAACTAGAGATGAGCTGTAGTCAGCAGAAGGTACTGAGAGAATAGGTACAAGGGACACAAAAAAGTAGACAGAAGAGACATAAGCTAGAGCCATGCATAAAGGAATGGAGTCTGAGGCTAAAATGATAGGAACCCTATTATCAACTGACAAGACAAGTGAAGAAAATCATAACTGAATTCAAGATACAGGGACTATTTGGACATTAGGTTGAATCATTCCACCTTACCTTAGTGCAAACCCATCTTTGAGGCAAGTTGAGGGTCTTCTTCGCAGAGATGCTTGATAAATTTGCAGCAAGATTTGGGTCCTTTTCCAGTAACAAGGTCAATCAAGACTCGAGCCTTATCCATGACAGTGTCATTTTCATCTCTCACTTTGTTCATGTCTTCCTGGCTAATAACTTCATCCTCTAATAGGCAATCCAGCAAGGCATTTATTGTGCCTGCACCCACTGAATGGATAAAAATTCTTCTCTTTTTACGCAAGACTTGGTCTGTTGGAAGCGCAAAGATTCCTCAAATAGTGAACATGACACAACTTCCCTCTCAATTTACCAACAGGCAAACAATCATTTACACATTTCTCTCCACAAGTACAGTAATCCCAAGGAATGCTCTTATACCTTTGCATTTACTCCACGTACTTCCTTCTGATTCTAGCATTACCTACATATGCTCACTGAGTGACCTGGGAAACTTGATTTCATGATTTTTCTGTTAATCTCCTAAAAATCAGAAGTCATTCTGTTCTGACACATCCCAATTTCTTGAATTTTAAAGGGAATGGACAGTTTCATGAATTTTGAAGGGAATTGACTGTTTCCTTTGAGAACAACAGCTACTGATACCCACCCTGTGCCCATTCTCATCCTGAATTACATAACTCTTCAAATGTGGACAACACTAGCAAAATTACAGCAGATACCAGTAGGATCCCAGATTCTTCCTGGCCTTTATCTGTTCCTTCAAAAACGCTGTGCAAGTCTGGGCATCTTCCCACCCTGCCTCTCCCTTCTTCTTTCTCACTCCACCCCAAGGCTGCTCACACAAACCTTCACAAAGCCTAATGAGAAAGGCAGTCCTTTCCCAAACTAATTCCTCCCTAAGACCTATCCTCTTACTGGGGAAGACTCACCAGCCATGGCTCCTCACGTTGGCGCTTGCAATGTGTGTTACATTTGCAATGACAGGCAAGGTAGCTCTATCCTTTTAGGCAGGGCGTGTACACAGATCAATGAACAATACTTACACCTACACATGTGTATTTATAATTATTGCCCAAGAAGCTGTAAACTATTGTCATTTCCCAAGGTATTTTTACACAATTGAATCTCAGATTGTAGCATGAACTGTGCCCATAAGAAAATTGCTTCCCATTCCTTGGTGGGTGAGAAACAAGAATAGGAGAGAATTGAGAAGGCACACACAGAGCTAAACACATGCAGTAAACAATCTTTAATTCACTGAGATTTAAATAGAAAGTAAAATCACAGTATAGGGTAGTTTTGCCACCTAAATCAAGTACTAAGAGTTCTTTTTTTTAAAATTGTGGTAAAATACACATAATATAAAATTTACCATCTTAGCCATTTTACAGTATCCAGTTCAGTGGCATTAAGTACATTCACATTGCTGTGTGGCCATCAATATCATCCAACTGCAATTGTTTTCATTTTGGGAAATTGAAACTCTATACTCCTTAAACAGGAACTCTCTATCCTTTCCTTCCATCAGTCCCTGGCAACTACCATTCTACTTTCTGTCTTTATGAATTTGACTTCTCTAGGTATCTCATGTAAGTAGAGTTATACAGTATTCATTTTTTGATGCCTGACTTATTTCACTTAGTGTAATGTCCTCGCTGTTTACTCATGTTGTGGCATGGGTCACAACTTCCTTTCTTTTTGAAGTTGAATAATACTCCATTCTATGTATGTATCACATTTTAGTTTACCCATTTTTCATTGAGCACAAATTTCTTCCCTCTTTTGCTATTGTAAATAACACTGCTAAGAACATGGTATACAAATATGTATTTGAGATTCTGCTGTCAATTATTTGAATATATACCCAGAAGTGGAATTGACAAATCATAGAGTAATTCTATTTCATTTTGTTTTGTGGAATCGGTATGCTGTTTTCCATAGCAGCTGCACTATATTACATTCCCACATATAAAGCACAAGTGTTCCAATTTGTCCATGTCCTCGCCAATACAAATTATTTTTCTATTCTTTTGATAATAGCCATCCTAATGGGTGTGAGATGGACTAAGACTTCTTACCTTCCTTTCATTGTTTTTTACCTAAGCTCTAGGCGGTCTCCAGACACAGAAATGGTGTATGAAGCAGTTTTGCTATTTGGAATAAAAGTGCTTTGTTACATAAGGCTCTTTATCTTCAGATGGCACCATTTTAAGTAACACTGTATCACAAAGATTGAGGGCACAGACTCTGAAGTCAGAATGGTTGGATCCACATTTTGACTGCTGATCTTAGGAAAGGAAATTAACCAAGCCTTAGTCTTCCCATCTGCCAGATAGGTTTGATGATAATTCCCACCTCGCAGTTTTATTGTAAGTATTTAATGAACAAATATGTCATTAAAATAGCCCCTGGCATAAAGGAAGCACCTCAATTATTATATATGTCCATGTAAAATCCCCTATTCATCTCATCAATTCATTCAACATAAATATTCAGCATAGTTATTTACTGAGACCCAAGTCTATGTGCCATACATTATTATAGATGCTGGGGATATAGTAATGACCAAAAACAGACAAAAATTCCTACCCTATTAGAAGTTGAATTACAGTAGGAGAGACACATATACTCATTAAATGTATACAAAATATTTTAAGAGTTTTTTAAAGAAAAATATTCTCAGAAGATTTGAGGAATCACGTCTTCACTAAAATACTTGTATTAGCTTATATATGTGACATAATTTGATAAATATTTAAAATCTGGGCAAGGTGCTACAGTTTATGTGCCCATGGGCCCAGGAATACATCCAATGAGGTGAATTGGGGAGGGGAGGCTGTGCCTACCTGGTAAGGGTAGTCCTCTCGGAAGGGGCAGGGCTCCTCAGACCCAACTGGTTTTGGCTAAGAGAATGAAAATTCAGTTTACTTTTTCATTTTGAGGGTACTTTATCTCTAACTTTAAAAATATTTTCAGTTGGTTTACTATTGTTTTAAAACACTGTGAAAATTAAACAAAGCTTGCCTGTGGTTCACATTTCACCTGAAGTCTGCCAATTTACTTTGCTTTCTTGGCAAATAATTGCATTTATTTTCTTGGGAATAGACATTTCTATCTTGGTAGGATATAGTCAAACATTGTGGAGATTTTAGTCTTTGACTTCTTTGACTTTTTTTTCTTTTTCTCCCTACTTTTCCGATCTAGCTTATAGCAGGCTCTGTGTCCTCTTGCTTTAGGGAAGATTTATGGCAGGATAGATATTAGAGATGGTCTGAATGAAACTGGGATCTGGAACAAGAAGAAGGCAAGTCACAAAAAGAATGGAACATCACTGTGGAAATCACAGAGAGAAGAATATTATCCTCGTTCTCCACCAGCCAGGAAAGCACACCATTCTATGGAAGTACAGAAGATGGTGCCTGACAATAGCTGATGGCCAACTGATACCTCTAGAAAGCAAAACTATAAGCACAAGGATTCCCAAACTCACATATGCTTCCCAGATCTCTCAAAGATAAGCAGAGAACTCTTAGATATGCCACTCTATTACTGACTTCAAAATGAAAGTGCCCATGATTATAATGTTTGAATGGAAAAGGCAGGATTTCCTTTTCCTGTTTTTCTGGAAAGCACTCAAGTATGTGTAAGCCTGGTAAGACTACAAGAAGAGAATAGAGACCTCATAATAACTAAAAGTGGAATTATCTACTACCCTATTTGTAAAGGCACTTACTCCAGAACATAATTTGAATTGAGATATAATTATCATAAAATAAATAAATTACGTGATAAGCAACAGGTAGTGTTTTAAAGGATGAGTGATGACTTGAAAATGTAGGTCTAGGCTCATTTCAGATTTCTGGAATTGTATTTGCTGCTGGCAATTCAGATTTGTCATTATGAAAAGAGTATTTCTTACTTTTGTGGGAGTAGGGAGTAGTTATGACATGAAAGCATAAGTTATCTAGTTGCCACTTTTACTTATGTCATTTACAACTCTTTGAAGATACTCAATGTTCCATCTTTCATTCCTCTGTTCTTGGGTATAAACATTCTGGAACATATCTAGTGAATATACATTAGTGGGAGCACAAATCAAATGTAAGAATTTTTTTTTCAGAAGCCTTCCCCTCTTCCCAGATTTGGAATTAAATCACCCATTCAAGTGTACTTTGTTAGTTGCATGAGATGATGAATGACTTAGTTACACTATCTAAGCCTCAGTTTCCCCATTCAGACACTTCCTTCATCTATATCATTGCTATTCCTAGATTTATTATGACTATTTAAGATAATGTATATAAAATCATTGCCTGGCCATATCTGAAAGTGGCTGCTCTTAAATTAGCAATAGTCTTGAAGGAAGAAGTTATCCTGGTACCTTATATTTCTTTATAAAATGCTTACAGATTTCTCTATAGTAGACAAGATGAAATATATGTCCATTTTATGAAAAATACTAATTACCAGAGGTTCAAAGATGCACCTGGCACAAGCGGCCTCTCACTCAATCCTAGGCTCCGTGTGATATGCTACGTGTTCCTCATCCTAGCACTGTGGTTGATTACATGAAGAAAATCAGCTGGTAAAATAGGACTCAGTGCCTGCCCTTGAGGAATTTAAAATAATTTGGCACTGATAAGGCATAAACACAGGAAAATATTGTATGACAATACATGACAAAATGAACTAAGATGCTATGAGGTATCAGAGATGGGAGAATTAAATATAATCTGGAGCAATCAGGAAGATTTTACACAGGTAACATAAAATGTTCCCAGAATCTGTTGGATAAAAACATTTAAATAAGCACTAAAAGAGGTTGCTAATTTGCTGATAGCTTGCCCTGTTCTAGGTAATATAGTAGGCTGTTTAACCAGCCAGACAACACTAGAAAAACAGCATTTGCATCCTAGCTTTGCAGATGAGGAAATTGACACTTCCAGAAAATGAAGCTTTTACTCAAGATAATGAAGTCAGGGGATGTGAAAAATGTGATTTGATTACTTAAGTTGAAAGACCACAACGGTGTATCTGTACAAAGTAGAGCTGAGAGACCTGGACAATTCAGACACTGAGAATAATAGGAACAAAATCAAGAGGAGCAAATCATGGGAATGAAGGAAAGGACATAAAGACTTTTTATTTATTTATTTTAGATTCAGGGGGTGCATGTGCTTGTTTGTTACATAAGTATTACATGCGTAGTGGTGGAGATTGAGCTTCTAATGTATCACCCTAATATTAAACACTGTACCTAACAGGTAATTTTTCAACCCTCCCACCCTTTCCTATTTTAGGATCCCCAGAATCTATTTTCTCCATCTTTATGTCCATGTGTCCCCATTGTTTAGCTCCCAACCTCTATAGAAAACTCAAATAACTGAAAATAGAACTCCATAGATATCCCAAAGAACTAGAAATAGAATGACCATTTCACCCAGCAATTTTGCTACTCCGTATCTACTCAAAAGAAATGAAATCATTATATTAAAAAGACACTTGCACATATATGTTTATCCCTGCACTACTTGCAATAGCAACCTAAGTACCCACCAACAGTTGATTGAATAAAAAAATGTGATATATACATATATGAATACTAAATACTATACAACCATAAAAAACCATAAAGTCCAGCTCTGTGCAGTAACATCGATGGAGCTGGAGGTCATTATCTTATTATCTTCAGAGAAGTAACTCAGACATAGAAAGTCAAATACCACGTGTTCTCCCTTATAAATGGGACCTAAACAATGGGTACCATCGACATACAGAGTGGTGTAATAGACAGTGGAGACTCCGAAAGGTGAGAGAATGGATGAGGTTTGAAAAAAATACTTATTCGATACAATTTCACTATTCAGGTGCTGGGTGCACTAAAACCCCAACTTCACCACATTGCAGTATATTCATGTAAGCAATATCAGTTGTACCCCTAAGTATATAAAAGTAAAAATAAAAAAGTTAAAAATAAAAATCCTATGTTTAGATGATTGGTGGTGTAGATATGAGGGGAAAGAATTTAGCTGGATTACTAGTTAATGTAATAGTTAAAGTTTATTTTAGAATAAAATTTTGAAACATGGTTACATGTAAGCAAACTAAAATATATCTATGGCACAAGATAACAAATACTACTGGTGTAAATAGAGTGAATTTCTGACTCTAAACTTCTTATGCATATTTGGAAGGATTTTGAGCAGAGAAAATTTAATTTGTTAGCTTAAGTACTTGAAAGAGTGACTCATCTAAATTCCTATGCATGAAGTGACATTGCCTATGAGTTGCATTGCTCAGTGTTTGAATGTGGTACAATGAGAGTACTGTCAATTTAAGTGTAGGCTAAACCCTAGTGTACCTCATGCTAATAACAGATAGATCCAAGTTAAAGTAGCTGCATATAAGTCACTCAAATAACTGGTTTCACCATAGTTAATACTATTTTCTAAATGAGAGTCATCTGTAATGATAAATAACCTGCTCACGTGCTTTCTTGGGTTAGTATATGTAAATTAATACCTTCTTGAAAGTTGCTATACCAACAGTATTTAAATCCTTACCTGTTGCATTATAGAAAATATACTTTGATTTGCTTACCTTTCTTTATCTCTAATTTACTTTATTGTGATATAATTTACATGCGCTTATGTAAACCCATTTTTGGCGTAAAGTTTTGCTTTGCTAAAAGTGCACATTGCCAAAGTCTACTTATAGAATATTTACATTATCTTAATAAGTCCAATTTCAGTCAGTTACAGAAAACCTAAACTAAGCTCAAGGAAACCACTGATGTGATTACTAACTATCACCAGGGATTAGCTTTTCTTGTTCTTTATTTTCATATAAATGGGATCATACAGTATGTACTATGGGTGTTAAGTTTCTCCTCAACTCTGAGTCTACCAGGTTCTACATTGCTTCTGCATCCCTGTGCTGTGCCCTGTAATCCCCCTCAAGATAATTACAGGGCTCACTCATGTTTATTTTCCAGGGATCAGTATTCCTCATTGTTAAGCATATTGGAAGCTGCTGCTTCATATATTTTGTCTGTTTTGGTTTGTTTTAGACAAGAGTGTAAATCCAGTCTCTATCAAGCCATGTTGACAGAAAGCAGAAGTCTCAGGTCCTTAATTTTAACTATAAATTTTCACCTCAGGTTTCAGGTACTAGAGCCTCACCTTAGAGACATTGCTTCTTTCAGTTCTCATAAAGACCTGTTCCTCTCAGTCCTCTGAAATTTCAGTTTCAAGTTTTTGTTCCATAAAACCTTATTTCAGATTCTTCTTTCACTCACTTCCCACTTCCTTCCTTATCTCTCCCATTGGCCAGTAAATATTTCTGTTTTTATGCCAATCAAAAATAGACACAAGTTATCCTATTTCATCAAACTTTGACTTTATGAACAAATACATCTAACATAGAATTTCTTCTGTGTTCTGTTTTACAGAACCCTGTTATTCTTTTCCCTAGAATTTGGAGATAACCTATTTTTGAGTACTGCGCTTTGTACCATCTATAATTGCTGCTGGAATTTTAGTTATAAATGCAGGGACTGGCCGGGCACAGTGGCTCATGCCTGTAATCCTAGCACTTCGGGAGGCCAAGGTGGGTGGATTGTCTGAGCTCAGGAGTTCGTGATCAGCCTGACAACATGGTGAAACCCCGTCTCTACTAAAATACAAAAAATCAGCCCAGCGTGGCAGTGTGCACCTGTAGTCCCAGCTACTCAGGAGGCTGAGGCAGGAGAATTGCTTGAACTCGGGAGGCAGAGGTTGCAGTGAGCTGAGATCGCACCATGGCACTCCAGCCTGGACGACAGAGCGAGACTCTGTCTCCAAAAAAAAAAAAAAAAAAAAAGCCAGGACTGTCTGCTGTTCATTTTTACTACATTATCTGGATCAGAACGCTTCAGTTCTTGTTTATACAGGAACTCAGTAAATATTTATCAAAAAATTTTTACACCAAGTGTTTTCCACAATCTAAATATATAATCGACTATTATTCCACATCACAGGTTATCTTCATAGTTTATTTTTTTCTCTATGAGGAAAAAAATTTATGTCTCTTTTATCTCTCAGACTTTTAATATTTCAATAAATATATTCAGCATGTATTGACTTTCTTTGCTATCAGAACTTAGCGTTTGAGTATAATTAAAAAGCAAAACATACCACAATGTGAATAATTTACGTAAAATATGTTTATGTATCATTTGTGTAAAATATGCAGGTGGCTTATCATATACGTTTGTTTTGGCTTGTATGAATAAATAAATGAATGTAACATATAATATGGGTCTTACAAATATTTCCACAAGGTAACAACCTCAAGAATATATTTGGAGTTACTTCATGAGTTGTGTGATGAAGAGCGATCCATTTGCCCTTCTCCAGAAAACGTTATTTTTGAATAAAGGAATTAATAAATCCTAAATAAAGAAAATAATAAATGCTTTATCCTTTTTTTAAAAAAAGTCAAAGATTGTAAATAACAGATTAAATCAAGTAGGAAAAATAAAGACTCAAATTTCTTTGTCCATATAAAAAGAGTAACATGATGGGCTTAGATTATTATAAAAGACACATGCAAAGGTTGTAGCATCACAGGTGAAGGAATAGGACTCTAGAACCATAGTTCTGTAATTCAGAAGGCAAAACTATTATTTTATATTTGATACTATACGTCATGTTTCCTAGAAAATATTATTTTATTTGATCTTCAAAATTTACTCAAGGCAGAATAGCTGCAAAGTGATATAGTAGCAACTGAACTCACATTTGTGCTGAAGATTCTTCTATACCTTCCTACAGATGCCCTTTACTGATAACAGACCAGCCAGTAGGTAACACTGAGGATGCTTTATCTCAGTTAACATTGACTGGTCCATTTCCCATAGCGTCATGGACAGAGACTACCTTTGCTAAGGCACATTGGGGCTAAATATTAAATATGTCTACATGTCTAGACAAAATAATTAAATAAATAATATATTAAATAAGAATAAGGTTTTGGGTTTTGCTTGAGCATTTTAGAAATTCTGTCTGCTCTGCCCAGGCCTTGAACACCACTGGAAATACTCTTCTCTCTACTATACTATCTCCTTTTAAAAATTATATTACCTTAAACAAGATGATTTGGGGAATTGGTCCTTTATATATAGTGCTACATATATATATATTTCAATTTTTTACTCGTTTAATACATATGATACTTGTATGATGTGGAAAATATTATTAATCCCATTTTACAGATAAGAAAAATGAAGCACAGAGCTTGAACACCTTCCCAACGTCACAAAGCAAGGAAGTGGCAGAGCCAGAATTCAAATCCAGGTGGCCCAGCTGCAGAATCTGGTTCTTCATCATTATTCCAGACCATCTCTCAGAACCTGGTTGTAGAAAAGATGGCAGGTGTCCAGCAAATTAAGCTGTTACTAGAGCTTGATACAGTCTATTGATCTTTAGCGTTAGCTTAGTGTTATTATCTTATACAGCCCTGAAAACAGGTGCTGTGCCACATGTTTCCTTATGTATTTTTCATACTGCACCCTCACAAGTGAGCTAGATAGCAAAGGCAAGTAATAGCTTCTTCACCTCGTGAATAATGAGTCTGCATACTTGTCAAGAGATGAGATGAATCAGAATGAGAGTCCAGTTTTTCTCATCCCTAGGCCAGCTCTCTCTAGTGTCATAAGCCACCTTTCTTGTGAGCATTGTGCCAAGTCTTCTGAGAAGACAAGAAAGGTAATATCGAGGGGAGAGGGAGGTCTGCTTTCAAAAGGCTAAGTGTAGACTGAAGGACAAAAGCATAAGCACAGGGGAAAATATATGACAACAAAAGAGAAGTCGAAAATCCTCTAAAGGGCAAGACAAGCTAGGATTGCTATAAATGGACTTTAGAAAAACATGGATTTAAAAGTGCTCAGGGCTTTAAAGAATGACAGGGTTTTTAATACACAAATGAAGAACAAAGGGGACTATATTTAAGGAGAGCCTACTGTGTGCCAGGCATTGTGGTGAGTGCTTTATGTACAATGGGCATTGTTCACTCAGCACCACAGTGAAGAAGATGTTAGTGCTATATTCCCATTTTACAGATGGCAAACTGGCCTCACCCACATTAAAACTCTTGCTTGAGGTCACATTGTTAATCATCAGTGGATATCAAACTTAAGTTCACTCTTCCAATTGCAAAACCCAAGCTATTTCATGTGCAAATACAAGAGACAGAAAGACATTTCATGCCTGTAGAATGGCATAAAAATTGAAAGCACAGAAATCGGAATGCAGAGCATAAAAACAAAATTATCTAGATAAATTGGTTTCTTTACAAGGCACTTATCACTAACTGATACTCTTTCATTTATTTATTTGTTGTCTATCTAGTTCTACAAAATGGGCTTCTAGAAATAACGACTTGTCCATCTTCTTTGCTTCAATACCCACATCACCTAAAACAACGGTCACATCACATTAAACAAATGTCATCAGTATATATTGTAAAATATAAATGATTTAGAGTGAAAGGAAGAATATATATCAAATACAGCAAATTTATGAATGAAAATTAATTTAGAAAAATATTTGATAATATAGGGCAATCAGTTTAAAATTTGAAATTAAATGAGGGAGATAAACGTCGAAGAATATGAATTACTGAGTTAATCATAACACATTTCTTCATTTATTTTCATCCATTAAATACTTATTTATTGAGTATCTAATAAATCTCAGGTAACTGAATTAGAATATAAGGATTTATTAGTAAAACAAAAATACAGTATTAACCTTGTCCATAAGGACTTTTGCTGACTAATAGAGAATGTGGCCATGTGAGTTAGTAATTAAACCACAATTGAAGTTACAAAATTAAAGTCTTCATGGCTGGGAGGTAATGCATGTAATCCATTGCTCCTCTACTAGATGAACAGTTCTGGCAATAGCTTATTTCAGAGAACAAAAGCCTCAGGTTATTTCATTCTTTCATAAGTTTAATGTGGACCAGAACAATTTTAGATTGTATACATCTTAATTCACTCAAAAATATATATTTTGACACTACTAATTACATATTATACTCAGTGAGAATAGTATAAGTCAATAAGAACATAGAGTCTTGACTTCATAAAGCTTACATTCCAGTAGAGAAGAGGGACTTAATAAGTCCACAGACCAATAAATAAAATACCTGCAAGTCATAATGCATACCATGAAGAACACATATGTGGAGAGGTGGGTTAATTTACTACTGCTTTTGTAACACATTATCACAAATGTAGTGACTTGACACAACATGAATTTATTAGCTTATAGTTTTGGAAGTCAGAGTCTGAAATGGGTTTCACTGGGTTCATATGAAGGTGTTGGCAGGGCTGTGTTACTTCTGGAGGCTCTAGGGGCCAATTCTTTCTCTTACATTTCCTGGTTTTTAGAGGCTACCCAAATTTTTTAGCTCATGGCCCTCTGTCATTCTGATCTATGCTTCTGTTTTCACATCTTCTTCTTTACTCTTTTGCTGCCCTCTTTCCCTTATAAAGACTGTTGGGATTAAATTCGGTGCATCTGGATGATGCAGGGTATTCTCTCCTTCTCAAGGGACTTCATCATATCTGCAGAGTTTCTTTTGCCATGTAAGGTAACGTATTCACAGATGCAGGTAATCAGGACATGGACAGGTCTAAGAGTTCGTTATTCTTCCTACCATGGAGGTAATGTTGAGAAACAAGGCACTTGGGGCAGCAGAATTTCCATAAGAAAGTTATCACTGAGTTGGTGATGCTATGTGTTCTATAAAACAATTAAAGGGAAAACACCATTTCACTAATTCTGGGACTACCATATGTTCATATTTAGAACATTTTCTTTTATTTTTGAACATCAATTTTAAATAATTTTTTGGCAAACTACAGAATATACAATTTTCAAATCTGAAAAATGAAGACATAAGGAAATTGCAATATGTGATAGAATAAGGTGACTTTGAGCCCATTTTAGAGTGGATTGTAAGTTAAAAAGTATGTAATTATGTTATGATTATTGGCCTTTTTTTTCAGCATGGAAGAAAAGAATTGCCTACATAAATTCAAATATAATAAGTAATAGTGTTGGAATCTTAAATACGATTCGAAAATACAGTTGCAAATTCATAATACCTTCAGTTTTAACAAAATATGTATTTCGTATCTTTGTGAAAAAGGCCTAGAGTTATAAAAGTCTAGTAGTAATAATCACCTCTAGTTTCCAATATAATTTCTAAAAACTATTTACCGCTAAAGAAGGTAAGGGCTTCTTGGAGAAGTAGCTGATCCAAGGCAGGGGGCAGAAAATTTATGACATAAATGTAGAATGCTTTCTTGAACCAGAAAGCAAGGAAGCTCTCATGGGTCATACTAAAGAGGCAAAAGAGCCAAACTGAAGGACTTTCATGGAGCAAGATGGGGAAATTTTAACTTCAGAAAGAATGATGTCTTTAAATGAGTATTAAAACACATACGGTATATTAAAAGCAGTGAGTATGAACTAAGTTTCTTAGAGAGTATGAGAAACAAAACAAAACTCTTGAGCACCAGTAAAAGTTGCCAGGGCACCAATTAATTGATAATTAAAGTGAAATAATTAAGTCTTTAACTCGATCTTTTCATGTGAATTATATTTCTGAATTTGATAATTAAAGTGAAATAATTAAGTCTGTATCTTGATCTTCTCATGTGAATTTTGTTTCAGGCTAACAAAATTAGGAGCTAGTACATAAGGGAAAATTCTTGTATTAAGAAGTCCAGTTAATTAATAAATGGATAAAAAAATTAGAAAAAAACTATAATCTCACAGGTTGTAATGACAGATACGATCATGACAACGGCAATCAGTGGGTGGTAAAATCATTAGTAAAGGTTCACCAGGACCTTTATAAAGAAAGGATCAAGCCGAACCCACAGATTATTTCTAGTATCATTAAAGCTGAGACATTACAGGTGTTATGTACTTTCTAATATTCTACAGTATGAAGTAATCAGGATCACCTAAGAAGTATTCTTGCAAAATAAAATTAGCCTGAATCTAATCACAATTTTAGAAGTAATTTTCAGGCTCACACCTGTAATCCCAGCACTCTGGGAGGCCGAGTCATGTGGATCACCTAAAGCCAGGAATTCGAGACCAGTATGGCCAACATGGCAAAACCCTGTCTCTACTAAAAATACAAAGAGTAGCTGGGCGTGGTGGCACACACCTGTGATCCCAGCTACTCAAGAGGCTGAGGCAAGAGATTCGCTTTAACCTGGGAGGCAGAGGTTGCAATGAGCCAAAATTGCGCCATTGCACTTCAGCCTGGATGATAAAGTGAGAACTTGTCTCCAAAAAAGAAAAGAAGTAACTTTCACAACAAATCTGGGGCATAGATGAAGTAGTTAAACACCACCACAAGCAAGAAGTCAGCTAAATCCTGAATGTGAGCTATTCTATAGGAAAATTTACCTAATTATTTCAAAAGGCTTTTGTACTTAAAAAGGGAAAACCAAAAAATACTTACAAGGGACTTAGATATAACCAGATGCAAAGAGCAGATATCATTTGCATTTTGATTTATATAAACCAAGTATACTACTTTTTCCAAAATACATAATAAACTAAATGACATCACAAAAAATTAAATAAATATTCATGAGTTCATACTGATATCCAGTCATGTACTACATAAAGGCATTTTGGTCAAGAATAGACTGTATATAAGATGATGGTCACATAAGCTTATAATGGAGCTGAAAACTTATTATCTAATTTTTGCTATACTATACATTATATCATTATTTTATAGTGTACTTCTTATATTGATTGTTTTTAAAGTTAACTGTGAGACAGCCTCAGGCATGTCCTTCAGGAGGGATTCCAGAAGAAGGCATTGTCATCATAGGAGATGACAGCTCCTTGTTTGTTATTGCCCCTGAAGACCTTCCAGGGAGACAAGATGTGGAGGTGAAAGAGAGTGATATTGATGATCCTGACCCTGTATAGTCCTTGGCTCATGTGTGTGTTGGCTCTTAGTTTTTAATTAAAAAGTTTTAAAAGTAAAAAAAAAAAAGTAATAATACACATTTTAAACAGAAAAAGCTTATAGAATGAGGATATAAATAAAGAAAATATTTTTATATAGCTGTACTATATGTGTTTGAAGCTAAGTGTTATTACAAAAGAGTCAAAAAGTTTAAAAAACCAAGAAGTTTATATAGTAAAAAAGTAAGTAACAAGATACAGTGATCATGACATGATCATGACAATGGCAATCAGTGGGTGGTAAAATCATTAGTAAAGTTGACCAGGACCTTTATAAAGAAAGGATCAAGCCGAACCCACAGATTATTTCTAGTATCATTAAAGTTGAGACATTTCAGGTGTTATATACCTTCTAATATTCTACAGTATGAAGTAATCAGGATCACCTAAGAAGTATTCTTGCTAAATAAAATTAGCGTGAATCTAATCACAATTTTAGAAGTAACTTTCAGGCCAGGCGCGGTGGCTCACACCTGTAATCCCAGCACTCTGGGAGGCCGAGTCAGGTGGATCACCTGAAGCCAGGAATTCGAGACCAGCATGTCTCGATACAGTAAGCCAAGATAAATATATTACAAAGACAGAAAAGTACTTTTTAATAAATTTGGTATTATCTAAGTGTATGTTTATAAAGTTTGTAGTAGTTTACAGTAATGTCCTAGGACTTCACATTCACTCATTACTCGTTCATTCACTGACTCACACAGAGCAACTTCCCGTCCTGAAAAGTTCATTTATCGTAAGTACCCTATACAGATGTACCATTTTTTATCTTTTATACCATGTTTTACTGTACCTTTTATATGTTTAGATACACAAACTCTTACCATTGTGTTATAGTTAACTGCAGCATTCAATACAGTAACATGCTATACAGGTTTACGGCCTAGAAGCAATAGGCTATACCATACAGCGTAGGTGTGTAGTAGGCTGACCACTCCATAATACTTGCACAATAATGAAATTGCCTAATGACACATTTCTCAAACATATCCCTGTCATTAGGTGATGCATGGCTTTGTAAAGGAATGATTGAATAAATAAATAAATGACAGAAAAGTTCAATGCTCTTTTTAGAAAAACACAAATAATATATGTAATTAGTCCTTTCTCAGCACACTCCTCCTTTGTGGTCTCTTTCCTCAAAATTCACAATCTAAATATGAGGAAGCATCAGACAAGCTTCGATGAGAGACATTCTACAAAATGCCTCTTCTACAATGTCAAGGTCATAAAAATCAAGGAGACACAGAAGAACTGTCACAGACCAAAGACTGAGATATGACCACACAGGGCAGTGTGGCATCCTGGATTGGGAGTGGGCACTGATAAATCACGTGGTGCTGAGGGTAGCATGGCTCAGATTCTAAATCTGGTTTCATATCTGTCACTCTTTGAAAGAGAATGGAGAACACCCAAGCAGATGTTCAAATAGAGATACGTAAACATAAGGACACAATTAAATCTTTGATGACGGTGTCCTCCTTAAGTTTAATTTCGTGGGTTGTAAATAACATATATCTAGAAACTTTGCCCAGCATTCCAATAAATCCAAATTTAGTTATTTCTTTCTTTTCATAGTTTTGTTTTTTATAATTATTATTCTGACATAGGGCTCTAGGGCATTAATGTGGCCACATGCGCTAGTGGTTTAAGAAAGTGACTCTGTCTTGAGAATGAAGCTTCCTTCTGAGTTTTCCTTCAATGAGCCCAGAGGAGCAAGGAAAAGTGTAGAAGTTCAGAAAGCATAGCCAATTCATGTCATTTCTGCATAAAGGCTCCTAATTTTCTCATTCCACTTGGAAGATTTAAACTAAAAATCTATGCATCTCCATTTAAAAACATGTTTACAAATGCCAAGACTTTCTGTTTCTTAAATCAAAATCAGCTTGTTTAATACCACATTCCAAAATAAGAGTTTTATCTCATCTTTCACAGCCTGATTCTGATTTTTTTTTACCCTTTTTTTGGGAGGGGGACAAATTCTTACTGCGTGTTTGGAATAATGCAGTTTACATTGTTGCCATAACTGGCTTGCTTCAACTATCACCTGTCTCCAAGCATATTTGACTTTATACTCTTTGACCTAGGGCGTTCTCCTACTGAGTTTGGTATGAAGATCACAATTGAAATTTGATTCCCCTCATTTCCCACACTCCACTGGGTCATGTGATTAGATACAGCAATCAACTTTCCTTGCGAAAGCAGGCAGAAATGTACATCTGTCTGTTTTGAAAACCCCCATGGACCTCCAGATGCGTGTACATCTTGAGGAATTAAATTATTCATATTAGGCCGGGCGCGGTGGCTCAGGCCTGTAATCCCAGCACTTTGGGAGGCCGTGGTGGGCAGATCACGAGGTCAGGAGACCGAGACCATCCTGGCTAACACAGTGAAAACCCATCTCTACTAAAAATACAAAAAATTAGCCGGGCATGGTGGTGGGCGCCTGTAGTCCCAGCTACTCAGGAGACTGAGGAAGGAGAATGGCGTGAACCCAGGAGACGGAGCTTGCAGTGAGGGGAGATCGCGCCACTGCACTCCAGCCTGGGTGACAGAGTAAGACTCCGTCTCAAAAATAAAATAAAATAAAATAAAATAAATTATTGATATTAGAACAATCAGCTACCTACTGTTTTTACTTTTTACTTTATTTTATTTATTTATTTATTTATTTATTGAGACAGAGTCTCACTCTGTCGCCCAGGCTGGAATGTAGTGATGCAATCTCGGTTCACTGCAACCTCCGCCTCCCGGGTTGAAGCGATTCTCCTGCCTCAGCCTCCCGAGTATCTGGGATTACAGGTGCCTGCCACCATGCATGATCATGTTTGGTGAGGAATAGTGTTAGAAACAGAATTTTTGCTACTTCCAATTTATTTAGACGCTTATACAGATACATCTTGTAATTTTTACACGAATATGTACAGTGAAGCAGGGTGATTAGCCAATCCTGAAACATTTTTTTCTTCGCTCAAAGGGGCCATGAGTTAATGTCTGTGTCTCCAATTTAATTCTGTTTTGTTTGATCTTGTTCTAATATGAATGAAAACTCGTTAACCAATTTCTACTATTTTCTGCTTTACTAGATCTATCAAGTTACACATGGTCATATCAATCCATAATCTTATAGTATCCCTCAGACTTAGGATTACTTATTTAATCATTTACTTTTCCATTTATTTGCTTATTTATCATTTTATGTCTGAAATTAGCATCTCAGAAATGGCCCCAAATTGTAGAAGTATAGGTGATACTTTTTCCTGGTGTTAACCTAAACATTAATTGCTTAAAAATAAAAAAATACACTTCCCCAAGTTAAAAAAAAAAAGGCTTTCATAAACTGAAACCACTTGAAATATTACAACAATTATCACTGGGCTAGGTCAAAGCAATGGCTATGATGAAAACAACCAAATAAGAGCCTGTGAGATTTCATTGAAAACATCCTTTTACATTTTCACAAGCATGAGTATTGCTCTGTCTTTTTAGCTAGTTAGCTTGAATATTTCACCTCACTTTAGCTAATCGAGTAAATGTAGATGTTTATTACTGTAGTCCTTTAAGACTTCAACATTTACAAAATCTAGTTAAGAATGACATGACGTACAACCACAGTAATAACAATTGCTGAATCTTTTCAGACTTTACTAAAAAGTTTAAGTGGATCAATTATTGCAGTCTCAATGTTTCACAGTCTTCCAACTCATAGGAGCCAGCATTATCTGTGGATTATGATATGTTCTGATGAGGAAGCCAGTATGCCTTGGTTTTCTGCCCAAGTCTGTGCTACAGCAGTGATCAGTGCCCTCCTCTACTAAAGACACAGCATTTAGAAGTACTTCTCATTCTTTCCTGCATCCCACAATCCCTTCCTTGGACTCAAGTTTGCCCTTTTTTTCTGGTGCTCTTTCTATGGGTTGTAACTGATGCTTTGCCCAACTCCTGAGTCTTTTTTCTTCTTCTTCTTCTTTGTTGAGATGGAGTTTTTCTCTTGTTGCCTAGGCTGGAGTGCAATGGTGCAATCTCAGCTCACTGCAACCTCTGCCTCCTGGGTTCAATTGATTCTCCTGCCTCAGCCTCCTAAGTAGCTGGGATTACAGGCATGCATCACCATGCCCAGCTAATTTTGTATTTTTAGTAGAGATGGAATGTCCCCGTGTTGGTCAGGTTGGTCTCAAAATCCTGACCTCAGGTGGTCCACCCACCTCAGCCTCCCAAAGTGCTGGGATTACATGCATGAGCCACTGCGCTTGTGTCTAGGTTGTGTCTAGACTGTCTGTGCACAGTTTAGTCTGAGTAGGGGCTCGAACCCCTTGACCTACCGTCCACTTTTTTTTTTTTTTTAATTTTCAGATCCAAAAACCTTGGTACCACATTAAATAACTTTGACACTTTGGAAATATACATATGTAACTGAGTATTGTGTTGGCGTAACACATTTGAGAAATTTAAGCCTTGGCCAAAAAATAAACCCTTACTTTTTCAACTCCCTTTAGAGATTACTGGGCTCCCCTGACTGGGCTAACAAAATAAGAAGGTAAGGAACTGTGCTTGAGCTCCCTTGTGTTGGCTTGGCTCTCTGAATCTATCCAGCAGGATCAAGTAGGGAAGGTAGGAAAGCAGTGGTCAGACTCTGCCGAAAGACTGATAAAATTCCTTCAGAAACAGTTCTCAGGTTTCCCTCCGAGCAGCTCCCTCTTCCTTCCATTGACTTCCAAGTCTTCTTCCAGAATGAAGCAGTAGTTGGGGGCATTTGTCTTCCTTCCTGTTCCTCGGCAAAGACAATCGGCAGCATCGGAATCATAGAAAGGGGAGAGGATCCTGGAGAGAGACTGAACACGGGCACTAGATACAAGAGGCTCATGAATTGCGTCAGAACTCACTGGAAGTAGAGGTCTATGCAGAGGAGGTTAGGTGTGGTACATCTGTGTGGAGTTTTACCCTGGATCCTTTTATCCTGTGGTTTTGCCCAGGCCAGTCTCCTCAGGTATCCTGTCAAGAGGTGAGAGGGAAGTTGAACTCTTGTTACACCATTGCCATTATCTACTCAAGGTTACATCATCATGCAAGGAGACTTTAAGCTGGTGAACGAGATGTTTGTGTTGGAGGCAATAATGCCAGCCTGTGGAGGGGACAGGCTTTACCAAAGAGCTAATGAAAGAGCTATTGTTCAGGCCCACCTGGCCTTGGCTCTGCTTTCTCCTCCAGAAGAAATCTTGATTGAAGCACCAGCAAGTATATTTCTTGCCTTTGTCATTGTTTCCTTGGTATGCATCTCATTTGGCAATCTCACAGGAAGAAGGTGCGCCAGCGTCTTTGGCTGCATTCAGGCATTCCTATTTTTATTGTCTATTAGCATTATTGTCTTCAAATTGCAAGGAGCATTACAATACATACTGAAGGCTAGGTATTCACAAAAGCTGATTTAAATAAATTAGTTAAGTATTTTTATTATTAATCTCTGTTTCAGATAAGTAAACTTTGAGAGGAATACCAGGGAGACCCTGCTGTAGCCCTCTATTTTGGACACTTCCTGTATCAGGAAGTTTACAATTTGAGAAGTAGGATGTAGGAAAATCAATTTTTAAACAAGACCAGTTACGAGAAAGATGCAGAAGATTTATTTTTCTTTTATACTTATTTTTTACAGACAGGATTTCCTCTGTCTAGGCTGAAGTATAGTGGTGCAATTATAGCTGAGTGCATCCTTGGACTCCTGGCCTCAAGAGATCTTCCCACTGGAGCCTCCCTCCTGAGTAGCTGGGACTACAGATGTGTGCCACCACGCCCAGCAAGATCCTTTATGATACATATACAAAACTGCCTCCTAGTAATTTCCATGTTTTAAAACTTTTTTTGATATCCTAATTCATAAAGTAGTGGCTCTTGTCTTTAGGAACTGTTCAAATATTTCAAGTAACTAGTTTCTCCTTAGGTATACCCCGAGATAAGCAACCCCACTCCCTTAACCCTCCTCATATGCACAGGGTCACATGGTGTGTAACAGGTGGAAACCAAAGCAGACAGAACAGTCATCTGGCTCCTAACCCAGTGCTCTTTCTATGATCTCACAGCATCTCTGAAGGAACTTCCAGCATCCTGCCTCTATTTTACCTCAGTGATTTACTAGAATAATAAAGAGAGCCAGGTTTAAAAGGATTCCCTTGTTAAAGCCACCATTATTTGTCCCGAGAAAGTCATAGCTGGAGGTAGTTCATTAGGACCTCTTTCTTGATTGGGATCCTGAGGGCAGAAAAGTGCTGGAAGAACTGGTTCTTGACATGGTGGAACCTCAGCTCTTGGTGGCGACATTCAGGTTGTGACAGCTACATGTTGTGCTCACTTCAAATTAAACTCTGCGATATAGATTAAACGCCATAGTCAATGCGGAAACATGACTTAAATCATTCAAATGTGAATTGCGAATAACGAGAAATGATTATTTATTTATTTATGTGCATTCTAAAAACCTAGAGCACAGTTCAGAAAATGATTAGAAGACAGCAGTCTCTAAGCAAGTACATTTCATGGTAGCTCATGAGCTGCACCTGGTTGACTCCTCTCACTTAGCCCAATAAGTTGCTAAAGCAAGGAGCTAGTTCAGCTTTGTACCTCTCTCTGGTGAGAGGACTAAAGTAAAGACACCCTGGATTCATTAGGATACACAGTTGGCTACTGGGCAGAGTCCACATATCAATGGCTTGAACAAAATGGAGTTTTATTTTTCTTTCAACTAATAGTCTGAGCATTCTACACAAAAGTGTTCCAGGCTTGTTACATTGGAGATTTGGGGATCCAGTCTTACTCCATTTTGTCATGGTGTAAGATGATTCCTTTAGCTTATGTCAACTTCCATTCATTCAAGCTGGAAGAAATGAAGCAAGGGAAAGAAGAGGCTCTATTTCATGACGTTTGAATCAACAACAAGACATAGTACCCATAAATTTCACTAATTCCCTGTTGGACAAAACCTGGTCATATGGCCAAAGCTAGCTTCAAGTCAGGTGATAGGAAAAACAAACAAAAACTTTAGCTGGACTGACATGTACTCAACTGAAAATTCTGTTACTGTAGAAAAACGGGAGATGGATATTGGGGTGATCATCACAGTCTCTGTCACAGTCTTGGAAAGTGCCTGACAGATTTATCTTTGGCAACTTGAAGCGGTAGTAGACTGCTAAGTGATTTTGTCACCCAAAGAAATTTTTCTAGTTATTCTTGTCAGCTCTGATCCCATTTTCTACATTCTATATGAATATAATAAGCATGTGTACTGATGTAGCTGTTGCCCTAGTGTTCTGCTGCATAAGCTTGCATTTTAACTCTCAAATTTATCCCAGTTTAGTACAAAAATGATACATCATCTTATCTGTGGCCTTTATGCAACACCGTTTCCTACACCCCTGCCCTCCCACAGTTCCCAAGTTGTAAAGGGAAATGGAGTAACCATCTATGAGATGTAAACCTGGGGCATAATTTTTAGCTCTTTCCAGAGAAGCATGACCTTCTTATCAATAGAAAATTTCCTTTATAGGGAAAAGAAATTTGCAGAAGTCCCTGTGCAGTGTAGTAGGCATCATAAGATCCTCATAATTAATTTTTTATTGAGTTAAGAAGGTTGGCAAGGTTATTTTCTTTTGAGAGAGGACATGGTTTTTATTTTTATTTTATATTGTTAATGATCTTTTCTTTTTTCCCAATTTTTGTTTTAGATATAGGGGGTACACGTGCAGATTCATTACCTGGGTATATTGCATCACGCTGATGTTTGGGTTACAAATAATCCCATCTCCCAGGTAGTGAGCATGGTACCTATAGGTTAGTTTTTCAACCCTTGTCCCCATTTGCTCCCTCCCCTTTCTAGTAGTTCCCATTTTCTGTTGTTGTCATCCTTATGTCTATGACTACCCAAGGTTTAGCTCTCACTTATAAGTGAAATGTAGAGTATTTGGTTTTCTGTTTCTGCATTAATTCACTTGGGATAATGCCTTACAGCTGCATCCATATTTATGCAGAAGACATGATTTCATTTTTTTATAGATGCATAGTGTTCCATGGTGTATATGTGCCACATTTTCTTTATCCAAGAATTGGCAAATTTTTCAAAGGTAAGGCTTAGATAAAATTTTAGTGTATTTTTATACAAAGTTAATCAAGACTTTACATTAATATGGGCATAGAATGAATACTACGCTTGGATTTTGCCATTGCTGTCCTGAATAACACCTATCTACCAGTTTCTTAAAGTAATAGTTTTAATATTTGACCTGCAAATTGGTACCCCTTTATCACATAGAAAGACATCTTACAAGGAGGTAGAGCTATCACACAAGCTAAAGATATCATCACTTATATCCTGGGGCATTAGGATTTATATAGGCCTTCATGCATGTGTTCCCAAATCCAAATCAGATTCTCTACATTCCAGTTTCAGGATTCAAGTTAGCCTTCCGTTTTACCTAGAGTGATTGCAAGAAATTTCTAACAATTAGGCAACAATCATTGTCTAGAGAAATCACTGTTACTTAGCAAACAGGACATCTTATATCATCAGGTCTCCTTTAGCTCTTTTATTTTATAATGAATCAGTTTATCACAGTTCCTTGTCATATCTGAAGATACATACTATGTCCCAGGGAGAGCAAAAGTATATTTATATGATGAAGTGAATGTGTGACAAGACAATTAAAAAAAAACCTTGCAAGTATAGGAAAAGAGCAGACCCCAGTTGACTGTAAACATCAAAACAAGGAATTGGCAGTCAAGGCAAATACCTGGGCAAGTTGAATTATCTACTAGACAACTCTGCAGAAACAAATAACTTCAAAACCTCATAATCACTTACTTCTTACTATACTCTTGTGTCCATGGTAGTTTGTGATGGCTACCATGACATCCTTACTCTGGAACCTGGGCTGAAGGAGTAGCCTCTTTCTGGAATTCTCTTGGTCATCATGAAAAAGAAAAACATATATATTTTACTAATTATGCACAGGCACTTAAAGCTTTTTTGAAGTGATACCCATAATTTCCACTCACATTTTACTGATCAAAGCATGAAGGCTCCCAAGTTCAACATTATCTGGATATGCAATCCACTGGAAGGAGGCAAAAGGCAGAGGAACCACTGACTAGGAATGAACACTAAGCCAATCTACCATGGGGACAAAGGAAATTTAGAGTACTTCACAATTATTAGTTAGAGCACTTCACAATTATTCTCCATGGGAATTGCTAGCTAATAGTATTTGAGCTCACATTACATGACAGATCTTACACTAACATTTTATAGACATTGTTTTATGTAATCCTCACAAAATTTCTATGGTGTAAACACTTTATTATGCTCATATTACAGATAAGAAAACCATGAGTGTAAGTTCCTCAACAAATTAATAGCAGAGAGATAACTCAAGCCTCGGGCTACCTGTTTCATAGTAATACTCTGTTCTTGAAGGGATAAAGGGATAAAGATGCCCAATTATTTGAGTCTTTGTGAACAAAAAAAAATAAATAAAAACAGGGTAAGCATAAAGAAAAGATTTATTGCAATAAGATGAACACAAAGGCAACTGATTGACTAAGTTCAGATAGGAAGAGGTCTTTTACTCTCCAGGAACTTTTGCATATATTAGGAATCCAGCTCCTTGCTTTCAAGCAAAGAAGCAAAGAATTAAAGAAAAGAAATGGATAATAGTATTTAAAATGCCAGTGGAGTTCTATGTTCTCTATGGAAGAAGTAGCTGCTTTGAAAAAGGGCTGGTTCAGATCAAAGAACCCCAGACACGATCCCCCAAAGGATCTTGGAACAGGTAAGTACCTAGAGAAACTACTATGACACATACCGGGGGAGAAAACGAGTGAGGACCTAAGGAGACACAGTGTCTCTACTTCTTTCATAATAGCAAGGTTATTGATTGGGAGAAACAGATACCATGAACACCCACATAGACCCCAACTGGTCCCCAGTTTTCTCTCAGTTTGTTTTTTGTGTCTCTTCATTTAATTCACATAGCAGTATGGCCCATGTCTTTTTCACATCTACACACTTTATTGAACCTGTGAGTTGTTTACTTAATGTTACATTATTTCAATTACACTTTAAACTTAAGATTTAAATGCCATCTATCATTGGTAGTTTGTTTCGTTATGATTTTGCCATTACTAGTCTTTCTTCAACCCACCAAAGGCAATATGTTGGCGTTTAAAAAGAAAAAAAAGAAGTAAGATATATAGTTGGAGGATTGAAAGGAAAAGGCAGATCAGCCTTTCTTTGTTCAGCTCCATCTTTAAAGTGACCGATAAAATACTTGTAATGTTTATTTTGTATCTGCACTATTGAGAATCCCAAGATGAGGCTTTCAAGGTATTTCTAAGGTTTGTAAAAGGGAAATATAGCAAATGCCATGGCGTATGGATCACCTGGGGTCAGGAGTTCAAGATCAGCCTGACCAGCAATGTGAAAACCCGTCTCTGCTAAAAACACAAAAAATTAGCCAGGCATGGTGGCAGGTGCCTGTAGTCTCAGCTACTCGGGAGGCTGAGACAGGAGAATTGCTTGCACCTGGGAGGTGGAGCGTGTAGTGAGCCAAGATCATGCCACTGCACTCCAGCCTGGGAGACGAAGCAAGACTCCTTCTCAAAAAAAAAAGAAGGAAAGAAGGAAGGAAGGAAGGAAGGAAGGAAGGAAGGAAAAGAAAGAAAGAAAGAAAGAAAGAGAGAAACAAAGAAAGAAAGAAAGAATGAAAGCAAGCAAGCAAGCAAGCTCTTCAGTGTCAAGCAGGGGAAAGGAACCTAAGAGGTGTGTCACAGTAACAAGGAAAACACAGGATAGTGTATCCTATGGTCTTAGACACAGAAAGTAGGGTGTAACAGTAAAAAAAATACTGGGTTAAAATGGGCTACTGAATGGTCTGTTACTTGAACAACAGAATATGGAAACAATATATTGGACTTCAAGATATAGTTAGTGACTATTGCATTCCACCTTTAAAAGAGTTAGTGAAACATAATTGGAGAGAATTCTAGGTTGCTGTCAAGACACAAGTTTCTGACATACCTTAGTTGATAAAAATTTGGCTGACGAGGTGTCCTTTCCAAATGATAGTGCCAATTAGAGGCCAAACCCAATCTATTAGGGTATCATTTTTATCTCCACCATTTTTCTGTCTACTCCTGATTTAGCTCTGTGACCCCTAACAGGCCACAGATTATGTCATTGCCCATTGACTCAATAAAGAAAATTATTGCTGAAAGCATAAATTGCCATAAGTCATGCATATGATGAGAGGTGTCATCCATTTCTTTCTTATAATGGTTCGGAGTTCCCACAAGAATGACCTATTAGTAATTGAATTTCCCCTTTTTTCATTTCTTTTTTTTTTCTGGAGGGCTCCTCTTCCTTGTGCTCTAGTGCTGTCAGAACTGTGTAGCTGTGTTGATATAAATGTGTGCTACCCTCTTTTTGTTCTCCTTTGTCATCTGATTAGTCTTTAAAGATGCAGCACTCTCTTTCCACCTCATAAGGCCCTCAGTTCCTGAGAACCCATCTTGGTCTCATTCTGGAGAAAAGTAAATCCCTCAAGATCTTCCTTATGAGGCTTACAGTCCATTCTGCTTTTTCCATGTGAAGAACTGACATCAGTCAAATTTGGCCCAATCAAGAAATCGAAGAATAACAAAAGAATTGCAATGCATTAATAAAGACCCAGATCCATCCAGACTTTATGATCCTCTTCCAAAAGTCCAGTGGGATACCTGATTCATCATCCTGTCTTTCACCAGCCAAGGAATGCAGAGCCTCCTGGTCAAGAGGCAAAGCTGGTCAGACAAGCTTCCGCCAGTAAGTTCATTTCTTCTTCCATATTTCTGTCATTCTCTTCTTCTCCCCCTCTCTCCAACTCTCACCAACTTGTGATGAATAATTACTTTGAAAACAGACATTATCTTTCTCAAGGACGTCCTCAAATATCAGTTCTTTTAGATATTTCATGGCTCTGTCCACCAACTTTGGGACAAGTAAAGGAAGAATTAAAGAAAAACCTACTGTTCCTTTCTTTTTGATCAGTGTGTTTATGTAAGAATACTCTTTTACTCCAGGCCTCCTGTGGAATAGGAAATTAAACAAATTCTTACCTACTTCCTAATTATATTCAGCATGCTTCCTCTCTTTCCCCAGTCTCAGTCTTATGTAGAATAAGATTGTCCTTTGGAAAGGACAAACCAGCTCTGCATACTTGCATACAAGATACTTTCTTAGCTGAAGTTTTTCAGAACCATTTTCTCTGATAAGGGTGTAAGGTGGGTGAAGGAGATCACTCTCCAGATCCAATGAGAGAAGGGCAGGCCAGGGGTGGGAGTAGAAATACATAGATTCCAAGTCTCTGTCATTGTGAGCAATTAATTAACTTGACACATGGAAGAAGCCTGAGTTGGGAAATTTCAGAAGTAGGAAAATAATACTTGGCTTTAGTTTTTGTCCATACAAAAACCAGGTTTGATAAAAGATGATCGACCAGTACATCATGGTAAATATATGTGCTGAATTTAGCTCAGGAGATATGGAGCTAGAGATATAGAGCCACGTAAGTGGCCAACCTGAAAAATCATTTTAGTCATTGTGTGAATAACACATAGAATTAAGGAAAGGGAGAAGTCTGGGAAATTGGACCTAGGAATTTTCTCTTTGCTTTGGTGGGTGAGATATGTTAAAATTTAAGATTGATTAGAAAATGAAGACTTGAATGTCGCCCATGTTTTTTCAATGATCATAACTATCTTGCAGATACCTAAATACAATTTTAACCAACTGAGAACATAAAGATTCACGCTGTGGATGTGGGAGCAGAAATGGTTTGAAAACCTGTTAATACTTTCTTGAGAAAAAATTTGTTAGCCTGCTTGATTGCGAACTCTGTGCTGCTGCTGTGGTTTTTTGTATTACAAATGTGATTATTTATCTCAGTGTAACATAAATTGAGATGTTGCTGGGTTTTTCCAAGAAAATAAGTGAGTCATAATAAACCTTTTCTTGTATAAGGATGAATGTGAAGTACATAATCATTATTTGAACAGGATGTTCCTTTAAAAAGCAATTGAGATCGTACAACGCAAGGTTGTTTGGATGGCAACTTAGCGTGTCTGGCAACAGGAGTTTGTTCCTTCTGTTTCTCAACAATACTTTCAGAGGTCACAAAATTAAATCCTTTGGTTGACATATACCCCATCCTTGTTTCTCTATTTAGATTTAGTGACTGGACTCTCAATGTTTCATCCCTGTCTGAATTTCTTGGCAGACTGTGCTTTAACCTTTTATGTGTGGTTTGTTAAATTTAAAATTTTAGAAAGTGACATCCTAAATAATAAAAAGATAGATTCAGGGTAGAAAACTTTTATATAAAAATGTAAAAACAAATATAAAATGCTTTTTAAATTTCAATACAATATGTGTGTCTGTACATATTCATTCCTAATTATGGTGATTATGGTAAATTATTACTAGCAATAATTTTTTTGGTTTTGACATGGTCTCACTCTATCACCAAGGCTGCAGTGCAGTGGCACAATCATAGCTCACTGAAGCCTCAAACTCTTGAGCTCAAGTGATCCTCCCGACTCAGGTAGGACTACAGGTGTGAGCCACCATACTGAGCTTTAGAAAGAATTCCAGTAAAAGAAAAGATGCCATGGTTAAGTTTTTTTTTTTCTAGATGGAGTTTTGCTCTTGTCACTCAGGCTAGAGTGCAATGGCACAGTCTTCACTCACTGCAACCTCCACCTCTCAGGTTCAAGCGATTCTCTTGCCTCAGCCTCCCAAGTAGCTGGGCTTACAGGTGCCCCTCACTATGCTCAATTTTTGTATTTTTAGTAGAGACGAGGTTTCACCATGTTGGCCAAGCTGGTCTCGAACTCCTGACCTCAGGCAATTTGCCCGCCTCGGCCTCCCAAAGTGTTAGGATTATAGGCATGAGCCATCACGCCTGGCCTTAAGTAATTTTTATTACCTCAAATCAATATAATTTCACCATGGAAAATTTGAAAACTATGGAAAAATTTTAAATAGAAGAGAAATGCCACCTACATTTCCACTATATATACACATATATATGTCCATATTGTCATTTTTGTACTTTTAATTGCTCTGCACAGAGCACATAATAAAACTGAATTATTTTTTAAATATAAGGACTATTACACTATATACTTATTAGTGGTAAATACATTTGGGCAGCAGTTCCAAAACTAGAAACTTACCAAAATAGGCTCACGGCATCCTTTCTACACTTATTATTCTTCGTCTATGGTCGAGTAAGTGAAAACATCTAGGAATAGAGCAGTCAGGAAACAATGATATGCTAGAATTATAACTTTAGGGAATTTTATTTTCAAAATCAGAAACTTTATAGGATTTTATTTTCAAAATAAAAAGAAATACAAAGAGAATAGAGTTAAATTTGCTTTTATTTTTTCGTTGGTTAGTGGTTCAGGTTGATCTTTTGACTTCCTGATGTTCTCATTTTCTCATAAGTTAAATTAGCCATCCGTCTGGCACAAAGGTTTTGTGTAAGAATCACCTAAAAATTGTAAAGATTTTCAAGCTGCTAAAGACAGAGAGAATTAAAAAGCATTGTAATGCCTCTAAGCCATGTTAATTTGATATGAACTAAAATTAGTGACCTAGATTTTCTTCTCTCATTTCATAGATCCTAATTTATTTAGAGCACTGTATTTTATTATTTCATGAAAATACCAAGATGCATTTAAATTTTTCTAGATATGGAAATAACTCTAAGGGAAACAAGTAATGTAGATGAGTTTACTAAACACGTGGTGGAACTAACAAAATGAAACACAGAGTTGATTGTTCTATAATCAGTACAAAGTGGAGTGTAGCTGTCTATCCATCACTTTTTCATTTCAATTGTATCTCTATAGCACATAAGAAAAATGTATTGGTTTACACTGTATAACTACAATATCATAATAACACTTTGTATGGGTATGGATTCTAGATTTACAATGTGACCTTGGGCAAAATCTAAAAGAAGGCTATAGATCAAAGAGGAAATACTAACTCTACAGAAATGGAAAAGATTTCAAATTAATATGATAAAACATACTCTGTTAGAGAAATCGATAGACACACTGCAAAATAATTCCAATGCAGGGAAGGAAAGATATAAGAGAAGCTCAGTGCTGGGTAGAGCAGGAAAAGAAATATCAAGCACCAACAGGAAGATTACAGGGTTAGAAACAGTCATATTTTAGCAGATCAAAACAAGAAAGTTAAAACAACATTCAAATGTTTATTCTTTTTCATTCATATTCTAATTATTGAAACATAATAAGTGAGTACTTTTTGGCAACTGATAGACCAACAAAAATAATGATTTAGATTCTCTATAATTTTTCTGTTGTGTATCTGACCAAGAATTCTGTGAATATATTACAATATAATACTAATACAATATGACAAATACGTTTGCTAATATAATGTGAGATGTCCTCTAAACCGTAATAGATACCCATACCAGAAGGTTAAAAAATATGTGTAGAGAACACACTGGGATTAGCTTTAGAACTGACATTTTTCCTCTCCTTTTCAGGACCAAGATGTCAGCACTGACTCCAGAGTTCTAAAAATCCTGAAGATCACTACAAACAAATGAGAAACTAAAAGTCTGGTAGAACAGAGGCCATAACTGGGTGAGCAGCACTGTCTCGCTTCCAAAAATTTACTCTTCATGAAAAATGAAAATCATGGTTTCTCAAAGGCAACTTAAGTAGCTAAATTAGTTAAAATTGCCTTTATTATTTTTAGAAGTTACATATTTTAAATCTCTAATTTCTTGTCCATTCCTCCCAGTATTTTTTAACTTTTTCATAATTTCATTTTATAACCAAGTTCTAAGGAAATTTGGTTTCTAAAACCAATTGCGTAATATACACAAGTGATATTATAACATGAGAAATCATCTGATAAGGACCTTTATGGTAGGATCATTTCATGAGCTTTGAGTTAATACTGAAGTTCAAATTTGGTTTGATCTTACAATTTCTGAGCCTTTTATTTTATATGTAAGTATAGTGACAATAGTTTAAACAGTTACTGGGTTGAATACATCTGATCATGTAACTCAACATATTTAACATACATCTGGATCATAATAGTTACAAAAATCAAATTCATTTTCTTCATGTTCTGAAATATTCCGATGACTCCACCATTAAATCTCAGTCTAATAATGCTTTATGTAGAGATAATAGTCATGTCCTATAAGAATTTTTATTTTTTGTTGATTACTATTGACTGTGTTGAAAGTTGCTGGAATTCTAATTTCCAGGCAAGTGAAATGTTACTGTGCATTCAGATTATTCTAGACACACAATCTTAATCTGTGTATAGTCAGGGCTCAATATGTAGACTGGAGGAAGGCATGGGCAGGGCAAAGGAAGGTGGCTGAGAACACAATTTGTAGAACACAGATATGCCCTCCTTTTCATCACTTCCTATTCTGTATGTCATGCACTCTCCTTTGGGGTCAAGGATAAATATCTTGCTCCTATATATACTGTTCACTGGACTATAATCTTGAAAGAAATTTGATACTAGCATGTAATTAGCTCCTGTGTATATTTGTTGAATGAATGACTGCATGAACAAATGAGTGTTATTAATTAATTGCTTGCTTACTTGGTTGCTTGGTTACTTGGTTACTAACATGGAGGAGTTCTTTTCTGCTAATCATTTCCAGCTCATTTTCAACAGTCTCTTTCTTCTTACAGACAAATGTCAAAATTTCAACTTTGTCTTTGCTCAGTAACAAAAGATATCTGGGTTTCTTTTGTAGACTACTACTCTTTTAAACTTATTAATTTTAGTAAATAGATAATGCTCATTAGAAATATTAAAATACAAGTAATAGTCTCACTTTGAAAGTACCAAGTGACATTTTAATTTTGGTATTTAATCTTTACCCACTGGGTCTCTCTAAGAAGCACTGTCACAGATTACAAGATAAATGAAGTAAGTAGCATTTCTTTGCCAGAAAAGGACAGTCCGGACTGTACACAGATTTTAGCAGCACTTAATGCTTTTCCCATCTTCATTCTATTTCACAAGAAGAAAAATAAAAGAGACAAGCAAACAGCAACTCTGTAAATGACTGCCAACTGTTACTGGAAGGAAATGGGTCATGTTTTTCACCAAAAAGGTGACTGACAAATAACCAGCAAATTCTATTGCTTGGACTCATCATGCACCCAAAGTTATTGGCCTATTCACTACAACAATGGAGAGAGGACAGCTTGTAACAAAGGCAACATTTTGGAAAAGATGTCAAAATTAAAGAACTCTTCATAGTAATTTGAATACACTTTGAGAAGAGAGTGGATAATATTTTTCTCGTCTTTTTTTTTTTTTTTTTTGAGTAGAGTTTCATCCTTTTGGCCCAGGCTGGAGTGGAATGGCACGTTCTCGGCTCACTGCAACCTGTGCCTGCCAGGTTCAAGTGATTCTCCTTCCTCAGCCTCCCAAGTAGCTTGGATTACAGGCATGCACCACCACGCCCAACTAATTTTGTATTTTTAGCAGAGGCAGGGTTTCAACATGTTGGCCAGGCTGGTCTTCAACTCCTGACCTCAGGTGATCTGCCCGCCTCAGCCTCCCAAAGTGCTCATCTTATTAAAGTTAAAATAAAATATCAGAAAGATCTGTTTATTTTTAAAGACAAATTCAGCCTTAAACTGAATTTCAGTTTTATTTTATTTAATTTTTGATTTTTTATTTTCATAGGTTTTTGAGGAACGGGTGGTGTTTGGTTACATGAGTAAGTTCTTTAGTGGTGATTTGAGAGATTTTAGTGTACCCATCACCCAAGCAGCATACACTGAACCCAATTTGTAGTCTTTTATCCCTCACCTCTTTCTCACCGTTTTCCCCTCGAGTCCCCAATGCCCGTTGTATCATTCTTATGCCTTTGCATCCTCATAGCTTAGCTTCCACTTATGAGTGAGAACATCCTGTGTTTGGTTTTCCATTTCTGAGCTATTTCACTTAGAATAATAGTCTCCAATCCTATCCAGGTTGCTGCAAATACCATTAATTCATTCTGTTTTATGGCTGAACAGTATATTCCATCATATATATCTATATAATCATATATATGATGATATATTAATATATATATAATATATATCATCATATATATGATTATATAGATATATATATATCTCACAGTTTCTTTATCCACTCCTTGATTGATGAGCATTTGGACTGATTCCACATTTTTTCAATTGCAAATTGGGCTGCTATAAAAATACATGCAAAAGTATCTTTTTTCTTATAATGACTTCTTTTCCTCTAGATAGATACCCAGTAGTGGAATTGATAAATCAAATGGTAGATCTACTTTTAGTTATTTAAGGAATCTCCACACTGTTTTCCGTAGTGGTTGTACTAGTTCACATTCCTACCAGCAGTGTAGAAGTCTTCCCTTTTCACTGCATCAATGCCAACATGTGTGGTTTTCAGATTTTTTTTTTTATTATTATTGCCATTCTTGCAGGAGTAAGGTGGTATTGCATTGTGGTTTTGATTTGCGTTTCCCTGATCATTAGTGATGTTGAGCATTTTTTATGTTTGTGGGCTATTTGTATATCTTCTTTGGAGAATTGTCTATTCATGCCTTAACCCACTTTTTGATGGGATTGTTTGTTTTTTTCTTGCTGATTTGTTTGAGTTCATTGTAGAGTGTGGAGAATACACTTTCTTCTTTTTAAAGATAAAATAAAATAGCAGAAGATCTGTTTAATATTTTTAAAGACAAATGCATCCTTAAACTGAATTTCAATTTTAATAAGATAAATATTTGACATAGATATTGTAATATTTGTGAGTAAATTGTATCTTATGGGATACAATTTTTGTTTTTTTAGTAATTGCTTTTGAGGACTTAGGCATAAATTATTTGCCAGGGCTGATGTTCAGACTGGTGTTTCCTAGGTTTTCTAGAGTTTTTACGGTTTTGCTGACTTTTTATTTTTTTTTAACAGCTGCTGAGAGAGAGAGAGGTAAAAGAAGAGAGAGACAGAGAGAGAGAATGTAATTAGCATCTAATAAGAATGTAGGAATCATCAAGTTATAACTCCATTCTTTCTACAACATCCTTTGTGGGTATGTATAGAGGAAGACTAAATATTTTCAGAAATGGAGATTTTACTACTTCTTTATCTCCTTTATAAACATAGATTCCTCATCCTGAAATTTTATTTAATTATTTTAAAATTATCTCTGCTCTGCCAGACACTGAATTATCTTTGTGTAATTTTGCGGGTTTGTTGTTGTTGTTTTGTTTTGTTTTGTTTTGTTTTTGCTTTGTCTTATTTCTTATTCCTCTTCAGCAGGAAGATACTCAAATACATAACTGCTTGGTCAATTCTTTTGTTTTCTTCTTGTTGAATTTGAAAGGTTTTTTTTTTTTTGGCGTATTTTAGATAACAGTTCTTTATGAGATATGTGTCTTGCAAATATTTTTCCTAGTCTGTGGATTCTTCTCTTACTTTCTTGTAGTTTCAGTTTATTATTTCTTTCATTGATTGGGCCTTTGGTGGTGTATCTACAAATTTATTGCTATACCTGAGGTCATCTAGTTTTTCTCCTGTTATTTTCTAACAGTTTTATAGTTTTGCATTTTATATTTAGGTATGTGATCAATTATGCATTAATTTTGATGAAGAATGCAAAGTTTGTTTCTAGATTCATCTTCTTTTTTTTTTTTTTTTGCACTTGAATATCCAGTTGTTCCAGCATCATTTTTTGAAAAGGCTACCTTTTTGGGTTGTATTGATTTTGTTCCTTCATCAAAGATCAGTTGATTGTACTTTTGTGGGTCTAAGTTCTCTATTCTCTTCCACTGATCTGTTCGGCTCTTCTTTCACCAATAAAACACCATGTTGATTACTGGAGCGCCATAGTCAGTCCGAATTCAGCAGTGTCAGTCGTCCATCTTTGATCTATTTCAATATTGAATTGGTTACTCTGGGTTTTTTGCCTCTCCATATAAACTTTATAATCAGTTTGTCAATACTCATAAAATAACACGCTGGGATTTTGATTGGTATTGCATTGAATCTATATATCAAGTTGAGAAGAACTGATATCTTGACAATATTGAATCTTCTTGGCCATTAACATGAAATATCTCTCCATTTATTTAAATCTTTGATTGGTTCATCAGACTTTTGCAGTTTTTTCTATGTATAAATCCTATACATATTTTATTAGGTTTATACCAAAATATATTATATCATTTTGGGGATTTTAATGTAAATGATGTTTTTTATTTCAATTTCATTTGTTTGTTGATTATATATAGGAAAGTGAATGACTTTTGTATATAACCTTGTATCCTTCAATCTTGCTGTAAGTGATTTTTATTTCTAGGAGATTTGCTGTTGTTGCTGATTTTTGTGGTTTTTCTGCAGAGATGATCCTGTCATCACTGCACAAAGACTGTTTCATTTTTTCCTTCCCAATTATTATACTTTTTATTTCCTTTCCTTTTTTTCTTTTATTAACTAGATCTTCCAATAGATTTTTAAGGTAGTGTGTGCACATGATTATTCATTATCATTTTTCAACTGGTTATGTTTTTCTATAATGTTTTGAAAAAGCAAGTACAGAGGAGATGTAAATTCTTTTCTAATTAATGGATAGAACTTCTACATTTCCAATAATATTTCAGGCAAATTTTAGAGTAATCAAATAAAATAATACTAGAATTCATCCAGCAGAAAGCAATAATATTTAAATTGCTAAAAAGAGGCAGAGAAAATTTAATCAAACTATCAAAATATTAGAACACTTTAATAATCAAAGATTCTCTTAGTACTATACAAATCAGTGGCATATAAAATTTAGGATAGACAAATAACTTGTCTTAAGTGGAAATTTACTCTCAACAACATGTAACACATACCTCTTCCCCAACTTAAAATTAGAGTTTAAAGAAAACACAAGATAAAAATAAATTTAAATTACAAATAAATAAATAATTAAAAAATATATAGTGGCAAAGGAAGACTCAATAAATTATACCGTGATTATTGGTTTATCATTTTGAAAATTCAAATTAGCAAAATCACAAAAGAAGTAAAAACAACAATATGAAAAGGATATGTGGTATATGATACAACTATATGACATTCTGGAAAAAGTAAAACTATGGAGGCAGAACAAGGAACACTGGTTGCTAGGGGTTGAAGGGAGAGAGGGATATATACAGAGCACAGACGATTTTATGGCTGTGAAACTACTCTGCTTGATACCATGATGGTGGATACGTGTCATTATACGTTTGTCAAAACCTATTTCATATACAACACTAAGAATGAACCCAAATACAAACTAGCAACCCTGGGTGATGATGTGTTAAAGTAGGTTCATCCTGTTGTAACAAATGCATCATTCTAGTGAAGGATCTTGATAACGGGGAAAGCTGTGTATTTGGTATATGGGAAAGCTGCAGGGGCTATATGGGAGATCTCTGTGCCTTCTGCTCAATTTTGTTGTGAACCTAAAACTGCTAAAAAAAAAAAAAAAAAGGTTAGTAATAGGAATAAAGAATTAAAATAAATAATGCAGACTTTTCTAGAATATCACATCTGAAGATTCTATATTTTATTTAAAATTATCTAATTTATTCTTTATACCAATCCTGTAAAATGTTTTAAAATATACCACAAATATTGATTTAGTATTAAAAATAATTTCAAGCAACAGTTATTCTGAAAAATTTATTTGTTCCCAAATTTGGAGAATATTTTCAGTCAAAACTTTTAAAGTGAATTTTGTAAAATTGTACCTAGTTGTACAGCTGGAACCCTTTTTTATATGTAAGGAAATGTAAAATTTCAAACAACATAGACTTTTTGACTAAAGGGAAGTCACTGTAAGAAAAATGGCTTTGAAAACCATGGAAGACAATCTTCTATGCTTTTTATGTAGGAAAGAGAAATGAAGACTCATAAGAACTGAAATTATTTTATCACAAAAATGGCAAAGTAGAAAACCAATTTGTTCAGGAAGCACTATGAAAAATACTGCTAACCTCTACTTCCTGAAAACAGGATGACATAATTGAATCTCTATGGATAGCTACAGTACATTTATTTATCTTTTCATGTTCTCCAAAGGCTTCTGCCATTTTCGTTTTTAAGTCTAGTTTAGAATATCCTTTTAAGCGTCTTTTTTATCAAGTGTCTACTTTAAATTCCAGGAAAAAAATGGTTGAAAACTTTATTTTTCATTCTTCTTTATTCAATTCTGTCAACTAAATAAACAGATCATTACTTTTCTTGTGTTTGTACAATTTCCCTATACATTCTTCCAAGTAAAGACAATTATTCTCTTCAGACATGGTCTGTGTATGCTAGTCACCATTTTGTCCTGACAGGAGAAATGCTCAACTTGTGTTCTTTGATCAAAAGGTTTGGGACATGTGGTCTTAACCAAAATACTTTTTCTTCACTGAACACAATGTGTGCTTTAATATAATAATATATGTTTGACTCTTAAAGCTAAACTACAGTGTTCAGTTTTTCCTAATGACTTTTATTTCACAGAACATTAAAACTTAAAATTTTTAAACATTTTAAAATAATTATAGATTCACAGGAAGTTGTAGTAGACTGTACTGAGATTTCCCCTCTACCCTTTATTTAGTTTGCCCAAATGGTTATACCTTACAAAATTACAGAAAAATATCAAAGCTCCCTGGCGAATTGGCATTGGTAGAGCATGTGTGTTTAAGGAGGTGTATATTTCTCTGTCAATCCATCACATGTAGAGTTCTATAACCAACACAGTAAAGACACAAAACCAGTTCATCACCACAAAGTTATTCTTCATGATACCATTTTAAAGATCCGCCTTTACCATCCCCACCTAACTCTCACTATTCCTAAACTCTGGCAAACACTAAGCTTTTAGTGATCAGTGCTTCAAATGGACTTTTTCTAATCTGTTGAAATGTCCAAGAGTGCAGTTGCTGGTTTCTATGATAAGTGATGTTTAATTTTTAAGAAACTGATAAAATTTTCCAGGCTGACAGATCCATTTTACATTTTCCTCAGCAATGTATAGGAGATCCAGTTTTTCCACGTTCTGTATTTTTTATTTTAACTATTCTGCTAGGAGTGTAATTACATCTCATGGCATTCATAATTTACATTCTTCTTAATGGACACTGATGTTGATTATCTTTTTATGTGCTTATTTTCCGTCTGGATATGCTCTTTGTAGAAGCATTAGTTTATGATTTTTGCTCATTTTAATTGAATTGTTTATTTGTTTCTATTGTAGAATTTTTAGAGTTCTTTATATGTTCTAGATATAAGTCCTTTGACAAATGCGTGGTTTGCAAATATTTTCTTAAAGTCTACAATTGATCATTATATCCTTCTGAACAGCCTTGCAGAATAAATCATCTTAATTTGGATGATGTCCCAGATTGTTACTTTTTTCTTCTTATATTCTTATAGGTGGGTTTGTGTCTAAGAAATATTCACATAGCCTTACATCCCAAAGATTTTCTCCTATGTTATTTTACTTATCTATTTATTTATTTATTTATTTATTTATTTATTTATTTGACACAGAGTCTTGCTGTCACCCAGGCTGGAGTGCAGTGGCGCGATTTTGGCTCACTGCAACCTCTGCCTCTCAGGTTCAAGCGATTCTCATGTCTCAGTCTCCCAAGTAGCTGGGGTCATAGGCATGTGCCACCACAGCTGGCTAATTTTTATTTATTTATTTATTTTTAGTAAAGACGGAGTTTTGCCATGTTGGCCAGGCTGGTTTGGAACTCCTGACCTCGAACAATACACTTTGGCCTCCCAAAGTGCTGGGATTATAGGTTCTATGTTATCTTCTAAAGGTGTTATAAGTTCACAATTTGCAGTTAGCCTCTTTTCCATTTTGAGTGAATTTTTGTATAAGCTTTAAAGCTTGTTAAAGGCTTGTTTTTTATAATTTTTATATATCCATATATGTATTTATGTATGTATGTACATATGCTTGGAAGCATTTTTGTCTATAGATGTCCAATGTTTCAGCACCATTTAATGAAAAAGCTCTCCTTCATTTATTTAGTTGCTTTTCTACCTTTTTTTAAAAAAAATCAGTTGATTGTACTTTATAAAAACAACTTCTGGATTCTCTATTGTTACACTAATCTATGTATCTATCCCTATGTCAATAATACACAATCTTGATTTCTATAGTTACATAATAAGTCTTGAAACTTAGAATTATTCCTATCACATTTTCCCTTGATTTTCAAAATTGTTTTAACTATTCTAGCATTTATGTTTCCAACTAAATTTTAGAATAATCTTGTCTATATCTACAGAAAAATCTTGCTTGGGTTTTCATAGGAATAGCATAAAACATTACATCTACATCTATCTACATATATGTGCATATATTAATAACTCTCTCTCTACATGCATATATTAATAACTATATATAATACATAAAAAAATGAAGATAACATCTTTGTTTGGATTTTTCAATTTATTTATTTTTTTCTTAAGACTTGGAGACTTATAGTTATTTGCAAGTACCACATAAAATACTTGTTCCTTGCTTTCAGTTATGTGAATAAATTGGATTGAAATGTTGCAGTTAGGATTTACTGTGAATAGGTACAATAAACATGTTATGTCATGGTACAATTAGAGAGGAATCACAGTTCTGTAGAGATTAGAACCTAAATTTTTCTTGAAAAGGCAAAAAGCAGACAACTTATCACAATTATCCTTGAATATCCTGTAAATTGTCTGTAAAGTTAAATAGCGTAGTGTAGCATGTATCTCTCTCGTGATTCTTCTGAATTTGAAGGTTGTCAACCATTACACAAGACTAAAATAAAGAACAAAAGAAAAGTCTATATGCCGAAGTCTGGGAACTGAAGCCGTTCTGCCTCTAGGGAGCTCTCTGGACTAACCATGATGCTGATATGAATAAAAAATTTATACTATTAAACATATATAACATAATAAACATTTTTAGATGAAAAGCGAAAAAGATATTGGATCAACATCTAAGAGACCAATTAAGTTTTGAAATCAACCTGATAGTTCCATAAATACATTTTTGATTCTGGACACAGTCTAAAAATTAAAAGAAGATAAAGAGCTAATTCTTTTCAATGCCTTAAATTTTGTCTTAACCTTTTCTAGAACTGGAGATGAATATTGTTATAGAAGGGATTCATTTTTTATCTCATTCCCCAGCATACATTAATATTTATTAATATATTATTTTCATACATGTCTAAAACAATACTAATTGTAACTGGGAATGGAAATTAGCTCTGCATATAAATAAAATTTTCTAGTATAATCTGAATATCTGATCAATATTTTGTCTCTCTATCTGAAATATATTTTTAAGCTTTTAGCCATAAAATGTTCTATCTGGTTGCACAGGCTTACAAGAATGCTTTTTTTAAAAATAACTTTGCCTTACATACAGTTCTATCATTTCAACCATTTGCTGCACCCATATACATCAGAATATTTTTCTATTCAGATTAAACTAATAAAACTAAAAAGTGATATAAATACCATATGGTACAATCAATGACATGGTATTTTTAAAGGAAGGGATATGACACTTTGGGGGATTCCTCTTATGACTTTAAAGATTATTCTAATGGTTAGATATAGAATCCTCTGGTCAACTGGATAAATGACAAGCATTTAAACTCTGCTTGCTAATATTTACATAGCTACCTTTAGGCCTGTGGGCCACTTGCTTTCCTTTTATGTTTTGAGAACTAGAGCTGCCCTATGCTCCCCTGAAATTGTGGAATAAACTCATTAAAATGAATGATAATGCATTCACTGGTAAATTTCACAAAGTGTGAAGGACACAAATATATGAACAAAATTAAATTATGTATTATTGAGAAATGGTTTATATACTTGCAGAGATATATTGCTGTTGTACTTACGTAGAAGTAGAAATAAAGAGTAGCTCTTTAACATATTAATTGATGTTTCCAGTTTGGGACCATGAACCATCCCAGAAACAGCTGATTGCTTTTTTAAAAAGTCCTCTGTCTTTGTTCAGCTAGTCCTACAATAGTAAATTACTCATAGTACACATTTATCATATGCTAGCAGTCTGTCCAGAATAACCTCGTTTGAAGAAAAGATAGGTCAAGTGCACATTCCAAGGAATATTTGCAAAATAATATGTATTTTCTTGCAAAATTTAAAAAAATTAGCTCTTAAGGTCACTTTCATATCACCCAGCTCTGCTAGTTTTGTTGTCCTTCTAACATATTTTAAAAGTATGCTTGTTTTAAAAGTCAAATAAATAAGATCTATGATAAAAATACAAGATAATAGTTGTGACAAAGTATTCTGAAGAAGTAAGTTTCTACTCTAGGTGCTGGCAGGATCCTTCTAATCAGAGGAGCTCTGTGTTTATCTCTTTTGAATAATTGTACTTTAGTTTCTTCATTTGTTTATCTATTATTACTGATTGCCTGGAAGTGTACAGAAAGTCATGTCAAGGACTAAAGCAAACTCCTCTCAAAATATTATTCTTGAATAAACTAGATTTTTAATATTAGTTAATATTTATGTGTACGATGTGTTAAGCATTTTAGTATGAGCTTGTTTCATGGTCAAAATAACACTGTGAGAGTATGAGATTTCATGTCTCCATTTTAGAAATGGGAAAATTAATCTGTGAGCAAGGTTGTGCAGGTTTATTAAAGCTGAATAACCACCAGTTGCTAGAGTGAGAATTAGAAATCAGGGTTGTCCAGAGTCTATGATCTGAACCACTCATAAACTCAGCTTTCTACACTTGTATCTCCCTTCAAATCGGTTATTAAAGTAAAAGCTAAGTTCTCACTAAACTATTGCTTAACAGATATTCTATTAAGATAATTCATGGCCTTTTACAAAGGCAGGACTAAAATACGATTAGTAGAAAGTCCTCTGAACAACTCGGCCTTGAGCCAACACAAGTTTCAGAGACAATGTGAACAATTCAGCCAGTGCCTTATAACTGAGATCCAGAAATAGCTCTGAATCCTACAAAGAACTAAAGAAGTATGTTCTCCAGCAGACAATGGGCAATAATGAGCTTCTGATGAGCCATATATAAATTTTTAAAATATTACAATATTTTTAGCCTATTTTAAGATATAAACATGTTTCCAAAAATACAGATTTTGCTTCTGTTTATTGATTTATTATCATTTGGTGGTCTATTCAAAGGTCTTCATAGAGTCAATAAATTCTGATTATTTTTTCAAGTTAAAAAGTTGCCGGGCGTGGTGGCTTACGCCTCTAATCCCAGCACTTTGGGAGGCCGAGACGGCCAGATCACGAGGTCAGGAGATCGAGGCCATCCTGGCTAACACAGTGAAACCCTGTCTCTACTAAAAATACCAAAAAAAAAAAAAAAAAAAAAAAAAAGCAAAGGGATTTTTTAGCAAAAGCACAGCCTCCCAGAGTACAGGGAAATGATATTAAGATTACCCGATAGGGTTATTGGGGAAGTATGTGTTGCAGAAACATGTACTTCTGCAATTCTTGAGCAAGAGCTACTAAGGCCAACCAACAAGAAACTCTTGTCAGGAACCTGGCATTATGTGAATTTATCCAGTATGCTTCCTGGAGATCACTTGACTCTAAATAAAAGTGACAAACATCACCTTGTGTTTTCTGAGCAGGAAGGAAAGGTGCAAGCTAAAATGTGTTGTTATGATGCTAGTTGGCTTTGAAATTACTTTTCAAACAAAGCTTGCTTTTGATGAGTCCTAATCTGATATTCATGCACAAAAAGTGAAGATATAGCAAGTGTACTTAAAGAGAACTATGACTTAGAAAGCAGAACATTTATATTTATGTTTGTAGAGACTAGGAGAGATAATTGTCTTAGAAGTGATTTAAATGAACAGAAAGTAAGTGCCCAATTTCCAAAGAAGAATTAGAGACCTCAAAAGCCTTTATTAGAAAATCCTTGTGTTCTTTTTATGAAATGTCAGTGAAATGAGAGATTGTCATGATGTTAAACCAGAATAAGAATTTAAGGAATGGAGAAAAGCAATGATGAAAAAAAAAGTATGTATCAACCTTTGATCTAAAGTTTTCCTCTTCTTTGGAAAATGTCAAATTTTATGTGTATATTACTTGAGCTGAAATGTAAAATCTTAAGATTTATGCTGAAGCTTCCTATGACTCTAATGAAAATTTAGAATGTGAATAAGAACTTTTTAGAAATACTTTCTATTGTTATAGCTTCAATAAATTCTAAAAATTGTTTTTACATAACATCCATGGCAAGAAAAATTGTCTATACTAATCATAACATTCTTCTTCCATACTTCAGTATGAGAATACAACCATATTATTTTCTAATATTAAGGTCTATTTATTGATCCTCAGCAGCATTATTACAGTTATCTAATCTTTATTCAAATCATACTGTGCACAAAAACTGTTCTGACATTTAACTAATTTTCAAACATCTTAAACCATTCAAATGTAGTTTCCATTGAGTATAATTTGACTTTTATAAAACTCAGTTGAGAATTCCTTGTTTGCATATGTGTTTTACTTGTTTACATTTGTTTTTCTATCATATGCTATGTTTTCTCTATTGTGTAAACCAGGGAACTGAGAGTTTGCAGACCTTGGTTACCACATACATACCTAGGATCCAACACAATAGCGTTTCTGAATTTATACCAGAATCAGTATACTAGAAAGTATCTAGTGCACAGTAGGCACTCAATAAATGCTTGTGAAAATGGAAAAATATTTACATATAAACTTAGCAATTAAGGTGGAAGCTTATTAATTTGTGAAGTTCTCAATTCTTCAGATAATTTGGAAGGGTATTGTCAAGTGATTTATCCAGATTTTATTTTCCTTGCAATCATTTCTCCCTATTCTCCAGTTCCAGCATTCACATAATTTCTCTCTGACACAAATCTGTCTTTTTAGCTCATCACGTATTTTTCAAATAAGTTGTAAATCATTTTACTTATTTTATTGTCTGTCAATTTATTTCTCTAGTAGTCTCTCAAATTTTTTACTTGGCCTCACTGTGCACATACATACCAGCACATTCTCAACCCCTTTCCCTGTTTAAAAAAACTGGTTACAGTGTGATTTGGATTTGAAGCAGTAGATAATATACGTGCAACTGAAACATTTTTCCTTTTCTTTCTAGCTACAGTAAAGTCCAAGTCTATACACCAAAGATAGAAAAAATGAGAAAAATAAATGGAAAGAATGAAGCAAAAATAGAGCCCTGAAAGATACAAAGAGGTGTATTTAGAAAGTAGAAGGATCAAGACACTGTGTGCCTCAGAAAAAAGGAAGGTAAGCAGCAGTCGACTATATTTTTTAATTGAGATTTTCTTATCTAATTGGAATTATCCATGTAAGGAAACGAATCAGGAACTTGGTTGCCAGACGCAGAGAAGCAGATAAGATTTTCCTCTAGCTATACACTTGTGCTTTTGGCCTGATTAGCAGTGGATTGAATGACGGCCCTCCTCAAAAGGTATGTTCATATTCTAATCCCTGAAAAATGTAAATGTAACCTTGTTTAGAAAAAATGGCTTTTGCAGATATAATTAAGTTAAAGATTTTGAGATGGAGTAATTCAGAGGAGGAGAAGATAGGAAACAGAGGAGAAGAATCCCATGTGAAGAAGGGGACAAAGATTGAAGTTATACAGGCGCAAGTCAAAAAGGCTGAAGCCATCAGAATGTGGAGGAGGTACGGAAGGATTCTACCCTACAGCCTTCAAAGGGAGCATGACTTTGCTGACACCTTGATTTTGGAATTCTGGCCTTGAGAACTGTAATATAATAAATTTCTGTTGGTTTAAGCTATCAAGTTTATTGCTATTTGTTAAGAGAGCAGTAGGAAACTAATGGTATGTATATTCCTTCTTTAGTGACAGTTATGAAGTAAAAAACAAAAACAAGAGAATATGGAAACTGCTATACACTAATCATTTTTTTCTGCCCATACCCATCTGAAGCAGTTCCTATTTTTGAAGTTTCCTTTCTCTAACACACACACACACACACACACACACTACCACCACCACCACCACCACACCAGAATTAAATAAAATACCACACAATGAAAGAGACTAGAGGTTGAGAGGGCTTCTATAATTTAAAATGTGGACATTGCGGCATCATCTTTGAATCCACTTGACATATACCAATTCAAAATGGAAAATTGTTGAAAACATATTGTGCTGTGTTAAATGTAAAAGACCATTTATGAATGATGCATGGGTTCTCTACACAGTAAAGCAAGTCACTTCATACATTTCTGCTTGGAAAGGAAAAAGAACATCATTAATGCTATAAAAAATGAGATGGTGATAAATAATGCTTGAGATTCTCTTCGGTCCATCAGCTGCTTTCAAGAAAGTTGAAATGATTAATGCAAAGTTTAGTATGAGCTTGACAAAATATATATACAGATTACATTTTCTTAAGTGAATAAACTTGGAGTTCTTATTTTTCTTCTAATTCTATGTGCAGGTTCATCCAGAATCAGCTTGGCTATAGCTGGAAGCAATTAAGAATATGCACAAAGGCCAGGCGCGGTGGCTCACGCCTGTAATCCCAGCACTTTGGGAAGCCGAGGTGGGTGGATCACGAGGTCAGGAATTCAAGACCAGCCTGGCCAAGATGGTGAAACCCCGACTCTACTAAAAATACAAAAATTAGCCAGGCATGGTGGCAGGCTCCTGTAATCCCAGCTACTCGGGAGGCTGAGACAGAGAATTTCTTGGACCCAGGAGGCAGAAGTTGCAGTGAGCGGAGATCGCGCCACTGCACTCCAGCTGGGTGACAGAGCGAGACTCTGTCTCAAACAAATAAATAAATAAATAAATAAATAATAAATAAATAAAAATAAAAGAATATGCACAAAGATTTGAAACTCTAGGAAATTGTTTTTATCTCTAATAGATTTCAGCGAAGGTAAATTGTGCATTGGTCACAAGGGAAAACTTGTCATGGTGACTCGTAAATTACTAAAATTGCTTTCATTTGGGAAATAGGCCTCATTAGTCCTAAATTTTACCTTATGATTATGTCAGGTAGCCAAACATCATTGCTTATGCTGAAATAAAGCTCTAGGTACTATTTATTTTAATAAAAAACCCAATGATCCTAGCACATTACTTCAGTTATAATCTCAAAGCTAGTACCATATATAAGGGAAGCCAATGGTATTACTTCTACCTCCTTCTCATGAAATCATCATTAAAGGCACATTCATAGATAATGGGAACTGAGTCAAGATGTTCAGCCTGACAATCCACTCCTATCTCCTGGGCCCAGATGCCCGTTCTTTAGCTCTTCAGGAGAAAGAAAAATATGCACTCACTACTGATATCCAAAACTGCCTATTAGCTTATAAACTTCCAGAATGCATCTTTTTCAAATAGCAGGTAACATATTCTTACAACTTTCTGGGAAGAGAAAAATACTCAAGAGGTTTGATGCTTATCTAGTACAATTTCTTCATTTAATTAATAGAGAAACTAGAGAACTTGAGGGTTGAATTAATGTCTCGGACCTCAAGTTCCAAAGTACAATCAACTTTATCTAAATTTGTATAAAGTTGTAGAATTTCATGAAGAGATAGAGTATAGTACAGCCATGGCTATAAAAACATGTATACCTGCCAAAAAGGAATTCTCCACTTGCAAATATATGTGAGAACAAAATATTAAAAGAAGAGCCAAAACAAAGGTAAAAGAATACAAAAATTGTAGAAAGATATCTTGATAGTTCAACAGAGCTTTATTTTTTGGTCTGCTATTTTCCTGGCACTATATTACATTCTGAGGCTCTCCCAATGAATTAAACACAGTCTCGGTCCCTTAGAAACATAAAACATTATGGCAGACACTAGTGAACAAATTATTTTGTAAACAGAGATAGAGAATGGATAGAGAATGGTATGCAACAAGAAGGATCAATAATTCCATCCTGAGAAGACTGGGAAAGACAGTCTACAGCTGGAAGCTAAATTGAATCTAGATCAATAAATGGAAGATAGTTTGATCAAGAAAAATAGAAGGAGATTACTGGAGAATAAAAAATATATATAAAAAATAGGTGCAAGGAGGCCATCTCTCCTGGAGGTATCACCTCCAGGCATATCTCAAGGCATTCAGAGGATCTGCTTGTGTAGTTAAGCAGCCTGATCCACTGCATCCTTCCTAGGCATAGATCATGGTACAGCAGGGGTCTCTACACTCCACATCCAGGAAGATTTCAAGGCACTCAGAGCATCAGATTGTCTGGATCAGCAGCCTGAGATGACCCACCCTTTCTGTGCTGATATCCTGATGCAGGGGAGTCCTCTCTGCTTCATGACCAGACAAATCTCCAAGCATCCAGACCACCCACTCATCTGGTTCAGCAGTCAGAGATGCCCCACCCTTCCTAGGCATTGATTATAGTGCAGAAAGATCCTCTTTGCTCCACATGCACACAGATCTCCAGGTAGTCAGAGCATCAGCTCACCTGGATCAGAAACCTGAGGTACCCCACCCTCCCTTTGCAGGGGTCCTAGGGTGTGTGTGTGTGTGTGTGTGTGTGTGTGTGTGTGTGTGTGTGTGTGTGTGTATGTGGAGGGGGATGGGGGCTCTCTCCTACACACCTAGTCAGATCTCCAGTCATTCAGAACAACTGCATCCCTGGTTCAGCAGCCTGATATGCCCCACTTCTCCAGCTGCATGCTTGGGCACAACTTGGGCACTTGGTAGCCACTCACTGGATCCTCCCTTTGTGTTTGTTCTTGTGCTAGCCATGGGGCTACCTGTAGGTGAAACTGCCCAATCTTGTCCCACCTTCCTATCATGTCTCCTATCTCCCCAGAGCTGAGTAGGATGCTCAGACCATTGTGCATCCCATGAATCAGCCCATTGCCTGAGGCAACAGAAAGCTTCTGGCAGTAAACATGGATCAAGTATATACCCAACCTCAGTGGCTATAGCCAGCTTTTACATATAAGTGTCATCTAGTGGCTTGTAGGTCAATCTGCATAGACCAATATAAAACCTGCCAAAAGAAATTCATACAGCTATAGAAGCAAAGCCAAAAGACCCTACCCAGCATTCTGTACAGTAGTACCCACTGACGAAGGAGAAGGCAAATAGAAAGAAAAAAATAATATTATAGAGTAAGAAAGAAAAAGAAAAATCTTACCCAAACAATAAATAATTTTTTAAAATTAGAGGTGTCAGCATCTGCAGATGAGAAGGAATCAGTGCAAAAATTCTGGCGCCACAAAACATCTGAATGTAGTGACAACATCAAAGGACCACATTTGCTCTCCAGCAATAGTCCCTAACCAAAATGGAAGCTCAGAAATGACAAAGAATTCAAAGCATGGGCTGCAAGGAAATTCAATGAGATCCAAAACAAGTTTGAAAGTCAACACACACAAAGACACTTGTAAAGTAATGCAGCAAGTGAAGGAAAAGATAAACATCTTGAATTTCAAAATACAATTAAAGGCTTTATCAATGGATTCAACCAAGTATAAGAAACAATTTTAGAGCTTGAAGACTGGTCTTTTAAGCTAACCTAATCAAACAAAAGTAAAGGAAAAGAAATTCTTTTTTTTCCTCCCTTTTTTTTAAAGTGCAGTGGCATGATCTCAGCCCACTGCAATCTCCATCTCCCAGGTTTCAGCGATTCTCCTGCCTCAGCTTTTTGTATTTTTAGTAGAGACAAGGTTTCATCATGTTGGCCAGGCTGATCTCGAACTCCTGACCTCAAGTGATCCACCCACCTCAGCCTCTCAAAATGCTGGGATTACAGGCGTGAGCCACTGCACCCGGCCCTGGAAAATGAATTTTAAAATATAAATGAAGTATTTGAGACATATGAGATTATATAAAGTGATCAAACCTATGAATTATGGACATTCCTCAGAGAGAAGGAGAAAAAGTAAGCAACCTGAAAAATATATTTGAGGAAATATTTCAAGAGAATTTCCTTGAAAGAGAAGTAGATAATCATGTTGAAGAAATCCAGAGAACACTTGTGAGATATTATACAAAATGAATACCAACAAGGCATATAGTCACCAGACTGTCCAAGGTCAATGTTAAAGAATCTTGAAAGCACCTAGATATAAAGGTCAGCTCACATAAAAAGGGAGCCCCAACAGGCTAATAGTAGCCTTCTCACTAGAAACCTTTATAAGCCAGAAGAAATTGGGGGCCTATTTTCTGCATTCTTTAAGAAAAGAAATTCCAACCAAGAATTTCATATCCTACCAAACTAAGCTTCATATAAGAAAGAGAAATAAAATCTATTCTGGACAAGAAAGTACTATGGGAATATTTTACCACTAAACCTGCCTTACAAGAGATCCTTAACTAAGGTAGTTTTAAACATGGAAATAAAAGAATGATACGTGCTACCACAAAAGCACATTTAAGTACCTAGCCAACAGACCCTATAAGCAACCACACAATAGAAACTACAAAACAACCAACTAACAACATCATGATAAGATCGGCACTTCATGTATCAATATTAAACTTGAATGTAAATGGTCTAAATGCCCCATGTAAAAGGCTAAGTGTGGCAAGCTGGATTAAAAACAACAAGACCCCTCTGTCTCCTCTCTTCAAAAGACTTATCTCACATGTAATGATATCCATAGATGCAAAATAAAGCATTGGAGAAAGATCTACCACAGGAATGGAAAACTAAAAGGAGTAGAGGTCACTATTCTTATATCTGACAAACTTTAAATCAACAACAGTGAAAAGAAGACAAGGACATTACATAGGGAAAAGGTTTGTTTCACCAAGAAGATTTAACTATTCTAAATAAACACATCCCCTATGCTTGAGCACTCAGATTCACAAAAAAAAGTACTTCTAGACCTATTAAAAGACATAGCTGTACAATAATGATGGGTGACTTCAACAGCAGAAAGATAACAAAGATATTTTGTACTTAAACTCAAGACTTGACCAATTGAACCTAATAGACATCTATAGAATACTCCACCCATCAACAACAGAATATACATTTTTCTCCTCTACACACAGAACACACTATAAGATCAATCACATGCTCAGCCATAAAGCAAGCCTCAACAAATTAAAAAAAAAATAAAAATCATACCAACCATACTCTTGGATCACAGTGGAATAAAAACAGAAATAAATCAATATCAAGAAGAGCTCTTGAAACTACAAAATAATATGAAAATTAAACAACTTGCTACTGAATAATTTTCAGGAAACAACCAAATTAAGCAGAAATTAAAAAAAAACACCTCTTTGAAATGCATAAAAACAAAGACACAACATACCAAAATCCCTGGGATGCAGTAAAAGCAGTGTTAAGAGGAAAGTTCATAGTGGTAAACACCTACCTCACGAAGTCAGAAATATCTCAAATAAAGGACCTAAAATCACCCCTAGAAGAACTAGACATAAAAGGACAAACTAACTCCAAAGCTATCAGGAGAAAAGAAATACCTAAAATTGGAGCAGAGCTAAATGAAATTGAGACCATAGAGTCCATGCAAAGAGTCAACAAAACCCAAAGTTGGTTCTTTGAAAGGATGAACAAGATCAATAGACTGCTAGCTATATTAACAAAGAAAAAAAGAAAATCCAAATAAGTTCAATCAGAAACAGCAAAGTGACATTAAAACTAATAAGTGACGTTATAACTATAAGTGACATTATAACTAATCTCAGAGAAACACAAAAAAATTCAAGGACTATTATGAACACTTCTATACACACAAACTAGAAAATCTAGAGGAAATGGATAAATTCGTAGAAACACATAATCTTCCAAGATTGAATAAGGAAGACATTGAAACCCTGAACAGATCAGTAGCAAGTTCTGAAATTAAATCACTAATAAAATAAAAACTACCAGCCAAAAAACAAAAGCTCCAAACCAAATGAATTCACAGCCAAATTATTTTTATGTATGTATGTATGTATGTATGTATGTATGTATGTATGTATGTATTTATTTATTTATTTATTTTGAGACAGAGTCTTGCTCTGTCGCCCTGGCTAGAGTGTAGTGGCAGCAATCTCAGCTCACTGCAACCCAGGTCCAAGAGATTCTCCTGCCTCAGCCTCCAGAGTAGCTGGGATTTCAGGCATGTACCACCACACCTGAATCATTTTTATACTTTTATTAGAGATGGGGTTTTGCCATGTTGACCGGGCTGGTCTCAAACACCAGGCCTCAAGTGATAGGCTGACCTAAACCTCCCAAAGTGCTGGGATTACAGGCATGAGCCACCCTGCCCAGCTGTCACAGCCAAATTCTGCCAGATTACAAAGAAAAGCTGGTATCAATTCTACTGAAATTATTCCAAAAAATCAAGGAAGACAAATTTTTTCCTAATTTATTCTGTGAAGCCAGCCAGCATCACATTGATTAAAAAAACTGGCAAAGACACAGTGAAAAAGGAAAATTACAGGCCAATATCTGTAATAAATGTAGGTGTAAAAATCCTCAATAAAATCCTGACAAGCTGAATCCAATAGCACATCAAAAAGTTAATTCACCATGATCCAGTCAGCTTCATTTCTGCGATGTAAGTTGGTTCAACATATACAAATCAATAAATATAATCCATTACATCAACAGAATTAAAAACAAAAATGATATGACTGTCTCAATAGACATGGAAAGCTTTTAATAAAATCCAATATCCCTTCATGATAAAAACACTCAAGAAATTCGGCATGAAAGGATCATATCTCAAATAAGAGTCATCTATGACAAACCCCACAGCCAATAAAATACCGAACTTCGCTGATGGAATCATTCTCAACCCAAACCTCAGCATCATGCAATACACACAGGTAACAAATGTGCGCATGTACCCCTGAATTTAAAGTTGAAAAAAAAATCTGAAAGTTTTTAAAAAATAAGGTATAAAAATACACCCACTGAAATATAAAACAGTATCAAGTTTATAGAAATCTACAAGTGTGTTTTTATCCACTGGGGTTAAGTTGGAAGAATTTGGGGAGATGAGAGTATTTTGGGAGATAATGGCTAGTAATGATGGCTCTTGCATTCTACTCTAAGAAGTGTGGCATTTAAAGTAGAAATAGTAGTTAGCACTGAAGCATTTATTCTAGAACAACTAAATTCCCAAATTTAAGTCTTAGGTAGTTCATTCTGAAAGCATTAATTGAGGTGGTTTCAAAGAGAAAGAGATAATATCAGACAAAACTAAAAGGTAGAACTGCAGTAATAGGCTCAAGTAAGAAGTAAAATCTGAAGTAAATCAAAAATTAAGTTGTAAATAATCTAGTGGACATGATAAATAAGAGAGAAAGGGGAAACTCTTGAGTAATTTCCCTTTCTGAAATACTTGAATTGTTGAGTACAGTCATCTACTAAGTTGCGACACCCACGGGAAAAAACGCATGCTGTAGGTGATGATGAGTTTGTTATTAGCTTTACTTTGAGATTATTTTAGGACATCCAAATTAAGATGTTTGCAGGGTTGAAATATCTGCACATAAGAAGGGCATATGTGTCTGAAGATCAGGAATTCAGTCAGGGATGGAGATTCAGATTTGTGGGTCACCATGATGCAATTGGTAGTGAAAATAATCAGAGAAATAGAATAACTCATTATGTAGGATAAGATTAGGATCGAATAAAATCAGAATCTCAGTGGACACCAAGACTGGCAGGAAGGCAAAAAAAACTAGAGTACAAGGAGATTGAGAACAATTTGAGACTAAGAAAGGGTCAGAGAGTGGGAGGTTCTTAAAGACAGAGAAGTCAGGGAGTGACATTTTTTAAGTGATTTGTGGTCATCAAGATCAATGTCACTGGAAGGATTACATTGTTTCTGGCACAACAGTGGTTATTGGTGACTTCACAAGAGCACTTTTAATAGAATACAACAAATATAAAATATATTACTGGAAACTAAGTGAAGATTTTCAATTTTATAAATGGTGAATAGGAAACAGGCATTTCTGCTCTCTCTGAAAACCCAACTATAGTGACATTAAGTTATTTTTGAATATATATAAGCAAAAAATCAAAGAAAACAGATTTTAGTACATAAAATGTTATTTCTGGAATATAGAAAGCATATGGATGAATAGTAACTGAGTGTATACATGAAAAATCCAGAACATGACAACTTGGGTAATGACAATTTAAAAAAATCATGATTTATGGTACAGAACCATGGAAAGTGTCAAAAATTGGAGACGCAAATTATCTCTGAAAGCCAGAGTGTGAAGTGGGACAGAAAACAAAAGATTTTTTGAAAGTGTCTTTAGGAGCAGGTAGCTGCCCTGATGTTCTCCCCAAGTCTAACAAACTAGTCCATTGCCCTTTCTTGAGCTCTGCAGGAAAAAAAAAAAAAAAAAAAGGATTATTCTCTGAAGATGTTGAATTACAGAGACTGTGAATTGGAGACATCTTGACTAGCTAAGGTCAAAGATGAGGCACCCCCCTGGACACATGGAACCAGGCGATTGAGGGTGTACTGAATGGAGGGCCTCTTGACCCCATGGCTGCCGGCCTCCCACTACTCTGGCCTCTGTGCTTTTCTGTTGTTGGCAGATGACTAGAGGATTTCTTTCTGAGGAAACTGTCGTGTAGAATAGAGAACTACAAATTCCCCGCAATTTGAAGTTTAACTACATAACAATCCTGCACATGTACCCCTAAACCTAAAATAAAAGGCAAAAAAAAAAAACCTTCTACCCTACCTAAATACAAATTCATGATTAAACAAGCCATTACCACATACATAAATCTTCCTATTAGAATGTTAGGGCCTACTTCTTATTTTGATTGGACAGCCAAGGATCACCAGATATTTGAGAACCTCCTTAAAAACAAAACACAAAAAAATGCACATGAAAATCCAAAGATAGAAAAATGAACAAATAAAAACATCAGAGATCATATGGGGAATAAAAAACACTCATATAAAATTATAATTCTCATCTTCAAATCTAAAAATACTATATTACATCTATGATATGAGAGTATTCAGAGAATACGAATTTTTAGAAATGTGAAATCTTTTGACAAAAATAAAAATAAATGATTGAAATGTTGAAAAGCAATGAATAGAAAATTTTGCAGGAAAAAAATCATTTTAAAATAATAGAATTCTAAAAGGTTAACAACAACAACAACAAAAGCTCAGTCTAAGAGGCCAACTAATGAGTTCCACTGAGAGAGACAATGATGGGGAGGATATTATGAAAGCATCAGTTAAGAAATTTTTCCAGAATAGAAGGATAAGATTTTCCACAAAAAAAGGGCCCACTGAGTATCTACAATGTGGCTCAAATTCATCAATACTCATGACTACTCTTCATAACTATACAATTTCAGGACATTTGGGAAAAGTCCTAAGAGCATCTGGGAAGGAAAAAAAAAATGGGTTACATACAAAGGGCTTATACAAAGGAATAAAAATGACTTCTTACTTCTAACAAGCAACACTGGAAACTAAAAAAAGAACTGAACAATGGATTCAATTTCTGAGGGAAAGTCTTTTCTCTCCTGGAAGTCTATGAATCTCACTGCAAACTAAATGCAAGGATAAAGATATTTTCAGACATTCAAGGGCTCAAATTAACTTTCTCTGTGCACCTTTTTCTGTGTTATAGAGTAACTATAGAAGATTGTTGAAGTATATATTTCATAAAAAATGAAGGAATAAATTTAGGAAGGACCCAGGAATCAGGGCATTTAACACAAAAGGGTGTAAAGAGGAGACTAGAGAAAAATCCAGTTTAGACTGGAACAAGAGGAGTAAAGATTTCAGGAGAGATATTTCAAACACACACGTGTACACACACACACTGGTTTCTTTGTAGTCAAATACATAAAGTAATTTGTCAGTTATTCTTGTGTGTGTGTGTATGAGTATATATGGTAGTCCAGGGATGTGAAAAAGAGCCATATCCTCATTCTTCAAGCTATGAAACCAAAAGATATTCTCTAAAAATATTTAAAACCACTAAGTAGCAGTGAAAACTCAGTATTTAAAATATGCAGTTTAAATGGTTTATATGTGTATGCATACTCTATGGGAAATTACATTGGAATATTCAAAATTCGATTCCTGACATGAGACATCTAAAGTTTTATTATACATTAAAAAAGGTAAAGCATACATATTAAATATCTCAAAGGACAACAGAAATTTTCAAAAAAAATATACTGGAATGAAAAGAAAATGTCTACATAATAATTTTCACCAAATCATAATATCACAAATGCTGAAAATAATAATTCTTATAAATGATATATTATTTTTCATATTTCAGGAAGCTTAATCCACTTTATTTCCTGGAAACTCCTTTCTCTTTCACTCTTCACTGTCAGTTCTTTTCAGAGGCAGATATTGCTAAACTTGCACCAATATGTGTTCTCTAATTTTTCTGTATCAATAGAAGTTCTGATTTTTATGTAGGCATATGGCTTTCCAGGATATATGGTAAATTTCCCATCCTTGTTTATCGCTATGTTTGGATCAATAGACTTTAAAGAGAAGGGTCTTGTGACAGTTTCTCTTATGTGTCCATTTAATGGGGTCATGAAGTGAGCAGATATTCGATTAAACATGATTCTGGGCGTGTCTGTGAGGGTATTTCTGGATGGCTGAGATTAACATCTGCATCTGTAGACTGAGTAAAGTAGATTGCTCCTGCTCCTGTCCTCCACCAATGTGAGCAAAGCTCATCCCATCTGTTAAAGGTCTGGATAGAGCAAAAATCTAGGCAACAAAGAATTCACTCCCTCTGTCTCATGGTCTTTGAACTGGGGTATCAGTACTCTCTTGCCTTCAGATTCAGTCTGACATGTATACCTTTGACTGTCCTGGTACTCAGGTATTTTGAGCTGCAGTGCTTGGTACTTCCTAGCCTTCATAATAGTGTGAGCCAATGCCTTATACTCTGTGTGTGTGTGTGTGTGTCTGTGTGTGTATAAAAAATATAAAATATAAATTTATATTTTTTAATATTTTAAAATATACATATTATATATTATATACATAAAATATATATGTAATATATACCATATATTAAAATATAATATTTTAATACTTTAAAATGTATAAATTTAATATTTTAAAATGTATTGAATATTTTATATTTAAATTTATATGTTATATATAGATATACAAAATTTAAAAATATATAAAATTTGTTCCTCATAGAAGTACAGGGACAAATCTTTCAAAAGAAGGGTTTGACCTTCTTGGCCAGACGCGGTGGCTCACACCTGTAATCCCAGCACTGTGGGAGGCCAAGACGGTTGAATCACGAGGTCAAGAGATCAAGACCATCCTGGCCAACACAGTGAAACCCCATCTCCACTAAAAATTTAAAAAAAAATTAGCTGGGCATGGTGGTGCGTGCCTATAGTCCCAGCTACTAGGGAGGCTAAGGCAGAGAATCACTTGAACCCGGGAAGCGGAGGTGGCAGTGAGCCGAGATTGTTCTGCTGCACTCCAGCCTGGGTGACAGAGCAAGACTCTATCTCAAAAAAAAAGAAAAAAAAAGAAGGGGTTGACCTTCTTCATACTGAATGAGTGTGAAGGATGGAGCTCAAGCAGAATCTTGATCTATTTTGGGGAAATCAAAGGCCAAGATAAGTTAAAAGGAACCGGGTAAAGGCACCTTAAGTGGCTTATCATTCAGACTACCTATCTTTGAAATTCTTTTTATGAGGGAGATAGATAAACTTTTATTTTACTTGTTAATATTATTTTTTATTTTTGTTTTGCCCCTCATAATTTAACCTTATTCTAAATGATGAATTTCCTAAAATAGTCTCATAAAAATGAATGTTTTTGATACTTGGTTTAATTGAACAAGATCACATGTTTTCAGATTCTCCAATGCTGTGCTTTTCTTAACATGTTCTTTTCAATCTCCTGGAGGCAGTCATTTTATAATGGAAAAGACGTTGTTAATAAAGCTGCGTGATTCAGTGAGAACACAGACTGTTTCTTTCTGTTAATGAACCATCTTTATACTAACAAAGATGTAAGCATAATAGTGATGTCCACACAGGGCTACCCAGAAGGTAAAAAAGGAATCAAATGCTGAGTTGGTAAAGCTACTTACCCAAAAAGCCACAGCCATAACGACAGTATAAGGCAAGTGTCTGTGTCCAGCTGCATCACAGTCTTGGACATCACCATCAGTAGAGCGCAATCCATGGTTCCCAGTGTAAGGACAAAATAAATTTGAATCATACCACTGGCATAAGAGATGTTCTTCTGTGGGCCCCAGAGATTGTACTGCAATTAAAAGATGGAGCTGATGATGTAGCAGAAATCCAGAAAAGAGAATAAGTACCGAGAGTGTGGGGATGGGAGACCAGGTATGACAGAATGATGCTGAACAGCTTGCCTATCAGTGTCATGAAGTAGAATATCAAGAGAACTACAAAAAGAACTATTTCCAGAGGAGGTCAATTAGAAAGACCCAGTAGAATAAAGTAATTTTCAGGACTTATGTCGATATTTCCCATTATTATTCATTTTCTGTTACCTGAGAAAAAAAATCATATACATTCAAAAGAAAAAAAAAGTAAGAAAATGCTCCAAGAATCACAGAGAAGCATGGAAAATAAACAAGTCAGTTTGAAAGGTCAATTTCAAACTATTGTTCAATTCTATGACGATTCGAACATTGAGAAAAACTGTGATAGTAATGAATTTAACAAATAAAGAATCATAAAAGCACATACCAATATAAAAAATAAAAGAATAAAGAAATAAATGCTGAAGACAAAGCTATTTCTTACAGTAGAATCCTAAGTAATCCTCATTAGAATGATGGAGTTAGAAAAACATAAATGGATGTTAAAACTATTGGATGAAAATCTGATGAGGAAAAGGATATTTACATAGTTTAAAATATCTCTCCACAAACTACTTAATTCCATAATGAAAAATAGTAAACTTTACAGTAGAAAACAGATCATTTGATATCATGATCAGTATTAACCTCACCAATGTTGTAACAGACCAATATCATATGCTTGCTGATATGATGCTCTGAACAGGACATAATGTCACTTCAATGTTATTCCTGCTGAAAATGCACAGCCTAATTCTAATAACAAGGAAACATGGAACAAACTCAAACTGAAAAAGTTTAACAAATAGGCTCGCCTGTACTCGTCAAACATATCAAGGTCAATGAAGACAAAAACCTGAGGAACTAGACTAGATTAAAGGAGATCAATGAAACATGATATCTGCACTAGTCTGTTTTCACACTGCTGATAAAGACTTGCCCAAGATCTGGTAATTTATAAAGCAAAAAAGGTTTAATGGGCTCACAGTGCCACATGGCTAGGGAGGCCTCACAATCATGGTGGAAAGCAAAAGTCATGTCTTACATGGCGGCAGACAAGAAAGAATGAGAGCTAAGTGAAAGGAGAAACCCCTTATAAAATCATCAAATCTCATAAGACTTATTCATTACCACAAGAACAGTATGGGAGATACCACCTCCATGATTCAATTATCTCCCATTGGGTCCCTCCCACAACCCATGAGAATTACGGGCTTTACAATTCAAGAAGAGATTTGGGTGGGGAAACAGCCAACCTATATCAATATCTAAATGTGTGACCCTGAATTCAGGAAAAAAAAAAAAACAGGTATTAACAACATTATTAAGAAAATTGGAAAAATCAGAATGTAGACTATGGATTTAGATAATAATATTGTATCCATATAAAATTTGCTGATTTGGTAACTATACAGTGGTCCGTAAAATAGTGTTCTTGTTTTTAGGAAATAAACACTGGTATATTCAGGAAGAAAGGAAAAATGATATAAGCATAAATTAATGATGATTTACAACTAGCTTTTTTTCCTCAAAAAAATAGTTGGCATATGTCTGTGTTTGCATGTGTATTTATGTAAGATAGCCAACAATCACAGCATGAAATGGAGAAGTAGAAAAAAATCACATTTTATACATAAAACTATTTCTTAAAAAAATCACCAACTTTGTATATGAGCCAATTACATTAATGATTCAGCCTGTCTCCAAATTGTGCAAATTACGTAACAAATAAGCATCATGTGAAAACATTCATAATGGTCACCGGACTAAATAAAAGAAATCTTATAACATGATAGTTTAGACACTAGGATCTTGAATGAAGTAGCCTAGATCCAAATCTCAAAAATGCCAACTCAGCTGGGAGCTACTGTCTCAATATCTGTGTGTTTTCACGTATATAAAATGGGACTAAAAACAATATCCACCACAAGCTCAGTCATCTGGGTTAGGAAAGGTCATTTCTATACACAGGTTAGCACAATGCATGGAATATGATGGACAGCTAATCAATGATATCATAGTATATGTGGCAGATGTTTACATAGGCACTAAGTGTTCTGTGCGAGAAAGGTTGGCAGTGACAGCTAATATTTTTTAAAGTAGGTAGCTGAAACCTGTGAACTTTAAAATCTGACTTGCTCAGCTTCCCAAAAATCCCAAAAGTCTATATGACACGTTCCTACAAATTCACAAAAGAAAGCCTCCTGGAGGCCAACAGATATAGAAAGGGAAGGGGCAATAAAATGGAATTGTTAAGACCACCTTGGCAGCCAGATGCCTTTCCTTTCAGAGATGGGGCTGGGGAGCACTGAGCGGTGACCCATCACATGATATTCACCTGGCAGAAAAGCTTGAAGTGTATGTTAGAAATTTCTGAACTGAGATGACGAGCTCGAGTTGAGTCGGCCCACATTGTAAGGTTCTCACAACACTGGCCACTGCAAGATTTGAATAATATTATGAGAAAAAGCCTGAGCAGCAGTAGCTTAAGACAGTGAGCCCTGAGGCACCATTCAACCATGTATGAGCAGCAAAGGCTGCCACCAAACATCCCCTACTTTGGAAGCCCTCCCAACATTTACAATGTTCACTTACTTTCGTAACTGCATCATAAATTAAAGCACATTGTCATTTACCAGGGAATATGCATCATAAATGCATTAGGGGAATATCTTAAAAGAAACAAAGGATTAGTCTTAACATTAGAATTATGAGTGACCCTTATGAATTTGCTAATTATTTTCCCTTCTGAAGACATTAGCAATGCCTTTTATCCACATTTGCATTTACATATGCTCACAACACACTCATTTGTGTTCTCTGCATTTACAAACAATTACTTCATAACAGACCTCCTAAATAATTCAGCAGTCTCACTCCAGAGAGTGCAAACCAACCTTTTCACACCCTCTCCCTCATGCCACTGACATACTCATGAGAAAGAAAAACAGATCTACTCAAAGATGTGATTCAGGAATCTAATTGTCAGTCCATTTCTATTGCCATAAATTGAGATTTGTCTGGGCATCTTGACATATTTTTGTTTAATCTGCTGTCCCTGTATTCAGTTCTGATTTTCCATTTCTATCATTCAGTGACGTTGATTTTGTTATAAGTCTGCAAAAGACTTGCGTATGTTTCATTGTTTTAAAAAATGAATGTGTTGCTTTTCACTAGGGAAGGGCTATAAGAAGCAATATATTTAAATAGTATTTTGTTCTAATAATAACTCAGGACAGAGAATGCTGACCACGTTGAACGAAGGGTTGTGGATTTAAAAAATACTCATTAATATTTTGATACAACCGTAAATGTCATCTTTTATTTATTGAATAAATATTTATTAATAATTCAATAAATTACCAGGCCCTAGGGATTCTGTTATGAGAAAGATGTCTAAAATTTTATGCCAGGATCTACGGGATTTAAATTAATAATATACGAGCAATTTTTTGAGGTCACCAACTAAATGACAAAGTATGGTTCTGAAATGCAAGGTGAAATAAGTGAGTACCTGTTGAAGGAGCTGACAATGCTGCCAGATACTTAAATATAATGGTAGCTGGCAAATGCTGTAGTAGCTCTATGCACAAAGTGACTGAAGTCACATGGGAGTAGGCTATATAACCTGAATAAGAGGTCTAAGACATCATCTTGGAGCAGACAATGCTTAGGATGTGTTCACAAGCTGAAGGAGAAATCCAGAATTGAGGAATGGATGGAGGTAAGGCTGGAGAGGGAATATGTGGGCAAAAGAAGGCTGGCTCTTCCTCGAGGAATCCCATTGGGTGGCATTCCTTATCATGGCAAAGCTGAGAATCCTACTTTGGACAGCACCCTAAGTAAGGAGAGCTTGGCTTCTCAAAGAACCCCCTCACTCTTCTTTAGTCGGGCTCAAAATACTGATATGTAAACACCAAATTAATTGACTTATTTGTAATGAAAAATAACTCTTGGCCGGGCGCAGTGGCTCACACCTGTAATCCCAGCACTTTGGGAGGCCGAAGTGGGCGATTCACGAGGTCAGGAGTTCAACACCGGCCTGACCAACATGGTGAAACCCCGTCTCTGCTAAAAATACAAAAAGTAGCCAGGCGTGTTGGCAGGCATCTGTAACCCCAGCTACTCGGGAAGCTGAGTCAGGAGAATCTCTTGCACCCGAGAGGCGGAGGTTGTAGTGAGCCAAGATCGTGCCACTGCACTCCAGCCTGGGCAACAGAGCAAGAATCTGTCTCAAAGAAAAAAAAAAAAAGCAAAGAAAGAAAAATAACTCTCATGTGGGCTTGTATGCTTATGTAAATATGGACATCATAACCTTTTCCCATAGGTACAACTATACAAGCAGCCAATTAAAATTAGAAGCCTGTCTGGAGATAGCAGAATCAGAGTCATGGGATATTGAATTGATTCACATCTTGAGAACATTAGGATAACATAAGTTGATCCATTTGCTTTCACAATCAAATAGTTGCGTTTTGTCTTTTGTTTAATCAAAGGAAAAATTCAAATTCATTTTTTTTAACTTTTATTTTAGGTTTGGCGGTACACATGAGGGTTTGTTATATAGGTAAACTTGTGTCACAGAGGTTTGTTGTACGTATTATTTCATCACCCAGGTATTAAGCCCTGTACCTATCTTTTCTGTTCCTCTCCCTCCTCCCACCTTCCTACCCTTCCACCTCAAGTAGACCCCAGTGTCTGTTGTTTCCTTCTTTGTGTTCTTAAGTTCTTATCATTTAGCTCCCACTTATAAGTGAGAACATGCGGTATTTGATTTTCTGTTTCTGCATCGGTTTGCTAAGGATAATAGCTTCCAGCTCCATCCATGCTCCCACAAAAGCGCTCTGTTGCCAGGCTGCAGTGCAGTGGCACAGTCTCGGCTCACTGCAACCTCTGCCTCCCTGGTTGAAGTGATTCTCCTGTCTCAGCCTCCTGAGTAGCTGGAAATACAGGCATGCGCCACCATGCCCAGCTAATTTTTGTATTTTTAGTAGAGATGGGGTTTCACCATGTTGGCCAGGCTGTCAATCTCTTGACCTCTTGATCTGCCCATCTCAGCCTCCCAAAGTGCCGGGATTACAGGCGTGAGCCACCGTGCCCAGCCAGTATCATTCTTTTTTATGGCTGCATGCTATTCCATGGTCTACCTGTACCATGTTTGTTTTATCCAATCCATCATTGATGGGCATTTGGGTTGATTCCATGTCTTTGGTATTGTGAATAGTGCAGCAACGAACATTGATGCAATCCCATTACTGAGTATATACCCAGAAGAATATAAAAATTTATATTTCATATGCAAAGGCTTCTTTTTTCCTATTAGAGTGTTTGGAGGGGCTTCAGTAACTACAACTTTTTTCCTATTTATTGTGAGTGCCAGGCAGTGCACTAATTATCTGGAACCACTATTTTCCCTTGTAAGACTACTCAGCTAATTTATGGCTGGTCCAAGATTTGAATCCAGATCTGTTTATTCAAAACCTGTGTAATATCTATGCTTCAATAACCAATAAATTTTCCTTCTCATTGGCATATCCTCTACTGAAACTAGCAGCCCAGATAGCAGAATTTGATGGTGGTTTGAAATACAGATCTGTCACTTATTAACTGTGGAGCCTTGTAAAAGACCTTGAACTCTTTGAGCTCCAAGTTTCTAGCCGATAAAAAAGAGACGAGATATATATATATATATCTCCATACACATATATAAACACACAAGCATACATATGTATAGTGTGTATTACAGCACAATTTTTAACACAAAGTATCTATTTTTATTATTATAAATTACTTACAAATAGTTCATTTGCAGACTTAGTTATTTTGCATATATCTACTTTCATTCACTAAGTCCTGCTTTCTTAGTCTGTCTCTCAAAGTCAATGTCATTTCCTCTACTCTAAGTCTCTGGACAAAGTCTTTCTGAAAATTATCTCATGCTGACATCCTCTAATACAGTTAGTGGACTAGACTGCAGGTGATCTAATACATCTACCTGTTCAGAGTGCCCAGAGGGATGAACAATTTCTCACCAGGAAAAAGGTGAGTGATGTCTCCTGTCAGCTCCTCCTAGTGTGAGGATAAAAAGAATTTGTAATTTTTTTAGTACATTTTGTTTTGAAGGGTCTCAAAATTTCTTAAATATAAAGTCACATCAATTCTTATAACCCCAACCTCAGACTGGTGCATACGATCAAATCTACAAAGTAAGGTCAATAATAGTTCCTTGGAAAATCAGCCATGTTTATAGATGACTCTAATTGTCACTGTAAGGCAGTAAGGGTTGGTAGCAATTTGCAGAAATGGGGCTCAGTTCAGCAGACAAAACATTAAAATTTGAAAGCTAGTCAGGGTCCTATCATTCTGTGCAGTATTTCGAAGGCCAGTGTTTCCTGGTTATTTAAATATAATCGGGCAGCATACAAGATGCTAGTCAGTAATGTCATATCTTTTCTTAGAGCGATAGAAACCATAGTATCTCCCCTAGCTTAAATATAAAGCATTTTACACCATCTTTAGATAAATTAAGTATTTTATTTTAAAGGAAGGGACTTATATTTTCAAGTTTATTGCTATAGTGCCAAATTTATGATAGTTACCTTCAGCACAGGGCAATAAAGATGACTTGCACTTTCTGTATCCATTTATGGGGTTTGAGATGTATTTTTTAAGTATATTCATACTATATGTATCAGCTTTGATATTTTATATTCTAACTTATTATACTTATTTGCTCTTTAGTTATATGAAAAATGAGCCCAAATATTTGGGGACGAATTCCTAATAAAAATATTAAATTTTTTGATGTCTATAAATTAACCCTTCTTGGTACACCTCTGAGACCTTTTATCTCATACTCAGTAGGAAACATTTATACTTTCATTTATTTTTTCCTCCTCCACGAAAGTGCAGAAATTAATTATATTTTTGAATGCTTGCCTCCAAGGGAGGAAATTTTTCACTGTATGTGTTTTATGACTGAGCAAAAACTTTTTAAGAGGAATATTATTTACTGTGATTTGTCTGTGCCATGTGCATTGCTAAATACATATCAACTAGAAGAGAACCCCAATGGTATAAAATAGGATTTTATCTCTCCATTATAAATTTGTAATCCTATGAGTATATTTTACTATTTTCCCAATTTCTGTAATTTCCACATTTCACTTAATAAAAGCTTGATATTTATTCTTATTTTTCATTTGGTACTTTTTAAACATCCAAATAAGTAATTATTGTTAAAAAGAAATAAAGGTACTTTTACTAAATTCTTCTCAATTTCAGTAAGTTGCCATGCTATTTTTGGTCTAACGTGTAATGCTACTTTGGAAATGATGAAGTTGTTAAACTCGTAGGACCTTAATGATCATCATGTCCAATGACCACATCTCTTTATTTTATAAATGAGAAAAGACCTGAGGTCCTAAAAACTGGAGTTGACTAAGGTCACGCAGGTAGTCATTAAGTTTAATTATTATTATTATTAACAAGAGCTTAGAAGCAAGGACTTCTGCCTCCAATTAATTTGCTGCACTATTTAGGCTCTGCTCCACTCCCTACACAAGCTTGGTGGTGCAAGAGTACTTTGAGGGTTATCTGCTTTTATTAGTTGCATTTTTAAAAATCTACTCATTTGGGCATTAAGTGCTTGGGAAAAAACTGCTTATTTGGGCATTAAATCCATTAAAGTCCATCTGTTCTTTGGATCGTGAGTGAGTAGAAAAGGCCTATCACCCTAGACAATGGTGCTTCGTAAATCTTTTTTTTTTTTTTTAGACAGCAAGTATGTCAGTCGACAAATGCAATATCAAGTCTAGATCTTCACCATGATATCTGGTGCTGAGTTTTGCATGGCTTTTGACATGTGAGCCACTTGAGGGCAGGGACTCTCTTATTCAGCTTTGTGTCAGACACGTGCTTTCTCTCAGAACATCTTGAAGTAGATTAATTACATAAAAAAGAACACAATCTATAGCTGAGCCTGGCCCTTAGCACTGCCATAAATATGAAGTAGAATAAAATATTTTCTATGGAAAATTACTTGAAGGCCAATTCTTCATTCTACAATTGAGAAGACAGCTCTCAAAGTCAAGATTTATCCCAAAATGACAATAGAACTAGGACTTGGAAAAAAGCCTACTGTGGCTATTGTACAACCACAGCATTTATTTAAACCCTGACCTTGCTTCTGTCTCATTCAGAGTCGCTGTTTGCTGACAATGGTGCTATCAGATAATCTCCCTTGCAGATTTATGTTCTTCCTGGACCTTTTCTCAGAAAGACACATGCCTTGCTCGCAATTTTTTGCATTTCCAGGTGTTTTGGCTGCTGCTGTGGTTTTATCTGAACTTCAGCTTTAGTGAATCATTAAAGCAGTTCTTTGATCTGCCCTACCTGCCTTTCCTGAAGTTGACACAAAGAAAGTACTATTTCTTTTACTCTGGATCATTTTGAACTTTGCCCAGTCTTGTGATTTACTTTATTCCAGGTAAAACCAACACAATAAAAGTCCCATCTACAATAAAAAAGACATTTATTACCCATGTTTTATAATAAACTGATATCTACTTTCCATATATATGCACATTCTAAAATTATTTCCATATTTCATAAAAGCAAAATCTCATACATGAAGAGAAAAATACAGTTCTGTATTTGCTCCCAAAATAGACACAGGTAACAATTCTCAGCAGGGTTATTACACTTGATGTCGCAGAAATTCCTTCAAATCTTAGTTATTATAATTAATATTAATCATTTTAAACAAGAATTTTGAGTTATACACTTTATGAATGATTCCAGGATACTGAAGGTAGTTTTGTGTCAATACTGAACAAATGTGAGAAAATCAACATTTTCCCTTTTCATTTTTACTTCCAAAGAACAGTATTAAACAGTCTTCCTCAATGATATCAGCTCTGTGTCCACTTTCTAAGTGGAGTCCAGTGTATTTAGGATCCCCTTACACTTACCGAGTGATTCTCTAAATTCTCAGTTCATTTGCAATGTTAATATGCGGAGATGAAATTCTGGCATAAGCCAGGATTCTCAGGCTATGCTGCAGTTGCAAACACCAGAATCTCAGTGACTTAACATAATCAAAATTTATTTATTGCTTAAGCTATGGTCACTGTGGGTGAGAGAGATTCTCTAAGGTATCTGTACCCCAAGCAAGCGCTCAATAATTCATGAGGGCTTTGATCTCCTGCAACCTCCATATTAACATCCAATTTCATCATTCCCATGGCAGAAGAAGAGATGAAAATGCTTCAGGCTATAATGACCCATTCCACTTTCGCTCTCAATCTACTGGTCCATTTCAGGTTATATCTCTGTCTAACAGCAAGGGAGCTGAGAGTGTGCAACTCCCTTATACCTGGAAGGTAAGGTGAACTGAATATAGAGTAGCACGATAAATCCTGATTATACAATAAAGTGGTGGTTGAAACTAGCTAAGTCGAAATCATAAATCCATTTATGGTAGCATTTACTGTATCCTTAAATTGTGCTCTAAAATACACACAACCAATAACATCCGATATGACAATTTCCAACATGCCTTTGGGTTATATACAATCTTCCTCCTTTAAGTGGGAAATCATTATTATGAATTTCTAAGAAAAGAATGATGAGCATTGGGTAATATAAAGATCAATTAATAAAGATGCTGAAGTGTTAAATAACTATAAGTCGTGTTTCTGAGTTCAATGGTAAATAATTAAGCCTCTTTTGCATAATATTTTTAAATGTATTTGGTATACTTTTTATTTTACATCATAAGCTTTAGCATACAATCAAGTTGGCTAATATTTTGAGTGATTCTTGGCCGCGTATGTTCGTTAAGTCTGCTTAAATATATTAATAGTTTGGAATTCATTGTTAGGTCCACTGCTGAATATTATTTTTTGAGCCAAGAAGTCAAGTGGGTAAATTTTGCCACCACAGGGAATCATTTTGTGCAGAATTAGTGAGAGATAAAAATATATGTTTTTAATATAGCCCTTACTTGAGACTTATCAATCATACGGTGCTGGGTCTATGTGTTAGGATGATTGCGTTAGCATTAACTTGAAAAAATGGGAACTATAGGTCAAAAACATCCCTGACTTCCTCTCTAAAGTGCCTATTTATATCTGTTTAGATGAGAGACTGAAACCAATAATACTAGAAATTTAAAGTATACAGAAACTTTCATTCTATTTTGTAAAAACCTGGGTCTCATGGTGGTTTATTTTTAAATAAGAATTTTAAAAATAAACAAAAATGTCTATTTTTCAACATAGTATAATACTAGATACTATTTTTTTCTTTCTTTTTTTTTTTTTTTTTTTTTTGAGATGAAGCCTCGCTCTGTCCCCCGGGCTGGAGTGCAGTGGCATCATCTGGGCTCACTGCAAGCTCCACCTCTCAGGTTCAAGCCATTCTCCTGCCTCAGCCTCCTGAGTAGCTGGGACCATAGGCGCCCGCCACCACACCCGGCTAATTTTTTATATTTTCAGTAGAGGCGGGGTTTCACCGTGTTAGCCAGGATGGTCTCAATCTCCTGACCTCGTGATCTGCCCACCTCGGCCTCCCAAAGTGCTAGGATTACAGGCGTGAGCCACCGCGCCCAGCCTAGTAGATACTATTTTTCAAGTTACTATCTACTATTCTATTACACATCTGGAAATGTTATTAAATACATACAATAGACCAGTATAAATGGTGTTTTTGTTAAACAAAAATGATTATTTTGTAAAAGAAAAAATAAGTGTTTAATTCAAATAGTGCTTGTAAAGGGTTAAAGTCATTTTTTTTTATTGTTATTGTTTTGCACTAATAAATGGGAAAACTCTTCTAGATTTAGTTTAATTAATTAGAATATTTTGGCAGTAAAAATATAGGGTATACTTGCTATGCACTTTTTTTTTATTATTAAAACAACGTTTTTACAGAAAATTCCTATTCCCTGAACAATTTATTTTTTCTGGCTTGCTGTTTTTGTGAGATAAGTTCTTCTATAAAGAACATCAGCCTATATTACAATAATCATGAAGGTGAGTTTTGCTATGAGTCTATTCCTATGTCCAATTCTACTGTAATATTCAGAAATATATCTACAAATTATAATAATTTTCCCTAATGTTCACCAGCCTTTTCTACTTCTATAGATGATATGTGTAGGTCCTGACCATTGCTCAAATATGGCGCCACTACAGCCCAAGTTTAATAACGGGAAAGAAATACAAGTTCTAAAAGTATGTTTCTTACATATCTAATTGTAAACTATTATAAATGATGATAATAATCACACTGAGTCTCAAAGGATGGCATTGTCTTTGAAACACTGGGGACCTTGTCTTCATGTTTGCCAGTCCACAGACTGAAATTTATAAACAGGGTTCCCAGACTTTGGAGTTTATTGACACCAAATTCACAAGAAGCTGATACATAAACCAGAATATTTGTTCGTTTACAGTTATGTTGGGGGACATCTAGTCGATATTTCTAGCACTCTTTTCTAATTACCTGGATTGTATTTAAGGATGTAGGGCTTTCCATGGTGCTTATAATTTAAATGGGAAAGCAAAATGTACAAAATGACAACAAAACATAAAACAACCACAGGATATTTCAAATGTGAATGCCACAAAACCTCACAGCCATGTAGCGGTTTGTGTAGAACGGAATAAGGGCAAATTATTTGAAGGAGGTGTGTTTAATTTATATTTTTTTATCAATTTAAAATGTAGGATCATAATTTTTTTCTGATTATAACTGACAGAAACAAAACTAAAACAAATCAGAAAAAAATGAGTTGTTATTGTCTATACACATATAATTTCAAATTATTAAAGCATGCTATCATCCTCAAGACTACCACACTCTCCATCCTCCATCTCTATATCGCCCTCCTTCTGCTGAGGCCTAATATCATGCATTTGGGGGAAGAATGTGTTTTATTTATTTTATTTATTTATTTATTTTTAAGTAGAAAGGAATTTATTGGCTCATACAGCCGTAAAGTCTACGGGTGGAGATGTTTGCATTTAAGCCTGACTAAATCCAGAAGTTTAAACAATAATATCAGCTTATCCACCCTGTGGTTCTATTTGTATTTGCATTTCTCCTCTTGATGTCCTCATTCTTTCATGCCTTAGACAAGATCTCAAAGAAGCTTACTCAGGTCTTGGTGCTTACAGCCTACAATCCACAAGGCAGCAATATTTTGTCTCTCCAGCATCTACATTTGAAATCTTAGTGGAAGCTGTAATTGTCCCATCTTAGCTTATGTGATAATCATTTGAACCAATTACTAAAGATAAAATATTGGAATACCATGATGGTATTAACTCCCAGTCCTATGCCTACTGCTGTCATTCAGAGGCTAGCCACAACCATATGAGATGGGTGGTGTGGTGCTGGTAAAAGCCTGATAGAAATGATGTACTGAGCAGAAAAAGATGCTAAGTATCAACTATGGCTGGGTTCATAGATTTCTCTGCAATAGTATTAAATTGATATTTGGTTAATTCAAGGAATATTTAAAGTTGGATACAAAGGAAAACTTTCATATTTGGGTTATGTGTCTTGGCCTGTCCGCAGATCAGTCTTTCTGCTAGGAGAATAATTCACTCGTTATAGGAGAATAATGAACTTAACCTTGTGGTTGGGGAATGGACTATTTTACCAAAATTACACTGAGTTATGGAGAAACAAGCTTTCCTGGAAAGACAAAAAGTATCCTACAAGCAGAGAGTTGCGGCAAACAGTTTTTGGCACATAGAACTACTGAAGGGATGTCAGGAGGGCACTAATAACATTTGTACAGTTTACTCTTTGCATGGCCCACTGGTGCTTCACATTTTTTCCACTCTGACCTGTATCTGATTTTTCAAGAGACTGGCCTATAACAATTTCTAAATAAAATTAAAAAAAAACAAAAGGCTTAAAACAACAGAGAATTTTCAATACCCTTGGCCAGAACGTCTTTTGCATAAGGGTGCTTCTACCCGAGTTTAACACTGGCCACAGAAGCACCAAAATGGTCTTTTCAAAATCCTTAAGCTCAGTCACATTTTGTCATGTGCCTTGTGATAATCCGGGTCAATTAACCCTGCCAGCCCATTGACCGATCCCCTTGCCTGTTAGCTTGAAGAGCTAACCAGGTGTAGTCATAGACTTACATTTACTGGAACACTGGTTGTGTCTGTTCCCTCATAGAGAAATCAGAAATTCTAGTCCATCTAAAACTTCAAGGATGAGAAGCAAACATTTCTAAATGGGTCACTGAGAATGGTGATAAAATATGTCATTCCCAGTTTTTACCCTCGGTTCCCTCACCCATGAATTCTAACTATCAGGATGAAAGCAACATTTATTAAAATCCCTATTCCACAGGGCATGATGACCAAGGTGGCATGTAAGTTATGCCTTTAAGGTCATTTCAATATTTTATCATGCTGGAAGTTTCTGGGTTCTGTGGTGTATGGTAGAACTATACACCACATGATTATTTAAATATTGTCTCACTTCCTTTGCTATAAAGTGGGAATGAAACATGACAATAATTCAGATATTTTTTGAGAACTCAGGCCAGAGTAACTTTGGCAATCTCCATGCATTCGGTCTCATAGATACATCTTTCCAATGAGGAAAATCACTGGAAATAATTATACCTTCCAAAGTGGAAATGGTAAAAATAATCAACTTGCCAGTGGTGGATCTCTTAGAGAACAGTATAGCATCCAGAGATGAACATCAGTTTATGCTGCTAACACTTTGAACATTCAGGAGTGACACTAGCTACTTCTGCGCTGGTGAAAGGGAGGCTGTGATATTGAATCACGCACAGCCTCCATTTTCTCACCACGGCTACTGTTTTAACAAGCCCAGTAGTGAAAGCCCTTGCATGATCAGAGCCAGAGACTGGCTAAAATCCACTGGCCCAGCAATTTTGTTCAAATAGTCATTCAATGCCTTCTCTGAACTAGATATTTTTTGGTGGGCATTGCCATGAGAAGTAAAGATTTACACACTTTTTGTCCATTCCTATAGGTCCAATCACATGCTTCTTTCCTGGACCTCTTTGTCTGTCATTTTCTATTCATATTACTTCTAAGACAATAAATAATTAGCAAAGACAGTGGAGGGAAGTTTGTCTGTCTCTTGACCTGGGCCATTTCTACCACTCCATCGTGTTGATGAATAGGTGTACTGCTCAAGCCTCTGCCACTGAGATACTTCTCATTGTCCGTCATTGGACGAGAACTGGTCCCGGGACCCCAGCTGCCTGGGGCTTCTGGCTTGTCCTGTTTGCAGTGTTTCCATTGGTTAGAATAAAATCATTCAGCTGTAGAATCACAAGTGTACTCAGTAAGCAGTCTAGGCATGTAGACATAATTGCTAGGGGATTACTGGCAGGGCACTAATAGTCTCTGCTTAAGCAGGCAAAATCTTTAAATCTGCTTCCTACATGTCTCCAATTTATCTCCTGTGTAAGTTAATTTTATGTGTCAAATGGACTGGGTGACAGAGTGCCCAGATACTAGGTTAACATTATTCTGGGTTGTCTGTGAGGGTGTTTCTGGATGAGAATTACATTTGAATCATTAGACTGAGTAAAGCAGATTGTCCTCCACAGCGTGGATGGGCTTCATCCAATCCATTGGAGGCCTGAATGGAAGAAAAAGTAAAAGAAGAGGGACTTTACTCTCTCAGCTTATTTTCAAGTTAGGACATCAGTCTTCTGCACCCGAAGTGGCATTTGCATCATTGGTTCTTCTGATTCTCAGGCCTTTGAACTGGTACTAGAACAACACCCCTGGCTCTTCTAGTTCTCCAGCTTGCAGACAACAGATTGTGGGACTTTGCCTCTATAATTACATGAGAAAACTCCCTAAAATCAGTCTCTCTCTCTCTCTCTGCATGTGTGTGTGTGTGTGTGTGTGTGTGCTTGCAATTTTTTTTCTCCTATTGGTCTGTTTCTCTAGATAACCCTAACTAATACATTTGCTAAATGTCCCTTACTTTCGGAAAAGCTGTGCATTTGATGGGAAACACCTCTCACCCTCATCCCCACTTACTCCTAATTCCCATCTTCATAATCTATTTGATTTGATGATTGCCTCACTGGAGTTAATTGTCCTTCTTTACAAACCATTAATGCTTGGTTTCCCTTCTCTAATGGCACTTAACAGATCTGATATGGTGATAAGTATTTTTCAATTATCTTATAACAATCACTACATACATGCATTTATTGCAAAAATGCTATACTCTTCTTAAACACAAGAATTGTTTTTTGCTCATCTCTTTATCTCACATACCTAAATGAGTACCTAATGCAAAGTTAGCATTACTTTAATAAACATTTGCTGAGTTATTTTGAATGGAATAATCTATCATTATTACCTTCCTTAAGGCAACAAAGACAATATCAAGCATAGAGTAGTTAATGAAAATTATCTGTTGCATTGAGTATATTTAAAAATCCTGAGCTTTATATTTTTTTCCTCTCAGACTCTGAGTCAACTTTGGTTCTCTTTTAATTTCTCATAGCCACATAAAACAAGTCCAAAAAATTGTTTATTTTGAAGTTCTACCACTGATCAATAAAAGTCAATGTAAGAAATATTAAAGTGAGTGGAAAGCTTCATGTGCTATTGATTGTTGTGCAGTTGGATAAACACCGTGATACAGAATGTTTAATGACATAGCAAAAAGATATATAATGGAGCAGAAGATCCAGCTAGATTCTGTTTTGAAGTTATGATTATCTGATACCTTCATGACCCTTAAGTCCAGTGTTAACAGTACATTTTTATATAGGGTTAAAACCATTTTTTCAAACAATATTAGGAAGTTGGACTCCGCATCCTTAAGCACATGATCCTTCTACATCAAACGATTCTCCTTTTACCCCACCCCAGACTCTCTGGTAGGTTGAGATTATTGACCTATTTGGTATGTTTTGTGGAAGCCAAGCCCCAAGACAGACAAGCAGCTCTCAAACCACAGCAGCAACATAATCAGGATGCTTCCTTATATTAGATCAAAAGACAAGTACTTACAATATTAACCCTGAAAATAGTAACCGTTGGTTAGGCATTGAAAATAATATAAAATACCAAATTTCATGTGCAAAATTATCAGCTATAAGATATGAGGCATTGTGGTAAAAATTGCATAGCAGACACCATGTCTTAATAATATTGCCCCTAATTATTTGCCTTAGACCTGTTGAGGCACCTCCTAACACTCTGCCAACACCTGCCCTAACATATGCCTTGCAGTTTTGTATTTCATTTTTACTTCTTAATTTTTCTTATCCCTATGTTACTACTTTTACCGTACTTTCTTCTTATCCATACTTACCATTTATATATTCACTTACAATTATCCTCTGTGATGATGATCCCTTTTTATCATATCTTAAGTAAAAGTCTGGATTTATTTAGGCCCCAAAGCTACCCTCATAACTGAAATGTTATCTTGTATGGTCTTGAAAGCAATTCTGTGGATATGGCAGATCCATTGTGCTTCTTCTTCTTCATATTTGGAAATAGAAGCTCAAAATTAAGTAATTTAGCTAATGTTAAAAATATTTTAATAACACAGGATAAGGAATCAAATCTTTCCATTTTCAGCCATACTTATGATTGATTTCTGAGTCTCAAGAATCTTGCTTAATGTTTGGCATATGAATGTACAGTAAAGTATATGTTTTGTTAATAATATATAAAAACAAGTAAAAATGGAATAAACCTCAGAACTTTTGCTCAACTGTTTATCCATGTTTTATTTCTCTTTTATTTTGTAAATGTCACTGTTCAACATGAAATGTAACTTACTATTCTTTGTGTCAAGGAAAATATAGTAAAGTGGTTTAGATCAGTTGTCTTCAAAGTGAGGTGCTTGCTTACCAGGAGATCTTTAAGGCAAACTATTATAGTGCAGGACAAATATATTAGAAGTTTAGACATACTTTTAAAAAATGTTTTGTTATATTTTTGGTTTATTGTTTTTTAAAAAAATCTTAAATTTTTATTTTTATTTCAATAGCTTTAGGGGTAAAAGTGGTTTTAGCCATAATTTTTATCAGTAAAATAACATAAATTGTTTAAAAAGTCAAATGACACCAAAAGAGCTTTAATGAAAATGTCAAGAATCCTCACCTCCTCTCCATGATCTTGTTCTGCTGGATCCAAAGCAAACATTCTTGATTCTTCCAGGTGTTTATTTTGGCATTCAACTCCAGGTTGCGATTTGTATTTGCTTTGTAACTCATCTTTGCAATTTTATACTTTGCAATTTAAATTTTACTTAAAATGGTGGTATGGTAATGCAAATGTATGTCATTTATAAATATGCACATATTGAAGGCCCCTACAACAAAATCCACTTTGACAGGAGTATAAGAATTAAAAACAAAAAATCAAGTCCTACTGTGATCTGGATCAGTAACATGAGCGTCTTCTAATCACAGCTATTAGCCAGATGTTTATCCAGGGTCCTTCCAGGGGCAGGAAGAATGTTTACTTTTTTGAAATGAGCTACATATAATAACCTCATTTCTTGACAATGATACCCTACAGGATCTTAGGAGACTGAGTAAGTCTCTTGGTGCTTAGAGTCTTTCACAACTTATTTGGTGAACATCTTTAATAGGACAGAAACAACATAAAGTAGACACGAGAGTTTTAAATCAAATATCTAGCAAATATACTTGCCTCTAAGCCAAATGAGCATTGATACTAATTCTCACCCAAAGGCTTTCTTTTTTCCTTAATCTCTTCATAAACTCTAGGCAGTGTGAGTTAGTGTTATGAATGAGACTTGCAGAAACCATGAAGCCACAGGGGAGAAGGCAATTATTAATAGCGTAAATGCTCATAAATTTATTCCTTTTACATGGAATGCCTGCAGGCTTGTTTCTTTCTCCAGCCTGTTGAACTACAATAAATTTATCATGTAAGGTTTCTAGTATACAATTTTATTTTGAAATGTTTTCACCAAAGAGAATGTCTTCTTTTCTAAAGGCATTTTACCTCTCTCTTATCTAATTGTTAAAGAATACTAATGTTCCATAATATCTTATTTCCAAACATCTGGTGATAGTTGTTCTTACAAAAATTCACTTTTAAAAATGTTAATCTCAAATTTATTTATAGATCCAAAGCAATCCCAATCAAAATAGCAGCAGATTATTTTGTGGATATTAATAAAGTGCTTTGAAATTTATATGCAAAGTAAAGAACCCAGAAAAGTCAACTCTGTATATAAATATGCCAAATAAACATATGAGAAATGTTTAACATTGTATGTTATCTTAGTCATTTGGGGCTTCCACAATATAATATCATAGACTAGTTGGGTTAAATAACAAGCACTTGAAGTTCAAGATCAAGGTAGTCACAGATACAGTGCGTGGTGAGGGCATTTTTATTCCTTTGCAGATGAAGGCCTTCTCATTGCATCCTTACATATTTGAGAAAAATCATTATTCTTATATATCCTCTTATAATAACTCTAATTCTATTCATTAAAACTCCACCTTCATGATCTAATTACCTCTCCAAAGCCTCACCTTCTGATACTATCACATTGGGGGTTAAGGTTTCAACATGTAAAGCTTGAGGGGAACACAAACATTCACTCCATAACTTAGATAATTAGGGAATTTCAAATTAAAACAATAATAAGATACCACTACACATCTATTAGAATGGCCAAAACCCCAGATACCGACAACGAATGCTGAAAAGGATGTGGAGCAACAGGAATTCTCATTCATTGCTGATCTAAATGCAGAATGAGACAAATGAGACAGCCTTTTGGGAGACAGTTTGATAATTTCTTACAAAATTAAACATACTCTTACCATATGACCCAGCAATTACATTCTTCAGTTTTTACTCTAATGAGTTGAAAACAGGTCCACACAAAAAGATGTCCACAGATGTTTATTGCAGCTTCATTTATAATTGCTAAAACTTAGAAGTAACCAAGATGTCTTTCAGTAGGTAAATGAGTAAGTAATCTGTGGTACATCCAAACAATTGTATTATTTGGATGAGTGGAAATGAGCTATCAAGCCAAAAAACGACATGGAGGAAACTTAAATTCATATCACTAAAGGAAAAATCCACCTGAAAAGGCTACATGTCATGCCAACTATATGACATTCTGTAAGAGGGAAATCTATAGAGACAATTAAAAGATCAGTAGTTACCATGGGTTAGGGAGGAGACAGTATTTTTAGGGAAGTGAAACATAATATTACAATGATGGATACATGCCATTATACATTTGTCCAAACCCATATTTTGTACAACATCAAGACTGAGAGCTAATATAATCTATGGGTATTGGTTGATAATGTTTTGTCAATATAGGTTCGTTGATTTTAACAAACACACACTGTCATGCAGGATAGTGGGGAAGGCTGTACATGTTTCAGAAGGGGAGGAACAGAAGGAACTCTGTCTTCTGCTCAGTTACACTATGAATCTAAAAGTGCTCTCAAAAATAGTTTATCAATTAAAAAAACCTAAACTACAACAAACCCAATTATTTTGAAATAGTTTGGGTAGGGAAGTAAAATATGGTGAAGGGATACTGTTCAGAGTCAACAATGGGCATCATGCATGGCCTCCGCCAGTAACGTTCTCTGATAAAGAATTAAAGAGGCAGCTTCTCTTATATTTCTTTCTTTATCCATGTTATACATCAAATTTTGACCCCATGTTTGAGGGTAATTATAAAGGTCAAGGTAAATGCTATGTGTAATAAGAATTATCCATGGGGAAAATAATGGCTTTTAGTAAACAAAGTGCAGAAACATTTTGAAACAATTGGCCCCATGGGTGACTCTCAGTAGAAGTTGGATTTTGCACAGGTATCTAACATTATTTCCATTAGGTCAGTTATTGAACGTCTCAGTTATTGCGGTTTTCACAGACACAAAATGATGATATTTGGCTAGATGATATTAAGATACCTTCTAGCTCTACGATCGATCTTGTGACTTCCCAGAGCTTCAGCGCTTCATTAAAGTCAACTATTTTGTTTTTGTTAAAATTCAGGAATGTACTCAGAGTAACCTTTTGTCTCACATAGGGCCAGAGTCACCAGAATCTTCTAGTGTTTTGCCCATCATCTGGTCTTAAATACGGCGTCACTGTCAAGGTGTGGGATCAGCATGTGGCAATAAAACTTTTGACAGAGTAGAAACCCTAGATGTCTAGCACAAGCCTTGGGCAAATAACCTGAAATTTGTCCACCAGCTGCTTAAAAATATTTCTTACAACCCAAAAGTTTGTAACTATAAACCAAGAGTAAAACATTCATCAAGAAAATAAAACACATTTTATTTTGGTTTTCTTTCATAGATGTAATTTGTTCTTTATATATTTATCAAAAGTGATGCTCCCTGAGAGTGAATGGAGCAGAATATTGAAAGAAAAGAAATGGATTTTCTACTGCCACCTCTGAGTGACTCCCAAACCTATTTCCTGCCTTTGGGTATCATGTTTGTCACATGCTCATACATTCCAGAGAAATCTTATTAGGGCCTCCCATAGAGCAGATAGAAATATGAATCATGACACACGGACACAGGGAGGAGCCTGCTGGGTATTGGGGTGTGGGGAGGAAGACGATTAGGAAAAAATAGCTAATGCATGCTAGGCTTAATACCTAGGTGATGGGTTGATAGGTCCAGCAAACCACCATAACACACGTTTACCTATTAACAAAACTGCACATCCTACACATGTACCCTGAAAAAAATAAAAATTTAAAAAATATATATGAATCAGATGTAGTTTATTCCTCCAAGAGCTACAGTGGCTTGAAGATGATGGACAGGCAAGAGCACATGATGAAAGGTGTAGTATGTGCATTTACAAGGCAGGTAAGAAGTGTTAGGGCAGAGAGGTGGAGCATCCAATTCTCTCTGAGTGACTAAGTCTAGATTCAAAGAGGAGTGGATATCGGCACTGGGCTCTAAAGAATGAAAACAAGTTGCCTAGTCAGAAAAGTAGGTGGGTTTCTAGATGACATGAGGGAGTTGGGACATTAGAACACCTACTATGTGCCAGGTACTTCTCACAAATTATTTCTAACCTTATTAAGATTATGATTACTATTTCCATTTTATTCACCAAAGTTCTAAATTTCAGTCAAAGTCATTCAGCTAAAGTTAGCTGAGATTATATTTGAACCAAGGTACATCTGACTGGCTCTAAGCCTACATAGTTTAAAACACCACACTGAATCTGTCTGTAAAAGTGTCATGTTTCCTTCCTGCTGAGGACTCTAACCTTATACTTTCCAATATGCAAAAATGTCACAAATGTGACAATGGACAGGCATGGATCACTCCAGATTATTCTTGAATGGAATGATTTTTATGTCTCACAACCCTTGATTTATGCTGCCTCTATGGGATTTAAAGCACCATACTGGGAGCCTGGAGGTTTAGGCCATTGATGGCATCTTAAATGTAATAGGTTATGTGAGGAGCCTGTTCACTGAATGTTTTTATGGTTATATGTGTATGTATTACATATCTAGTTAATTTAGTATGCATCTAGGATTCAGTGGGAGGAGCATTAAAACTGTTCTATCTTCCATGAACTTATCAATAAAACTGAGCCATTTTATGTTACTCAGGTAGCTAATGAATAAATGTTTGAGATGTTGACGACTAGCTTCAGCTCCTGTCCACTCAAGCTAATCGCTTCCTATTTGGGCAGTAATTATAGTATTTTGCAAACAGTGTGCCTTCTGGATTTAGAAATACCTGGGTTTTAATCCCAGTTCTGTCATTTACACAATGTTTTATCTAAAACAACTAAATTAGCCTCCAAAAGCCTTATCTGTAAGTTGGGAACAATAATTATTTCACTGGGCTTTAGTGGGAATTAAGTGAAAACATATCTAGAGTGTACAGCACATATTAGGGCTTAAAATTTGAATTTGCTTCACTGCTAAAAAGCTACTACTGCCTATTATTATTATGTGAATATCTAAAATTAATTAAAATTTGGTCACTTTCTGTTAACAAAAGTCCAATTACTAACTAAATATTTACTAAATGGTCACTGCTGTGTTAAAATTCAAATCATTATGTCATAAAAGTAGCATTTTCACTCACTCAAAGGAACTTGAAGTCTAGAGAAGTAAAGATCCTCATGTTAAACACCATAGAAAGCAGTTAAATAACAAGGCGGAGAAATAAAAGCTCACAATGCTCTCTCGAATATGATCTAATTTCATAAGGGTTGAGATGTCTACCTCTTTTATTCGCTGATGTCTTCCAAGCACAAGGAATAATATCTAGCACATGATAGGTATTCAGGAAGTATATGTGAATAAATAAATTAATCAAGTGTCATGCACCTGCTGGATTGCAGGTTAAACTATAATGAGTCAGACAAAAAAATAAAAAGGAGTCCTAAGGATAACCCTCTGAAAAAGCTTCATGGAGAGGGAGGAGTTGAACTGGGAAGGAGTTAACAGGGAAAGAGTGAAAAGAAGGCACTCCAGGCCAGGTCCAGGCAACTCTAGGCTTGCTTTTCTCAAACTGTCCCAGGAGTATTTTATGTAACAAAAGGGGTTCACATCCATATTTTCTAAGTTAAATGCAAGAGGAAAAAGAACGATTAAAAGGAAGGAGTAAAGTACATTATAAGGGTTAATGATAAGTATTTCTTTTCTGACTCGTTTATTCCAATGATAATGAGGTATTGTGAAGCCACTGGAATTTGGTAAAATGCCTATTGGACTTGGAATCAGTTACAGTCAAAATGTCAACCCTTAGTATCTGTGTGACCTTGGACAAGTTACTTTCTATGAATCACTTTTAGCTTCATCTGGAAAATGGGTCATTTCACATATTTCTAAAAAACTTTTAGGAAAATTGAATAAAATAGTGCTTGCTAAGTGCCTAGAAAAGAACATGGTTCATAGTGCACAATCAATATATGATCTCTTTGTTTCTCCTTACAGAGACATGCTATGATTTAATGAGATATCCTCTTCATACAACTTTTTCAGCATACTGGAAGCAGTCCATAACACCACAAATACATTTACTATTAACTTGATACTATTTGAAGTCACAATAAAACTTTTTAAAACAATTGGGAATAATATACTCTAAATCATGTTTTATTTACTTTTAAAACTCAAAAATCCTTTTGTTCTTACAGTAATGTGTTCACTCAATATTTTAAGCATCTACAATGAGCTAAATAATTTCTATGATGCCCAGACTAGGATATAAAGATGAAGTAGTTAACAATATAATTCAGGAATGAAGGCCCAAATAAGCAACTATTAGCTACAATATAATGTTACCTGCTCTTACGTTTTCATTTATTCGGAAATAAGAATAGAGAGTAACTCAGGAATTCATGGGGTTTTAACATTGAAGCTAAGTCATGAAGGCTGGTTTCACGGATGAGTGACCTCTGCAGTCATACAGCATGCTGCATTCAGAAGGACCCCATGCTTGCTTTAATGTTCTGTTGGCAGCATCTCAAAATTCTTCACAATTTTATCTTTTAACTTGTGTTTTGCAAGTGAAATCTGATGGGACAATGAAGAATGTATATGACCAAAGTGTGTTCATAGAGCACTGGCCCCATGAACACAGAATTCAATGGGTCCACAGTCTGTGGGAGTTCAACAAGAATCAAAAGGAGTAAAAGTTAAACATGTTCCATCAAAGGGGGCTCTGAAACCCCCAGAGGCCACAACTTACTAGGAACCAGAACTTGCTTCAAACTTAAGGCAATGGCAGGATTCAACCAAGGATCCATATCAAACACTTTCTTCATCATATTACTTATTTATATCAGAAACTTATTAATGCTGAAAATAAAAATAAGGTAAAAAAGGAAAAGATAGAGCAACTGATAGTTTATTTTCCTTTTTGCCTGTCTTTCTTGACTTATCAGTAAGCTGAAGTTAGAGAGTGTTGGTAGAATACGTGCCTATGAAGAAATGAAATAAAAACATATGAGTAGTTTTCTACTGTAGTATTTTCACTGTTCTTTCAAGAGAGAAATGTATGAGCTACCGAATACAAATTGTGTCATTTCAACGGTTAAGAATTAGATGTTTTTAAATCTGGTATTTTAAAACCAGCATATTTGGTTTTTAAAATGGCATTGAATAATATAAGGTGAACATTAAAATTTATCCTAATAATGTAAAATTTTTTTATTACTTAGAAAAACATGAAGTGGCAAATTAAACAAAGACATGTCAAGGCAAGAGAGAGACTATAGAAGACAGCAAAAAACTTTATATTTTAATGCCTTATACCTACACTTTTTTCCCATAGTCTTTGAATAAAAGGCCTCACATTTTTATCTTTCATTGAGCTCATAATTTATGTAAACAACCCTGATAAGGGAATATATTGACTACAATGTTCATAGTATAAGATTATGCATTAGTCTGTTCTTGCATTGCTATAAAGAAACACCTGAGACGGGGTAATTTATAAAGAAGAGATTTAATTGACTCATGGTTCCACAGTCTGTACAGACTGTATGATGCTGGCGTCTGCTTGGCTTCTGGGGAGGCCTCAGGAAACTTACAATCATGGCAGAAGGCAAAGGGGGAGCCAGCACCTCACATGGCCAGAGCAGGGGCAAGAAAAGAGGGAGGGGGTGGTGCTACACACTTTTAAACCACTAGGTCGCGCTAGAATGCACTCACTATTGCGAGGAAAATACCAAGAGGATGGCACTAAACCATTTGTGATAAACCGTCTCTATGAACCTATCGCCTCCCAGCAGGCCCCACCTCCAACATTAGGGATTGCAATTCAACATGAGATTTAGATGGGGACACAGGTCCAAACCATGTCAGGTTATAAAGAGAAGTGGGGGGCCAGGCATGGTGGCTCTTGCCTGTAATCCCAGCTCTTGAGGTCAAGAGTTTGAGTCCAGCCTGGCCAGCATGGTGAAACTCCGTCTCTACTATAAATACAGACATTAGCTGGACGTGGTGCTGCGTGCCTATAATTCCAGCTACTGAGGAGGCTGAGGTAGGATAATTCTTTGAATCCATGAGGCGGAGGTTGCGGCGAGCCGCGGGCCAATCCACTCCAGCCTGGGCGACAGAGTGAGACTGTCTCACAAAAAACAAACAAACAAAACAAACAAACAAACAAAAAAAACCACAACAAAAAAAAAAAGAGAGAGAGAGAAGTGGGACATGGCATATTTAAAAGGCATGCTTTCAGGAAGAAGCCAACTGGGTGAACAAGGGATGGCTGAAATTAGCCTAAAATTTACCTCACAGACACCATTTTTGCTAGAATTTTTTCAGCTAAGAATTACACTTCAATGTCAGATGTCAGCAAAAACGTATGATTCTCTACCTGAGAAAGATCTCTCAAGACTCTGTTGTTGCTTTTGGGGGAAAGGACAAAGAATGGGGCCATATCATGGAATTCCCTATGCCATCTGCGTGTTATAAATGTTAAAAAAATAAATAAATAAATAATTTCCTGGCTCACAGGCTGATTCATGAAGATTGAGAAAGTGAGGAAGTGCATGACAAAAGAGAGAAGTGAGAAATGACGGGGCACAAGGACAGTGTGACTGCATGTATTGTCGCTATGCTTCTAACTCCTTTTCCTGGATCAAACTAGCGAAGCTGAATGTCTCTAGCAGAGAAGTTGTCTTTAGTTATCTACACAATGGTGCATACTGAAATGGACAATCCTGTGTTTAGAAATTAGTCAACAGCCATGCAAATTAATGATTATTTACCCTGAGGGAATATGAATCAAATCACTTTTAATTAAATAAAACTAACGATGGCAAGGCAAAAAATCATTATTATTTTATGATAAATTATGCTGGGGTGTAATATATTGAGACTGTATCAGTTTAGAAGTGCCATTGTTTTCAGATCCTTCTAAGAAAAGGTAATCTATTTGGTAAAAATGTTGATGATTAAATTAAAAATATCCTTTGAGTTTAGCAGAAGATTTTCACCCAGCTATGTGGTGGTAAGGAATTTGTAAAGTATTTTTTTATACAATGGATCTCACCATAGCACCCTTTCATAGATGTTAATACTTTACACTAATATATTTTTAGTGATTGATTGGGCAATTTTGCTTGAAAAGTGTGCATAATGAAAAAAAGCCTAGTAATTTTTGAGAAATTAGATGCTAAACACTGTAGTAGGTTGTCAAACATAGATTATCTTATTTAGTGCTCATAAAAACAAATTAAATTTGAAGGCACTACCATTATATTTATTTATAGAAGAGAGAATGAAGGTAAGAAAGATTGCTCAAACTGGTCTTTTGTATGGCAGAGAGGATTTAGCAGTACATTGTCAACTCCCCCACTGGAGTCCCTGGCTTCCTGATCTGCTCACAGTTATTATAATTTCCATTTCAGTTTGAAATACCTGTGAATATATTGTTTATTAGTATGAATACTGCTTATTGGGAATGAGAATTATAAAGTATAGGTTCATTTTAGAATTATTTCATAGTTCACTTCCATGAATAACCAAGATTTTGAAATAATTAAAAAAAAAAAACCCACTAACAATTAAAGCACATGTTGATGGGAGGATAGGGAGGGTTATGAGAGAGTTCCAGAAAAGAAATTCACCTAAAGTATAAAATTTACTACAACAGCAAAATATTTTAAGAGAGGGAGCCCTGAGGTCAAGGGCTATTGGAAATCCCTGCAAAAACTAGGCAATGTAAGAGAATCCCCATTCCAGGTGAGAAGTTGCAGTTTACTAGTTATCAGCTCAAGTGTCTGAGATGCTCCCTGAGATCAGGTCTTCCACAAACAGAAGAGCCTTGCTCATGGTGGACCACTGTGGAAATTGGAGAAGAGAGGACCCGGTGTATCCAAGTCATGTGCTCAAGCCATGTGGACTTGCCACAGCATCACCTTGGGAATACTTGCAATTTAGGAATCAAAAGAAACAATCTTAACCCCCTTTCTTATCCTTTAATTTTATTGTGGATTTTTTTTTTTTTTTTGTAAAAGAGAGTTGTTGTTTTTTTTAAGTTTATTATTATTATTATTATACTTTAAGTTTTAGGTACATGTGCACAATGTGCAGGTTAGTTACATATGTATACATGTGCCATGCTGGTGTGCTGCACCCATTAACTCGCCATTTAGCATTAGATACATCTCCTAATGCTATCCCTCCTCCTCCCCCCACCCCACAACAGTCCCCAGAGTGTGATGTTCCCCTTCCTACGTCCATGTGTTCTCATTGTTCAATTATAAAAGGGAGTTTTTAAAAATATATTTAAGCCATGTTTCTAAGCTTCTGGACTTTGTTTCCTGTTTTAAAAAATTATTTTGCCCCTTTAAAAACTATCAAAAATGTAAATTACTCTTGTTTTTGTCTAGTAGTTTTTGGCCTCTTGTTTTGCCAGTATTTTTTCATCTGGAGTCTATTTTTATCTTTGAACAAAAATAGAGATTCAGTATTATTTTTCCTCTGAAATGGCTAATTGTCACAAAATGCTTTATTGAATAATCCATCTTTTCCCCATAGATGTTAAGTGCCAGTTTTATCATATGCTCAATCTCTATATGATTCTATTTCTGTATTATCTGTTCTGTTTCATTGGGTATTAATCTATTACTGGTTGATAGCCTGCTGCTTTTATTATTGTAGCTTTATTATTTATTTAAATATGTGGGAGAGCTAGTATCTCATAATTAGCCAAAAATATTCTGAAAAAGAAAAGACTTTTTACAAGATTGTCTTTTGCATTTGAACTCCACAACGACTTTCTCTGATTCTTAAAAATCCTGACATATTTTATTAAATGGTGCTGTCCATTATATTAAAGCTTAAGAACCTGTTCAGCTTGTTTCTGTTTATTTGTATCCTTCCTGTGGATAAATCGTATTATATCTTTGTTATAAAATTGTATTATGCTCTATTAAAATATACATTAACCTCCCCCATTCTCAATGTAATAAACACAATTTATTTTACTTAGTATTAAATATATGTGGCTGGCTGAGGAGATCAGTTATCTATCTTTCCCATTCCTGGGCAGTAAGTAAGGAAGAACAATGGGGTTTTGTTTGATATGTAGCAAGTTATTGGTTTGTAACATGAGAATGACAGCTGGTATAAAGATAAGCTTTTTAGTAAATGCATGTGTAACATATATGCATGTTTAAGGGGATTTGAAATCTATGGTAGCCACTCAAAAAGTCTGAGCCCATCTACCCTCGATACTTGGCTTAGTCAGGAGTAAAGAAATCGTTGTGATTTTGACTTTATCAAGACTCAAAATCAAGCCTGGCATGATGACACACAACCATAATACTAGGACTTGGGAGGTTGAGGTGGGAGGATCGCTTGAGCCCAGCAATTCAAGGTCACAGTGAGCTATGATCACACCACTGCCCTCCAGCCTGGACAATAGAGTAAGACCCCGTCTCTTAAGAAAAATAATAAGCTAAATAAATAAAAATGTATAAGACTCATAAAACCTAGGGGTAATATAAGAGTGAAAAATTAAAAATGAGTAACTCAGAGAGATTATTGTGCCTAAGTACTTGTACTGACAAAGAGATAATGTACTATTTAAAATATATATATATGTATACACATACATACACACATTACTATATTACAAATGTAACAATATTTTTGTCATGTAAAACAATGCTGTGGACTCCATTTGGGACACCTGTTCAGGTTACAACCTTTCCTCTTTTAATTCTCACCATACCCACAGGGAAAATGCAGTTGATAGAACCATAGTGGAAATCTGATCTAAACTGGGCCAGTAAGAATACCTTCCTAGGAATTCTAAACTTAGAGTAGAAAGAAAGAAATTTTCTCTGAGTTATTTTATACCTAAAACATGAGCTCATAAGCTCAGGAGCCTCTTTCTACCTGCCACATGAAACACAGAAACAGGTCATGAAGGTAGTCTCATAAAGATAAATTGAGGTGGAACAGAAGGAGCCAGGAAGCAATGAGGAGAATCCAGGTGGCTTCATAAGTCTCTGAAGTGTAGCTGCCTGATCTTGAGCTCTATGAGACATATCTGAGTTTTTTTTTTTACTAAGCCCTTCTCTCTCCTTTTATTTGGCTTAAGTTAGCTATGATTTGGGATTCAGAGAGTCTTTGAGATACCTAGGAAGTAGTTCAATTAATAGTCCTTCAGATTTGGATGCAAATCTCAAGCCTGTGATTTGGACAAATTGTCTAACTTCTGTAATTTTTTTTGTGGGTCTTCAACAGTAAAACTAGGATTAAACCCTGCCTCAAAAATGATAGAAAGGACTACAGCGTGTCTTGTGTGCTGAGGTAGGCTCCTACAAACCTTCAGGAGCCAGCTACTAACTTTTCAAAAATTTCACCAGCTTGTTATTAATCCTGTTAATAGCTTGAAATTGGCTGTAGTGGGAGTGTTTACAACCACATAAATTGGCTAAAATACATTTTTTTGTTGTTTTTAAAGGCTGTTCACCAGCACAGCACTAATTATAATAATAGATGTAAAGGGCTTAGCCACTACCTGATCCATCATAAACTCTCAATAAAGTGATATTATTATTAGAAAATTATTGTGTAGATTCTGAATCAATGAACCTATGCAATCTAATTGTATTATGAGAATGTACACCAAGTGTCATTAGCAAATAGAGAAACTATGTTCATCATAGTTTATTCAAACTGCAAAGAAGGGTGTTAGTGTGTCTTCCAAGCAACAGACAACAAGAAGGAATTAAAAATGCAAGGACCATATTAGGAAAATTGTCTGGATGACAAAATTGTCAGGGATTCAGGAAGACTGGCTGAGCTATCAGACCAGGGTACAAAAAGAACTGCATCTCCATGATTGAAGGAGAAAGAGAGAAAGCCTGGGCAGGTGTTTTCAAGACCTTCCCAGCCTGCCAGATCTTCCAAGATAGGTTTGACAAAGCCAATGGTTGGCACTCAAAGGGCTCCTGCTTTCCCCAGAGTGAGTCTGCCTTACTATTCTTGCAGCAGTAGGCACTGGCCAGAAGCAGCCCAGGCACGGTCTTCAATTCGAGGCAGGACAAATTGAATTTTGGAATGCAGCAGTTGTGGGCTATTGCTGCTGGCTGATACCTCCTGCCCTGGGACATCAGCCAGGCACATTCTCACAGCTGCCACAAGGAGTAGCAATTTTCAGGTATGTTAGCTTTGCAGATCCTGCAGTTGTTCTCCACTTTAGTGTGCTTAAAAAATGACAGATTATTGGGTCCCTGTCCATTAATTAGTACTTGAAACATGGACCTCAGGTATTTCTGATATCATAGAATAGTGAAAACAAAATCAAGAACATCAAACCCCACATTTTCAATTTTTTTCTTAAATATACAAGGTTATTGTAATCATCTTCTCTCCTTAGGGGATCATAACGTGTATGCCTGTTAAATAATAAGACTGATGGCTAAGAGCCATACAGAAAGACACAAACAAAAATAAAAACCTGGCTCATTATTTGACATCACTGCATTCTTGGGGCTGAGTGTGTTCTCCATCTGTGTCTAAACGCGTTTATTCCAACCTTATTTTTATGGCCTATATCAAGATAGTATTCCCACTGGCTTAGCTCCTGTCATGCCCCCCTCCCCCCAACAGCTTCTTTCTTTTCAGTGATCTTGTTTTGTTACTTCTTGTATTATTTTGATGTTGACACCATTTATTTTGCCCACATCTCTCTTGCCCAAAGAATTGTTTCTTTGTTTTTTATTTTAAATTCCATCAACCTATTCTAATTTATAAAACAAACAAACATCTTGCAATTATCTCCTTAGTGGTCTTTGATTTCAAGATTTTTATTTTCTCTAGTCATCACACAGAAGGGTGTCCTTAATGTGTAAACTGGATCACGTAAGTTTCCTACTCAATAACTTTGCCTATTAAAAAAAATCAACTCTATGCTGCCATTCTAGATTTCTTATATTCTACTTGATATACATAATCCCACATTTCCTAAAGCATAGCCTATAAGAAATTGTTTACATAATAAGGGTCATTAATGGCTTGTGGTCAAGCAAATTTGTAAAATGATGAGTTGAAGGAAAGTTAACATCTTAATATATTTAAGGCTCCAGATATTTTAATACGCTAATGAGCAAGCAAATCTCTAGGAGGGGTATGCTATACTACATTTCTAGACTAGTGGTCAAAAGAAAATGCTGTTTAAAAAGGCAATATGTGGCATTATTTCTGACGGCTCTGTTCTGTTCCATTGATCTATATCTCTGTTTTGGTACCAGTACCATGCTGTTTTGGTTACTGTAGCCTTGTAGTATAGTTTGAAGTCAGGTAGTGTGATGCCTCCAGCTTTGTTCTTTTGGCTTAGGATTGATTTGGCGATGCGGGCTCTTTTTTGGTTCCATATGAACTTTAAAGTAGTTTTTTCCAATTCTGTGAAGAAAGTCATTGGCAGCTTGATGGGGATGGCATTGAATCTGTAAATTACCTTGGGAAGGATGGCCATTTTCATGATATTGATTCTTCCTACCCATGAGCATGGAATGTTCTTCCATTTGTTTGTATCCTCTTTTATTTCCTTGAGCAGTGGTTTGTAGTTCTCCTTGAAGAGGTCTTTCACATCCCTTGTAAGTTGGATTCCTAGGTATTTTATTCTCTTTGAAGCAATTGTGAATGGGAGTTCACTCATGATTTGGCTCTCTGTCTGTCTGTTATTAATGCCACATATCTACAAGTATCTGATCTTTGACAAACCTGACAAAAACAAGAAATGGGGAAAGGATTCCCTATTTAATAAATGGTGCTGGGAAAACTGGCTAGCCGTGTGTAGAAGGCTGAAACTGGATCCCTTCCTTACACCTTATACAAAAATCAATTCAAGATGGATTAAAGACTTAAATGTTAGACCTAAAACCATAAAAGCCCTAGAAGAAAACCTAGGCATTACCATTCAGGACATAGGCATGGGCAAGGACTTCATGTCTAAAACACCAAAAGCAATGGCAACAAAAGCCAAAATTGACAAATGGGATCTAATTAAGCTCAAGAGCTTCTGCACAGCAAAAGAAACTACCATCAGAGTGAACAGGCAACCTACAAAATGGGAGAAAATTTTTGCAACCTACTCATCTGACAAAGGGCTAATATCCAGAATCTACAATGAACTCCAACAAATTTACAAGAAAAAAACAAACAACCCCATCAAAAGGTGGGCGAAGGACATGAACAGACACTTCTCAAAAGAAGACATTTATGCAGCCAAAAAACACATGAAAAAATGCTCACCATCACTGGCCATCAGAGAAATGCAAATCAAAACCACAGTGAGATACCATCTCACACCAGTTAGAATGGCAATCATTAAAAAGTCAGGAAACAACAGGTGCTGGAGAGGATGTGGAGAAATAGGAACACTTTTACACTGTTGGTGGGATTGTAAACTAGTTCAACCCTTGTGGAAGTCAGTGTGGCGATTCCTCAGGGATCTAGAACTAGAAATTCCATTCGACCCAGCCATCCCATTACTGGGTATATACCCAAAGGACTATAAATCATGCTGCTATAAAGACACATGCACACGTATGTTTATTGCAGCATTATTCACAATAGCAAAGACTTGGAACCAACCCAAATGTCCAACAATGATAGACTGGATTAAGAAAATGTGGCACATATACACCATGGAATACTATGCAGCCATAAAAAATGATGAGTTCATGTCCTTTGTAGGGACATGGATGAAACTGGAAATCATCATTCTCAGTAAACTATCGCAAGAACAAAAAACCAAACACCGCATATTCTCACTCATAGGTGGGAATTGAACAATGGGAACACATGGACACAGGAAGGGGAACATCACACTTCGGGGACTGTTGTGGGGTGGGGGGAGGGGGGAGGGATAGCATTGAGAGATATACCTGATGCTAGATGACGAGTTGGTGGGTGCAGCGCACCAGCATGGCACAAGTTTACATATGTAAGTTACCTGCACATTGCGCACATGTACCATAAAACCTAAAGTATAATAATAATAACAATAATAATAATAATAAAAAAAAAAGGCAATATGACTTTACCTTCTGCCATTTCCCACAAGAACCAGATCCTTCAAATGCACCTCTTTGGCACACTCTGACACACTATCATGTCTGAATTTTTGCTAGGCTGTTCCATCATTCTGATTTGTTTTTTCTTTAATATAATATTGATTAGGAACCAGGAGATGAAGTTTGTGAAATGCCATAGGCTCAGTCAGGCTCTCTCCCCTCTTTATATTGCTGGGTTCAGTAACTGAGAAGCATTTTGCAAATTGTCAGCCAACAATAACATGAACTTGATTGTTTATTGACCATTTTATTGATAGTCTATGAATGTTGCCTCTTGATTCTATCACATTTAGCACTTTTTGAATTGGTTCGTTGGTTAAATCTTGTCTCCCTTAGAAGACTATGCATATTTCAAAAACAGCTTTGTAAGTTATTAATGTTCTTTACAGTACTCAGCAGAATGTAATGTGTTATGTATAATGTGGGGTTTGTTGAACTGAAAAGTAGCCAGGAGGGAGAGTCTGGGAAGATTCAGGAGGCAGGAATGGAGCAAAAAAGCTCAGCAGTTAAGAATGAGGGAAATGGATGCAAAGTCTAGCTAAGCAGAAAAAGAGAACCTAAACAGAATGACATGTCCAAAGTTTGCAATGGATCACATCAATGTCTTTTTAATGTTGTTACTTGTCCAACTTCACTTTGCATTGCTTTGCATTGTGAAATCTTTCACTGTTACAGATATTGTAATTGGCTACTAATTGTAGCCCTTGGAAAATAGGCTTCTCTCTATAATAGCCCAAAATACTTCAAGCCAGCAGAGCCTCATAAAGTTCCAAAGCCTATCACACCTGAATTTCTCTCAGACTGAGAGACTTTGATTGTACGTCCACACAAATACACAGTTTGTGTTTTTAATATATCATAAAAAAGGTACAATCTCTCTCCATTTATAGGAGTAGTGAACTATTGTGCCTGCGGATGTGTAGAGAGTAAAGGGAGACTACTAAGATGAAACAAAGGAGTTTTAAACTGAGAATCTGTATGTGAAAGGAAAAAGCTAACACATACTTGACCAAATGTATTTTGTTTTTGAAGATGGAAACTAGAAATTATTGCAGCTTCAATGTGTTATCCCCATAATAGCTCAGCTGATAGCACCAGCGTTAATGTGATAAGAGCTTCAAAGAAAGGTGAAGCAAATGTCACTTAGAATGACTCGTAAGTGAGGAGTTCTGCAAAACTGACAGTTCTAAAAACATTGAAGGGTCAATTTTGTGTACTTTAGCTCACTTGATTCAAGAGGCTAACTCTCCACTAAGGAGGCTGATAGATAACCTTCAAAAGTTTCCTTTGAGGAAAAAACAAGCACTGTTTAATTTGTGGACCAGAGTAGACTCTATCTGGAATAAACTCACATGAACTAAGTAAAATGCTAAAGATGGGATGATATTAGGAATATAGCATTTGACAGAAAACTCATAATTACCCAGTTTCTATCTTCTTCTAATCACTCATTCCACAGATACATTTAAATCCATCCACGGGGCACAATCTGCAGTGGAAGAGAGAGAGAATGAATGTGAGTCAGGGCCTGGAGGCCAGCTACAGCTCCTGAGGGCTGTGGGACATCCTGCCAACCTATTAGTTCTGTTCACAAAGAAAGTGTTTAATGAGCTGGGCTAAACCATTGGCAGAACTCCTTTTGCCTAAGCTGTACATGGTTTGAGCCATCAAAAGTGGGTTGAAAAGCCATTCATCCCTGAGGCCTCACCTAAATTTTGAACTCCACCACTCTCAGCCTGTGTTTTTCAGTACAGCTCTACATATATTCCTCCTGGTTAGGGAGGGTCTACATCCAGGGACTATGATCACATCAATACCACTGACCTCGATGGGAGAACTCCAGACAGTGCTGTAAAGCCCTTTGCTCCAGAGCCCTCCTTGTGCATGAAACGAGGAGGGGAGCAGGGAGAAAGGGCATCACTGATCTCCTTTCCTATGGAGGACAGCAGTACATAAACATGAAGTGTGATTTTATTGTAACTGTTCTTAAAATAATCAAGTTATTTTCTTATATAATTATTGTATACAATTGAAACAAATCATAACCACCAATTTTAAGCTATTGATTTAAAGACTTACCATATTCTTCTATGCATATAAAATAGCCCTGTATATGAAGCTCTAAGGCAGCTGATGGTTTTTTATTATATACAAATTATTTCTTCTATAAAGGGAGAGAGAGAGAGAAGTAAAAGGAGTAGAAAAATACCTGGGAGAATTAAGTTTAATTAGTATCTTAAACATTATGCTGTTCAGGATAAAATAGAATCTTTGAATAAGTGTCAGACTATAAAATGGAGCCCCTTAGGTGTTTGGCTGGTTCTAATTCACACAAATGGGATGCCAAGGCATCTGGATGTCATCCAATATGAGCCCAAGGCCCTCAACAATACTATGGCCTCAACAGTATTGTAACTCTCTTGAAGAAGAGGGTGAACTCGCACTGTTGCTCGCTTGTGCCTCGCATTTCTCCTCAAAGAGAACTAAACCTGTTAAAGTAGTTAAACTGGCCCAATATTTGTCCTCTGGGCCCTTTATTGTGCCTAGCAACATCTAGGGCTCAAGTTTATTTGGGACTCAAAGAACTTTCTGTGGAGGCTCGCTTTAGTTCTTAAATGAAATTTTGCTACTTCAACCTAATCAGAAATTGCCCCTCCTATCTCTGAACCTTAGGCAGGACTTTTGGGTAGTTTCATAGATATAATAATGATAGCAGCTAACATTTAAGGGTGACCTACTATGTGCCAAACTCTTTAAATACAGCAAATCATTTAAACCTTACAACAACACCTTATAGTAATTACCATGATAATTGTTAGTACCAGTTGTATAAAATGGTTAAAGAACTTGCAAAAGTCATAAAGTTTACACAGCTAGGTGGGGGATGAGGCAGGGTTTGAACCCACTGTGTGTGCTTAGCTCTTAAGCACAATGGCCTCACAGATGGGGCAAACCATGGCAAATCGGTGGATCAATCATTTCTTTTGGACACTGCTTAGAAGAGGACACAGCTCAGAAGAAGGCTATGGGTGTACAAGATAGTGAAGACGTTAACCTCTGCTTCATAACTATACATGTGAAGAAGCAATGCATGAACTAGTTTTACTAGAGCAGAGTATTTTCTTGGAAGAGTGATGGGAAATAAATTTCAAGGAGTAGGTAGAGGTCATGGTCAAGACCTATTTATGTCATTTAAGTTATGTTTAAGCCGATCTTGTATACCAGGAGGAGCCATTAAATAAAGTTTCTATAGAGTGCTAAGTGCAATTTGGTGGAATGGGAGGATAAATGTTTGTTGTGTGGATTAGAGCGGAAAAAATTAAGTTGAGAAGGACAAGTTTGGAGGTTGTCAATGTAAGTCAGGGATAAGTGATAACAGTCTGCTTTACTGCTGTTAAATGTTGATAGAAAAGAAAAAGAGATGACAATTGGATGAGCTTTAATGAAGAAAATATTATTTTTCACAAGTCAATGACCCACATAAGTTATGTCTGATTTCCATGCCAGTTAAAGTTCATGTGATTAATGGTGTCATTTGCAACTTAACTTCTAGAATACAATTGTGAAAATGCAGAAGAGTTCCCAGTGTCCTATCCCTTTGATCAAACTCCTACTTTGGAGTCTGCTCTATACCCTAGCTGTGATAATCTTTCCAAGAATCCTTTTCATAGATCTGTCATTGAATCATTCTAGAAGGGTTGAACCAAGTATAATGAAAGAGGTCATGTTGTGTAAGTCACTAAAAAATCATCTTTATTCCTTTCTCCATATGTCTAATTTTTTTTATTTACCAGGGGAAAAACAATGTGAAGGATACCTTCATTTATGCTAATAGTATAATAAATCACAGTAATTCACTCTTTGAGTGGGCATCTTTCCCAAATGATCAGTCAGAGCTAGTTCATGTCTGTGTTCAGTAAACCTGTATAAATACTTATCTCATTTAACACCCATCCATTCCTTTCCAGCCTGGGAGCTACCGTCTCTATGCTGCTGTTTCCTTCCTACCAGCCCAGGTGTGAGATGTCTGTCAAAAGTCATCTTCTGCACCCTCTCTCAGCTGCTGTTGCTGCTATTTTTGTGTTACATAGCATCCAGAAAAGTCAGCTCTTCAGTGTGAACCAATGCTAATTACTGTAGTCATTGACCTAAAAGTCATCTGACCTCTGCCAGGATCGCTAATATAAACATGTCCACTACTAGCTCTGCTTCTTCCTCTTCCTGGGACTTTCATAAAGTTAAGCACTTTTATAAGGCTTCTAGCTCTTTTCCATCTTTTGGCATGGTGGTTGGGCATTGATCCTAATGATGTCCACTTTAAATCTATTAAGCAGTCCCTGTTCCTCTCACAACAAACCACCTACTATGTAACGTGAATCATAAGGCTACTCCTGATGTGGCTACTGCTTAATTTGCCAGTATCATACAATTATATAATGAGTGCTTGTAATTCTGATAAACCCCCATGGTCTTGCTCACCTATGGAATTTAGCATGTGATGTTTCTCTCCACTAAGTATTTTTTTTTTCCTTCTACTCTCTCTTTTACCTTAAATACTATGGTTCATGATGTCTTAATGTAGATATTGCTTCTGTTGGGAAAGTGTCCCTGACCACCAAGACTTTAAGTCCTAGTCTCCTTCTGTACTTTGGTAGCAATCTGTATTTATAGGCAATATAGAGCTTTAAAACATGGCATCAAGAGCTTCATAGTTCTTACATGTAAACAGTGCCATTCACTAGCTATGTAAATTTGGAAAGTTAGTCAGTCTCTCTCACATGTATCTTCTATAAAACTGGAAAAATAATCTGTATATTACAATTTTACAGGATCAAGTGTTAAACGGAACACATATAAAAACTAAGCCCAGTTCCTGGAGCTGTGAGTTTTTGTGTAGTATTCTGTCACTATCTTTTCAATGAACATAGGCAACCCTAGTGTTATCTGGCAATAAATCTCAGCTCATTATAGCACAACCTCTCTGCTGAGTCATAGCTACTAGGTGCTAAAGCTTTTGAGAGATATTTAACCAGGACATGCAAACTGAGCAGTCTCTGTGTTTAAACATCGCTGACCGTCCAGGTCCTCACTTCCAAAGTAGAAAAATCTGTCAACACAGCCCAGTTATATTTAGAGAACTAGGTGCCATAAGTTTGCAGGGTGGTATGAAAGCATTTGTTTATGCCCCTCTACCAACTGCTTAATTTCATATGCATGTAACTTTGTGTTTTTTAATGATAGGACCTCTCACCATTCTCTTCTGTAATACAGAGGGCACATCAGTCAATTATATAAAACATATAGATATGACTTCCAAAGCCTTTTTGCCTCCAGGAAGACAGAAATTCCTTGAGGAATCCTGGTAGCCTCTAATTTGTGTGTGGTTGCCTACAGAATTTCACCTGACTTTTAGATTTTTTGTCCAAAGAAAGAACCAATGAGAGACTAATTTCCAAAATTATAATTCCAATGGAAAGTGGGCTAAAATAATGCACCATCTTTCAACAGAGAGCTATTTCTTTTTTCTTATTCTGATGTCATTAGATGGAGAGGTTTTCTGCATTCTGCAGGTCAGATAAAATTATTTGATATTGATAATGTATTTGCTTTTTCTGAGACAGTAGCAAATTATTCTCTTGAAGGTGATTGGAGCCATGTGTTCTGAGACATGGCTTAGTTGCCTGGGCAGTGTATACCATTAGCACTAAACTTTAGGGGCCAGTCACACTAGGCCACAATCCATGTATTCCTTGACAAAACCGTAGTAATAGCAAGAACAAACCTCAGCTGGCAATAATTATCTTAAAGAATACCAAGCAATTACTACACACACACACACACACACACACACACACAAGTGAGAAAGAAGCAAAATAGTTTTGGTTTGACATCTTTACTGATGTCAGAAAGAATAAAATGAAATGAAAGAGGTACATTAAACATAAGGAAGGATTTATCTATGTAGGTTGGTTGATAGACACTGGAGCAGATCTAAAGGCAACCTGTGACGTCTTGCAATGACCTGCATCCTGTCTAAGGTTAGAGATGTAAATTAGATGGTCATTTCATGTCCTTTTACATTCAAGGAGTTACTAGGAAAAATCATTCACCACTCCCAATAATTATTTAAAACACAGAGATAGTTGGACCCGGGCGTGCTTTCTGCCTCAAATTAGACTTTTAAAAAGTGAAATGACCTATGTTACTCCCAACCACCTACCAGCCTACGATGGAGACTAGGATGGTTTTATAATAAAAACAGCAATTAATTAAAAGTGGAAGCAAAAGATAAGAAATTAATGTTTTCCCTACAGAGAGCCTGCCTTAAGCTAAATTGCAAGATTCTCTTCTGTAACATCTTCTTATCTTTTCCTGACATTATTTCTTTCTTCTCCCTTCTGTCTCTTCCTAGCATCCAACAGGCTCTATGCCCAATAAGTGCTGTGCTAGGACATTGATTCCAGATACAGTCTCTGAAAAGCATATCTTTCCTGATTTCATTTTCCATGTAGAAACAAAACAAAACAAAAGTATCTTCTTGGGCCTATTCTCTAAAAATGTTGCTTTCAAATAATCTATCCAATAATACATATTAAATAATAATGGTTCACATAAACATTCACTGAGCTTAGTTAGATGAACTGGTGCTAATATCCTTGGAGATCCACATACACATTCGTGTTTGCGAAACTTGGCCCTTTCCCAAAGGAATGGCTTCTGCAGTGGGGCTGAGTGTAGCAGGCCCCAGTGGAGACCTAATTATAGTGTCTACTAATTATTCAGACCAGCAACTCCAAACTAAACTCAGGCTCTCCATTACCAAAGCCTGAGAGAATCGCCAGTACATATATTCACCCATTTTTCTACTGGGTTTTTTATTTGTTTTTATTGATTCATGAATGTGTTTTCTATACTAAACCCTTGTCTGCTACAGATGTTTCAAATATCTTCTTGTCTGACCCTTATTTCTGAACGTTATTTTGTTCTTTAAGATAGTTTTAGATTTAGCCTAATTTACCAATATTTTATTATTTTTGCTTTTAATATCATGCTTAAAAAATGCTTCTTTATACTCAGGTCATTAAAATGTTTTGCGTTGTCTGCTAGAGTTATTTCTTCTATTTGGAGAAACATTAAAACTCTAATGTTTAATGTAGAAAAGAAAGTTTCAAATGATAACTGTAGAATAACATTTGTAAAAAAATGTAATGCCACAGACATGCTACTTACGTCCAGTAAAAATATTAAAATATACCCAGGGAAGAACATATTGAACATTGTGTACATATTGTGGTTCTTTCTTAAGCAATAAAGAGGCAAACAGGCCTAAGTACTGGCACAAAGAGAAATCCCACATTATTTAATTTATTTCATAAAACTCATTTAAAGAAACAAGACAATATATTAGCATTTGCTAATTCCACTTAGTGAGTACACAGATGTTTATTATATTCTATATTTCCCTATATTAAAATTCCTACCAAAAATGGTAGAATAAAATATTTAAGAACTCTGCCTTATTTAAGCCTTAGTTCCTCTGTCATTATGCCTATAGTATGACGAATAATTCACCCAGAGTACCATATACAATAGTAAAACCCGTAAGAATAGCAACAACGGCAGCAACTACGACAATTTATTTAGTACAGGCTATTTAACAGGTCTTATGTAAACCAAAGATTTGCATGTATCATGTCATTTATCCATGATAACTGCTATTATTATAAATAAAATTGTATAGATAAAACATTACAGGAAGAGACAAGTCAAATAGTTCAGTGTCACAAAACTATTAAGTGATTCTGTAAGAACTAGAAAATTGGATCAAAAGGGTTTGCCTTAAAAGTTGGTATTGTTGGCAGAAATCTAAAAAATGTCCCCTAAAGATGTTAAACCCTAATCCTAAGAACCCGTTCATATGATGAAATATCACCCTGTGATTACTTCGCGTTATATGGCACATTTGACCTTAATATAGTAAGAGGAGCTGGATGGGCCCTGATCTAATCACATGAGTCTCTATAAAAGCAGAATGTTTTCTCCAGCTGGTGGCAGAGAAGATTATAAAAATGAGAAGGACTTAGTGCTTTGTTGCTGGATTAAAGATAGAGGGGACCGAGTGAGAAAGAATGAGGGAGATGGCCTCTAGAAGCAGAAAATTAACCTCCAGATGACAGCCAGCAAGGACCAACAACCTGAGACCTAAAGCCACAAGGAAATGGATCATGCCAACCACTTGAATGATCTTGGAAATAGATTCTTTCACTCAGGTCTTAAGATAACAGCCCAGCCTGGCTGTCCCGTGATTTGGGCCTTGTGAAAGCATGAATAGAGAGAAAATGCAGTCAAGTCCACCTGGACTTCTGACCTACACAACTGTGATGCATTAAATGGGTATTGTTTTGAGCTACTAAGTTTGTGGTAACTTGTTATATCAACAATAGAAAAGAGAGTCTGTATCTGTAACCACCATGCAACGCTATCCATTTATGTAATTGAAGAGGATACCCCTTCAATTAAACTTCAGTTGAACTTTAAAAGTCATACCTACCATCATCACTAATAAAAATCCTGCCACCTACCACAAAACCACTACATTTAAGACTAATACTACTATAAAAACACTAATTAATTATTGCATACATACACAGAGACATACATATGTATGATTATCCTGTGCCAGGAACAAATCAGGCCCCAATTACAAAGATTCTGATTTAACAGGCTTGAATGGAAGTAGGAAACTATATGTTTATACAGTTCCTAAGATAACACTTACATTATCAAGATTAAAAAACCAATTGGTTAGATACTGTTATGGGTTGAAATGTATCCTCCAACATTCATATGTTGAAACCGTATTTGGAGATAGAGTCTTCAAAAGGGCAATAAAGTTAAATGTGGCCATTAATGTGGGTTGCAGTTCAATCTGGCGTGTCCTTACAACAAGAGGAAATTTGAACACAAAGAGACATCAGAGCTACACAGACACAGAGAAAAGACCATGTAGGGACACAGTGAAAATGAGGCCATCTGTACATCAAGGAGAAAGGGCACAGAAGAAACCAAACCTGTCAACACCTTGATCTTAGACTGCAAGCTTCCAAAACTGTGAGAAAGTAAATTTATGTTGTTTAAGACACTCACTTTGTTATGTTTTGTTAAGGAAGCCATAGCAAAACAGGTACCATTTATTAATTTTCTATTTATTATTTCATTTTATTTTTTCTTTTCTTGGTCTCCATTTTATAGTGGAGAAAATGGAAGGTTAGAAAAATTTAAGTAATTTCCTAGGGTCACACATGAAGGCTTAAGTATTGGAATTTAGATTCATACTTGATTTGTTTTTCTGTCAGAATCCAAGCAACATTAACTCTTTTGGAATTATTTGTCATAATCCAAATTTTCCATTGATAAAGCATTGATTATAATTTATATAGATAAATCAGGATTCCATGTACCAAACATACATAGAAAATTAGTTTTTATAAATCTTTTGAATAATTTTATATGTCGTAGGACTTATTAAGTTATTAAATAACATCTTAGATGTATGTATGTTTCTATATTTTCTTTTTTAATCCAGGAGCAAAATTAAACAATTGTGAAATTTCCAAGATTAAGATGCACAAGAAGGCAGCATTTTATGTAATAAGTAGAAGAAACATAATAAATTTCTATGAGTCATTTTCATTTGGAAATAGACATGAGTCATACCTTACATGACATAACTAAAATAGGCAAACTAGAAACTCTGAAGTAATTAGAATTGTTTTTTCCTAAAATGGTCAATCAGTGTCAAAAATAGGGGATTGAGTTATATAACTTGGAGAAAAAGGTAAGACAGCTGAACAAAAATCATGTCACTGAGATGAGATACAATTTTTAATTTTTAAAAATTAAAAATTCAGATTTTAATTTAAAAAATTATTTGAAAGAAAGAATTTGAAAAACTACATGTCCACTATTCTATTTTGTTGCCATTATATTCCGAGTTTTATTTTAAAAGTTTTCATTTTTCATACAACTATATTCAACAAATATTTTATATTAAATTATAAATATTGTAACTACTGTTTACATTAATGATAAGCTTTTTTATATTACAAGTAAAATACAAGAGCTATTTTTAATCAGCTTTTTAACACACTAGTTTTAGATAATCTTTCATCATTATCAGCTTATGTTCTAGATTCTATGATTGGAATCCCTTTAAAACAAGTAGTGATAAATACAGGAAAACCAGAGATCAAAGGTGATCAACAGAACAAAAGTCACAAGAGGGCAGGATCTTAGAAGCAAATTACTAAAATGAAAATGCTTTCAGAGTTCATTAACAGGCAAGTTGAAAAACAAGGCAAAATGGACCTGATTTTACGTAAAAAATAATAGCAATATGTAGTCTTTGCTAATGCACCTAAATGGTTTTTAGAAAAATATCCTGCTATTCACTTCAAGGAACAAATTCTTATGATATCAGCAACTATTGAATGTGAGGCATTATTATAAGGCCAATTTTTAAATAAAGTCTGTTTATATAAAAAAGTCACATTCATTGCATTTTTATTGGCAAATATAGCTAAATTTTAATCTAGATTCTTTGTTTTTTAAATATGATTAAGTACATACAGTAACTAAAACATTCTAGCTAAGGTCAAGTTGAGCCCATTACTAGCTAATTCCTGTAATGTGTCTATGCTTGCAAGCCGAAATTAGCATTCCAAAAATTAAAGGAGATAACATTTGAGCCAGCATTTACAGGTCACACCAAATTTACCAGAAACAGGAAAAAGATACTTTACAAAGAATTTTCCTCAATTATAGGCTGCTATAAAATTTTATTATTTGGGGAAATTACCTATTTCCTTTCTTCTCATCGTGTCTTCCATATGCCATCTCTGTAGAATCACTTTATTTAAAAGAACTATATTTTTAGTGAAATATCTTCAAGGCTTCACCACATAAAGTACATTAGAAATAAATGAAGAAACTTCGGAGGTTATGTAATCATGAAGTACTAGAAATTTGGGGAATATATCACCAGTGTTTACTTAGAGAAACAGAGCACAATGAGCATTATGGAAATGAGTGGTTTGTTACACACACACACACACACACACACAACAAGCTCTTAGGACATATCTCCCTGAAAATGCACATACATATATATGCATATTAGTGAATGTGCATTTTCGGGGGCAGATGTCCTAAGAGCGTTCTTAAAGTTATATGAGACATTCGAGGTGCAAAGAGAAGAGAAACCACTTTTTCTAAAACGACACTTTTCATAAATATAAAACATGTCATTTGTCTAATTTTGCATAACTGGTGACAGAAACAGTTTTTTTAATTAATATTTAATTTTTATTGTGTGCATATAATGAGAGAAGAACTATGGTTTTAAAAAAACAGAACACCATTTTTGCCTTCAAAAAGTAAGTAAAATAAGTAAACTAGTAGGAACACTTACATGTATATAGTTGCAATAATAAAAATTTATAAATATATTAATATAATCTGTGTGTATAATAAACATATATAAAGAGAGGTAATATTTCATATTTTCCAATTGCCAGGAACTGTTCTAAGTAACTTTAAATGCATCATATTACTTACAACTTAAGGAGATCCATGCTATCATTTCTCACATTTTGCAGCTGAGAATGCTGAGGCACAAAATATTTAAGATACTTGCCCAAAGTCACATAGTTAATAAGTGGCTGCATTTGAATTTGAACTCAATTCCCAGAGTTTGTGTTTTTAATCAGTCAATTATATTATAATACTTTTATTGATATGGATACAGAATGTAATAAGAATGTCAGACAAAATGTTCTAAATCTATCCATGGGATTCTGTCTGCTTCACAGAAGAGGAATTTGAGCTGAGACTTGAAGAATGAGTAAAGATTTGTTCCATTTTTACAATGACATTTGAAACAATGAGAAAAACGTGTGCAAAGGATGTAGTAAAACAGAAGTACATTGATACACACACACACACACACACACACATATATATGTGCAAAAATTTCAAGGAGAAGAACATTTAAGCCAGAAGATTAGAAGTTAAATAAAAATATTTCTTTTTTTTTATACTTTAAGTTTTGGATACATGTGCACAATGTGCAGGTTAGTTACATATGTATACATGTGCAATGCTGGTGTGCTGCACCCATTAACTTGTCATTTAGCATTAGGTATATCTCCTAATGCTATCCCTCCCCCCTCCCCCCACCCCACAACAGTCCCCAGAGTGTGATGTTCCCCTTCCTGTGTCCATGTGGTCTCATTGTTCAATTCCCATCTATGAGTGAGAACATGCGGTGTTTGGTTTTTTGTCCTTGCGATAGTTTACCGAGAATGATGATTTCCAATTTTTTCTTACCACCTATTTATCCATCACTTATTTAGACTATCTAAAGAAACTTTAAATTGTACAAATAGGTATTCCATATATCATTTTATTGGGCATTTATACTAATGTAGCAAAACTGGACACTGATAAAAATTTGGACTCTGGAGTCAAACACACATGGTTTGAATCCTGACTCTGTGATGTCATACACAAGAAACATTAGGCATATTTTGAAATAATATATATTAATTCTTCAGTTTTTCTCAGAGATTTTTAGTATGTGACATCGAACAAACATGAATGCCTTTAGAACTCAGTTTTCTTATGTGTAAAATGAGAATTATAAAACATCATTTCTTAAATAAAACATGATGCTATTATCAAAACATATAGCACGGGAATGTCATGAATTTGTGTTTTTTAATATTCTAGGTAGACGGAATAGCAAGTATAAGACCTTGAACTGGGAATCTGGGTTATTTTAGGAACAGAAATAAGGTGCTAATATCAACAGACACTAGTGAAGAAAGGGAAGAATTCTATATAAGATAGAGAAGTAGATGGTATCCTGAGCATACAGAGCATTGTAGACATAAACAGTGTTTGGGATTTTAGTATACAGATTTTGTTCTAAACATTGAGAGAGTCCACCAATAGCAGACCACCCATTCTTCACAAGTGGAAGTGGACTTTCTCAAAGTTGGATCACATGCTAGTTTATGCTACAAATCAAGTCTCAATCAATTTAAAATATTGAAATTACAGAAAGTCTATTCTCCAACTATAATGAAATGAAATCACAAATCAATAACCAAAAGACAGTTGAGTGATTCCAAGATATGTGGAAATTAACAACACAATCCTTAAAAGACTTTGAGTCAAATAAGAAATAAAAAGGTACATTAGAAAATATTTTGACCTCAACAAACTAGGCATTGAAAGATCATACCACAAAATAATAAGAATCATCTAGGACAAACCAATAACCAACATCATACTGAATGGGCAAAAGCCAAAACCATTTTCTTGAGAAATGGAACAACACAAGGATGTCCACACTTACCTATCCTATTTAACATAGTACTGGATGTCCTAGCCAAAACAATCAGGCGAGAGAAAGAAATAAAGGCATCTCTAACTAGGAAAGGAAGATGTCAAATTACCTCTCTTCATGATGATATTATTCTGTACCTAAAAAACCCTAAAGACTGCCAAAAGACTCTTAGAATTGGTAAACGACTTCAGTAAGTTTGCAGGATAAAAATCAACATACAGAAATCACTAGCATTTGTATATATCAATAACACTCAAGTTGAAAGCCAAATAATATCACAATCCCATTTACAATAGCCACAAAAAATAATGAAGTACCTAGAAATACATCTAACCAAGGAGGTGAATGATCTCTGCAAGGAAAACTACAAAACACTAGGGAAATGAAGCAGAAATTACACAAACGAATGAAAAAACATCCCATGCTCATGGATTGGAATAATTCATGCAGTTAACATGGCCATACTGTCCAAAGAAATCTACAGATTCAATGCTATTCCTATAAATACCAATATCATTTTGCAGAGACCAGAAAAAAAACTCTTCTAAAATTCATGTGGAACCAAAGAGATCTTAAGTAGGCAAAACAATCCTAAGCAAAAACAACAAATCCAGAGTCAGCACATAACCTGTCTTCAAACTATGCTATAAAGCTACAATAACCAAAATACCATGATACTGGTTCAAAAAACAAATACATGGACCGGTGGAATAGAATACAGAACCCAGAAAGAAAGCCACACACCTACAGCCATTTTGTCTTCAACAAGGTCAACAAAAATAATAAATAAGGAAAAGATTCCCTTTTCAATAAATGGTGCTGGGATAACTGGCTAGCCATATGTAGAAGAATGAAATTGGATCACTATAGTTTACTATATAAAAAATTAACTCAAGATGAGCTAAAGATTTAAATGTAAGACCTTAAACTATAAAAGTCCTAGAAGAAAAGATAGGAAATACCATTTTGGACATTGGCTATGGTAAATAATTTATGACTAAGTCCCCAAAAGCAATTGCAACAAAAACAAAAATTGACAAGTAGAACCTAATTAACTAAAGAGCTTATACACAGCAAAAGAAACTATCCACACAGTAAGAAGAAAACCCACGGAATGGGAGGAAATATTTGCAAACTATACATCCAACAAAGTCTAATATCCAATATACATAAGGAAGTTAAACAATTCAACAAAAAACAACCCCATTAAAAAGATACAGAGATATAAACAGACATTTTCTCAAAAGATTTACAAGCAGCCAACGAGCATATGAAAAAAATGCTCAATACCAATAATCATGAGAAAAATGCAAATAAAAACCACAGTGAGATACCAACTTACATCACTCCCATGGCTACTATTAAAAAGTCAAGGAAATAATAAAAAAGATGCTGACAAGGCTGCAGAGAAAAGGTAATGCTTATACACTGTTAGTGGGAATGTAAATGAGTTCAGCCCCTGTGGATAGCAGTTGAGGGATTTCTCAAACAACTTAAAACAGAGCTATCATTCAGACTAGCAATCCCTCTACTGGGTATATACACAAAGGAAAATAAATCATTCTACCGAAAAGACCTATGCACTTGTATGTTTATCACAGCACTATTCACAATAGCAAAGACATGGAATCAACCTAGGGGCCCATAAACAGTATAGTGGATAAAGAATGTGGCACATATACACCCAGGAACTCTATGCAGCCATAAAAAAATGAAAATATGTCCTTTGCAGTGACATGAATACAGCTGGAGGCCATCTCCCTAAGCAAATTAATGTAAAAAACAGAAAACTGAATATTGTATGTTCTCACATATAAGTGAGAGTTAATCATTGGATACATATGGACATGAAAATGGGAACAATAAACACTGGGAAATACTGGAGAGGGTAGAGGGGGAAAGGGGCAAGGATCAACGGGGGAAAGGGCAAACTACAGTAATGTAGATTTTTTTCCCTGGTTTCATATCCCAGTTTTCAAACTTCACATCAGAACTTAAAGGAAAAAGAATCAATCTCATGATCAAATATAAGACAGATGTGTTTCCCTTAAAAGGCTAGCTCCAAGCTAAAAATGGCCCCACGATATTGAGAACAATGTTCCATCACAGAGTATTTTCCCTTCCACATTTCCAAGGCTCAGAGTATTTTACCTTCCACATTCCCAAGGCTCCTCCCGACCCCTTCTCTATCGGGCATCTGTTATGTTCCCTCATCCATTGGGCAGAAACAACACTACTATCCATACACAGGGCATTTGTCTCAAGTTATTCCATCATGTCCACAAAAGTAGGGCAGGAGATTACTGGGAAGAAATGCAGTTGATTTTTTTTCTGCTCTATTAATGTTTTTACCTTTACTTTTTTTAAATTTTTTGAAGTATACTTTTAAGTTCTGAGATACACGTGCAGAACAGGCAGGTTTGTTACATAGGTATACACGTGCCATAGTGGTTTGCTGCACCCATCAACCCGTCATCTACATTAGGTATTTCTCCTAATGCTATCCCTCCCCTAGCCCCCCAGTCCCCAACAGGCCCTGGTATGTGATGTTCTCCGCCCTGTGTCCATGTGTTCTTATTGTTCAACTCCCACTTATGAGTGAGAACACGTGGTGTTTTAGTTTTTTCAACAAACGATTCTGGGACAACTAGATATCAACATGCAAAAGAGTGAATTTAGACTCATCTCACATAATACAAAAAAATTAAATCAAAATAGATAAAAGACTTAACTGTAAGAACTAAAACTGTAAAACTTTTTGAAGAAAAATACAGAAATAAATATTACTGACTTTGAATTTACCAACAAAAGAAAAAATAGATTAACTGGACTTTTTCAAAATCAAGAAACCCATTTTTCTTTTCAATAACACTGTTAAGAAGGTAAAAAAAATTCAGATAATGGGAGAAAACATTTGCAAATCATTTATTTGATATGTATCTAGCATCCAGAATATAAAAAGAATCCTTACACTTCAACAGTAAAAGATGAATAATTATAAATGAGCTTAGGATTAAGATATTATTTCAATGTAGATAAACAAATGGTCAATAGTACATAAAAAGATGCTCAACACTATTCATTATTAGAAAACTACAAATCAAAACCACAATGAAATACTGCTTCCTATAATTCAGAATGACTATAATAAAAATGGAAAATAACATGTGTTGGTGAAAATGTGGAGAAATTAAAATCCTTATACTTTGCTCATTGGAACGTAACATGGTACAGCCAATTGGAAAAACATTTTGACAATTTCACAAAAAGTTAAATATAGAGTCACCATATGATTGAACAATCCCACAGTTAGATACACAAAACATGTATTTCCACAAAATATGTACACAAATGTCATTTTAACTTTATTCATGTTAGCCAAAAAGTGGAAACAAACCAAAAGTCCATCAATTGATGAACGGATAAACAAAATGGGTATATATCTACAATGGACTATGATTTATCCATAAAAAGGAGTGATGTAGTGACACATGCTAAAACATGGATGTATCTTGAAAACTGTATGCTGACTGAAAGAAGCCAAACACAAAAAGGCACATATTGTGTGATTCCAATTATATGAAATGTCCAGTATAGGCAAATTCATAAAGACAAAAAGTAGATTAGTAATTTCCAGAACTTGCGGGGAGGGGAAAATGGGAAATGACTGCCAGTAGTTACGTGGTTTTGTTTGTTTGTTTGTTTGTTTGTTTTTAGATGATGAAAAAATCCTGTAATCTGATAGTGGTGAGGGTTGTATAACCATGAATATACTAATAATCTTTTAAGTTATGTATTTTAAGAGGATGAATGTTTTCATGCTTGAAGTATATCTCAGTAAAAAACAACAATGAGAATGGTGAACACAGACATCTTTACTCTGGGCTCCTCTATCTTTAAACAGACTTGTCAACTCCATGCATTTCTCCAGGCCCCCCAACTTTCTATGGAGCACCCACAGCGATTGCAGAATGGCCAATGCCCTGCTACTGCTCTTGGTGGCCCTAATTAGATCAACCTACCTAGACTCCAGGTTTCTCCCAGGAACTTATAGGAAAAAGGTACCATGAAGGCTTTAATTCACATAAGAAGTCACATAAGCAACAGTGATTCCAAGAGAACAATGGCCAGAAGCATATTGTTGTATTTGAAAGGTGCCAGATGATTACTGGGTATTTGCACATTGAAGCACCATCATGGCTACTAGGCACTCTTTCTCCCATCCTGGAGTTCAAGATCAAGAAGATATTGGGAAAGAAGGCCTTCCCAGGAAACCAACAGTGAACTGGTGGGAGATGTGGAGAACTGGCACATGCCAGTGTGGGACAATCAGCCCTCAGTAGCCCCAAGAGATATCAAGGGAACTGCTCAAGAGGAGAACTTTTGAATATAACTAGCACAAGCATCCACCAGCCATAACGGAAGCTGGTGTAAGAGCCAGAACAAAGTCCTAAAGTTCCCCAGACAGGCATTAACCCTTTAGTCACTGGATTCCAGGAAGTTGGAAAAATAATTAGGTATACAACAAAAGAGGCTGGGACAGAAGGTGAAAGATAAATGAAGTCTTGCTTCAAGCAATGGGTTTTTTAAACTAGTCTAGAGGTAGTAAAATATTTTAACAATCAGGATGATCATACCTTTACCAACAGAATAATCTTACCTTTTCATATGCACTGAATTATCAGTGCTAATTAAAATACAACCCGATATTGAATTCACCTCATTATGTCATAAGGTAATTTAGAGAATGAATCAAGAACATGTCTTAGGTTCTAGTTTGAGCAAGTAGTTGCTACTAACTAAGATAACGTTAACTAAAAAGAAACGAGAAGGGGTAATGAAGAGCTTTCTGTGGGGCATGTGAAATTGAGCAGCTAATAATCATAAAAGCACATGTTACAAATGAGAATTATTATAAATCCTGAACTCCTTGGGAAAATTTGGTTCTAGAAATATTGATTTTGGATGGCATTTGAAAATCCAGGACTCCATGAAATCATATAGGGAGAGTTGGTAGTTAAAGAAAAGGGGTCTAGGACCAAGCCCTAGAACACTCCAATATTCAAAAAAGAGGAGAAGGATCCTGCAGAATTTGAAGAAGCACAGCCCATAAGACCTCCCTCACTTCTAATATCACTTGAATATTTAGGAGTTTCCCCAAACAACCATTATACTCGATAATTCTTTAGAACTACTCATAGAATTCACTGAAAGTTCCCTCACATCAATATGTGACGATACGTATGAAGTTTTACCAACCACAGAAGCTCACCTGAGCCTCGGTATCCAAAATTTTTACTGAGGGGATCCATGGTTGACTACAAATATGGGTGACCTTCAGTCTCCAGCCTTTCTAGAGACAGAGAAGGTATCTCTGGGTCTCAAAGCCTCCATTATAAATAACACTTTTAAACTATCCAGTGGCCAAGGCCACCTGGTAAATAAAGACATTTTTATCAAGGCAGGACATTCCAAGGGCCTACAGACCACCTTAAGGTAACATAGGGCAAAGGCCAGGTATGTCTCTGTATGAAGTTCAGTCTTTACTACATAAAGCAAATAAACAGTTTGAGGTGGTAAAGGAAGAAAGGAAAAAGAAAACGTTACAGCAGCAGGGGATTCCAATAGCTAAGACAGAATATTTCAAGAAAGAGTGAGTATTCAGTTTTTTCAAATTCTAAGTTTTAATAAAGATAAAAAACAGGGATGTGGCCAATGGCAAATAAAGCAACACTATGACTATGGCAACCTTGAAAAAGATGTTTTAGTGGAGTGGAGAGACTTGGCAATGTGGACAAAAATGAAGATAATGAGTATAGAGTGTAGAGTTTTCTCTAAGGGAGACAAGACATTGAGTAGGAGCTGAAAGGTGAAATGAGGTTATGGGAGAAATACTTTAAAGATAAATAATTCCTGAATGTGTCTATACATGACCATAAAATATCGAGTAGATCAGGATTTGTTGAAATGCAGAAGGAAAGAATGCATGTTAAGGGTGAGTCCAGGAGATAGAAAAAAATGAAGCCAAGAACTGAAGGAAGAGGGACTGCACTATGATAGGGCGGGAACGCTTCATTTGTCTTAACAGAAGTGCAGGCTGTGGTGAAGAGAAGTTGAGGTAGCGTTTTTGTTGTTATTGTTGTTTTGTTTGTTTCCATTAACTTCCATTTTATCAGTGAAGTGTGAGGTTAGGTTTTCAGGCCAGAATGAATTGGGACACCATGCTACTGGTTTGACAAAAGAAAACTAGGTATAAAACAGTTGTTTCCAAAAGGGGAGAAAGTAAACACACTAAAGAAATAGTAGAATTGTTAGGAAGTATTGAATTCCCAATAATAACGTATTGTGTATTTCAAAGTAACCAGGAGAGTAAAATTCAAATGTCTTGCCACAAAAAAATGACAAGAAAGGTAAGAGATATGTTAATTAGCTTGATTTGTTTATTCTATACCGCATGTATAGCTATCAAGACAAAACATCACATTGTATCCAATAAATGTATATAATTATGATTCATCCATTAAAATAACAAAAAAGTATTTTAAAAAATAATTCAAGTGGATACCACAAGCAAGTTTGTGAGATAATATACCTACAGCCATTCCCTGTGACTCTGATGGATGTAGAAAAAAGGAAGGGATTTGGAGGTATTGACAAGCAAATGATTGTGATGGTGGACCACCGGGAATATGTACTGTGTAGATAGGGATGCAAGAGAAGGGAGCTGGGGACACATCTGTATTGGGTGAAGAGTGGACTGGAGGCCACAATGAGACAGTTGTTTTAGTCACTGCTAATTGATGTCTCTGTTAAAAACAGATACTACACTTTCTATAGATGCTTGTATATTGATAAAATGATTTGGTTTACCTAGATGTCAGTACAATACATCATGTTTTCGCATACCTGGTCTCTCAGTTTGTGTCTTTTTTGCTTGACACATACATGCTCAGCCAATATTCCCAAAGCCCAGCCATTTTGCTAAACAGTTGGGGGTCAAGGTGGCTTCCAATTTATGCTACACTTGAACAAAACTAACTCTCCTATAAAATACTTCCTACTCTGGAAAGGTTCTATGTGTACCCTTAATTTTCTTTCCTAGCCCTTCCAAGACTATCCCAATTTCCTCAACACTTACTTGACCTTTAAAATAAAAGTTTCAGGTGCTTGATCCAATATGGTTGTTTCACTTTTAATATCCCCTTTCTTCATGTGCCTAGTGAAATGCCTTTCTTTGGTTGGCGGTTCCTATATGCATGTTTCCGAAGGAGTTAATTCACTGATGTGAGATAATACTAGAATGACTAAGAAAACAAGGAGAGCTTTTAGGAATTGAAAGAGGTTCCGACTTGGTAATTTCCCACTGTTGAGGTCAGCAAGCATAGCAGTTACCATCGGTACATGGGCTGAGATTAAGAGCATAGTATATAAAGGAAAGTGAGATAGGATGACAGCTCTCAGGAACCCCAGGTACTTTGAGCCAGGGAAAAGCATGAAGACAAATGGGCCATCTATGTCTTCTTGCAGATTATCAGAACCACGTTCTACCAGAATTACTAATATTCTTGTTGGTCAAATAGCAAATCACTCTTAAAATAATGACTAAAACTTATTTCATAATTGGTAGAGTCTCTTAAAGATTGTTCTGCTAGATTTTCTTTGGTAGAAAGAAAAGTCATTTTAATATAAATGTGGATCAAACTTGGCAAATTAAAGAGCAGACTCTGTAGTTAAACACAGAACATAGGAAAAATATGCTACTACTTTATTCATTGTAAATTTTTATTCATTTGTTCATTCATTCATTCATTCATTAGAGACAGAGTCTCACTCTGTCTCCCAGATTGGAGTGCAGTTGCAGGATTGCGGCTCACTGTAATCTCCAACTCCAGGGCTCAAGGAATCCTCCCACCTCAATCTCCCGAAGTAGCTGGGACTACAGGCATGAGCCACAGCACCAGGCTAATTTTCGTATTTTTTGTACAGATGGGATCTCACTATGTTGTCCAGGCTGGTCTCCAAGTCCTGGCCTCAAGCAAACCTCTTGCTTTGGCCTCCCAAAGTGCTGGGATTTCAGGCATGAGCCACCACACCTGGCCTATTTTTAATTTTGTAAATCACAAAAATCCATTGGTGACTAGGAAGTCAATTAACGGTTTAGAAAACTACAGCCTGGTGGAAACAGCAACAATTGATGTTTATTTGTAAGATTGTATTTTATAGGCTACATTACAGTTGAATTCCAACTAGATATATATCCTCTCTCACATTTGAAAGTAATTGGCAGCACTGTACAAAGTCCTAGCAATGAATTCAAAGGAGAAAGTTGTTTTTCATAACATGTACATAACATGTAAAACAGTAAAATATCATTGGCTTTTCTACTGATGTGCTTCTTCTGCATATGGAAAATTAAGTTATCTTGCATGGTATATCTGACTCTATATATGTGTGTATAGAATCAGATATTAAAAATATATTTTCCAGGTAATATAATATACACAATTTATTGTGATGCTGTTTAAATAACCAAATGCTTTCTTGTTAAGAGATGTCTAAATGACTAGAAATAATTGAGCTGACTTTTCTAAACCAGAATAGCTAAGCTCGAATTGATTATATTCATGCTCTGAAAATTCTGATTTGCTAGAATCCATTTACTGTAACAAACTGAAGAAACCTAGTTTTTAGGTCATATATTGTTCATGACAAAATTGCATGGGAAATTCATACATTTGTTCTGTCTAATACATTATGGATACATAATGTACCTTTTTGTGGACAGAAATGTCAATCATGGTACTTACGATAATAGAGTTAGTTGTATTTTTGTAGTTGTATATATTCTGACAGTATTAAAATACCCTGAAAATAAATTCAGTAGCTTCAGCATTAGGCTAGATATACCCTTCAGCTGTCATAGGGACTCAGAGAGAGAGGGAAAAAGGCAAAATATATTAATGTTTTCACTTTTTCTTCACAGTCAAAACTGTCAATATTATTTCTACTTTATGTACAGAGTCTTGAAACATGAAATGTAAAAGTAAGTTAAAATTAATAGATTGTATGAAAATATTTTTACGTCATCCCTAGGACAAGTAAACAAAGGCTGCAGATTGATGTAAAAATAATTCCCTTGTTCTGACTAATACACTCACGCACACATGCATTTCCTTCCAGTCACCACAGCTAGCCGACCTTAGGAAACTCAAGTAATGACAAACTAAAATTAGTAACCACACGTCCTTTGCTTAAAGCAAGCCACAGCTGAAGGATGAAAAACTAGACACAGAGAGAAACTCACTGTAACTTGAGATTGTGCCTAGAAACTTCAGTTGTCTATTCATTCTAAGCATTAGGTTTTACTAATGTATAATCTTATCAAAAGAATCATAAGGCTGAAATAAATATTGAGAGATTGAAAAAGTCTATATCCATTTCTACAGATGGGACAGTTTAGAAATATTATAGACGGTTATAATGATAGGAAACTGCTGAATATTGTCTGAGCTCCTTGAATGCAAATTTTCTTCTGTGCAAAGCTATAAATGAGTCAGTAATCACTATAGAAAACTTCAAAGGCTCATGAAAAATATGAACCATGAGATAAATGGTTGTATTCGTGGTAAATATTTTAGGCTTTGTCTCTGTATAGCCAGCTAAATGGGAAGCTCCAAAGTGGATTTTCTCTGACTCAAACCAGAAAACAGAATCCAGTAGAACTCAACTAAAAGCCAAGTTTCAGGTCTATTACTGTTTCATTGGTTTGTTTTGTCAGCACCCACTTTTCTTTAGTTTATCTTTTACAAAAAGCAATTTTAAAATTTAGCTTTTTAACAGGAAAACATGGTGGCCACATACCACTTAATTTGTTGTTGCATTTTGTTTTGTCCTTGCCTTACATTTTGTCATTTAAAAAATAATTCACCCGTTTTGCTTTCATACCAGTTTCTAATGATATCATTAATAATAATAAGAGTATTAATAGAGATGATATTTATCACCTTCACTTTGTGTGTCATGCTCTCTGCTAAAGTGTTTATATCATTGGCTTCAAACTTTGAACCTTAAAATCACCTGGGGAGCTTTGAAAAATCCCAAAGCCTGAGTTACACTTCATACCAATGAAACAGAATGCACAGGGGATGGAAGCCAGACATCAGTATTTCTTGGAAACTACTTTTTTATCCCACAGAAACCTTTGAAATAGTGTAATTATGGTGGCTGTCTGTGGTAGTTAAGCATACCTTGTCTGGTAAACTGGCATTGGTCCCAAGCTCCATTGTTTATGAGCTCTGTCACGTTCAATACTACTTTATTTCACTGTACCTCTTTTTCTCATTTGTAAAATGAGAAAAATAATTAGTTGCTACCTTACCATGTTGGTAGGAGGTTTATTTAATGCAGATAAACTTCTAAGATGACCCTAGTTACTACTCTATCCCCATTCGTAAGTGAAAACAATAAATCACAGAAAGTTGAGCAGCTTGCTAAAATGTGCACAAATAAAGGTTCCACAAAGCCTGAATGAATGCAGTCCAAGCATGTATAGTTTAGATAGCAATTATTTCTTCCAAATGTATGATTCTCACTTCCTTGATCTGTTTAAAATAGTGTAATCCAAGAGGTTAGCTGAAGAGTTTGGTTAAAACACCCAAGGGCATGTAGTTGTATAGATCTAGCTTTGGTGCCTTCTACCAGCTGCCCGTGGAGCTACCTACTTTTTTCTTGCTTCCTGTAAAGACAAGTCAACCACATAGATTTAAATTACAAGCATTCAGGAAATATAATTCATTTTGTTAACTAGAATTTAATCCTGCTTATCCTCTGTGAAGAATGGATGCTAATTATAAAGTCTGTGGCATTCTTATCTTATGTTCACTGTGGCATATTAGTGTCTTTACTTTTCAAATAGATAAGGAAAATTAGCTTCCTTGAATATAAGACTGCAAGGAAGGTGTCATTTATTTCTAAGAGGGCCGAATCACTGGAATAGATTTTTTAGAATTCTAATTGCTGGTCTTTACACTTTTTTTTCATCTTTCAGGGACAGCGGCTGAAATTTCTGTGATAAAAGTCTAAGTCCTTTGACCTCATAAAAATTTGCAATATAATAGAAAGATAGACAAATAAATAGAAGTAGGAGGCTTTAAAGTGAAACCGATCAGACATGGGATTTAATCCCATGTTTAATCCCATTTCCAGAATTTCCTAGCCATGTGACCTTGTACAAGATTCTTAATTTCTCAAAGAAGGTTTCATTTGGTATACAATGGAGATAATAAAATCCAACTCAGATTTTTTTTGTCTTAGGGATTTAATAATATGGTATAGTATAGTATTTTACTTAGCCCGGCACTAGAACATAATAAGACCTCAAGAATTGGTTGCCTTATTTATTATGCCATAATTCAGCATGACAAATACTTAAATAGAGTAAATACTCAGGGTGCTAAGGAAGAACATGGGTGGAACCCTTAAAACAGGTGGGGATTGAGGAAGGACAGCCTCATGAAGACACGGCGGTCAGGGATTTAGAAAGTCTGATTTAAAAGAATTATATGATGTATATTTAAAGCCAGCTTGCTGAAGCATGACTTTAATTATGAATACATGTGTGATTTCAACTTCCGTTTATTTTCCTGGTATTGAACAGCTGCTGTCAAATCATCTATAAAACCCTTGACCCACTGTGACCTCATATCTCCCTCTATAACCACAGGGAATGAAGAAACAAATAAAATGAAAACTATTATGAAACAAATATATATGATACGTATAAATCATACTTAAAGTTATTTGAGAAATTCCTCCTGCGAGTTACACTTGGAGTCATTTAGTGCATCATGTTTGACTTTTCCGAAGTTAAGTTTCATATATATGAAAATTCTCCCAGTACAGACTCTCTAAATCAAAGTTATTTCACTTTACACCTAGAACTATAAACAAAATAACAGACCTTGCTTAAACTCTTTTAGGGCAGTTAAAGTGATGTACTTTAAAGAAAACCTCTCAGTAAAGTTTTACATTTCCTGTATAAAGGTAATAGCACTTTATTGTTTTACCCATGAAGCCCATTATAATTTCATTTTTGTACGTATTTATTTATAGTTATTTAAATTGTCAACTGTCATTCTGTAATTATCATTTCTCGAGTCACTTTTCTTGCATTCCCACAGAGTTTTAGTTCTGGGAGCTGTTGAAAATAATGTCTTCATACATGTATACAATGTATAATCAAATTAGTATAATTAGCATATTCATCATCACAAACATTTATTATTTCTTTGTGGTGAGAACATTCAAAATACTCTTCTAGCTATTTTGTAATATACTATATATTATTGATAACTTTGGTCATTGCAGTGTGTACATATGTAAAGTTATTATGTGTCAATCAAAAATAAACCAAAACTAAAAAAAAAAAAAGAAAACCTCTCAATCTATAGCCCTTTCGAATTTTCATAACACACCTGTTCATCAAACTGGTTTTACAATTGAAATATTATTGTCAACATTAGCTCAATTTGAGACTTCTAGTATTATTTAAATATAATAGTAATATTTAAATATAAATTTAACTACTTCTAGTAGTATTTAAATTAAATATAATGTGGAGATAAAAATGTCATTTAAAAAACTCACTCGGTGAGAGGTGTCTATAGAAAGGGCTCTAAAGTTATAAACTACCATGTCTATATATTACAACTGTTTTCTGACTTTTTTTTCAATTTATTTGGAAGTTAGAAAATGGTGGATTATTTAAAAAGTCTGAGTCATTCTTATTCTGCATCATATAAACATTCATATTAAGTAACACCAAGGAATTAATGAATGCCTTCCCCTCTACAAAGAGAATGGAAGTCCACTTTGGGGGATAGCTATCATCATAAGTAATCCCATTTCAGATGTTAGCTCAATTAATAGCTTCATATTCTATCATTTTCTGTCGTCTCTTAGAGAGTAAGAAATTATGTTCTTATAAAATCAAAATTTGACTTCACTGGAGGAAAGTTGTTTTTTTTTGTTTTTTTTTTTTCCCGTGAGGGTACAGAAGCTGTTAATCTCTAGGATTACTGAAATCTACATAAGGCTTTTGTCAGCAAAATTAGAACCAGGAACAGGACAGAGCTGCAATGCGAAACCTGGAAGCTACTGCTGTCATCTTTTGGCACTCAAAACACTATAAACAAAGAAAGAGAATTAAAGGCAAGTTCCAAGAGGGCAGACGGCTGTCTCTCATTTATTATTCTATTCCTGGAACATAGAACAGTGTCTAGCACATAGTAAGTGCACAACAAATATTTGCTAGAACAAGATAAATAATTCTACTTAATGCAAAATGAGAAATATACTCTAATTTTACAAATAATGTTAGTTGTGATTTTTGATGGAATAAACACTAAATATATACTTAGGAGTTTGATACTCTTTTTAATGACATGTTTTGCCATGTAGTCTGTGCCTACTTCTCCTAATGCATCTTGTATGATTCTCCTCAGGCTCAATCAACTCTAGGCAAACTCATTTGCTTTCTGGTCATCAAAAACCTAAACTTTTCCCCACCTCAAGTTCTTCACACGTAGTGTTCCCTTTACTTTGAAAGCTTTTCCTGAGCTCTTCACATGGCTGGCCCTTTCTCACCCTTTGTTCTTAACTCAGTTTACCTACTCAAAAACACCTTCCCCTACTGAATATGTCAAGTGCCACCCAATGACCCCTGACTTCCAATACACCTGTCATATCACCTTGACTGTTTGCTTTGTAATCTTTTTCAAAATCCGACACGATATTGTTAAATTTATTTATTTAATCATTTTGTTTGTCACCCTCCATTTTAGAAGTTAGCCTCTCTGACAGCAAGAAATATTTATCTTATTTATCATGGTCTCTTCAGCACCAGACCCTATTATGCATTTCTACTAATGTTAATGTTCATACTCATATTTATTTTTATATTTAATACATACTTTTAATTTTTAAACTACATTCACATAATTCTTTTTCACTTTTCTCTTTAAGGTTTACACAGGAAAAGCTTAACTCAGTGAATCACTAATCATCTGGTGGTAATAAACATAATGAGAGAAAAAATGTTTGCTTTTTGTGGGTGCGATCTTGTGAATCCAAGCTTCTAAGTACCACAGTCAGTGTTACACTGCTGTAAATGCCATCAACTGTTTGATCAGATTTCTATCTATTCAGTACAAACATAAGAATAAAAAATTTAAAAAATTTGGGGAAATGATTAAGAAGTCTTCAAATACACATATTTAGAATCCTATAGAAAAAGAAATCTGGGGTATTTATTTTTATTAAAATGCCTAGTATCATGGAAATTGAACTGAACTAAGCTAAAATTACAAGCAGTCATAAGCCTCTTATTCCAAAAATCTGCCATTTAGTTATTAGGTAGCTTAGAGAAGTTTCAAAGAAAAACAGTTTACAGCTTCCATTTGTTCTATTCATTAGAAGCTTGAATCAATATCTGTAGTGGTTTTTACACTGTTGAACAGAATATCTGCTAATTCAGTATAAAATTACTAGATGATGTAAAGTCAGCCATACTCCTTCACTATGATATAGGGATTAAGAATATTTTAGTCAGACTTCAGATAATTTATTCTCTCTCATTTGATTATAAAACATACTTTGGTTTTAAAGACACAGTTTCCTCTTTCTTTTTGGCTTAGTTCAACTCTACCAGCATTTGTGGAATACACATCTATTGAGACATACACATCTATTGAGGCTTCTCATAGCCTACATTATCAGAGGTGGTTGAGGAGTAATCAGACTGAAAACAAAAATTTCTAAAGATATTTGTAGAATGTGAAAAATGGCTATAATTAATAATAAACATTTTAAAAAGTTTTTTTCTTTTTACAGAGTTATTTTATGCAAATTATCTCAATTTACTTTTTTTAAAAGAAACCCTGTTCAGTAGAGCAGGTACTAGTGCTACTTTATAAGTACTGAATTTAAAAGTATTATTTTTGAGACTTGAGAGATCTAATAGGTAAGTCTAAGACTTCTGGTCTACCTCTCTTATTGATACTCCCAGCCTGAAGGAGGCTCTGGAAGGAACTCACTAATAGTTTCACAGGGTTCAGTCACCTTTGGAAGGCTAAGCAGCAGCAAGATGATCATTCAAAAATTAAAGGAGTCTGGACACAGTGTAGTATTTAAAATCTAGATCAGAGCTAGTTAATCTGTTCATAGGTAGTAGAATATTTTGCTTTTTTTTTTTTTTTTTTTGATGAAATCTCACTCTGCCGCCAGGTTTGAGTGTAGTGGCGCGATCTCAGCTCACTGCAACCTCAGCCTCCCAGGTTCAAGCGATTCTCCTGCCTCACCCTCCCAAGTAGCTGGGATTACAGGTGCCTACCACCACACCCAGCTAATTTTTGTGTTTTTAGTAGAGACAAGGTTTTACCACGTTGTCCAGGATGGTCTCAATCTCTTGACCTCGTGATCTGCCTGCCTTGGCCTCCCAAAGTGATGGGATTACAGGTGTGAGCTACCGCACCCAGCCAAATATTTAGCTTCTTGACACTTCATCACAAGTAAAGTAAAATAAAGAATTATGTGTTGTGAAGGAATACATATGTGTGTGTTTATATACAATGTTTGCTGTGTATATGAGTTTGTGTATATATATACATAGAGAGAGAGATGTATATGTAATATGTATCTATATCTATCATCTATCTATCGACATATATATAGTAAAACATCAATATATGTGTGAACACATTTTCTGAATCTGAGTAAGACCATTTTTACTCAGTAACTGTCCTGGTTTATATAAATAAAAATAATAATATGCCAACAAAATGTCAAGTTATTTATCAAACATAATAAAGCAAAGAAAAATAATATAACACACCTGGTGTGTCTTTTTAAGTTTTCTTTTTCTCTTGTGAAAAGATAACTGAAGTTTCAGTGTGAATTAATGCGAAAATAATGTATTCGGGAATTGGCAGGGAGAATGTTGGCTGACAGAGGGGTATAGGTTATAAGGTCTTTCCCAATCTTTCTTTACTTATCAGAAAATGTCAGTGTTTCCCCTGTGGGAGGCCTACCAGAACACAGACACGTGTTCCCAGGGAATCTTATCCCTGGGTAGTAGTAACACTTTTTCTAGTAAATTTTTTTTAAGCAATACTCTAACAGCATGATTCCTTCCAAAAACATAGCCTTGGGGCTAGAAAAGGTAGAGCGTTCACAACTGTTCAATACCTCAGATTTCCTATGTAGCCTGGTCTGCACATAAAACTGCATTTTTTCCCTTGATCTCAGGGCCCTCAAATTTTAGCATGCACCAAAATGACCTGGGAAACATATTAAAATTACAGATTCCTAGGTCCCATACCTGATATTTTTTATCCCGCCAGTAACACCATGATGTATGCATTATTATATCTCTTTTGATAAGGAAATTGATATTCGTAGAAATGTCCCAAAACAGTAAGCAGAAGATCCGGGGAGGACGCAAACTGTGCTTTCAATTCACTCAATAATTGCTGTCAAAGAAAACTACAAATATAAATAAATTTTATTTAACTCAGATTTCATTTTAATCTGTTACTCTGCACCCTAATTCCTACTTCAATTTGTACTTCTCCCATCTTGTTTATTTGGCAAGTGTTACTTTTATTTTATACATTTCATTTATTTTTACTGCACAAAGACTGTTCCATCTATCACTTCCAGACCCACTGAAATCCCCATCCTCCTTTTATTTAACATTACCCATATTGAGCACACAAATTGTAATCCCATGGGAGAACATACCAAGAGAGTAAACAAATTAGCTGCTGATGCTAGAAGTTCATTGGGGAAGTTGTTTTGTCTGTAATTCCTTCAAAGCATTGAGCATAATATCATATGTGTGTGCATTTGTTAGTTCCAATCTACAACCCAGGAGTGGTCAGTGCACATAATTGAGAATAACTATTTCAGGGGTTGTTAGCTGCCCCCATACTCCAGAGGCATGCCTTGGATATGTAGCTATGTTTTTCTTGGATCAGCAATGCATGGTTTATTAACTAGTACAGTTGATGTTGGAAATGTTTTTTCTTGATGAGATATTGGAATTCAAGCTATGAGGAATAGTTAAAAAGAATATTGTAGAGAAAATTCAATTGTCCTTGAGTAAACAGGCACCAGGAGACAGAAACTCCAATATCAGAGTGGCACTTGAAGGTTGATTTATAAAGAGTTCTCTGCCTGGCCGTTAACCCAATTGATTCTTTTGTTCTGAAATCCTCTATATTGTTACTACAACTTACCTTTAGGACTTTGTTGATTTTCCTAGGGTCAACTTTTCATAAAAGGTATTATTAAAGTTCTAAAAACGACAAAGAGCTGAGACTTCTTTAAAATTACAAAGCAGATTACATGACTCTCTTTGTGCCTACTGAGTAATAATATTCTCTGTCTATATGTAATGTGCATATATTATACGTATATAAACTTGCTTCATTGCAAACTTGAAATGAGGTGGTAGGCAGGAGATATAGAGCCTTTACAGGGGTTACAGATACTTACTAAAATAAAATATAAACCAACAAAAGACTACTAATCATCATGTACAGCAAAATTGGCATGCATTACTTCATGAAATAATAGTTGTGTTGGTTTGAAAAAAATCAATTTTTAAATGCTCTTAATAGAAGATATGACCAGATTGCAGCACACTGGACAAGAAAAGATGTAATAACCACATTTTCTAGTTTCTGTATTTAGTGCTTTGATATCCTGGGGCCTTTCTGACCCTGAAAAGACTGCCCCTTCCAAGGTTAGCTAAGTGCTAGATATGGCAGAAGACTTGCTTACAAGTGCACTTTTCATATGCAACCCAATCAATTTAGAGCCTATATCCCCAACCACTTTCTTTATCAGACTCATAGTATGCTTACACTGTGGCCTACTCTCCACCTGCCTTAATCACCCCCAGGCCAGAAATCAGACCACTAGGAACAGTTCCTATGCCCCAGAACCCATTGAAATTATTCTAACTAACCAATCCTAAACCTGCTTACCGTACCTTGCCCCTTCCTTCCCATAGAAAACACAATAAAGTCTCTAGCCCACTTTCCCCTCACTTGCTTCGCCTCTTGACCAACTCTGGTTCTTCCCCATGTGACCCTGCATGATGTGTTGCACCTGTTTCTAGGGATCTGTGAATATGACTTCTTCCTTCATGACAGTCGCTTCTGTGTCTGTGTGTCTTATCATACCTGACTAAGACAAATCTCAGGCATCCTTACCACAAAAGAAGTCAGAATATCGCTATTTCAAATAGCAAGGAGAAAACAAAGCGAGCTAGAAAGAAAAGGGAATCTCAGTACCATAGGAAAGAATAGGCCTTATGTTGTGACAGTGTTGAAGGGGTTTTGACTATAAAAGGGGCATGTGATGAGAAGGGGAGGCTGGTAAAATTGACTTGAAGATGAGGTTTCATAGCTGAGACCACACAGTTTTAACTAAGATTTTTAATTGCTGTTGACTTAATGGTAGTTGGCAGGGGGGCAGGGTGGAGGTATAATTTTATGATCTAATTTATGGAATGTGCCTATTTTCAAGCAACCCTCAACTTGCTACTTTTTTCTCATAGTCCTTTAATTCTTCAGTAAAGTTCCATGAGTATTAACTATTGAGATTTTCCATGATCCATAAAATTGAAGATTCAAGTCAAGTTTATCAAAATCTCTGCCCTCAGGGAATCATCATGATGCCTAGTTTAGAGGAATAATGTTAATCATGTGTTTCTTCCTTTTTTTTCCTTCAGGAATGCACCTAGTATATAAAACAATGCCAACCTGTAAATCAACATAAGCAAACATGTAGAATATACAAGGTTAGAAAAATCTTACTCATTTCCTGTTAACTGAAAAAAAAACTTTCTTTTTACCTTTGTGTTAAAATACTTTTTGAACCCCATTAATACACACTATCGAGTATTATGTACTAAATATAATTTAATATATATTAGAAAACTCTATAATTTAATTTGTATTGGAAAGCTGATAATAAAAAAATCCAAAATTCGTCAACTAAATATCAATACAATAGCTATAGATTTAAATGTTATGAATCTATACTGTAAAGAAGATTAATCTAACATTTTAATGAAAACAGAATGTACAATGATTTTTTAAAAATATGCTGATAAGGCCAGGCCCGGTGGCTCACGCCTGTAATCCCAGCACTTTGGGAGGCTGAGGTGGGCAGATCATGAGGTCAAGAGATCGAGACCATCTTGGCCAAAATGGTGAAACCCCGTCTCTACTAAAAACATAAAAAAATTAGCTGGGCGTGGTTGCATGCACCTGTAGTCTCAGCTACTCAGGAGGCTGAGGTAGGAGAATCACTTGAACCTGGGAGGTGGAGGTTGCAGTGAGCCGAGATCATGTCACTGCACTCCAGCCTGGCGACAGAACAAGACTCCACCCAAAAAAAAAGGGGGGGCTAATGAGGCTCATTCCTTGACATCTGTTCTTAAAAAAGAAATAACTGTTTCCTAAGAGCCTCTGTGGTCAAAATGATAACAGTAATTGACTATGCATCACTTGCTCTTTTATGAACACTATTAACTGCACTAAAACTATGTAAAGAAGAGAAGGTAACTTGGCATTTTCAAGTAAAGTGTTAACCAAATAGTACAAATTTGGAGAAGGGCCATTTCAAAGTAAATTGCTTATAAAAAGTTTATTTATTCAAATTAAGGCTTTTATTGATGTCCCTAACAAGCTGTTAATTCACTCATTGGCAAACATTTACTGAGTGCCTACTTTATGATAAACATTATGGAATAAAGACAAATATGACAAGATTTCTGCCCTCTAGATGTTCATAGTCTAGAGTAATGATAGATATGTAAATAAAAAGAGGTACACTATTACATGACAAGTGTGATTACAGAGTTATAGCTGGAATACAGGGCAAGTTGAAATACAAGAAGTACCAATAATTGTCTAGGGGAAATGGAGAAGTTATATGAGCACTAAGTAGAAAGGAATTTGGCAACTGCAAAGGAAAGAGGATCAGATAGAGAAAAAGGAATGGAATGGTGAAGATACAGAGTGTAAAGAGCAGTGTCTTGAGAGCACCGCCATTCATCCCACGGGCAGAAGCACAAATATGACATTTTGCCTGTGTGATTGCTATGCCCATGAAATTCACATGCTATGCAAACAACATAAAGAATTCAGGCAAACAACCCCTGAAGTTTTACTAATATCATTTCAAAAAAAAGATCATTGGATCATGAAGAAAAAAATCCTGTTACATACATATGACAATTTTGTTAATGAAATTTAAAAATTATGTATTAATGTAATTATATCCACTCCAAGGATGACGGCTTCTTAAGTTTAGATATAAGCTTGTAAATAAGCCACGATATAATTAAGGGATCAAAAATGAAAGACAAAGGAAAATGACAACTTACTCTGTGTTGTCTCTAGACAATTGATGCATGCTGCAATCTACCCAGCATCTTCATTAGTGAGCTAAAAGAGGGTGTAAGTAAAACCACACTAATGATATTCACAGATGATAACAGATTGGAAACTGTCTTTCTGACACCACTGTTGACTGTGAAGTCGCAACAGGGAGACAAAATAGCTTAGAAATATTGGTAGACAATTAAAGTGGGAGCAAACATTGAGATTCAGGTAAGAAAAGGAGCAATTGAACAATCTGGAGAGGAAGAATAAGATACACAGAAAATAGCAATGCCAAGTTTTAGTAATACACAAAAACAGGAAACCATTACAAAGTACTTACAATACTTCCCAATATATGCAAACACTCATAAATATATGTGTAGGGGTATGTATATGTGTGTGTGTGTGTGTGTGTGTGTGTGTGTGCACGCCTCAGTCTGGAGAAGTACATCAAGGAAGTTATGGCATTATGGACACTGACAAATGGAAGGTGACCAAAGGAGGTAGCTGCCTATGACATGAAGGATAAGAAATACAACATCTAATTCCCTGAAGAATGTGGAGACTTGGGAAATAAAGAACTCATTTAACTGCTCTAAAATCAACACAATAAAATGAGAGATAAGCAGACCTTTTGGAGAAAGGTCTCAACAGAAGCATATTTTAAAGGAAAAGATGGTAAATACCTGTTATTTTTTGTTTTTTTTTCCTTTTTTTATTATTATTATTATTATTATTATTATTATTATACTTTAGGCTGTATGGTACATGTGCGCAACGTGCAGGTAAGTTACATATGTATACATGTGCCATGCTGGTGCGCTGCACCCACCAACTCGTCATCTAGCATTAGGTATATCTCCCAATGCTATCCCTCCCCCCTCCCCCCACCCCACAACAGTCCCCGAAGTGTGATGTTCCCCTTCCTGTGACCATGTGTTCTCATTGTTCAATTCCCACCTATGAGTGAGAATACGCGGTGTTTGGTTTTTTGTTCTTGCGATAGTTTACTGAGAATGATGATTTCCAATTTCATCCATGTCCCTACAAAGGACATGAACTCATCATTTTTTATGGCTGCATAGTATTCCATGGTGTATATGTGCCACATTTTCTTAATCCAGTCTATCATTGTTGGACATTTGGGTTGGTTCCAAGTCTTTGCTATTGTGAATAATGCTGCAATAAACCTACGTGTGCATGTGTCTTTATAGTAGCATGATTTATAGTCCTTTGGGTATATACCCAGTAATGGGATGGCTGGGTCAAATGGAATTTCTAATTCTAGATCCCTGAGGAATCGCCACACTGACTTCCACAAGGGTTGAACTAGTTTACAGTCCCACCAACAGTGTAAAAGTGTTCCTATTTCTCCACATCCTCTCCAGCACCTGTTGTTTCCTGACTTTTGAATGATTGCCATTCTAACTGGTGTGAGATGGTATCTCATTGTGGTTTTGATTTGCATTTCTCTGATGGCCAGTGATGGTGAGCATTTTTTCATGTGTTTTTTGGCTGCATAAATGTCTTCTTTTGAGAAGTGTCTGTTCATGTCCTTTGCCCACTTTTTGATGGGGTTGTTTGTTTTTTTCTTGTAAATTTGTTGGAGTTCATTGTAGATTCTGGATATTAGCCCTTTGTCAGATGAGGAGGTTGCAAAAATTTTCTCCCATTTTGTAGGTTGCCTGTTCCCTCTGATGGTAGTTTCCTTTGCTGTGCAGAAGCTCTTTAGTTTAATTAGATCCCATTTGTCAATTTTGGCTTTTGTTGCCATTGCTTTTGGTGTTTTAGACATGAAGTCCTTGCCCATGCCTATGTCCTGAATGGTAATGCCTAGGTTTTCCTCTAGGGTTTTTATGGTTTTAGGTCTAACATTTAAGTCTTTAATCCATCTTGAATTGATTTTTGTATAAGGTATAAGGAAGGGATCCAGTTTCAGCTTTCTACATATGGCTAGCCAGTTTTCCCAGCACCATTTATTAAATAGGGAATCCTTTCCCCATTTCTTGTTTTTGTCAGGTTTGTCAGAGATCAGATAGTTGTAGATATGTGGCATTATTTCTGACGGCTCTGTTCTGTTCCATTGATCTATATCTCTGTTTTGGTACCAGTACCATGCTGTTTTGGTTACTGTAGCCTTGTAGTATAGTTTGAAGTCAGGTAGTGTGATGCCTCCAGCTTTGTTCTTTTGGTTTAGGATTGACTTGGCGATGCGGGCTCTTTTTTGGTTCCATATGAACTTTAAAGTAGTTTTCTCCAATTCTGTGAAGAAAGTCATTGGTAACTTGATGGGGATGGCATTGAATCTGTAAATTACCTTGGGAAGGATGGCCATTTTCACGATATTGATTCTTCCTACCCATGAGCATGGACTGTTCTTCCATTTGTTTGTATCCTCTTTTATTTCCTTGAGCAGTGGTTTGTAGTTCTCCTTGAAGAGGTCCTTCACATCCCTTGTAAGTTGGATTCCTAGGTATTTTATTCTCTTTGAAGCAATTGTGAATGGGAGTTCACTCATGATTTGGCTCTCTGTTTGTCTGTTATTGATGTATAAGAATGCTGGTGATTTTTGTACATTGATTTTGTATCCTGAGACTTTGCTGAAGTTGCTTATCAGCTTAAGGAGATTTTGGGCTGAAACAATGGGGTTTTCTAGATATACTATCATGTCATCTGCAAACAGGGACAATTTGACTTCCTCTTTTCCTACTTGAATACCCTTTATTTCCTTCTCCTGCCTAATTGCCCTGGCCAGAACTTCCAACACTATGTTGAATAGAAGTGGTGAGAGAGGGCATCCCTGTCTTGTGCCAGTTTTCAAAGGGAATGCTTCCAGTTTTTGCCCATTCAGTATGATATTGGCTGTGGGTTTGTCATAAATAGCTCTTATTATTTTGAGATACGTCCCATCAATACCTAATTTATTGAGAGTTTTTAGCATGAAGGGTTGTTGAATTTTGTCAAAGGCCTTTTCTGCATCTATTGAGATAATCATGTGGTTTTTGTCTTTGGTTCTGTTTATATGCTGGATTACATTTATTGATTTGCGTATATTGAATCAGCCTTGCATCCCAGGGATGAGGCCCACTTGATCATGGTGGATAAGCTTTTTGATGTGCTGCTGGATTCTGTTGAGGATTTTTGCATCAATGTTCATCAAGGATGTTGGTCTAAAATTCTCTTTTTTTGTTGTGTCTCTGCCAGGCTTTGGTATCAGGGTGATGCTGGCCTCATAAAATGAGTTAGGGAGGATTCCCTCTTTTTCTATTGATTGGAATAGTTTCAGAAGGAATGGTACCAGCTCCTCCTTGTACCTCTGGTAGAATTCGGCTGTGAACCCATCTGGTCCTGGACTTTTTTTGGTTGGTAAGCTATTGATTATTGCCACAATTTCAGCTCCTGTTATTGGTCTATTCAGAGATTCAACTTCTTCCTGGTTTTTAGTCTTGGGAGGGTGTATGTGTTGAGGAATTTATCCATTTCTTCTAGATTTTCTAGTTTATTTGCGTAGAGGTGTTTGTAGTATTCTCTGATGGTAGTTTGTATTTCTGTGGGATCGGTGGTGATATCCCCTTTATCATTTTTTATTGCATCTATTTGATTCTTCTCTCTTTTTTTCTTTATTAGTCTTGCTAGCGGTCTATCAATTTTGTTGATCCTTTCAAAAAACCAGCTCCTGGATTCATTTATTTTTTGAAGGGTTTTTTGTGTCTCTATTTCCTTCAGTTCTGCTCTGATTTTAGTTATTTCTTGCCTTCTGCTAGCTTTTGAATGTGTTTGCTCTTGCTTTTCTAGTTCTTTTAATTGTGATGTTAGGGTGTCAATTTTGGATCTTTCCTGCTTTCTCTTGTGGGCATTTAGTGCTATAAATTTCCCTCTACACACTGCTTTGAATGCATCCCAGAGATTCTGGTGTGTTGTGTCTTGGTTCTCATTGGTTTCAAAGAACATCTTTATTTCTGCCTTCATTTCGTTATGTACCCAGTAGTCATTCAGGAGCAGGTTGTTCAGTTTCCATGTAGATGAGCGGTTTTGAGTGAGATTCTTAATCCTGAGTTCTAGCTTGATTGCACTGTGATCTGAGAGATAGTTTGTTATAATTTCTGTTCTTTTACATTTATTGAGGAGAGCTTTACTTCCAAGTATATGGTCAATTTTGGAATAGGTGTGGTGTGGTGCTGAAAAAAATGTATATTCTGTTGATTTGGGGTGGAGAGTTCTGTAGATGTCTATTAGGTCCACTTGGTGCAGAGCTGAGTTCAATTCCTGGGTATCCTTGTTGACTTTCTGTCTCGTTGATCTGTCTAATGTTGACAGTGGGGTGTTAAAGTCTCCCATTATTAATGTGTGGGAGTCTAAGTCTCTTTGTAGGTCACTCAGGACTTGCTTTATGAATCTGGGTGCTCCTGTATTGGGTGCATATATATTTAGGATAGTTAGCTCTTCTTGTTGAATTAATCCCTTTACCATTACGTAATGGCCTTCTTTGTCTCTTTTGATCTTTGTTGGTTTAAAGTCTGTTTTATCAGAGACTAGGATTGCAACCCCTGCCTTTTTTTGTTTTCCATTTGCTTGGTAGATCTTCCTCCATCCTTTTATTTTGAGCCTATGTGTGTCTCCGCACGTGAGATGGGTTTCCTGAATACAGCACACTGATGGGTCTTGAGTCTTTATCCAATTTGCCAGTCTGTGTCTTTTAATTGGAGCATTTAGTCCATTTACATTTAAAGTTAATATTGTTATGTGTGAATTTGATCCTGTCATTATGATGTTAGCTGGTTATTTTGCTCGTTAGTTGATGCAGTCTCTTCCTAGTCTCGATGGTCTTTACATTTCGGTATGATTTTGCAGTGGCTGGTACCGGTTGTGCCTTTCCATGTTTAGCGCTTCCTTCAGGAGCTCTTTTAGGGCAGGCCTGGTGGTGACAAAATCTCTCAGCATTTGCTTGTCTGTAAAGTATTTTATTTCTCCGTCACTTATGAAGCTTAGTTTGGCAGGATATGAAATTCTGGGTTGAAAATTCTTTTCTTTAAGAATGTTGAATATTGGCCCCCACTCTCTTCTGGCTTGTAGGGTTTCTGCCAAGAGATCCGCTGTTAGTCTGATGGGCTTCCCTTTGATGGTAACCCGACCTTTCTCTCTGGCTGCCCTTAACATTTTTTCCTTCATTTCAACTTTGGTGAATCTGACAATTATGTGTCTTGGAGTTGCTCTTCTCGAGGAGTATCTTTGTGGCGTTCTCTGTATTTCCTGAATCTGAATGTTGGCCTGCCTTGCTAGATTGGGGAAGTTCTCCTGGATAATATCCTGCAGAGTGTTTTCCAACTTGTTTCCATTCTCCCCGTCACTTTCAGGTACACCAATCAGACGTAGATTTGGTCTTTTCACATAGTCCCACATTTCTTGGAGGCTTTGCTCGTTTCTTTTTATTCTTTTTTCTCTAAACTTCCCTTCTCGCTTCATTTCATTCATTTCGTCTTCCAGGGCTGATACCCTTTCTTCCATTTGATCGCATCGGCTCCTGAGGCTTCTGCATTCTTCACGTAGTTCTCGAGCCTTGGTTTTCAGCTCCATCAGCTCCTTTAAGCACTTCTCTGTATTGGTTATTCTAGTTATACATTCTTCTAAATTTTTTTCAAAGTTTTCAACTTCTTTGCCTTTGGTTTGAAAATCCTCCCGTAGCTCGGAGTAATTTGATCGTCTGAAGCCTTCTTCTCTCAGCTCGTCGAAGTCATTCTCCGTCCAGCTTTGTTCCGTTGCTGGTGAGGAACTGCGTTCCTTTGGAGGAGGAGAGGTACTCTGCTTTTTAGAGTTTCCAGTTTTTCTGCTCTGTTTTTTCCCCATCTTTGTGGTTTTATCTACTTTTGGTGTTTGATGATGGTGATGTACAGATGGGTTTTTGGTGTGGGTGTCCTTTCTGTTAGTTTTCCTTCTAACAGACAGGACCCTCAGCTGCAGGTCTGTTGGAGTACCTGGCCAGCCGTGTGAGGTGTCAGTCTGCCCCTGCTGGGGGGTGCCTCCCAGTTAGGCTGCTCGGGGGTCAGGGGTCAGGGACCCACTTGAGGAGGCAGTCAGCCCGTTCTCAGATCTCCAGCTGCGTGCTGGGAGAACCACTGCTCTCCTCAAAGCTGTCAGACAGGGACATTTAAGTCTGCAGAGGTTACTGCTGTCTTTTTGTTTGTCTGTGCCCTGCCCCCAGAGGTGCAGCCTACAGAGGCAGGCAGGCCTCCTTGAGCTGTGGTGGGCTCCACCCAGTTCAAGCTTCCCGGCTGCTTTGTTTACCTAAGCGAGCCTGGGCAATGGCGGGCGCCCCTCCCCCAGCCTTGCTGCCGACTTGCTGTTTGATCTCAGACTGCTGTGCTAGCAATCAGCGAGACTCCGTGGGCGTAGGACCCTGTGAGCCAGGTGTGGGCTATATTCTCCTGGGGCACCGTTTCCTAAGCCCCTCGGAAAAGCACAGTATTCGGGTGGGAGTGGCCCGATTTTCCAGGTGCCGTTTGTCACCCCTGGAAAGGGAACTCCCTGACCCCTTGCGCTTCCCGAGTGAGGCAATGCCTCACCCCTGCTTCGGCTGGCGCACGGTGCACTCACCCACTGACCTGCGCCCACTCTCTGGCACTCCCTAGTGAGATGAACACGGTACCTGAGATGGAAATGCAGAAATCACCCGTCTTCTGCGTCGCTCGCGCTGGGAGCTGTAGACCGGAGCTGTTCCTATTCGGCCATCTTGGCTCCTCCCCGGTAAATACCTGTTTACGCATTTAACCTGTACCTAGAAGATCTTCAGAGTATACAGTGTTGAACAAAATGCTGGTTTGAGAGTACTGTCTTCAAATAACATAAAAGCTAATTTGATGGGTAATATTTTAGAAATATTAAATGTAAAAGGGAAAATGAGATAGCAGAAGTGTAGACCAAATGAGTGAAAGGTAGCATGTAGGTGGGGACTAAGGAAATCCTACATGCCAAACGTGTTGACATGAGCACAAAGGTGTTGGAAGGATTTTACAGGCAGATTTGGAAACATGGAGGCCATTGCTGCTGTTAGAAGTGCTTGATTTTTAGTATTTGTTTTGTGATCTCGGGGTAACCTAAAGGAAGGTAAAGAAAGCCTGAATAAAATTGATATATTTCAGTCCTTGGGAACACCATTAAGAAACATACAATACAATGCCTTAAGTTTCACATTTAACAAAATGTATACATCCGCAGGAAATATTTTTCTTCAGTTAACAATTCATTATCTTTTCCCAATTGTAGTCTCTTTACAAAACAGAATAATAATCCATATAGCTAAATCAGATAAACGTCTTTTGCACTCAAACTTGAATTCTTGAGTAAGAAAAATCTGTGTCAATCTCATGAAATTATTGGAATTTTATGATCATCTGTTCATAACATGAATGCAGGCTATATTAGAGACCTGATGCTTAACTTCTTGTCTCATAACCAGGATCAAAAAATCTGAGATGAGCATGCCAACCAAGAGAAAAATGAAGCAATCATGGGCAAATGTGGTGCAGGCTGACACAGAGTTACTTTGAAGCAGGCTAACAGTGCTGAATCCTGGGGCAGCTGGAACTCCACGTGCTTTTATCAGCTCCTGTTCTTGTTGGGCAGCCCAGAATATGACTTCAGGTCTATCTAGAGCCACCCTAGAAAGTATTTCAAGAAAATAAAAAATAAAAAAAAGAAAGAATTCATGGATATATGCACCACACTGGGGAGAAAGAGTAACTCAGTTAATAGGTGTGATGGTTACATGTCAACTTGATGAGATAGAAGGATGCAAAGTATTGTTCCTGGGTGCATCTGTGAGGATGCTGCCAAAGGAGATTAACATTTGAGTCAGTAGACTGAGAGGTGCAGATTCTCACCTTCAATCTGGGTGGACACCATCTGATCAGCTGCCAGCGTAGCTACAATAAAGCAGGCAGAAGAACGTGGACGGATTTGACTTGCTGAGTCCCGGTCTTCATCTTTCTCCCCTGTCAGATGCTTCCTGCCCTTGAACATCAGACTCCAAGTTCTTCAGCTTTTGGACTCTTAGACTTAAAATAGTGGTTTGCCAGCGATCTTGGGCCTTCAGCCCCAGACTGAAAGCTGCACTGTCGGGTTCCCTACTTTTCAGATTCTGAAACTCGGACTGGTTTCCCTGCTCCTCAGCTTGCAGACGACCTATTGTGGTACTTCACCTTGTGATAGTGTGAGTTAATACTCCTTAATAAGTTTCCCTTCATATATACATCTATCCTCTTAGTTCTGTCCCTTTAGAGGACCCTGATTAATACAGTAGGTTATATAAAGTGGATTAGCACTTTATACAGTATAGGATTAACCTATATACAGTAGGTTATATAAAGTGGATTATATAAAGAAGATAAACGAAGGGTGATTGCAGCCATTTGGTAGGTGGCATTGAAAGTCAGAGTAAGAACTTTTTTTTTTTTTTTTTAATTTGAGACGGAGTCTCGCTCTGTCGCCCAGGCTGGAGTGCAGTGGCGCGATCTTGGCTCACTGCAAGCTCCGCCTCCTGGGTTCACGCCATTCTCCTGCCTCAGCCTCCGGAGCAGCTGGAACTACAGGTGCCCGCCACCACGCCTGGCTAATTTTTTTGAACTTTTAGTAGAGACGGGGTTTCACCATGTTAGCCAGGATGGTCTCGATCTCCTGACCTCGTGTTCCATCAGCCTCAGCCTCCCAAAGTGCTGGGATTACAGGCGTGAACCACCGCGCAAGAACTTAATTTTATGGGCCAGGGAAAGAATTGAACATGTCTGAGAAATAAAGTTATAGAGGCAGAAAAAGACATTAGAAAGTTTTATCTGGCAGGAGTGTGAGGATTTTTGAGGGAAAGGCAAGAGAAAAGATCGATTTGGCACTTATGTCAAGTAGGCTGAAATTTCCCGAAGACTGAGCCATGAAACACTAGTGAGCTGAGAGTCAGTCACTACTGCCATCGGGGTGGAACTAATCCAGGTTTTCCAGAGAACTGAATTATATGAAAATTAGGGAGTCTTCTTTAATAAATAGAACACAAAACCCTGAATGAAAAATTATGCAAGTAAAGGGGCACCGAAATTAACTTTCTGCCTCTGATGGCAATATTGTATAATCAGAACCTTTGTAAACTATATTTTTTTATAAATAGAAAGTTTTTTTAATGCTTGAGATTTGATGCCCCAAATTCTCATCTTTTAGTCTTCCAGATACAGCCAGTTAAATAAACAGAGAGTAATAACTTTAAGTCACAGTTGTTCCTCCTTACCCAAGGAAAATATTTTCTGAGACTCCCAGTGGATGACTGAAACTGCAGATAGTACAAATTTCTATATAAACTATGCTTTTTTGTATACATATGTATAAATGACAAAGTTTAATTTATAAATTAGGTACCGTAAGAGACTAACAACAATAACCTAAAATAAAACAATGATAGCAATACACCGTAATAGAAGTTTCATAAATGAGATATTGCTCTTTCTCTCTAAATATCTTTTTGTACTTTACTCACTTTTCTCCTCGTGATGAAGACAGGATGAAGTGGAATGGTGCATCCTGTTTAGAACAAACACAATTTAAAATATATTAATTATTTCTTTATGGAATTTTCTATTTAATATTTTTGGACCACAATTGACCACAAGTAACTGAAACTGCAGAAAGTGAAACCATGAATAAGGGGAAAGACAATAATTTGATAAAAGCATTCATAGTTTATTCTCTTAAGTTATGACTGGAAATAAAGAACATCTGAATTCATTCACCACATGTATTAAGGTCTTATAATTTTTACAGACATTCTATTAAGTACCTGTAATATTACTGTGAAAAACAAATACAGAGAGAGTGTCCAGGATCTACTTAGCTCAACTTGGACACATTAAGTGGAAGGGAGAGTGTTAATTTTTGAGGTAGTTCTTTATTTATTGACTGTGTTCAATATGTAAAGAATATTTTATATATTAATATCATCAATCTTTTCTATTGTGGACCATCTTTTGTTTTATAGACTACAATCATTATTAATAACGGTTTTAAAAGATCAGGTGCAAGTTGACAACATGAGAATAGAAAAATATATTGCGAAGAAAGACAGACATTCAAGCTGGCAAATCTGATGGGGAAAATAACTCCTTTAAGGTCAAACATTATACAGTGTATGTGTTGAGTGCACAGAACACGAAAAATGAGAAAGAAATGTTTCATAGCTATAACACTTGCTGATTTTTGTATACAGAACAAAATAAAATCATTACCAGATCTAAAAAATACATGTTATGAAAGAAGTCCCTCCTCCTGAAGAAAATACCTGGGATAATTTAGGTGATCTGTTTTTATGATATTAAAGTGCATTTCTTTCCAATCAGGGGAATCATAAATATATTCCATGCTACTTGCAATAATTTTGTATAGTTCCAATAATCCAATAAAGATACTGGCAATAGCTCAAACATCAAAAGAGGTTAACCAGTGTTTCTCAGCATTTGTTCATATTTCCCTCCTAAGGAGATTTTAAAAACATATTTTTCTTAATCATACCCAGTTCCAAATGAAATTTTAATTCCACAGACATATTGAATATCTTTTTAGGTACTGTTGCTCTTTGTGGGGAACACAAATTATTGTAATGCCTGGGAATTGTTTTCCTCCCCCAAAACCAATTTTCTCCTTTTGGGAGCAAAATTTAATTTTTTTAATTAAAAAATTATTTTTTATTTTATTTTATTTATTTTAATTTTCATGCCCCTGTCATGGGGGCACCACTACGACTACATGATTAACACCATATCATTCTTTTTAAGTCATTTATAGACTTATGGAAAAGAAATAATCTGTCCATTTATATATAAATCACTGCCATCACATATATTATCTCAAGAATGGATTCAGAAATATTTTCTTTTCTTTTTTTTACTTTTGCCCTGTGGTAGTCTATAAAGTCATTTAAATCATGGATGCTGACATGCTCACAGTTGTATCTCTATCACCTCTCTCGGGGTCTGTCGCAGATGGTGCCTACAAAAGGCTTGATGAATGCATGATTTACAGTGGACGAGTGAAAGCCCCTCTATGTTTCTCACATACCATTTCTAGAAAGGGCTTTATCACATCTGTAATGAGCTTACCACATCTGGATCTAGCTCTGTGAATAAATTTCTACTTAACGTGAAATAAGCATTTCTTACTTTACTTTTAAATCTAATCACTGTAGAAGTAAAATCTATTTTCTGAATCTCTATTCCTAGAGAAATTGCAACTAAATATGGAATAGTGATGTTAATCAGAAAGAACTAAGCCTTAAAGCTCTCTGTTTCTAGTATGTTATTCGGCCTCAAGGAAATTGTATAATTTTTTTTCTGCCTCAATTTTCTCACCTCTAAAATGCAGTTAGTAAAATACACCACCCATTGTTTGATTTTCTTCTCGAGAAACTGCAGTAGAATTCATGGGAAATTGCTCCAATGTATGAATGCAAGAAGAAGTCACCTGGGGTTATCTACAGTGGTTATCTGGAAAAGGAAGTGCCATTGCAAAAGTTGTAAGTCAAACCTAAGACAGTATTAAAGGTTAAACACCAAAGAAGCCATTTTTTTCCCCAGTAACCTTTCTCAGATGCTTTTTTTCCCAGAAAGAAGTATCTGAGAAAGAGAGAGAGGAGATAGACAAAGAGAGAGAGATCCAAAATGTCAGAAATCAGGTAAAGTCTAGAAACAGAATGAAACTGAACAAGGGCTAAATGAATGGAGTCAGAACAAAGCAACAGCTGGAAGAATAGAAGGAAAGAAAACAAAAAAGGAAGGAATGAAGAAAGGAAGAAGGACAGGAGGAAGGGAGGGAAGAACAGAGGGGGAGGGAGGAAGAGAGGGTGGAAGGAAGGAAGGAAGGGAGGGAGGGAGGGAAGGGAAGAAAGAGCTGGAGAGAGGGAGGGAGGGAGGAAAGGGAAGAAAGAGCTGGAGGGAGGGAGGGAGGGAGAGAGGGAGAAAGAGAGAGAGGGAAAAAGGGAGGGAGGGAGGGAAGGAAATTATTTATATGAATAAAACTACATGCTCAAAGCTCACTTTTACAGACTGCCTGCCTTGTCACCTCCAGTGGACTTGCCTTGTTGCAGGCACAAAATAGGCAGGTACTTCACCTAATAGCTAAAGACAAATGTAAATGTTCCTTAAAATATTAATCTTATATGAAGAAAATATTAATGAAATCATACATATTCTATGGTTTTCTTTTAATCCTTAAGTCTTTATGAGGTGGAAGTAATCAGCTGCTCTACTCAGATATCCTAGAAGTAATTTCTTGTTAGCTAGAGAAAGTCAGAAAGAGAGAAAAATGATGAATTAATGAATATAATTTCTAGTAAAACCAGGCTTTTAGGAAGACCGTGGCTAAAAAAAATATATTGACTGGGAAACATTAATCAGAAAGCAAAGTATTATGTTATAGAGAAAGAATAAAAAGCATCAAAGTTATCTAGTAGCAATATAAGATGTTAAGCTACTTGTCAGTAGCTGAACAGTTCAATCAATGCAGAAGTAAAGAGAAGTAAAACAAGTAAAGAATACAGGCAGAATTATAAAAAAAAGTTTTAATTATTTAAACCACAAAAATATAAGCAGCCAAGAATATTGTAGGAAATTAACCAGAGTCAAATATCCATTACACCTTCATGTTCTGACATGCAAGTCTGACCTTACAGGTAATGGGAGAATGGGCAATGGCATTATAATAAGGGCAAAGTTAAGAAAGAAAAACAAAGTCAATTAGAGAAACTTTAACCATATTTAAATGAACTAAATTTCAATAAGAGTTATAGCTACATGTGTGGTCCAGCTGGTTTGACCTTAGAGAATGGTCCAGAGAAGAGTTTGGTAGAAATTGTGTTTCAGAAAATGATGTTATAATGGGGATGAGTGCCATTTCAGTACGAAATAGATTCTAGTTTCTAGTGACCTGTTGTTTTATTTCCCCTTCCTATTGTAGTGAAGTTAATGCAGATATTAAATCATGTATTCACATATCCACGTTATCTCTTCCACTCTTCTCATTTGGCAGGGATCTGGAAGGGATCGTGGACTGAAGAAATGTGGAAGCTCGCTCACTAGATATGAGCCTGGTCCTGAGGAATCTAGGAAGCAAATCCATTGCTTAGAGATTCTCCTAGCCCTTAAGATTACCCTAGTTGAGCTCATTCAGGAATGGACTAGATCAAGGGATCAGAGAAGAGACAAAAGCATATCTAAGATTTTCATTTAAGGTTATTCAGAGAAACAAGACTGCATTAGTTTGTTCTCCTGCTGCCAATAAAGACATACCTGAGCCTGGGTAATTTATAAAGGAAAGAGGTTTAATGACCTCATGGTTCCACATGGCTGGGGAGGCCTCACAATCATAGTGGAAGAGCAAGGGACGTCTTTGAGACGTACAAGGAGAGCTTGTACATGGGATCTCCCCTTTATAAAACCATCAGATCTCATGAGACTTATTCACTATCATGAAAACAGCACAGGAAATACCCGCCCCCGTGACCCAATTACCTCCCACCAGACTCTTCTTATGACACGTGGGAATTGTGGGAGCTACATTCAAGATGATATTTGAGTGGGGACACAGCCAAACCATATCAAAGACCAATAGGGTGTGTGTGTGTGTGTGTGTGTGTGTATACACATATACACATAGGGTGTGTGTGTGTGTGTGTGTGTATACACATACACACACACACACATATATATATAGAGAGAGAGAGAGAGACAAAGAGAGAGAGAGAGAGATTTACCTTAAAGCATTGGTTCATGTGATTGTAGAGGCTTGGTGAGTCTAAAATTTGATAGGAAGGTGGGCAAACAAGAGACTCAGGGAAGAGCTGCAATTCAAGTCTGAAAGCAGCATGCTGGCAGAATTCCCTCTTGCTCACGGGAGGTCTGTATTTGTTCTATTTGGGCTTTCAACTGATTGGATGAAGCCCACCCACATTAGAGGGCAATTATCTCTAATCGTGTTCATCAATTTAAATGTTTATCTCATCCATAAGTACACCTTCACAAACACATCCAAAATAATAATGGACCAAATATCTGGGCACCATAACCCAGCCAAGTTGACACAAAATTAATCATCACACTGCCTATAGTAACTAAGGATGTTTTCAGTAGAACTAGATAGAAAGGGTAAAAATACAAATTCCTTGAGGACCATTAAGTGGAAAAAGTAGTTTATATAAGGAGAAATACGACCAAGTCTCAAACTTTGTTAGATTCCAGAATTGCAATATGTATGTGTTATAGAGTCACAGTTTGTTTATATAAGCATATGTGGAGACATATATTGCCTATTTACCAATGGACTAATTGGGGTCTATTCAAAGTTTTTGAAGTATTTTTCCAAGCAGTGTTTTTTAGAATAGTAACATCATTTCTTAAATTCTATAACCATGACAATTTAAATAAAAATTTGGCTACTATAAAATATAACAAATAAATTAAGCTCTATCCTTGTTAACCCTTTTCCCAAGTAATTTCAGAGAAAATTATATTTCGTTTATCAGTAAACTACTTCTCAATTATTCTGATATTCATTTTACTAGTTTGAATTTTTAAACATCTAACCATTGCATTTCTCTACAAAAAATTCTGAGATATCACTAGCTGAAAGCTCTGTTTCTCTTTTTAGATTTCTCTAGGCATTTAGAAAATATTTAGTGAATATTTATTTATTGAACACATCCTCTCTACAGTCGCTTACATGATCATCATATCTATGGGGAAAAGAAAGAGATCATACTGTTACTATGTCTATGTAGAAAGAAGTAGACATAAGAGACTCCATTTTGTTCTCTAGTAAGAAAAATTCGTCTCCTTGAGATGCTATTAATCTGTAACCCTACCCCCAACCCTGTGCTCGCAGAAAACATGTGCCGTGTCGACTCAAGATTTAATGGATTTAGGGCTATGCTGGATGTGCTTTGTTAAACCAATGCTTGAAGGCAGCATGCTTGTTAAAAGTCATCACCACTCCCTAATCTCAAGTACCCAGGGACACAAAATACTGCAGAAGGCCACAGGGACCTCTGCCTAGGAAAGCCAGGTATTGTCCAAGGTTTCTCCCCATGTGATAGTCTGAAATATGGCCTCATGGGAAGGGAAAGACCTGACCGTCTCCCAGCCCGACACCCGTAAAGGATCTGTGCTGAGAAGGATTAGTAAAAGAGGAAGGCCTCTTTGCAGTTGATAAGAGGAAGGCATCTGTCTCCTGCTCATCCCTGGGCAATGGAATGTCTCGGTGTAAAACCCGATTGTATATTCTGTCTACTGAGATAGGAGAAAACCACCTTAGGGCTGGAGGTGAGACAAGCTGGTGGCAATACTGCTCTTTAAGGCATTGAGATGTTTATGTATATGCACATCAAAAGCACAGCACTTTTTTCTTTACCTTGTTTATGATGCAGAGACATTTGTTCACATGTTTTCCTGCTGACCCTATCTCCACTATTACCCTATTGTCCTGCCACATTCCCCTCTTCGAGATGGTAGAGCTAATGATCAATAAATACTGAGGGAACTCAGAGACCGGTGCCGGCACGGGTCCTCCATATGCTGAGCACCGGTCCCCTGAGCCCGCTTTTCTTTCTCTATACTTTGTCTGTGTTTCTTTCTTTTCCCCACAATATCTATTTTAGACACATCAATGGGTTATTAGTAACAATATGAACTGCCACATCCTGTTATAAGCTTGATATTAGCAAGACCAAATCATCTAAATTTACTTTTATCATGCCCTGAAGACAAAGTAGGTGTTAAATTTTCAGAATTTATCAGAAGGGAGAGTTTGTAAATGCAAGCTTTTGTCATAAGGCAATTTTTGTTCTTTCATTAAAATTTGGCACAGGATACTTTAGCTAGAGAATAATGTAATTCATTGTCAGTTCTGGGTGGCCACAATGGCTATAAGGAAAGGAGTGCCCTAGATGAGTCAGAGCTTTGTACAGTGGTGTGGAGAAGTATACATAGGGACTACCAAGAACAGGAGTAACCCCACTTAAAAGTCACTGTGAAGTCATATTGCCATGTGCATTTATATTGTATTTGCAGTATGAAAATTATTTTATATAAATTCCATTTTAATTGCATCTGTAAGGAATTTATTTCACAAGATACATGAAGCCTGATTTCTCCTTTTATAATAAATGAAATCTAGAGTCAGGGTGATTAAGTGATTTGCTCACAAGTGAGAAGCCAAAGAGTGAAGTCTCTAACCCTGGTTTTCTGACTCTCAGGCTAGTATTCTTTGTACAAAAGATTATAGAATTCTTTGATCCGACAGACATTATTGGACACCTAATATATTCCAGAACACCTGGGGTGGTTAATGAAGCTGCTGTGGCCCTTGCCCAAAAGGATATTTCATTCCAGCCTCTCGTGAGTAATTTTCAGACCACTGTCAATACTAATGAATATATATTATTTATGTTAAATATTTTAGCCATAGTCTGTAGAACTCAAGATTTATTTTTAGATTTGGTCTTCTTTTTTACTTATATTCTTCAATTGCCTTATTTGTAATATGGATGAAATTTCTTACATTTCTTAGTAATATCTTAGAATATTCCAAGTGTGCAGTACTATGTAATTCTTCTCACTGAGATGTGCTACAGTTTCTCTTGTAGAATCTATCTTTCTTGATGATGGTCGATGTCTCAAACCTCATTATTATTTAGGGTATGGTCAAAATTACAAAAATTTATGTATTTATTTCTGCTTAATTTGTTTTTGTTTGTTTGTTTGTTTTCTTTTTTGAGACAGAGTCTTGCTCTGTTGCCCAGGTTGGAGTGCAATGGCCCAGTCTCGGCTCACTGCAACCTCCACCTCCTGGGTTCAAGCAATTCTCCTCCCTCCACCTCCCAAGTAGCTGGGATTACAGGCATGCACCACCACGCCCAGCTAATTTTCTTTCTTTCTTTTTTTTTTTTTGTATTTTTGGTAGAGATGGGGTTTTGACTTGTTGGCCAGGCTGGTCTCAAAATCCTGACCTCAGGTGATCTGCCCGCCTTGGCCTCCCAAAGTGCTGGGATTACAAGCAATTTGTTTCTTATATTGGTTCTTTGCTTCACCAGGTTTGCATGTTTACTTTTTTTTTACGCTACTATGTCTTTGATCCTGGAAGTTAAGACCTCCTTTTCCTGTGGCACCTGATGCTTGTGTCAACCTGGGACACTCATGCATTTCTTCCCTTCTGTGCTGCAGGAGAAGCTTTTCACTGGTCTCTCCTTCCTCACTTTCAGCCACTGGTACCCCACCTCTCAAAATATTATAGAATTTGTGCAGTAACTATAAGTCATAGCACACAATAACTACTCCTTAAATATCATGTTTATCTCCTTCTTCCATTCTAACTACTTCTAAGGAGTTCTGTTTTATGGGCTTCAGTAGTAACTGGCATCATCTGATTTTTATGTCCCAATTATCCTGCTCATTTCTGGTCTGCGTCGTGGTCGGAGCCATGTAATTTGCCTCTGTGATTTAGGATAGAACGAGTTTTATGTGAAATCTAGCCAGGAATTATTTCCCTGCTAGACAACAAAAATATTTTTTGTTGTTGGTGGTGGTGGTGGTTTTGGTTTACAAAAGGATCACCTTTCTATGCACTTGTGGATAAAGGGAAGATATAATTACACAACAGGCAAAAACAAAAACATATTTAAACCTCTGTTATCAAAGGAGAAAAATTCCCTTTACAACATTTTAAAACTTGACCTTTTCCTAGTCTGTGCTTATATAACTCCAATAATAAATGGTGGAGGCGGAACTGTATCACAGAAATAGTGAAATTATTCTTAATTTCAAGGAATATAACAGGCTTCAGTTTTTCTGATGTATAGAGCTATGGTAAGATATAATTATATAAACATGTCTGCTTACTACTCACTAGATTAACATAGTCTGTGATGTATGTAACAATTTGTCTATTCCCATAATTTAGTAGCAGCATTAAATATTTGTCATATCCAGATGAAAAACAAACATGAGAACCATCTGTCTCAATAACTAGAATAATACCAAGTGCTTTATTCAGTGTACCCCTACACACCAGGTAACAAATACATACTTTTGAGGGACTAGCCAGGAAAGACATTAAACAGAAAAAGAAGGTGAAGGTAAACTCCTTACTGGCAAGGCTTCTGATAATTGTGACCAGAGACTAATGTCATAATGGAATCTAGAAAATGGAGACAAAACAGGCTGTGAACAGTTTCCGTTTTCATAATATCTGAAGGAGGCCAGCATTTACTTTTCTTTCCTAAGAATGAACTTACTAGAATTACTTGAGTAGCTTTATTTATTGATTGATTGTATTATCAAAATACAACTGTCCCTCCCCATCCTGGAAATTCTGATCCATAAATTCAAGTGTGGTTAGAACATGTGTAGGTTAATAAGGCTGCTGCACAGGTGTTTCTGATAACTGGAACCTTCCCTCACACTCCTCCCTCCCAGCCCCGGCTTTCAAATCGCTGTCATGGAATAATATCAAAGCTTCCTTTCTACTCTAATATAGAGTAAGTAGCTCTCTGTAGTGACATTTTCTTACAGTATATTCTAGTTATTTATTTGTTTATTTATTTATTTATTTTTTAGATTTTAAGAAGAAGTATTTATTGGCCTGTTACGTACCAAGGTCTAGGTTTAGGCACATTTTCAGAAGGGAACAAATCCTCCATAGAGTTTTCCTCCACAGAGTTTCAAATCTAATGGGCTCTTAACAAGCAACATCTCTATATTTCTAATGGACTCTTCTGGAGAAGATAAGAAGTATTTTTTTTTTCCTGCAGAGTTGACAATAAAAGTGGAAAGTGGAAAGTAAAGTTCTCCTGAGTAACTTAGCATATATTTAACCAAGCCAGCTATACAGAAATAAAAAGTATAAAGTATAAGAAATACTTTACTGCCAACCCCTTTTTTTTTTGTTTCTAGCCTTCATTTTATCCACACAAATCACTGTACTCCTTAATTTTAAGGTACTTCTATTGATTCATGAAATCCCCGCATTTCTTTTCTGAGCAATGTCCCACTCTCCATATAATCTCACATCCACTTCCTCTATCAAATATACACAGTTTGGGGGCATTTTATGAACCTGAAGAATTATTAACAGTTTTATTATTGCAGGTCAAATGGTGTTTTAGTTATGGTTTTAGTTATGTTATTTAGGAGAGTCATCAGATTTTAAATATAACATTTACTATTTATGCATGAAATAACATGGTGTTTAGGACTTAATTTAAAAGAAATTATTGGGTAGGGGAAACATGGACTGAGATTATGGGTGAAATAATACTGTCTGAGTTGATAACTGTTAAAACTAGGTGAAGGCAACATGGGATCCCACTATATTATTCATGTTTGTTGTTGTTGTTTTAAAAATTTCTATTTTAGAGCAATGTTAAGTTCACAGCGAAGTTGAGAGGAAGGTACAGATATTTCCCAAAACCCCCTGCCCCCGCCCCCATACATTATCAACATTCCCCGCCAGCATGATACATTTGTTACTATTGATGAACCTACACTGACACCTCGTTATCACCCAAAACCCATAGTTTACTTTAGGGTTCTCTCTTGGAGATATGCATTCTATGAGTATGGACAAATGTACAGTGACACATATCTATAATTATAGTATCACACAGAGCATTTTCACTACCCTAAAAATCTTCTGAGCTCTACCTGTTCATCTCTTTCTCTCAACTAAACTCCTGGACAACCACTGATTTTTTTTTTGTCTCCATAGTTTTGTCTTTTCCAAAATGTTGTATAGTTGTAATCATATAGTATATAGCCTTTATAGATCAGTTTCTTTCACTTTAGTAATATGTATTTAAGCTTCTTACATGTCTTTTTGTGGCTTTATAGTTTATTTCTGTTTAATGCTGAATAATATTCTATTACCTGGATATATCACAATTTGTTTACTAATTAACCTACAGAAGGACAGCTTAGTTGATTCTAAGTTTTGGCAATTATAAATAAAGCTGCTATAAACACCTGTGTGCAGGTTTTGTGTAGACATAAGTTTTCAACTCTTTTGAATAGTTATCAAGTAGAATGATTGTTAGATCTTATAGTAATAGGGTGTGTAGTTTGGTAGAAAACTGCCAAATCGTCTTCCAAAGTGGCTGTACCACTTTGCATTTCCACCCGCAATGAATGAGAGTTGCTGTTGCTCCACATCCTTGTCAGTATTTGGTGTTGTCAGGGTTCCATATTTTGGCCATTCTAATAGGTTTGTAGTAGTATCTCATTGTTATTTTAATTTGCATTTCTATGATGACACATGGTCTGGACCATCTTTCCATATGGTTATTTGCCATTTATATATCTTCTTTGATGAGATGGAGTTTTAAGAGTTATTTGTATGTTTTGAATAATAGTCCTTTATCATACGGGTCTTTTGCAAATATTTTCTCCCAGTGTGTTGCTAGTATCTTCATCCTCTTGACTATATATACATATATATAATATAAATATATATATATATATTTTTTAACAGAGTCTTGCTCCATCACCCAGGCTGGGGTGCCGCAGTGCCATCTCAGCTCACTGCAACCTCTACCTCCCAGGTTCAAGTGATTCTCCTGCCTCAGCCTTCTGAGTAGCTGGGATTACAGACACGTGACACCAAGCCAGGCTAATTTTTGTATTTTTAGTAGAGACAGGGTTTCACCATTTTGGCCAGGCTGGTCTTGAACTCCTGACCTCAAGTGATCCACCAACCTCGACCTCCCAAAGTGCTGGGATAACAGGTGTGAGCCACCGTGCCCGGCCAGAAGTTTTTCATTTTAATAACATTCAGCCTATCAGTTATTTCTATCATAGATTGTGCTTTTTACATTGTATCTAAAAAGTTATCACGCTACCCAAGGTCATCTAATTTTTCTGCTCTGATAATCTTCCAAGAGTTTTATAGTTTTGCATTTTATATTTAGGTCTATAATCCATTTTAAGTTAATTTTTGTGAGGCATATAACGTATGAGTCTGTTTTGGGTTTTTTGCATGTAGATGCCTAGTTGTTTTGCCACCATTTGTTTAAAAGACAATCTTTGCTCCATTGTCTTGCCTTTGCTCCTTAGTAAAAACTCAGTTGAATATACCTATTTGGATCTCTTTCTGGGCTCTTTATTCTGTTCCATCAATCTACTTACCTGTTCATTCCTCAATACCACACTGTCTCAATTACTGTAGCTTTGTAGTAAATCTTGAAATCAGATAGTGTCAATCCGCCAATTTTGTTTTTCTTCATTGCTGTGTGGCCTATTCTTGGTCTTTTGCCTCTGCATATAAACCTTAGAATTAGTTTCTCAGTACCCACAAAACAACTTTCTGAGATATTGATTGGGATTGCATTGATTGTATCGATGAAGTTAGAAAGATCTGACCTCTTAAACATATTCTTTTCCACTCTATGAACATAAAATATCTCATTTATTTATTTATATTATTTAATTGACAAATCATAATTGCATACATTTATTTTATTCTTCTTTGATTTCTTTCATGAGATTTTTGTAGGTTTCCTCATCAGGATCATGTACATATTTCGTTAGATTTATGCCTATGTGTTATATTTTTGGGGAATGCTAATATAAATTGCATTCTGCTTTTGATTTCAAATTTTACTTGTTTATTGCTGATATATAAGAAAGTGATTGACTTTTGTATATTAACCTTATATCCTGCAAACTTGCTGCAATCATTTATTAGTTCTGGGAGACTTGTGTTGTAGTTGTTATCATTGATTCTTTGAGATTTCCTGTATACGTGAACATATACTTTAGAAACAAAGATAGTTTTATTTTTTTCTTTCCAAGGAAGCTTTCATTTTTTTTCAGTTTTATTCTGTTTCCTTGTCTTATTGCATTATAAATGAGTGTTGAACTTTGTCAAATGCTTGCTACATCTATTGATATGATCATGTAATTTTTCCTTTTTAGCCTGTTGATGTGATGGACTACACTAAAACTATTCTATTTGTTTATATGTTTGAAATTTCCAATGACAAAAAGTCAACAAAATATTTTCTTTTGTATTCCCTATTTAAATTTTATCAACAAGTGTGATGTTTAATTTTATGTGTCAACTTGGCTAGGCTGTACTACCCAGTATACTACCCAGTATTTATACTAATCTAGGTGTTATGAAGGCATTGATGGATATACTTAACATTTACAATCAGCTGATTTTAATTAAAGGAGATTACTCTTGATAATACGGATAGACTTATCCAATCAGTTGATAACCCTTAAGAGCAAAACTTGAGATCCCTGAAAGAAAGAAATTTGGTCTCAAGCTTGCAACATCAACTCCAGCCTGTGTGTTTCAGCCTATGGGCCTAACCTGCAAATCTCTGACTTGCTAGTCCCCACAATTGGGTGAGTCAGTTCTTTTAAATAAATCTATATATGTATATTTACCTATGTATATCCTTAAAGAATGAATTTATAATGGTAGAAACTTGAGGTTGGTGACAGATTTTCAGACAGAGCACATAATAGAGCTGTGCCCTTCAACCCACTTGCCAAAGACATATGTCTATGCCGTAAGGTAAAACTTGTTCTGATGTTGTTGAATGATACATTTAAATTATGATAAAGACAATTTAATATGTTACACTATTAGAGTACTTCTAATTTTTATACAAAGTATATAAAGTTGCTATCTTAACGACCCTATATATAACTGGATCAATAGAACACCTAATTATATCATTTTTTGGTATTTTCAAAACTCAACAGATAAAAAAATCACAATATTAACAAGGCTGTTTCATTGTCTGAGATCTTCTCCAATACACTTAGAGAACCTTAGTGCACTGGAGAACCTAAGCCTTGAAGGCAAGTAGTGACAATACAAGATATCGGCAAATGAGGGCACTAATTTTCAAAGAGGCTAAATGTTTGCCAGCAATACATAGCAGAAATGTTATATTACTGCCATATTCTTAAATTGCTGTACATACTAAAATTACTTTGGAGAGAGTTTTCCAAGTATGTAATCCTAACTCACCCTGTACAAACTAACCAAATCAGAGAGGAATCCAAGCTGGTATGCTATAAACATGTTTCCTAAGTCATCCTTTGGGTAATCTGTTTAAGAGCTTCTACATTACCTACAGATATTCCAAACCACAGGCCAGTGTTATTTTCTGCTGTCTCTTTCCACTTATAGATGGAAGCATCTGGAGAAGCATTCATAGTGAGCCAAATGACTTAGAGGAGAGATTTCTTATTTTTCTTATCAATCATTATGGAACCCAAGTGTCTGCCTCTGTGCATTTACTAAAGTTACTGCACGCAAAATTAATAAGATATTTACCTTAGAAGCAAAGTTATATCAAGTTATATATTTGTTCTGGTAACATGCAATCATCCATTATTTTGATTAAAATGTTGCATTGTCTTTAGATCACATACATGCATCATATGAGTTGGAATGTATGTTATGTATTTTGGGGACATTTCAGATGACTATATGGAGATGAAGTGCAATAGGAACATCTACATACACATGTGGACACTGATACCTTACCTAATTTCCATGGTGACTCCAGAGAGAATATAAAAGCCCCTTCTGTTTCACTGTTCTCTTTTTCTCACCCTTCTGCTGTATGGCTCCTGACTTAAACAATAACAGATAACAAGATTAATAAAGCACAGGCTTTTTAATGAAATCAGGTTTCGTATCAAGCCCTTTAACTTTCTAATCTGTTTTCAGCAGCTGTAAGTGCTGCACGATCACTTTCAGCATCTCTCCAGAGAGCACAGAAAGACATTTCTTCTATCTTTGATCTGTTTCTTGTCACTGGAAATTATCTGCAAGAAATGCTCCAACAGAATTTTTTTCTACTAGTGTTATTAAGGTACCAAGAAATAAAGTTTTTTCAGGCCTTTTGTTTAAAATCAGCACTTGCTTTGGATACTCCATGCTCAGCACTTAAGCAGCATCCAATGAAGCAAAGCCATTGCTAAGTATAAATAATAATCCCAGAGAGCTTGTTTATGTCCTTTAGGCTCTTATATTTAAGACAGCACTACCATGGATAAATAGGGGCAGAAAGACACATCATTGAAATAGTAAGTGACTAATTGATGAGAAAGGTTTTCACCTAGTACACAGTTTAAAGTTAAGGGGCTTTTAAAAATGGGGTAAACTCAGCTGATTGGGTTACCCTGGAGAAAAGCAAGCCATTATTGCATTTATGTCACCCTGGTGATAGCCAAGTCACATTGATAGAAGCCTATGTTTATTCTGTATACTTCTGACAGATATTTTCTCTTCAGATGAGTAGTCTCACCACATTCAGGTGTCACTTTCCTTCTTTCTTCCAAATTCTCCTGTGTCCTCAAGACAACCAATGCAATGGTCTCATCAGGATGGTCAGACCTTTTCCCTATTATTTGGGGCTTGCCCCTGCAAAAGTCACATTACCCCTGAAATTCCATTTGTGACACAGTCTTCTCAGGTGCAGAGAAAACTTAAGTTTACTATGGGAATAAGGTTGGCACTATGCACTTAACTTTAGTCAAGCTGTAAGTACATCATCAGAATGAATTGTTAGTCTTATAAAATCAGTAATTTATTGGGCATTCTCTTACTGTTTCAATTCAGTTTCCCTGCTGATTCATTCACAGTTTTGATGGCTAGAAGTCTGAGATCAGAGTGCTCTCATGGCTGGATTATGCTAGATGCCTCATGGTTTACAAATGACTGTCTATTTATTGTCTTCTTACATGGCAGAGAGATAAACAGGGGAGCTTTCATCATCTTCTATGAAGGACAACAATCTTATTAAGGAGGCTCCAAACTCAGAACCTAATTACCTCCCAAGACCCCACTTCCTAACACCATCTCACTGGGGGCTAAGGTATCAATATATGAACTTGGGTGGGACATAAATATTTAGTTCATAGCAGCTCAGAACTGCTGAAGATAGAAGTGTGTATTAAACATAGTTTCTGCCTTCAAGGGGCTTTAAGCATGTTAAAGATATAAATAACTCAGCCGGGCGCAGTGGCTCACGCCTGTAATCCCAGCACTTTGGGAGGCTGAGGCAGGCAGATCATGAGGTCAGGAGATCGAGACCATCCTGGCTAACATGGTTAAACCTTGTCTCTACTAAAAATACAAAAAAAAATTAGCCGGGCGTGGTTGTGGGTGCCTGTAGTCCCAGCTACTCGGGGGGCTGAGGCAGGAGAATGGCGTGAACCCGGGAGGCAGAGCTTGCAGTGAGCGGAGATTGCACCACTGCACTACAGCCTGGGCGAGACAGCCAGACTCTGTCTCAAAAAAAAAAAAAAAAAAATGCAACTCAATAGCAAAGGCCCACTACTATTCAAAATCAGTATTCTAGGGAGCTGAATGATGTGGAAGATGAAAGAAAGAACACATCACATTGTATTCTGTATTTACATGCCAGTGATTTACATATATTAGTATTTATTAATCTCTTTTAATAATAGTAGAAATAAATTTCCATACTTTATAAGGAAGAAAACCAAGGCTCAGAACATTGAATAACTTAATGGTTGAGATTGGAATTCAGGTTTCTGATTCTTTTTTCTAGAATTCGTGAAGAAATTGGAATTCGAGATGAAAGAATAATAAGAAGAAGAAAATGATTTGAACTCACAGACAGCAGTAGTAAGGATAATTTTAACCAGTGACAAGAGAGGAGAAGAAATACAGGGATAAAAATGCACATGGTATTTTTAAGGGAATAGTGAATAAATCACCCTCTTTGAAACAGTGGTGTCTTTTTGGTTCTAACAGCAAAACATAAACATTTGCTATTATTTGCCTAGAGTTTTAACATTTGCAGAATAATTTTACACATATTATTTTGTTTCAGGTTTATGATAACCCTGTGAGTTAAGTAGAGAAGTTATTTTTATTAATATTCTCCCTATCATAGGTGAAAAATTTGAGGCCGAAATTCGACCATGGGAACAAGATCCTAAAATTAATAATGGACTAGGACAAATGCTGAATATGGCTCTATAGTATACACATTTTCCAAATTACTTTTGAAATATCCTTGTATCATGGGGTTTAAACAGAAATTCAAACTTCAGTCAAAGAAATCACAAAGATGAAGTTGTCACTGAGTAAGTGGTAAGTAACGTGATCTTGGAGACCCCCCACTGAGATGTAATGATTCTGTCAGTTATAGTTGACCCTTGACCAATGTGAGGGTTAGGGTCATTGATGCCCCCAACACAGTAAAAAATCCATGTATAATTTTTGACTCCCCCAAAACTTAACTACTAGCAGCCTACTGTTGACTAGAAGCCTTGCTGATAACATAGTTGATTAACACATATTTTGTATTTTATATATATTACGTATTGTATTATTACAATAAAGTAAGCTAGAGAAAAGAAAATGTTATTAACAAAATCACAGAGGAAGAGCAAATATATTTTCTTTATTAAGTGGAATTGGATCATCACAAAGCTCTTTATCCTTTTTGTCTTAACACTGAGTAGGCTGAAGAGAAGGAGGAAGAGGGGGATTGGTCTTGCTGTGAGGTGGCAGAGGTAGAAAAGTTGGAGGAAATGGAAGTTGAGAGCCAGGCACATTTGGTGTAACTTTTATTGAAAAAAAATATTGCATGTAAGTGGACACAAGCATTTCAAACCCTTGTTGTATGAGGATCAACCGCACTAAAGAAAACTATTCATGTCATCAAAACTATTCAATAACTTAGCCTATACCTTTCTCTTTGCTTGTGTGTGCATTTTTCACACCAAGCACAGTGCCTAATACCTAAAAGTCATGTGGAAAATAACAGTGGTGCTATTGAACCACCAATGTTGGATGTAATTAATATAATTATTACCATTTTGTGTTGAAGGTACCTATTTATCATTTCTCTTCAGGGATTCACACAACCATAATTAATGCTGATTTTTGTGTGTGTTTTTTTTAATCTCTCAAAAATGTTAATTGTACCCACTTTCTCAGTGAATCATGGTGGAATGGTGGCCAAATACCTGTGCCTTAGCTGTGTTGGTTTTATCAAACCTCTTAAGTCCTCACTAACTCAGCCCTTTCCAGTCCTTTCTCGGGGAGTTACTTTTTGTGGCTTAAAGGTGATGTCAAAGAATTAGACAATCAACTTCATAAACTACTCATTGGGCTCAGAGTGGGAAAAATAAAATGTTGGGGTGGGGGTTTAGGGATAAAACAAAGGTACAATTTTTTCTGGAGCATCAGCTTCACTATCCCCCAAAGAAGTTTCTTACCCTCCCCTTCACTGGTTATCTCCAGAAAGTGGGGGAAATAGGCAGTCTTCCAGGCAGGTATACCAGAACTATCCAGGACTGGGTTCTCCAGAAAAATAGCTTGTATGTATTGAAACAGTGTATCGCTGTATAGATGTCTTTTTCTCAACAATCTTCAAAGGCAATGGAAGCAGGACAGCATTTTGAATGAATTTCAGATGATTTCTTCATAGTGGTAACTCATCGTGGAGACTTTATGAACTTAATTCACCACATGGGCATATATACACATATATATATGTATATGGACATATTGTAAGCTTCTTAAGGGCAAAAATCAAGCTATATGAATCACTCTTATCAATAATGCTGAACCCATAGCCTAGTGCATAGTTTATCCATAACAGATGTTTGCCAAAAAATGTTGCTTAATAATTAGATAAATATTCAGCACACATAAAAATGTTTATTTTTTTCTGAACTGCAAATGATTTCTGGAACATTTCAAAGAACACATTGATCCACTCTTAAAAGCATTCCTATTGTTTGCTATATAATTTGTACCTTCATATCTAAGAGAATATTATCTGAAATATAACCAAAAATTTCCACAGAAAGATCCCTATTATTAAACAGATGCTCAAATTCAAGAATATCCAAAATATGCAAGTTACAGACAACTTTAAATTGTAAAATAACTTAGATTCATTTGCAATTCAACAATAATTAAGTTAGAGACTTTTGTATTATGAATATTATTAACTTCAAATAACTCTATATAGGCACAAGTAATCAGATTATTTACAGGACTTCAGTTCATTTGTGATATATAGACTTTTGAGGCAATACTACTATTTTAGAGAATGCCATTCTGTGTAAAGTAATATTTAAAATACCATCTAGGTTCCACATATTAAAATACATTTTGATGGCCCAAGTAGTGCATGGTGACCTTCAGAAAATAAACTCTCTGTGTCTCAGATTTGTGTACTAATAAATAAAGATCAAGTAACAACCTTAGGGTATTTCTAAGAAGTATATCATGTTACATACAGGCTTAGGTCCACGACTGACATACATTAAACTTGCAGTAAGTTAACATTTGTCGTCACTGTTTTTTATAAAGTATTCTGATTTTATATTCAGGATTTCAAAATTTCAATTATTACTAAACACCTGGAAATCTATGTTGGTTTATTTTATTAGTAAATTTCCTGTTTTCCTTTTCCTCTACCTCTCCAGTATTCAAGAAGGATATCATTAACCATTAGTCAAGGTTATTATGTTTTTCCAAGAAGCATATGGCAATGGCTTTACCTCCAGAGGAAAGGTAAAGAAATTGAAGACGGTAAGAATAGTCACATGCTGCTACTTGAAAAAATGTTAAGAATTAATACAACTTTGCAGGCTGATAGAAGTTTTTAGGCCCATTAGGTTTGATAATTACTAGCAAAACTCTTTAAAAAATATGTAAATTGTAAGTCCTTCTCCGCCTTCATTATCAGGATGTTATTCAGTTGCCCTCAAATAGTCATCCTATAATACTTAACATAGAGAACAACACATTGTGGAAATAATTCATGAGGAGACTGAGATTTTTGGCAACTATTTCTTCCCTTGACCTTGATCAAATTGTTTCCCCAAGTAAAAACCTAAAGATAACTATAACTGCCAGCCACCTTTTGGGGTGTTCTAAGGTTTAGAGGGCCTTACCAATTCCTTGAGTAACCGTAGGAACAATGATACACGCAAAGGTAAGTTATTATTGAATGTTCTATATCATTGAAACTTTCTACTCCCCTTCTCCTAACCTGAATATATGCAGTAGAGTTGAACAAGGAGAGGAGATATTTGGCGGGGAGAGAAGGTGGAATAGTAGCAAAGAGTACAGTGTTTTCATATTTAGCATACACAACTGGTTTGTGTAGCAAGGAAAGAAATCACGAGTAGATATAAGTCATCCCACAAAGTACACAACAATAGCAAACATGAACGTGAATTCAGTATGTTGGCTTAAAATTAGTGCATATAAATCATGCATTTCCAAATAATTGCCTTCAAATTGCTTGTTTTAACTCACAGTAATTATACTCTATGCTCACTTTTTTCTACTTTACTTAAAACAAATGAGCCATTTCAAGCCTCAATGGCTATCTTTTGAACCACAGTAAATACTGTAGTGCATTAATCATTATATTTGTGATAAATATGTGTTGTCTTTGTATTACGTTCTAACTACACAATTTAGCAATTCTTTAGTTCTTTGCTTCTTTAATCTCACTGTATATATACTTTTTTATATATATGCGTTAGAAATATACTGATACGGATTTATGTATAAATAAATGGATATTAATTTTTAATTTACTGACAACTTTTTCTCACATAAAACAATATATTCACTTTTTTTAGGATTTTTTGTTGTTTTGTTTCTTTGATTTTTTTTTTAATTTTGGTAAATCCCTCATGTTTCTAACTTTCTAATCTTTTTGGTAAATATTTATAATACATATGGTGTGTGTATGTGTGTGTGTATCATTCATATATATATGTACAGATATATGGACATTATACATACACATTAATGGAATAAATATGAATTTAATTTTACATGAGAATTTTTAAATACATCTTAAAATAACACTATAAGGCAATCAAAAATTAGCGTCAGGGCCAGGTGTGGTGACTCAAGCCTGTAATCCCAGCACTTTGAGAGGCCAAAGTGGGCAGATCACCTGAGGACGGGAGTTTGAGACCAGCCTGACCAACATGGAGAAACCCCATCTCTACTAAAAATATAAAATTAGCCAGGCATGGTACCACATGCCTGTAATCCCAGCTACTCGGGAGGCTGAGGCAGGAGAATTGCTTGAACCCAGGAGGCAGAAGTTGCAGTGAGCCGTGATCGCTCCACTGCACTCCAGCCTGGGCAACAAGAGGGAAACTGTCTCAAAGTAAATAATAATAATAATAATAAATAAATAGGCCGGGCGCGGTGGCTTATGCCTGTAATCCCAGCACTTTGGGAGGCCGAGGCGGGCGGATCATGAGGTCAGGAGATCGAGAACATCCTGGCCAACACGGTGAAACCCCGTCTCTACTAAAATTACAAAAATTAGCTGGGCGTAGGGGCACGCGCCTGTAATCCCAGCTACTTGGGAGGCTGAGGCAGGAGAATCACTTGAACCCAGGAGTCGGAGGTTGCAGTGAGCGAAGATTGCCACTGCACTACAGCCTGGCAACAGAACAAGACTCCATCTCAAAAAAAAAATAAAAAATAAATAAATAAATAAATAAATAAATAAATACATAGTGTCAGAATTACTTTTATAAAAATGAAAATGTAAAGCAAATTGTCTTAGTCCATTTTCACGCTGCTGATAAAGACATACCTGAGAGTGGGAAAAAAAGAGGTTTCATTTGACTTACGGTTCCACATGACTGGGGAGGCCTCAGAATCACGGTGGGAGGTGAAAGACACTTCATACCTGGTGGTGGCAAGAGAAAATGAGAAAAAAGCAAAAGAGGAGCCCCCTGATAAACCCATCAGATCTCATGAGACTTATTCACTATCACTAGAACAGCACCAAAAGAACAGCCTCCATGATTCAATTACCTCCCCCTGGGTCCCTGCCACAACACATGGGAATTCTGGGAGATACAATTCAAGTTGAGATTTGGGTGGGGACACAGCCAAACCATATCACAAATATACCAATAAAAGTTTGCATGCTTACTAGCTAGCATATGCATTTATTATGTCAACAGTTTTGCAATCACTACTGACTACATTTCAAAGTTTCTATTTTAGGTTATTTAGAGTGTATTATTATTAACGTTTTAAGATATACATTATCTAATACATATCATTTGCTTTTGATGCATCAATTCTTCCTATGATTGGAGAAAAGAAAGCCAAACAATAGACTCTCAATTTAATCTGCTGGTATCAACTTCTTTTTTTTATCTTTTTAATCTTCTAAATTATATATTCTGTTAAAACACTTTTCACTGTGAAAATTATACATATTTACAATTTTTTTAAAGATTAATGCTGTCGTTTTAAATAAGTGATTATTTTAAAATATAAGTGCAATAAAATTTAGAGTTAAGACATTGAAATATCTATCAGATTAGAGAGCCAACAAAGGAAAACCTCCAAAGAATTTCATAATGTCTTGAAGAAGTAGAAATTCTGCATAATTTGGGGACAGAATATCATAGTAGAGAGATATCTGTAGAGCCACATTAACAATACATATAGAACAGTCCATAATTTCTGAAATCTCTTCCTTTTCTTCCTTGAACAGTTATAGTGTTTGTCAAGGTACTGACATAATTAATTTATTAGATGGTAGTAAATATCAAATAGCCTGAAGATATTTGAAATTCAAGCAGCACATTATTCTTTCTAGAACGTAATGACTGGTTTAGCTTGGAACTCTTCTGGTTTTGCTGTTGCCTCTAGCATTTATAAAGAAGATTTTACTATTTTTTAATTTTCTTTAATTTGTTTATTTGCATATATGGGCTGATTAATTTTCTCCTTATTATTAATATTTGTCTGCATCTGTTGTCATGTTACTGAAAACCATGTAAAATATGTCAGAAAACAGCTATATTAAAAATGTGAGAAGACTTTCAGAAAATATTGAGATGATTTTGTAAACTTTGAGAAAGAGAAACAAATTTATACCCTGCTTTATAGAGCAGATTTTCAAACAAAAGCACATTACATTGTTTCTAAATAAAGTTATGCTCAAAATCTTCTGGGGTCTCTTCCATTTGGCAAATACTATCTATCCAAAGATTAACAAATACATAAAACTGGTAATATTCCTACACTATATAATACTTTGTAGTGAGCTATTTTGCAAATATATGCTTGAAGATGATAAGATGTCCCTATATTTTTAAACAGCCAAAGAAGATTTGTGATTATTAGAAGGGAAAAGAACCATAATTGTCATTACTAATTAATTTATCATAAAATTAATAAACTTACCTTTTGTTTTATTGAATTACTATCTTATTTACCCGACAAAATGTAAGCATGGTTAAAATAATCTCTTTATTATTTAATATTTATATGTCAGTCTTTTTGAAGCCCATTTAAAGTGAGCTAACTTATCTTCTGCATGGCACCATGGAGATTCTGAAAGTGACTCAGGCTGGGTTCAGGGAGAACCAGGAAAGTGGGTCAAATGGTATCTCTAGGGTTGGAAACACAATTTTCTGACGTGATAAAAATGATTGCAGCTGTTGTCTCTTAATGTGTAACGTACGTTCCACAGTTCTTAGAGCAACCCTGAATTGAAAGAGAAGTTCTAATATGAGAAATATCTAAATGTTATTTTATTTTAAGAAAAATATAAACTGTATTATTTGCCTATTCCTTGTCACTATTATAGTATCTTTTTTCTTTTCTGTCTTTTTTGATTGTTATTGTTGTTGCTTAAACTTGGCAGAAATATCAGATTCCTCATGTAATGCAAAGCACTTTCACAAATTCCCCTAAACTTGTGGACTTAAAGACAACAGGACTGTGCATCTTCTCCAGGATACCAAACATTTCTCTATGGCATTTCTCCTCAGCTTACTATGTTTTATTCAAGTTATATAAGCAAAGCAAAAATAAATTAAAGAGCAATTTTAAAAGGCTAAGGTGGCAGTACTAAGTGCTGTTTAACTTATTTTGAAGATTTTATTTTTACACTTCAGATGTTATTCTATTAAGGGTACAGGTAAGAAAAAAAGTGCCAACTGACTGAACCTTGCCATATTATAAAACACTGTTCAAAAAAATCTTGTTTCATTCTCTAAATAGTCTAATTCTGTTTTTTTTTCTTTTTTTGCTTCATACTTTTAGGTAAGACCTTCATTTATTTGCTTCAAAAACTAAGATAAATTGTTGAAGTTTATTTAAGTATTCTGATAAGTGACTTAATTAGTCATTATTATATTGAGTATTGAGAAGAGAGTAAGAAAGGAATTCATATTTATCCAAACGTGTGCAAATTACCTAATTTCAACATAGATTAAAATCAAATTTTTAACCAATATCTAAAAATCAGTCCCAGGAGAAGGAAGTGTCCCATTTTACCACAAATGTTGTTGTAATTAAAAGTCATATTATTATGTATGTTAATATGAGTAAAGTCTTCTCAATTTTTCTCAAAATATGACACAGTTTCATTCAAATAAAAGATTTATATCATTACTTTAAAATCTAAACTTCTCATTTGATGGAATGACAGGAACTGGATTTACTTTCCCACCTGAAACTATGGAAAAAAATACAGAGAAAATATATGAAGGGATGATATTCAAAACTCCAAAAAACAACCAATGATGCACAGTGATCCTGAGACATGAGAAACAAATGAGGTAAACTCTGTGATTGCCTCAGCTTACTGCACTGAAAGAGGTTCCTTGCCACAGCAGAGGGAAGAGGTGCATAACCAGAGCCAGGGAAGTTCTCTGAGTCGAAGGACATAGCTCAGAGTCACTGGAGAACAAGTTAGTTGAAGTGTGAAGGACAGAACGCTGGAGAGAAGAGGAATGCACAGAAGGAACCATGAAGATCTGCAAAGGTTCTCTTGAGTATTCAGCTGAATGCTGATCATCACTTGCAAGTAAAGAAAGTGTATGAAGCCAAGGGATGAATTGTCTGATGGATTACAAGGATCAGTTTCTCTTTTCTACAGAGGGGGTAAAACTGTATATTCTCAGCCAGATTGGAAATGTTTATCATTTGTAGGACATTGGATAGATTAGTTAGAAGGACCTTGCCTCAGTAATGTGGAATAATTAGCCTTAGAGTAAATACTCATCAAGCCCTGCCAAACATATCATAAAAGCAAGATCTGAAAAATCAAACTATTTTTAATTCAACTTGGTCACAGAAAAAATTCAAGAACATTTATAGGAGAATAAAAATATCCAACATCACACAAACTATATTTCATAATGTCTAGTATTCAATGAAATATTTCTAGCAATACAAAGAAGTCAGAAATTGTGATCCAGAATGAGAAGAAATATTAATTGATCAAAACTAACCCACAAATATTAGATTAGCAGACAAGGGAATTAAAACAGTTACTATAACAGTATTTTGCAAAAAATCAGTGGAACTAAATATAGAGTTCATAAATAGATTTACAAAAATATGGCTAATCAATTTTTGTCAAAGATGTGAAAACAATTTAGTGGAAAATTAATAACCTTTTCAACAAATAATGAGGAAGCAATTGCATATCCATCTGCAAATAAATAATTTTGCACCTAAGTCTCATACTTCGTACCAAAATTATCTCAAAATTCACATCAACAGAATGAAGGACCAAAAATATATGATGATTTCAATAGAAGCCAAAAAAGCATTAAATAATATTCAGTATTCTTTCATGATAAAAAAATAAACAAACTTGTTATAAAAAGAATGAACCTCAACAGGATAAAGGCCAAATACAACAAACCCACAACATGATATTGAACAGTGAAAAACTGAAAGCCTTCCCTGTAAGATCTGGAAAAGGAGAAGGATTCCCAGTTTCAACACTTTTATTGAACATAGTACTGAAACTCCTAGCCAGAGTAATTAGAAAAAAAGAAAGAAAGAAAGGGCACTCAAATTGGAAAGGAAGAAGTCAAACTATCCTTGCTTGCAGATGATGTGATCTTACATTTAGAAAAACCTAACGACTCCACCAAAAGACTAGTAGAACTTGTATTAGTCTGTTCTCATGTTGTTGACAAAGACATACCTGAGACTGGGTAATTTATAAAGAAAAAGAGGTTTAACGGACTCACAGTTCCACGTGGCTGGGGAGGCTTCACAATCATGGCAGAAGGCGAAAGACATGTCTTACATGGCGACAGGCAAAAAGAGAATGAAAACCAAGTGAAAGGGGATGCCCCTTATAAAACCATCAGATCTCATGAGACGTATTCACAGCCACGAGAACAGTATGAGGAAAATTGCTCCCATGATTCAATTATCTCCCACTGAGTTCCTCCCACAACATGTGGGAATTATGGGAACTATAATTCAAGATGAGATTTGGGTGGGGAGACAACCAAATCATATTATAACTGATAAATGAGTTCAATAAAATACAAAAAGAGATACAAAATCAACAAAAATCAGTAGTGTTTGTATAAGCTAACACTATCTTTTCTATGAAAAAGAAACCAAAGAAACAATCTTATTTGTGGTAGCTACAAATAAAATAATACTTAAGAATAAACTTCAATTAAGAAGTTTATTAGCTCTTAGGATAGCTCACTTAAAGCATAAGATCTGTACAATGAAAACTATAAAATATTGATGAAAGAAATTGAAGAGGACACACAAAAATGAAAAGACATATTAAAGAATCAACATTTTTTTAAATAAAGATCTGTTATTATTAAAATAGTCTTACTACTCTAAGAAATCTACAGATTTAATGTTATCCTTATGAAAATACCAATGACTTTCTTCACAAAAATAGAAAGAGCAAATGCTAACATTTGTATTAAACTACAAATGACCCAGAATAGCCAAAGTAATCCTGAGCAAAAAGATCAAAGCTGGAGACATCACATTACCTGACTTCAAATATTATTACAAAGCTATAGTAACCAAAATAGCATGGCACTGCCATAAAAACAAGCACATAGACCAGTGGAACAGAGTAGAGAACACGGGAATAAATACACTTATAGTCAACTCATTTTTGACAAAGGCACCAATAATACACATTGGGGAAAGGACAGTCTCTTCTACAAATGGTGCTGAGAAAACTGAATATGCATATGCAGAAGAATGAAACTAGACCCCTATCTCTCACCATAGACAAAAATTAAATCAAAATGGGTTAAATATTTGAATATAAGCCCTGAAACTAGCAAATCCCTAGAAAAAAACTTTGGGGAAATGTTTCAGGACATTGGTCTGAGCAAAGATTTTTTTGTGTAAGTTCTCTAAAGCACAACCAAAGCAACAATTGACAAAAGAGATCACATTAATTTAAAAATTTCTGCACAGCCAAGGGCACAATCAGAAAATGAAGAGATTACCTGTAGAATGGGAGAAAACATTTGCAAACTGTTCAAACAGGTAACGGATTAATAACTAGAATATATAAGGAACTTAAACAACTCAAGAGCAAGAGATAAAATAATCAAATTTAAAAATGGACAAAAGATCTGAACAGACGTTTCTCAAAGGAACATACACAAATGGTCAACAGGTATACGAAAAAGTGTTCAGCATTACTAATCATCAGATAAATGCAAATAAAAACCACAATGAGTTACTATCTATCTCACACTAGTTAAATGGCTTTTATCAAATTGACAAAGAAATAATGGATGCTAGTGAAGATAGAGAGAAAGGCGAACACTTGGATAATGTTGGTGAAATTTAAATTAGTACAGCTACTATGGAAAAGAGTATGGAGCTTCCTCAAGAAAATAAAAATAAAACTACCATATGATCCACTGATCCCACTGCTGGGTATATATAAAAAAGAAAGTAAATCAGTATATGAGAGAGCTATCTGTTTTCTTATGTTTATTGCAGCACTATTCACAATAGTTAAGATATGGAATCAACCTAAGTGTTCATCAATGAATGAATGCATTTAAAAGATGCGGTACGGGTCAGGTATGTAATCCCATGCCTGTAATCCCAGCACTTTAGAAGGCTGAGGCAGGCAGATCACGAGGTCAGGAGATAGAGATCATCCTGGAGAACAAGGTGAAACCTCATTTCTACTAAAATACAAAAAAATTATCTGGGCGTGGTGGCACATGCCTGTAGGCCCAGCTACTCGGGAGGCTGAGGCAGGGGAATGGCTTGAACCGGAGAGGCGGAGGTTGCAGTGAGCCGAGATCACGCCATTGAACTTCAGCCTGAGCAACAAGAGCGAAACTCCATCTCATAATAAAAATAATAATAATAAAATAAATTAAAAATTTAAAAGTGGTACATATACACAATGAAATATTATTCAGCCATAAAAGGAAATGAAATCCTGTCATTTGCAATGTCATCTATAGAACTGGAAGACATTACATTAAGTGAAATAAGCCAGGCATAGGAAGACAAATAATCACATGTTCTCACTCTTCTGTGGGAGCTTTGAAAAAATGATCTCATGAGGGTAGAGAGTGGAAAGGTGGGCACCAGAGGCCAGGAAGGATAGGAGAGAGTGGGGCATAAAGACAATTGGTTAATGGGTACAAAAATATAGTTAGATATAAGCAATAAGATCTAGTGTGCAATAGCACAAAAGGGTGACTAGAGTTAACAATAATTTATTGTATATTTCAAAATAACTAGAAGAGTGGATTTGGAATGTTCCCAGCGCAAAACAATAATGAATGTTTGAGGTGATACACATCCTGATTACCCTGATTTGATCATTACACATTGTATGCATGTATTAAGATATCACATGTACTTCATGCATATGTGCAACTGTTATCCTATCCATGAGCAGAAAACGTTTTTCTATTTGTTTATGTCCTCTCTTATTTCCTTGAGCAGTTGTTTGTAGTTCTCCTTGAAGAAGTCCTTCACGTCCCTTGTAAGTTGTATTCCTAGATATTTTATTCTCTTTGTAGCAATTGTGAATGGGAGTTCACTCATGATTTGGCTCTCTGTCTATCATTGGTGTATCAGAATGCTTGTGATTTTTCCACATTTATTGTGTATCCTGAGACTTTGCTGAAGTCACTTATTAGCTTAAGGAGTTTTGGGGCTGGGACAATGGGGTTTTCTAAATATACAATCATTTCATCTGCAAACAGAGACAATTTGACTTCCTCTCTTCCTATTTGAATACCGTTTATTTCTTTCTCTTGCCTGATTTCTCTGGCCAGAACTTCCAATACTATGTTGAATAGGAGTGGTGAGAGAGGGCATCCTTGACTTGTGCCGGTTTTCAAAGGTAATGCTTCCAACTTTTCCCCATTCAGCATAATATTGCCTATGGGTTTGTCATAAATATCTCTTATTATTTTGAGTTATGTTCTATCAATAGCTAGTTTATTGAGAGTTTTTATCATGAAGGGTGTTTAATTTTATTGAAGGCCTTTTCTGCACCTATTGAGATATTCATGTGGTTTTTGTCATTGGTTCTGTTTATGTGATAAATTACATTTATTGATTTGCATATGTTGCATCCCAGAGAGGAAGCTAACTTGATCATGGTGAATAAGGTTTTTGATGTGTTGCTGGATTCGGTTTGCCAGTATTTTATTGAGGATTTTCACATTGATGTTCATCAGGGATATTAGCCTGAAATTTTCTTTTCTTCTTGTGTCTCTGCCAGGTTTTGGAATTAGGATGTTGCTGGCCTCATAAAATGAGTTAGGGAGGAGTCCCTCTTTTTCTATTGTTTGGAATAATTTCAGAAAGAAATATACCAGCTCCTCTTTGTACCTCTGGTAGAATTTGGCTGTGAATCCGTCTAGTCCTGGGCTTTTTTGGTTGGTAGGCTATTAATTACTGCCTCAATTTCAGAACTTGTTATTGGTCTATTCAGGGATTCGACTTCTTCCTGGTTTTTAGTCTTCAGAGGGTATATGTGTCTAGGAATTTATCCATTTCTTCAAGATTTTCTAGTTAATTTGCACAGAGGTGTTTATACTATTTTTTGATGTGAGTTTGTATTTCTGTGCGATCAGTGGTGATATCCCCTTTATCATTTTTCATTGTGTCTATTTGATTCTTCTGTCTTTTCTTCTTTATTAGTCTGGCTAGTGGTTTATCTATTTTGTTAATCTTTTCAAAAAACTGGCTCCTGGATTCATTGATTTTTTGAAGAGTTTTGTGTGTCTCTATCTGCTTCAGTAGCTCTGCTCTGATCTTAGTTATTTCTTGTCTTCTGCTAGCTTTTTAATTTGTTTGCTCTTGCTTCTCTAGTTCTTTTAATTGTGATGTTAGGGTGTCAGTTTTAGATCTGTCCCGCTTTCTAATGTGGGCATTTATTGCTATAAATTTCCCTCTAAATACTGATTTAACTGAGTCCCAGAGATTCTGGTACATTGTATCTTCGTTCTCATTGGTTTCAAAGAACTTATTTATTTCTGCCTTAATTTTGTTATTTACTCAGTAGTCATTCAGGAGTAGGTTGTTCAGTTTCCATGTAGTTGTGTGGTTTTGAGTAAGTTTCTTAATCCTGAGTTCTAATTTGATTGCACTGTGGTCTGAGAGGCTGTTTTTTATGATTTCTGGTGTTTTGCATTTGCTGAGGAGTGTTTTACTTCCAATTATGTGTTCGATTTTAGAGTAAGTGCTATGTGGTGCTGAGAAGAATATATATTCTGTTGATTTGGAGTAGAGAGTTCTGTAGATACCTATCAGGTCCGCTTGGTCCAGAGCTTAGTTCAAGTCCTGAATATCCTTGTTAATTTCCTGTCTCGTTGATCTGTCTAATATTGATAGTGGGGTGTTAAAGTCTCCCACTATTATTGTGTGGGAGTCTGAGTCTCTTTGTAGGTCTCTAAGAACTTGTTTGATGAATCTGGGTGCTCCTGTATTGGGTGTATATATATTTAGGATAGTTAGCTCTTCTTGTTGCATTGATCCCTTTACCACTATGTAATGCCCTTCTTTGTCTTTTTTGATCATCGTTGGTTTAAAGTCTGTTTTGTCAGGTCATTTATGTTCGTCTTTAAACTAGTTATTCTGGTTAGCAGTTCCTGTAACCTTTTGTCAAGGTTTTTAGCTTCCTTGCATTGGGTTACAACATGCTCCTTTACCTCGGAGGAGTTTGTTATTACCCACTTTCTGAAGCCTACTTCTGTCAATTGGTCAAACTCATTCTCTGTCCAGTTTTGTGCCCTTGCTGGAGAGGAGTTGCAATCATTTGGAGGAGAAGAGGCATTCTGGCTTCTGGAATTTCAGAATTTTTGCACTGTTTTTTCCTCATCTTCGAGGATTTATCTACCTTTTATCTTTGAGGCTGATGACTTTTGGATGGGGTTTCTGTGCTTGGGGGTCCTTTTTGTTGATGTTGATGTTATTTCTTTCTGTTAGTTTTTCTTCTAACACTCAGGCTCCTCTTCTGCGGGTTTGCTGCAGTTTTTTGGAGGTCCACTCCAGAACCCTTTCCCTGGGTATCCCCAGCAGAGGCTGCAGAACAGCAAGATTGCTGCCTTCTTCTTCCTCTGGAAGCTTCATCCCAGAGGGGCACCAGCCTGATGCCAGTTGGAGCTCTCCTGTATGAGGTGTCTGTCAACTCCTGTTGGGAGGTGTCTCCCAGTCAGGAGGCATGGGGGTCAGGGACCAACTTGAGGAGGCAATCTGTCCCTTAGCAGAGGTCGAGTGCTGTGCTGGCAGAACCCTTCTGGTCAGGATCCACTGCTCTCTTCAGAGCCAGCAGGCACGAACGTTTAAGTCCTCTGAATCTGTACCCACAGCCATCCCTTCCCACAGGTGCTCTGTCCCAAGGGGATGGGGGTTTTATTTATAAGTCCCTGACTGGGGCTGCTGCCTTTCTGAGATGTCCTGCCCAGTTAAGAGGAATCTAGTGAGGCAGTCTGCCTACAGCCACTTTGCTGTGCTGTGATGGGTTCTGCCCAGTGGTTAGCAGGGTCAAGGGAAAGCACCTAATCAAGTCTCAGTAATAGCGGACGCCCCTCCCCGCAACAAGCTCAGTCATCCTAGGTCGACTTCAGACTACTAAGCCGACAAGGGAATTTCAAGCCAGTGGTTCTTAGCTTGCTAGGCTCCGTGGGAATGGGACCCGCTGAGCAAGACCACTAGGCTCCCTGGCTTCAGCCCCCTTTCCAGGAGAGTGAACAGTTCTGTCTCATTGGCGTTCCAGGCACCACTGCGGTGCAAGAAAAAAAAAAAAAAAAAAAAAAACTCCTGCAGCTAGCTTGGTCTCTGCCCAAACAGCTGTCCAGTTTTCTGCTTGAAACCCAGGGCCCTGGTGGTGTAGGCACACGAGGGAATCTCCTGGTCTGTGGATTGCAAAAACCTTGGGAGAAGTGCAGTATCTGGGCCAGATAGCACAGTCCCTCATGGCACAGTCCCTCAGGGCTTCCCTTGGCTAGGGGAGGGAGTTCCCAACCTCTTGTGCTTCCTGGGTGAGGCGACGCCCCACCCTGCTTCTACTCCTGCTCTGTGGGCTGCACCCACTGCCTACCCAGTCCCAATGAGATGAACAGGGTACCTCAGTTGGAAATGCAGAAATTACCCACCTTCTGCGTTGGTCTCGCTGAGAGCTGCAGACCAGAGCTGTTCCTATTCAGCCATCTTGCCATCGGACCCTATTTTAAAATTCTTAACGATTATCTGTGGGCTTTCACTTGACAAATAAGAGAAATGTACTATAAGAGTATTACTCAAGTAATACGTCCCAATTAGCGGGTTACAAAGTAAATTTATGTGTTCATAGACAGTGAGAAAAATAAAAATAAAATAGAATAAATATTAGTGTGTTGCCCATGAAAAGGCACTTGTCTCACAAAGCTCTAATTTCAGTTTTGAATATAAATTCATCTACATAGTGGGATGCAATAACAAATATATCTCAATATTAATTTATGATAGTTTAAAGATGTGAAAGATAGAAACCTAACATTTCTTGATTTCCATTTAGTCCTCTCCTATTGTGATGTGTGAAAATTATTTTAAAAACAGACCTATAAAATGGAGTTCAGATAAGATGATTCATATGAACTTTTCTACCTCATTATTATTCATGTTAGAAAATTAGTCAAAATCATGTTTTTGAAAAGGTGTCAGGGAAAAATTACTCTCTACAGAGATAATAGTATTCACTGGTATTTTTGTGAGCAGTGACTCAGAGATCAGCTGAAAAATTCTGAGAAGACCAGGGGATGATAAAGAGATCTTAAAAGCATCTTTGTTTTATAACTTAAAAGTGGCTCATACCCCAGAGAGATTTGTCTTAGTTTTCTTACTTAGATTTAACCCTCTAATGAGACCTTCAATCTGAAAAAGAAAAATCCAGATCAATTAATACAAATGACAAAAATGTTCCCTGTTTTGTGTGTAATTTCTTTTAAGAAAAGTAATAAATATTCACTATAAAATTTTTAAATTCAAGACTAATGAGAATAAAATAAGCCCAGAAGCAAAATTATTACTTTAAAATTACAAAAATAACATTTCTAAAATTAGATACAAATACTGCAGAAAAGCATAAGGAAAAAAAATTTGAAAACTACTATTATACTAATGAGAATATTTTAATGAATTCATTAAATTGGGGGTAGGGAATCTCTACTCTTCCTTAAGTAAATATTCAAATATTTATGTCCTTGCATAAGTGGACTTTCAATATGCTAAGGTGAAAAAGGTCAGGGACCAAGATCCTAGAACTGTTTGTTAGATCGAATCAAAACTGTATAAATCAAAGAAAAGCATATCTTTGTGGTAACAACATTTAGGGCTGCTTAATCACAGATGTGGGCTGAACACAGAGGCCCTAGCTGAGGAAGTAGAAGAGATAGTTGGAACTATCACATGGGGCAATGCTATGAAGACTCAGATGAAGGCCAGGCCTCAGCATATCTCTCTGCAGAAGATGACAGGCACAGACGTAAGATCTGAAGCTGATCATTACCTTCCCACAAGGATTAGAGAGAAGCTGTGAGGAGAACGCTGAGTGGATTTGCAGGCTGCCCAGGTGGAGTGCTGTCACTGAGGGAAGACAAGAATGAAGGAATCCCACCAATGGCAGCTGGATTAGCAGCTGTGAAGTCCAGTAAGCAGACACTTCAGACCACAGGATTTCTCCCAGGGTTGAATACAAGGCCTGACTACAAGAGTTCTTCATAAGACTCAAAGGCTTGCAGATCATTGAGAGCATGGCCACTATCTGGAGAGTTCACTAGCCCCCAGGGGAGTTTGGTGGAGAGGATGAATGGGCCTGTGCAGTGGCATTTTACTCTGAAGTTATGTTCTCCCCTGCTCTCTGCTTCACAGAGGAGTCCTGGCCTTTGGGATGTGCTATGATTCATCCTTTGGGATCTTAAACTCTACCTAGATTCAAGTCATGTACACAGAAAAAATAAAAGTGTCAACTCTCACAACTCTGTTCAGGAGAGAAGCTTTACCTGACCCCTGGGACAGGACATAGCCAAAGACACACAATACTAAAAATATGTGAATTGGTGAGTGGCCAGAGCAGCACTCCATCAGTCAGCCTTCAAATAATGTTTCATAATGTTGTTGATTAATTCTATAATTATATTCTTATGTAAAATATGGACTATACCTACTTAGAATATGAAATATAAGAATACTTATATGGAAAATGGTTAAGTAAATGGGCTTCAGAGTTAGAAAAATCTAGGCTCCCAATCTGTTTTTTTTTAATTTATTTACTTGGTAATTTTTCTGAATACTATTAAATTATTTATAAAAATGGCAAAATACCTACCTCAAAGTGTTGCTTCAAGGATTTAATAAAGTAATGTATGTAACAGTGGTTTGCACAAAATATATATGTGTATACTCATTAAATTGTCTCTATTAAAACTAATAATAGAAGCAAAATTATTGCTATTGTGGGACCAAACAGTAAGATTCATAGAATTGAATATAGATAAAATGCAGAGGCTAGCTGGACTAAAATCTTGACTGGTTTATGAATGCCAGAACCTATGATTAAAAATATACTAAATGGTTGATTTGATTTAATCACATTTAAAACCAAAGTTAATGTATAGATGACCGAGTACCATGTACCAATGATAATACAGATGTGCCATTCAGATAGTCTAAAAAGTAATTTGTATTAACTCTTAAGTAGTTATTTAATGTAATCTCCTAAATGTCTAATTCACAATAGCAAAGACATGGAACCAACCCAAATGTCCATAAATGATAGACTGGATAAAGAAAATGTGGTACATATACACCATGGAATACTATACAGCCATAAAAAGGAATAAGATCTTGTCGTTTGCAGGGACATGGATGAAGCTGGAAACCGTCATCCTCAGCAAACTAACCCAGTAACAGAAAAGCAAACACCACATGTTCTCACTCACAAGTGGGAGTTGAACAATGAGAAAACATGGACACAGATGGAAACAGGAAGGGGAAAACACCCACACCAGGGCATTTCAGGGGCGGGTATCGAGGGGAAGGAGAGCATCAGCACAAATAACTAATGCATGTGGGGCTTAAAACCTAGGTGACAGGTTGATAGGTGCAGCAAACCACCATGGCACACGTATACCTATGTAACACACCTGCATGTTCTGCACATGTATCCCAGAAATTAAAGTAACAAAAAAAAATAATAATGAGGTCATTTAAGATGTAATAAGCCCAAAGTGAGAGGGATTTCATTGTAGGCATAGCAACTCAGTCCTATAAGAAGTGTTTGGGATAAAAAATTCATTGCAACACATGAGATCATTATTTTTGTAATGCATGGATTCCTGTAATGCATGGATTTCATTATCCATTGCGATCAGTGAGATCATTAGTGCTGTACATTCCGATACCATGAAGGCACTGCATCGCATCCAAGGTCACAGATATTTCTTAAAATCCAGTGAGGCCATAAAATGAGTTCCAAACTTTCTTGTACTCTGAATACTTGTGCCCAAAGCTTGAGATCACTCAAAAGAGAAGACTAAGAATAAGGCTTTTGAGGAAGGTAGAAAAGGATGGCCTAAATTTCCCTTCAGAGTGTTAGCAGTACAGGCAGGAGGATTATGAGGAAGAAGCATTAGGTGAAGTTTAAAGTCACTCTACAAGGTCAAGCTTAAAACTGGCTGACAGACCTCAGCCTACTGGAATGAAGGACCCTGGATTAGTCTCTGTCAGGTCTAGACTGAGTGCCTCTCATTGCCAATTCGAAAGTGAAGTCCCAAGTCCTAGTGCAGGCTCTGACCTCTATGATTTACGCCATGCCACTTAATTACCTTGAGCCTTAATTTTCTGATTTTAACATCCAAGGTTAATATGTATTTGATCAACTCACTAGATTGATATATGTTGATAACATTCGGTTAGCATGGTTCACCCAGGTTATATAAATTCTTTTGCAATTGGAATAGAAGGCAGACAACATGAAAGAAATTACTATTCAAAGTATTCACCTTGAAGAAAAAGCAAACTATGATGCAAGCTACAAAGGTATACTGTTTAGTAATTTGAAAAGGAAAGTAAACATGTTTTAATTGGGAAATGAAGAATAGCCTCTAAAGAGAATGAGGAAGGCCCACGTAAGAAAACTGTCCTCTTAGGGGTTTACACTATACTGATTTTAAGGTCACATTAACACTAAAACCCTGTTTTGACATAATCATGAAGTCACTTTCTTAAATGGCTACTGTGATTCTAGCATTACCTTTAGTGCCAGAATAATAGACATAGCTCCCATATTCAAAGAGGTATCTGCATGGCTGTACTAACAAAGGGCAAATAATACAAAGGGGATAAAAATGACCTCCATGTTCTGGGAGAGGTCCCATTAGAAACATTTTGCTGGTCAGCTTTGCAAATCAGGCATCTCCCCCAGAATCCTGCACATGCAATTGTGTGATGCTTCTAACAAAGTGACTGTTCATCAGTCATTTTATGGTTCTTTGGTACCACTATTCCTGTTATCTTCCCTAGTTTTAAGCTGTTAATGTATTTATTTTTTTCTATTATGATAAAACAGCCATAATATAACATTTATGATTTTAACAATTTGAAAATATAAACTTTGGTGACATTTAATACATTCACAATGTTGTGTAATCACCACCAATACCTACTTCAAGAACATCCTCATCCCAAAGTGAACTATGTACTCATTACGCAGGACTTTATTGTTCTTTCTTGTCTCAGTCACTGGTAACTACCAATCTGCTTTGTATACTTCCTGGCTTTGTATACTTTGTGTACAATCTGCTTTGTATACTTTAGATTTTTATGTAAATGAAATCATACAATATGTGGCCATTGAATTTAGCTTCTTTCACTTAGCCTACTGTTTTCATTCTTCATCCATGTTTTTGTGACAGAAATATTCCACTGTGCATATGTGTATGTGTGCATGTGCACACTCACCCACAGTGCACACACCATGTTTTGTTGCATGCACACATCACATTTTGTTTATCCATTAATCAATTGATGGACATTTGGGTTGTTTCTACCTTTTTACTGTTGCAAATAATCCTGCCATGGATATTCATGTACAAAGCTATATTCAAACAAGCTGTTATCATTTTAATGACCCCTTTCATCTTCTATAATAAGACTAAGCTCTTCTCTAAGTGTGATGTCAGCCTCCTTATGCCTTTCTAGACTCTGCTGCTACTACTAGCTCTTTTTGTGCAACACCACCCAACTCTTATACGAACCCTATAACCAAGTCTGCCACACACCTCATGCTTTGCCACTGCCTGAAATGTCCTCATTAGTCTGTTGCACACTTACTTTCTAGCTTTTCTAGAAGCAGCTTAGTCATCATTTCCTGCTGGGAGCCAGGTCTTCTTTGTGTGCTTCTGCTCATCTGGCCCATGCATGCATTAATCAATAGGCCAATTCCAGTCTATTCCACTCATTTATGTGCATACAGGTCAGTCTCTGCTAAGTCATGAGTTTCAGTGAGGTATAAAGTAAGTCTGATTCATCTGTGAATCCCAGCAGAGAATTTTACCACATAGCAGACATTCCATAAATGTTTGATGAGTGAATGTATTAAATGTAAAGATGAATGGCATCTGTATTCCATGAAGCAAAAGGAGAGCTCTGCAGTTATTCAATCCTGTCTTTAAGCAGCATTTTCCATCTCTCCTTATGTCTCTACCTCAGACAATTAATCTTTCAAGCTCACCTCCTGAAAACAGACTATAGAAAATGACCAAGATCTAGGGAAGAACAATGGATATGGTCAGAAAAGATAAGTATGATTTATGGCACTTCCATCCTCATCTCCTAGGGTCCATGTCAATTCACTTTGCTTGCTGAGTCTCTAATAGAGGCTAAAGTCAGCTCAAGAACAATATTAAAAGTCTTAGCTTTAGTGTCAGTTCAGCTCGCAGACAATGGCCATGTGATGTCCAGCTACATATTTATTTTGACTCGATAATATAAAATATTCAGTGGAATAGCTTATAATAATATTTCTTACCACATAGATTAAAATATATTCAAAATGTATTCAATCCATCAATTCTTAATTGGCTATGCTAATAGAAGACAAAACTGTATGTTCTGCTTAAAGTGGTAACCTCTCATCATGCCCTCATTGAAACAAATTATATTTTTTAGACATGATAAAACTCAATAATTACTTCTGAGAAGTGTTCCTGGCTATTCCAGTCTAATTTAAATGCCCTTCTTTTCTGCCCTTATTGCACCTTTGTCTTTCTTATCTTTCTTTCCCATAGCATCTGCCATTGTCCTGTGTGCCTTGATATATTTGTCTCTGTTTCCTAGTAAGTCATAAGTTTTGAGATGACAGAAGCCATGTTTTACCCACAGTGATTAATGCAGTCCCTATACATAGAAGATGCTCAGTCAATGATGTTGAATGAATGTCATACACATTTAATCGAGTTTGACAGAGACCTGATATTACTATCCCAACAGTGAAACAGTTAAGTAGTCATAAGCACTAGATTTAAGCCATCTTGCAGAATGATAATTCAGACAGCCAGAAAAATATTTATATGAAGTGAAATAAAGTTTTATTCACCATTAGCACAATGAAGGCTGGGCTTGGGGAAGGCTTATTTGTAAAGAGGCGATTACAGAAACCTGTGAAGAGGAATCTCAACCTCTTTCCAACTTTGGGAAATGATGCCTGCCATAAAATTACCTCTCAGTTAAATAATGAATTTAATTTTAAATAATAGACAGTGTCTTGCTCATTTATATTTTTATAGCATTTCAGAATTAAAACAGTTACTGTAATCCAAAAATGACAGGACCAAAAACAAGAACATGTTTCATTCTATGCCTTTCAACTCAGAAGACCCTCAAGAATAACTATAGAAAATAATACTGTTAAATTACAATGCATTACTATTTTAGGAGGGGAAGGGAAGGGTGTCAAACTGTTATATCCAATTTGATAGAATCTTCTGGCTTGTCATAAATTATAACTTTGCATCATAATACTCTTTATAATATGCTGATAAATTTACTAAATTAACCAAAAAGAAATGGTAAGCTCAGAATTACCGTGACTACGTAATTGACAGTTAGTACATTTTTCAAGTTACTAAATAAGCTTTTATAAACCAGCTGTAGTCAAAAGATTTCTACTTACTTGAAAAAGAGCTAAAAGACAGTCCGTGTTTAAGGATTCATAGATACAGGAGCAAATATATGATAAATTATTTTCTAATTTCCTCTAGTGAGTTTGTTGTCAATGGAACTAGGAAATACAAAATATCTAGAATAATTTGTAGGAAGGAAAAGCACTACTATAATTTCCATTAATATTTTTTAGTACAGATTTCAAGTTGGGAGGCTTTTTCTTGGTCAATTTACCTGTCATCAGACAAAATTAGGCAGAGAAACAAAAGGATACAAAAAGTTTATTTTCTATTATTTCCCTAACCATGAAAAGCTTTTATAACCGTGATTTCTCTATGTATTAGAAATCATTTTTGTGAAGACAAACCTTCTAAGTTTGACCCAAGTCACTTATTTGTGTCTTTGCTCTTCTGAGAGTTGTTTTCATATAAAGGAAGATCTAAAATTCTGTGTACTTCTCAGTCTTTACAGCATGAATGTGATTTTATTGAAGCATACTCTATTTGCACATTGATTTCAAAAGAATATGATACTAGTGTCTTTTATTAACTCTCATTACTCCATAAAAATATATCTTTAGCTTTATCCTTAATATAATGTCTTACATTTACATAGCATTTAATATTACTTATTCCACATATTTTCACTTCAGACATTTTGATATGCTGATGGAGCCACAGCCACTGATGTCATACAAATGATATTTGATTTCTAGTAAAAAGCGTTACTATTAACTGTATTTATTTCTCCCATTATGGGGGGGTCTACCACAAAATTTAAGTATACCTTTAAAATTAGAGAGTATTTACTCATCTCATCTATGTGATAAGGAGTATGTGTCTTTATTTCTGCTCTTAAGGAGTTATAATGTCACATATGCAAACAGTTTTGTTAGCAGCATATGATAATATATGTGCAAAGAGTCAAAGAAAGGAGATATTAATATAGGTGTGAGAGGGCATAAATATTTTATGAAGTAGAATATACCTCATCAAAATCTGGAAAGGAACAGAGAAGAGAGATAAAAAAGCAGAGTTCTTAACAAAGCCCGCAAGGCTCTACATCGCATGGCTCCTGCTGTCTTCTTGCACAACGAGGTCCAGCATGACTTCAGAACAGAGCCTGCTAACATGCTGATCCTTCCGCCCAGAATGCTGTTCCCTATCCTTCATCTGTTAAACCCATCACATGGGACTTATCTTTAATATTAATTTCTTAATAAATACTTTTACTGAGAGCACCAGTTCCAAATGTAAACAAGGTCCATTTGTTTTGTGATCATTACACCCTTTATTCTTCCTTAATAATTTATAATACATATGATTTTATAAATACTGTGTATTTATTTACGAGATAATGTGTGTGCCATATATCCTTACTTAACTGACAACTTCATGAATTCAGAGACTTTGTCTGTTATATTCCCCTGTATTCTGTATTCCCAACACCCAGAAGAGTGCTCAATATGTTGGAAGAATTTAGTATATTTTGTGAATAGATGGAAGAAAATGGAATGCCAAAGAGTACAGCAATAAACCATTTAAATCCTACGAATTACATTATGGTGTAGAATAAATACCATGGATTTTGGAGACAGGCTACCTTTGATGCAGACATTTCCTCTGTGATATTTCAACTATGCAACGGTATTGAATTGCTCTGAGCTTCCACTTTCTCCTAGGTAAAATGAATGTGACCATCCCATCTTGCAGGTTTGTTATTAGGATTTAATGAAGGAATGAATGCAACATGCCTAGTACGTTGCCTAGCATACAATAATTTCCGATATTTATATACAAGAATTACCTATATAGTGATGTGCTTGCAATACTCATTAGTAATAATACTTTAAAATGATTAAATTTGAAATTCAAGGCCGGGCGCCTTGATTACGTGGCTCAAACGCCTGTAATCCCAGCACTTTGGAAGGCCGAGGAGGGCGGATCACGAGGTCAGGAGATCGAGACCATCCTGGCTAACACGGTGAAACACCGTCTCTAAAAAAAAATACAAAAATTAACCGGGCGTGGTGGCGGGCACCTGTAGTCCCAGCTACTCAGGAGGCTGAGGCAGGAGAATGGCGTGAACCCAGGAGGCGGAGCTTGCAGTGAGCCGAGATCGCGCCACTGCACTCCAGCCTGGGCGACAGAAGGAGACTCCATCTCAAAAAAAAAAAAATTGAAATTCAATCTAATCCACCCAAATGAATAACTAGGTATTTATTGTTTATGTGAACTAAAGTTTTCTAAAATCCTTTTCTATATCCTGCAAATTGACTTAGCAAACATAAACTTTTAGTAGATTGTTTCTGTTTTGTCTAACTATTCAATTTGGTTACATGTTATAGTTTTTCATTGCAAAGCTTGGGGAAATTTTTTACCCAACAGGTGAATCTGAAGAGGGTTGGGAGCAGGTAAGAAAAGACAAACATACTAAATTTTAATTATTAGAAAATGACAAAATGCACAGAGAATCCAATGACACAAACTTGTTTATGAAATGTTTTTGGCTAAAAAAGCATAAATTTGGCAGACAGTGTGAAATAATTTCTATGTTACTATTTATATTTTTGTCTACGGGTAGAAATTTTAAGCTCTTAAAAGTGCTCATAATCATTGACCCAATATTTTCACTGGCGGAAATTAAGCTGTAGAAAATAACCATAGAAGCAAAGAATTACGGAAAAATATCTCATTACATTAATATTAAATTACCAAAACCTGAAATCAACACAAATGTCCAATATTGGTATCCTAACTTGTGATAGTTCTGTACAATGAAATATTCATTAAAATAATAATTACAAATAAAATAATTACACACATGATAAATTGTTTATGCCATGATGTTATACAACACAATTAAAACATTGCATGTTTTTATATATTAACATAATAATTCTTTAAACACCATAAAACTGAAAACTATATTTTCAAAAAGTTCTTGTTGAGAGGCTTATGTGTAGTTTGCATTTTCTTCTTTGTACCTTTATGCAATTGAAAAGCAGAGGTTTTCCTATCAAACAAATGTCTGTAAGAAACTCAAAGATTGAAGTTGGAAAATTCACATTGTCTAATCTCCATAGGTATTCAAAGGTACAGCAATCAAAAAAGTGTGGCACTGGCATAAGGATAAATATACAAATCAATAGACATATAGACATACAAAGAGAAAAGAAGAGAGAAACTAGAAGTAAACTCACATACACATGGTTAACTGGTTATCCACAGAGGTTCCTCGGTAATTAATTGAAAAAGGGATTGTGTTTTTCAGTCAATATTGTCAGAACAATCTGATATCCATGTGCCAAAAAAACAATAATAACATTAACCATACTTCACACCAAATATAAAATTGAATTTGAAATATATTATATCCCTAAGTGTAAGGTAAGGGCATAGCATTTCTATAAGAAAACATGAGGCAAAGTCTTTGTGACAGTTTAAGCAAAGATGCATGATTCATAACATTTTTAAAAAGATAAATTGTACTTCAACAAAATTAAATACTGTTGTTCTTAGAATGATCCTCTTAAGAAAATGAGAAGACAAGCTACAAATTTTCTGAAATTATTTGCATAGTTACAAGATCTCATGCAGATCTTGCACCCAGAAATTTTTGTATAAAGAATTTTTACAACTCAACAATAAGGAGACAAAAAGTTTATAAAAATTTGAAAAAAATTAAATACATCTTTTACATACATAAAAAAGTAAGGAAAATTATCACATGAAATATGTTAAACATAGTAAGTCATTAGGGAAAGGTATAAAAACATAATGAGACACCTCTGTATGCCTACTATATTGGTTAAATTAAAGACTGACACTATTAAATGCTCTTGAAGAGGCAGACCAACTTAAATTTTCATATAGTGCTGATGGGAATATACTTTGAAAAAGTTTCAAAGTGTGAAGTTAAACATAAATAGATCACATGACTTAAAATCCCACTCTTAGGTATTAAAAATGAAAGCAGATATATTTGAATATTCATAGCAGCTTTATTCATAACAGCTTAAATGTAAAAACAATTCAAATGCCCATCAGCTGGTGAATATATAAACAAATTGTACTGCATCCACAGAATGAAAAACTACTGCACATTAAAGAGAAAAAACTACCTGAATATACAACAACATTGATAATTCTTATAAGCATTATGCTAAATGAAAAATGCCAGAAACAAACATCTACATATTGTATGACTCCAATTATATACATTCTAGATAAAGCAAAACTATAGAAACAGAAATCAGATCAGCAGTTTTTGAAAGAAGTATGGATAGGGGATAGGCTGCAAAATGGCATGAGGAGACTTTGCAGCTGATGGAAATATTCTATATATCTAATTTATAGTGAGTACATGCTGTATATATCTGTCAGTTTCATCAGTCTACATATTAAAAGGGCAAACTTTACTGTGCTCTATATTATATCTCAATTGACCTGACTTAAAAAGAGAAATTTGTTTCTTCACAATAAATCTTAATAACAATGCTGATACAGTTGTAATGAACATTTATCTCATCACAATTTACAAATAAACTTCATGTAATACTTCTCCTGAATAGTTATTGCTGTGAAGGAGATAGCATTTTTTAAATCATTCTTACAGTTATGGACACTAAATGTTAGAAATTTTAGGTGATTTTTTTTCTAAAGCATACTAACTGTTATATGGAATAACTAGGGCTAAGACGCAGCCCTACTGAGACTCACTTAGAATGATAAGTGGAAGGAGCATGAAATTTTCACTAGTAAATATGTAAGTTTGAATCCCACAAATGCTTCTAAAATGTACGAAAAATGGGCAGAATATATATAATCTTTCTGATCCTACTTACCCAAATTATCATTATTAAAGAGATGAGCTTTACAAAGTCTCTAGTACAGTGCTTAGGACTTATTAGGTATTCTCTCCTTATTAGTTCCTGTTCTTCACCTTGATACTACACTACTCTTCCATTAGCCGCTGTTGAACAAATAATCTCTCTTAATAGCACTGCCACCACCCAGTCATCCAACTTAGAGCCCTGATAGACAAATAGCCTCTACCCCTCCCACTTTAAGAATGTAATTTCATAGCAGGCAATGTTTGAAACTCTTTCTAAATATGTCTTGAGTTCCTCCTATGTTATCCTTCGTCTCCGTAATTTCTCTAGTTAAAGCTCTTTTGTTTTTTCTTTTAGAGTTCTGAAATTGCTTCCTACCTAGTTTCCAGACTCTGAAAACTCTTTGTATTACTACTAGACTGAGCATCTTCAAACACAAGTCTGATCATCATTCCCTTACTCATCACCATTTATTAGCTTGCCATATACTGCTCATATGAATTTTAAACTTAGTAGCATTGCATATGAAACTCTTCATGACCTGATCCTTCCCTTTGTCTTCAGCTTCCAAACCCAACTCTCCCACCACCAATATCCAGTCCTACAGAACTTGTGATTTACCACAGTGATACATGTTCATCCTAGGTCTGTCTTTACCCTAAGACATTTATTTCTCCCCTGTCTCCTAGGCTGAATCACTGTTGTCCCTTCATGACCAAATATTTTTCGACTCCAGAAAGGGTTCTCTGACTAAACAAAAGTATGCCAGTTTGCTCTTTTTCTGGGTTCACATAGCATTCTGGGCAAAATTCTATCACGGAACTTAGGACTTCCTGTTAACATTATAAGTTGCCGCATTTATCTGCACCTACTTGTCAATAAATGCCTTGAGATTAGGAACAAAGTATTTCTCACGTTTTTAACCCCAGATTTTAGAACGACACTTGATTTAAACATATTGTTAATGAATAAATTAATAATATATGAAATTATTTCTGCTGTCTCCAAGTTTATTTGGTAAAAATGAAACTTCTCCACCCAATTGTTTTCATTGTCTATTGTTGCAACAACATAGGAAATAGTATGATCTTTTCTTTCTCTTTATATATTCACGTCCTTTAATAATATTCAATATCTAAGAAAGGGGGTCAAGACACAGCAAAAATAAAATTAAACTTGATGTCGGAAAAAATATTAACATTTCTTGTTCTATAAAAAACTAGCTAAATATCTGAGTATTTCTCTTAGCTTCTCTATGTTTCAGCTTTCTCACAAACTAAGAGACAATCTCTGATGTTAATTCTAACTCCAAAGTGTTGCCACCTCTCTATTCTTTACTATTGTAAAGCCTAATAACCTTATTTTCTAGGACATGGTTTTAATTTTTCTATTCTTTGTTTTCTAGGCCACAGAATCTTTTTTTGTAGGATTCCTAGTTACCTAAGATATAAAACACAATGTGGTGGCCTTCTAAATTCTGCTTTCTTCTCTAAGTTTGTAACACACTATTGCTAAATCACTTTTGTGTCAATCTCTTGAAACTGTCATCTCTCTATTTCAGTGAGTCTCCTTTGCCCTCAGATCAAATACCGCTTCTCAATGTTACCTTCAAAATGTTGAAACTAGACATACTCTGTCTCCTTTCTTTTGTCTCCTTTCAACCTTATTCCTTACTCTGCTTTTCTTGGCAATCCCAACTTCTGTCTAGCAGCATTTTGGCCATGCTGCCCAGCTCACCCCTGTTCCATCTTTCTATTCAGTTAAGTAAGAGTTCAGTACCTATCTCCTTCAAACACTTGTGTCCAATTAACCCTTTTTCTCCTTTGACCTCACAGGGCTCCTGAGAAACCGATCCAACTCAATGTACCAAGTAACGAATAATCTGGCAAAATACACATATTGTCAAGTTCATAGCACAAAATACAGTCATTTAAAGAAGAAAATTGCTTAAATATGAAATAAACCCAGAAACACCTAGGTCTTGGTCTCGGATTTGTCTTCACTCCTCCTGGAGGAAAGCTTATAACTTAAGTGATGCAGCACCAGACTCACCAAGCTTTCTAGCACTCCTGAGAATCTAGTAGGTGGAATCTCTACACGTTTTTAGCTATCTGATAAATGCATACATTTAATGTGGGTGATCTTTACTTTCCAATTAAAATATATGTATAACGCTGTTCACTAGTACTTTTAAAATTTTTTAAAAAATCAAAGAATATGAACTCTTTGGCAATGTGGCCAAAATATTTTCACATATTAACAGCTGAAATGGGCTTGATACATCATCTAGTTAAAAACTCATTGTTTTACAGATGAGGATATTGAGGCATGCCAAAGTGAAGATATGTATTGAATGTCTCACTGTTTTTAAATAGAAAGCCAATATTAAGGCATAATTTTTCCAATGCTCAGTTTCACCACGCTTTATAATTTTGGCTCTTGAATATGTTGTCAGAACACAGGCAGCCTAATCACATTATGGCAACTCTTCTTAAACTGATTTCTGAATACCATTGACAAACACTTGGTGGAAAAAGGCAAGGATAGCTTTATTATAACTAGCAGCCAACAGTACAAGGAACACTCCTGCACATCCATATTTATGCCTTTCCTCATTACACCTGAGACTTCATTAAAGAAAAAACATAATAAGATTTGCATTAAAAAATAATTCTCGATATTTCTTAGTCTTGCTGTCACCACTTTACTGATGAAGTAAACCGGTAAATTTTGAGGCTTAACTTTTAAGATCAGTAATAAATAGCTATATTGTTATTAGAAACATTATTTAGAGGTAGTTATAGAACATTTGAAGTACATATAAGTTTTGAATTCTAATTTTTTTGAGACAGAGTCTTGCTCTATTGCCTTGACTGGAATACAGTAGTAGCATTATGCTCACTGCAGCCTTGAACTCCTAGAGTCAAACAATTCTCCCATCTCAGCCTCCTAAGTAGCTGAGACTACAGGTGTGTGCCACTGCATGTAGCTAACTTTTAAAATTTTTTGTAGAGACAGGGTCCTGCTATGTTGCCCAGGCTGGTCTTAAACTCCTGGCTTTAAGTGGTCCTCCAGCCTTGGCTTCCCAAAGTGCTGAGATTACAGGCATGAGTCACCACGCCCAGCCTATAATTGTTTTTAATAGCTATTACTTTATAGAAGTAGTCTCATTAAGTGTTAATTAAATAATCTAGTGCTGTAGCTTGAAGATATGTCCCTAATATAATTTTTAATAATATAGGTAAAATGGACACCACAAGTAACTCCTTTTATATTTCACACCTGCATGTACTAGTGACAGAAATTTGCTATAATTTTCTCTATTATATCATCTTGATAAACTTATCTAAGAGTCTGTTTTTTTGTGTGATTTTAATCCCTGGTGTTCATAAAGTGAAGAAAACAGAAACTTGAAAATCTGTCACATTTTTAAATGAATTTGCATCCTTTAGTTGTAATTGTAGCTGCTATTCACTCATTAGTTAGTCAAGCACCAGGCTTATCAGTTTATATGTGAGATAACACTTAATAATTGAAACAGCCTAAACATTTATTTTATTATGTAGATTAAGAACTTATCCCGGATCAAGTAGTTTGTATTTTTATTTGACCCAGATGTTGCTTACTCCAAAAACCCATGATTTTGAAAAATAAAGTTACGTTAATTGATCGTGCTGTATGTGCCTGGCACTAGTGCCAGCTCAAATGATTGCAGAAGTGAACTAGGAAGTCTTGATCTTTACCATCCTCAAGGTTACTACAGATATGAACATTTATCCAAAGAATCTTCTGTATTAAAAACAGTAAATGACATAATAATGGGAATTTTTTTAATCCTAAAGAGACACATAGATATTGGCAATAACATTTATACAGAAGAAAGTTTAACTGTTTTGAAATGGCAAAAAATTTTTAAAAATTAGAAAAATAAGCTAAAATACATTCCTAAACATGTCACAACATTCTACCCTTTTAAAATATTATGAAAGGGTATTTAATTACAAGGGCATAATTTATTAATTAATTCATTCAGAAATGTTTGTAAATATATGTATAGTACTTTGGACACGAATATAATATATATTTTTTAGCATGATTGTATGTGGACATAATTATTTCTTTAAAAGGTGTTTCATGTCTCTGTAAAGTCTCAAATTTAAATATTCTTCTAAATGATTTTATAAAGTTATCTGCTAACCACAAATATACAATAAGCAGTAACTGTAACTGTGGCAATTCCTCAGGGAACAAACATATTTTTAGATCTCTACATTAGAAATAGCATATTTGAAATACTAAGTCTTTGGTAATCTCTGAATAAAAATTACACATATCAAAATTTTAATACACTATTTTCTTTTGTAGAAAAAGATTATATACATTTTTTATTTTATGAATCCACACATAATAAATATTTGCACCTTCATTAGTCATGAAACATTGATGTAATATGAAGAGTTTCAAACCAGAAAGACATATGACCTAAATTTGAATTTGGGGATTATACAACGGCTGGTGGTATTTTTCAGACTCTTTTCATTAAAAGGGAAGGAGCATAATACCTAATTTGTAAATTGATGACAGAAATTTCAAGAATTTGTTAAAGAAGCTGGCATATGATAGACACTCAGTTAATCAAAATAATCCTAGGAATAACTATAGTGCACAGTTGAGTGTCTTTACAGATGATCAATAAAAGTTAAAAATTCTTAACATCAAAGCATGAATGAATTGTGTTCTTCATTCATTCATTCATTCATTTGAATGCCAACTACATTCAACATCAAGCCTATTCCAATCCCTGGGCTACAATAGTCCCTACACCTGAAGTGTTCTTCCTTAAATATTCAAAAGTCTGACTGTATCTTCCTTGACAATCCTTAAAGAGTAGCATCCTTTTATTCTCTGTTCCCTTGCACTGTCATTGTCTGTCTGACAGTTTATCATTTATCACATTTGCTTATCTCTGTTGTAAGATTTCACTATGCAGATGTAAGCTTTACAAGGTCTGAAGCTTATTTATATTGTTTATGGCTATACAATCAGTACTCTGAATTGTGTCAAGTATATTACATATATTTTTTACAGGAAATCTGAGGTCGTTATCATTATTGTCTTTCAATACGTAATATGTCTTTCATTCCTCGGGATACTTTTAAGATTTTCTCTTTATTGATGATTTTGAAAATGTTTTATTATGCTGTATCTTGATGTTGTTTTATTCATGTTCCTTATGCTTTTATTTCATTGAGCTTTTTGGTTCTGTGGAGCTATAGTTGTTTAAAACAAATTTGGAATAATTTTGGCCATTATTTGCTCATATATTTTCTCTGTCTATCTCTCTTTTTCAGGGAACACAATTGCACATATATTACATTTCTTGAAGTTGCCCCACAGCTCTCCAATGCTCTGTTTATTATCCTTAGTTTTTTGTTCTCTTTGTGTGGCATTTTGGATAGATTCAATTGCTATGCCTTCAAGTTTACTAATCTTTTCTTCTGCAATGTCCCATCTGCCATTAATCTCATTTTTTGAATTTTTCAGCTCACGATTTACAGTTTTGACAGAAATATACTTTGGGTCCCTTTTTGTCTGCCATGGCTCTATTTAACTTTTCATACATATGAAATAGAGTTATCAGAACTATTTTAATATAGCTGTCTTTTAATTTAACATCTGTATCCATTAAGCCTTACTTTCGATTGATTTTTCTACTCCTTAGGGATCATATTATCTTGCCTCTTTGAAAACCAGATAATTTTTTGGTTAGCATTGCCAGACATTGGCATTTTTACTTTGTTTGTTGAAGGATATTTTTGTATTAAGTATCTTTAATTAGTACTTTATATTTCATATAAAAAACCTCAAGCATATATGTGTGTGTAAGGGCATGTGTATGTCTTTGTCTATATATTCTCGGGCTGTATTCTACTTAGGATATTGTAATATATATGTATGTGCCATATATAGATATACACATATTATAATATCACATGTATATACACATATATACACATATTACAATATCTTAACTAGAATACAGCTCAAGAATATACAGACACTATATATATACATACACTATATATATATACACTATATATACATACACTATATATATATACACTATATATACACATATATACACAAATATGTATATATATACACATATATACACCATATATATACAATATGTAAAGTAATAGTGTACAAAAATATTTGTCATCATGTGATAAAGAAAATGATCCTTGAGTATATATATATAGAGCGTGTACATATATATATAATCCTCTAATATGTATAGTATATTATTCCTATAGTGTATACATTATATACTATATATATATACTCCACAGATCCTATAGTATATAATATATATAATATCCTATTCATATTTTTCAGCTTTATTCTAGGATAAAATTGAGAGATTTGGACATAGTTTGATCTTATCTGACCTTGCTCTTAGGATTTGTAAGGGAGAACAAGAGTAGAGCTCAGTCTCAGGGTAATCTTTCCCCACTACTGAAAAAAGATTCTTCTGTGTACTCCACATGACGCTCTGTGAATCATGAGGTTTTCCATCATGGCAGGTGGGAATAGACCACAGTCCAGCCTTATGTGAGCGCCAGATACTCCTCTATAAGCCTTTCGAGTGTTTACTTTCCTAGCCTCAGCTAGTTTCCCCATACAGGTAATACTGATCATTACATAGCAGAATACTTAAGGGGGCCCTCTACAGATCTCTGGAGTTCTCCTTCTGTGGAGTTCTCTCTCCTTTCTGGTGCTCTGTCCTTCAAATTCTGGCAGTCTTAGTCTCTCTGGACTGCCATGTCCATATTCTTCACTCACAGAGCTCACCAAGCTCTGTCTCAACTTTCCCTTCTCTGCAGCACAGTATGGGAACTTACTCAATGCAGTAAAATTAGCATTCAACCAATTGACTTTAGTTGTTTCCCATGTCTTAAGGATCATTGTCTTCATCACGTGATGCCTAATATTTTGTACACTATTACTTTATGTATTTTGTCTGTTCTCAGTTGTTTCAGGGGAGAGTACAGCTGTTCTTCATTACTCTAAATTGACCATAAATGGAAGTCCTATCAATAGGGATTGAAGGCAGGGTGTAAATACATCAACCAAGGTCCACTATTTTCCAAATCTGATCATGATTCTTCTGTCTACAAGGCAAGTTTAACAAGGAGATTCTATATTCTATATTCAGAAATACATTCACGTGTTTCCTGGGTTTTGTTCAGATGGAGTCTGGTATGGTTTCCCACACCTTGCACTGTGCTGTGTTCAGACACTACCAGTCTTCTCTGATTGGCTTCCTTTGTCCTACTCCTTTTAAGTTGATTAAATTCTAGCCACTAACCAGGACAAATAAAAGGCTTTGTGTACCACTTCCTCATAGGAGAATACATTCCCCATCCAAATCCATTGAAATAAACAAGTTTCTTGTTTTCTCCCTGAACTGGTAAGATTTTTATTGGAAATTAAATATTTCAGACTTTATTCAATTTTTAAAATTTCCTACTTTCTGACTTGCTCATTTGAGCATCCTAACCCTTTGGGGTGTGTTAAAGTACAAGTCACTAGTATTTAAAACCTTGTTCTGTGCATTTTAAAACACACCCCACTCCCATTAAATGCAGAGTTTATGGTACTAAATGTACCCTTTTCTTTTCAGATACCTGAGAATTTCATTTTCTTTATTGCGAGGTTGATTAAATGTTGACCTCAACCTCTAAATTCACTTTTGTCCAGCATATCTAGGTTATTATGGTTGAAAGGAGTTTGGAATTAATTGCCTATGAAAGTTTTATTTATATGTCTGTGTATAAATATTTTGCTTAATTTTTACTGAATGTAAAGTGTCCATACATGTCAGTCATGTAAGTGCCTCCACAGCAACGAAATTCTCAAATATTTCAAAATAAATAATAACACAAAGTCTACTGACTAAGAAGTTTACAAACATGGATGTATAACTGGTTTGTGTGTGTGGGTGCAAGTGTATGATCTATGAAACTATGCTTTATTTTGAAATGTTAATTAATAACTCATGAGGAAAAATAAAATTCAGTGAGAAATTACATATGTAAGTTAATAAAGGATTGAACTAATTTTATTGATTTGGCAAATGTTTAAATTTTTAATATCAAATTAATTAAAAACCAAAGAACATAATTAACTGTTGAAACTAAATTAAGTGATATGCATTATTTCTAAATAGAAGCTGAAGAAATATGAACTGAAGCCAAGAAGCAAAATAGATTCCAACCTCAGACAAATACAATCCAGTGGATTGTAAAAGAAATGTGATTTTAACTAGATATTAAACAAAATAGGACTAGAGACAAAAAAAACTCTGGTGGTAATAGACCAGAAAAAGAAACCCAAGCCCAAAAAACACTCAATGAATTTTACCTGGTGATAAAAAGATGACGTGAGGTAATTTTTAAATGAGCAATAAACCACTCAATATCTTACAGTTGAATAATTCAGTTTTAATAAAAAAGAATCCAATAAATCAAGTTCTTATAAAAGATACAGTATAGATTTTATTATAACATCGGTAACTAGAAATATAAAACATTAATTTCAGGTTTGAAAAAAGATTCAAACTGACATGCTCATTTCTCCCACATGTAATATGTACACAGAGATATATTTTTTTTTAAATATTTAAATGCAATAGTGAACTATGTAGGATTCTAAGCTATTGTTTTTTCACCAATTCTTATAGTGACTAATTTTTTCCACCAAGCTTTTCGAGATTATTATAAATAGGACCACCTATGAGTTTCAAGCTCTTATATGGTTCCCCTTAACGTGGATACAAAGTCATTTTACAGAAGATTTAATAGCTCACATGGCATTTGGTTTAGTCTTTTCTTTAGAATTTGACACAAAACTAGTAGTACTAACATTTCTAAAAAAAAGCAAGCAGAAATATGAATTTATTAAAAATAAATAAGACACAAAAATAACCATACATAAAAGTAAAGGAAAATATTATTTTCTTGAATAATAGTGGAAAGTAAAATTAAGATATGTATATTGAATGTAAAAATGCTTTCTCTTTTGAGTGAATCCTCATAGCTACTCTGCAAGCCCTCTTTAATATTTACCGATGTCTTTACAGCTCATGTTTTGACATAAAAACCCCACTTCCAGGAAAGTACAATAAGAAAATAATCAGTGGTGGCTGCAAGATCTGTGAAAGATAATATTCAGTTTAATACACAGTGTTTATAACAACAATTTTGAAAACCAGGATAGGTTGCGAAACCTACTAATCTGACAAAGGGCTAATATCCAGAATTTACAATGAACTCCAACAAATTTACAAGAAAAAAACAAACAACCCCATCAAAAAATGGGCAAAGGATATGAACAGACACTTCTCAAAAGAAGACATTTATGCTGCCAAAAGACACATGAAAAAATGCTCATCATCACTGGCCATCAGAGAAATGCAAATCAAAACCACAATGAGATACCATCTCACACCAGTTAGAATGGCGATCATTAAAAAGTCAGGAAACAACAGGTACTGGAGAGGATGTGGAGAAATAGGAACAATTTTACATTGTTGGTGGGACTGTAAACTAGTTCAACCATTGTGGAAGTCGGTGTGGCGATTCCTCAGGGATCTAGAACTAGAAATACCATTTGACCCAGCCATCCCATTACTGGGTATATACCCAAAGGACTATAAATCATGCTGCTATAAAGACACATGCACACGTATGTTTATTGTGGCACTTTTCACAATAGCAAAGTCTTGGAACCAACGCAAATGTCCAACAATGATAGACTGGATTAAGAAAATGTGGCACATATACACCATGGAATACTATGCAGCCATCAAAAATGATGAGTTCATGTCCTTTGTAGGGACATGGATGAAATTGGAAATCATCATTCTCAGTAAACTATCGCAAGGACAAAAAACCAAACACCGCATGTTCTCACTCATAGATGGGAATTGAACAATGAGAACACATGGACACAGGAAGGGGAACATCACACTCTGGGGACTGTTGTGGGGTGGGGGGAGGGCGGAAGGATAGCTTTAGGAGATACACCTAATGCTAAATGACGAGTTAATGGGTGCAGCACACCAGCATGGCACATGTATACATATGTAACTAACCTGCACATTGTGCACATGTACCCTAAAACTTAAAGTATAATAATAATAATAATAATAAAAAGAAAATAACCAGGATATTAGACATTTTAAATGATTAAAAATTGATTTAGAGTCAGGAAGGCAACCCAGGTCAAAAAGAAAGCACACAGGTGAAAGTAGCCCATTGGAGACCCTGCTTGGGCCAGGAGGGCATCTTGCAGTGAGTGACCTGGGGCAGCAGGAGCTAAGCTCCACAGAACACCTAGACCTGGGCTGGCAGGGTCCCTGCCTTGGGCACACATTTCAGGGGCCCTGCACATTGGAATTTTTTTTTGCATGGAAAGACAGGATCTGTGGCCCTAGGCCAGCAACTGTGTAAGCCTGTTCCTGTTTCTCCCCTTGGAGACACTCTAACCTTTTATGCCTTCCCAACCCCACAAGAGATTGAGTTAATGCCCGGAGGACCACGAAGACTCATGCATATGGGATGGTTTCTGGCCCCATAACTTCTTCATGGTTTCAGAAAGATGACTGGCAAGGATCACTCCCACTGGCAGGGACTGTATTTCTTTTAACAGAGCAGAAGATTGGTGTGGAGGAAAGATGCTGACATGCTGAGTTCTTTCTTTTCAACAGAGGAGAGTTCAGGACTTTGGGCAACTGGCACAGTTCACAGGCTATAGCCAAATGTGTGACCAGCATGCCTACTCTTGCCCTTTTGCTATCCCGTTGCTGTGCTGCCTGTGGTCTGCAGGTCCTGAAGGCTGAGAAGATGGCAGTAGTCATCCTGTTCCTGGGGAGTATACTACCACTGGTACTCTTCACAGGTTCCCCATCATATGTCAGGCAACCCTCAAGGTGTGTCTCAGCTTATCCTTGGAGGCTTTACATGACCGTCTACAACTTATTTCAATCAATATGCTCCATTACCACTGATTTGCCAATGATATGCTTTTTTCTATGAGTCTAAGCCATACCAAAGGAAAGATAAATATTCTCTGTGCAAATGAAATCACTCTTTTAGCTCTGCCTAGGAACTCTTGCCTACTCTACCACCTAGTACTATTGCCTGAGGGTAGGAAGGTAGGGAATGTGGTCAAAATTGAAAGAGATTATATTCTGTGATTGCAATGATAACAGAGTTCAAGAGAAGATACGTTGAAGGATGTGTTGTCTGACATCTTTACTATAAAATTATGTATGTTAAAGTCAACATAATCAGAAAATGAACTATCATTCACATTTTGTCTGAATACTGCAGGCAAAACTCGCATTTATAGTCACTATCAATGAAACATAGTAATGAAAAATTTTGAAAGAGTCACTGGAAGCCAAAGTTCATGGACTGCAAGGTGGATGATGCAGTGTCATGAGAAATAATGTAATCAGCAATAAATAATTGTTATTAAGAGACAGCAGGAGGAAGATTATTAAATATCATTTCAATACAGATAGGTTCAGAAGGCATTACAAGTAATAACAGCACTGCTGTTATTTTCGGGGAGATATTAACCAGGAATGGTACATTTGACAATACAAAATAGAAAAAGCTGGTTTCTGGATCTGTACAGAAAGCGATAGTGTCTAGACATCATGAATATTCACATGTACTGATGTGACAATAAACAAATACATATATGCTTCTACTCATTTTTCCAGACATTTATTGATATTCCTCCATACTTAACATGAATCTGTAAGTTTCTAAATCATTTTAATCAAAATATTTATAAAGACAAAAGCCACGAAAATATTTTTCTGGGACCCCACAAAACCTGTTGATGGCCTTGTTGCTACAAATAGGGTGGCTAAGCCAAAAAAAAAAAAAAGGCTATATTGAGCACAATGGGATCCAGGCTTCTTACCCTTGGAAAAGAGAAGTATAAATAGGTGAAGAGGCACATCTAGAATGAACTCTGCATTGTTGCACTACAAATAGAGTTACTGGTATAATCACATGGGTTTAACTTTATAAAGATAGAAATATGGATATGGATAGAGAGATGGATGTTTATAGATGTAAATATGTGCACATACAAATATATATTTATTCCAGTCCTGTACTTTGTGAAGGCACCTGAAGAGCAACACATCAGTAGTAATGAGCACACCTGGAATATAGATCTTGGTTGTTAATTATATTCTCCCCTGAAAGAATCCAGAACTTTTTGAAAAATGGTTGATCCAGGGATTGGACAGGAAAAGTAAAAGATGAACACAGAACTCCATCAGTGAGAAACACTAAAAAATGATGGAGACATGACAAAAAGACACAGGAGTTACATGAAAGAAGCTCAAACAGCCAATTGTAAAGTAATTTCAGGAGAAAACATGTAATGATAAGAGGGGATTATAATCTCAAATAAATGAGGAATCCACAAATAAGTAAATAAATAACCAGAAGAGGGGCAAATACTCTTTCTGACAATAAAAGCCAGCTAACAATTATAACTAAATGGCAGAATCAAATGGTCACTATTGGGAAACGATATAAAAAGTTTAAGCAAGGAAAAAAAAATCAATAGATGCTAAAATGCTGGGAGACAGTGGGATAAGAACAGGATTGTATATAGCCTGAAAATGTTTCTTTACATTTATTACTAATTAATATGTTGTAATAGAAAATATTACAAAGTGAAAACATGTTTATTACACATGGGGAAATGTAACTTTATAGTCTATCAGGTTTCATCTTAATGATTGAATGATGAAAGTAAGACTACTAGTAATGGGATGCATCAACATTATCTGGCACCTGGTAGGATGCAGTGAAAGAACACAGTATCACTTCTGTGATATTCTGGAGGATATTTCCTCATGATTGGACTTAGGTCCAATCATGAGGAAACACTGAACAAAGACACTTGGTTGACAGAAACCTAAGAGGAAATTGTTCTTGATGCAAGGCTGAGAGTTACATGCAATACTGCTCTCTATGATGTAAACAGAAACAGTGGAACATAATCAATGTTCTGCGTATTTCCAACAGCTCCTCTGTTTTTCTTTTTATGCTTTGTCACCTTTGGGTCTGGGGAGTTTCTCCCTTTCTCTCTCGTAGAGCTAAGCCCTATTGTTAATATATTCATCTTTCTCCCTTGGGACTCTATTGTCATCGTCCTTTATTGCCCTATGACATGAGTTAATAAATGTTGTCCTGTCAAACTAAGCATGTACATTGATACGTGTGCAATGGTCATTCCTCAGGAGACCAAAGCAATTTTGGTCTGACTCAATGACATCTGACAGAAACATTTAGCAGATCTAAGTCAGGTCTTATTGAAAATAGGAGTTCAGGAATCTATCTCTCGCTGGAAAGGAAACAGGGAAATTAGCTGAGTGGACATGTGTAAAATTCTCAAGGAATAATAGAGACCTAGAAAGTTATCTACATTAGCAAAAATGGAATGACATTTAAAAGATAGCACTGGTTCTCTAATTTTGTGTGGCAAATTATCACTGGCAAGCTTTAAAACAATGAATTTACTAGGTTCCACTTCCTAAAATTTTGATTCAGTAGGTCTAGTTTGGGGCTCAGAAAAGTTTTATTATTATCAAGTTCTTGATAGATTCTTTTCCACATTAATTAGAGAACCAACACCATAGCAGTATCTTGCAAAACTCATTCTGCTATTGTTAGTATTGACAACTGCTGCTGTTAATATAAATAACTTTCCTGGTCTTTGTAATTTCTTAAAAGATATTTGACCCTCTACAACATTTCTATTTAGTTAATTTCTCTACTTCCTCGTCAAGACAAGCAAAAGAGCTGGGTGTGGAGAGCATGGACCACACTCTGAAAGATATTGAATTATTGGATTAATTATGTATAATATTCACTTTTTAATATAGATATATGCACTCTTTAATCCAATAATTCAATATATATTAAATAATATATATATTCACTTTTAATATAGATATATTAGATGATTATATAGATAGACACAGACAGATATATAGATAGCACATTGCAGATCTCGACACAGTGGGAAAGCTGTTAGTTGTACCCAGTTTAAAATTGGTTTCCAACAGACGAATATATGAGATCAAGTGCAGATCTTTCTATGAGGTCTTCTCTTGGAATGCCCCCTTCCTCTGGCACCTGTCCCTGGGAAAATAGTTTGTGAGAACATCCAGCTTCCAAAGCCTCACTTACCCGCTCCTTTTCACGTATTTTCTACCATACCATTAGTGCACAAGATTTATTTAGTTAACATTTTCACAAACCGACATGTCTTCTTCACCTTTGTGACATCATTATCTATCACAGTGCCTGATACATACAAGATACCCTCGAGTTATATGTTAAACTAAAAGAACCACTTGTGTCTATTTTATGTTGCTATGCACAAAGTTAGCTTAAAATTGCACAAAGTTACCCTAAAATAACAAACATTTATTATCTTACTGTTTCTGTGGGTCAGAAATTCTGCATAATTTAGCTGGGTCCTCAGCTCAGGTTCTTGTGAGGCTGAAATCACAATGTTGACTCAGTATATCCTTATCCTGGAAATTCAGTTAGGGAAAGATCAACTTCCAAGCTCCCTTAAATTAGTGAAAAATGTATTTCCTTGCAGGGAGATGACAGAGGTCCTTATGTTCTTGCTCTGTTGGCTGGGATCTCTCCTCAGCTCTCAGAAACTGCTCATAATGTCAGGCCACATAGGCTTGTCTCTTGTACTTTGAATCTCTCTAATTTCTTGTCTCTCATATATAGATTCTTTTTTTAAAAAAAGGATCACCTGATTTGGTAAGGCCCACCTGAATTTATGGAGGCGATTATACCAGACAATCTTAATAGTCCAATAATCTCTGGAGCTATCTTAGAATTCTGCCTGCCACAACCCTTAATAAATTAAGATCTCAGAATATTCATTCTGATTCATACATGGTTCAATTTTATGTGCAGCTCAACATTCAAACACTTTATTATCTATTATGTATATTCAGACAAACAATCAACCATGGCAATTTGATTAATGAACTGTTTTCCAAGTCATTTTTTTTTACCCAGGACTGGAAAATGTCAAAGTCTCATACTATTTTAATACTATGGCAAGAAAAAAGTGACTGTTAAAGATTCCTTCTATCTTAAGTAAGATAATGGGGAGAAATTGATGCCTGACATTGCCCTTTCCTCTATTTGTATAGATCATAATAAAGTAGCTAACTTAAAATGACTGCTTGCTTTCACCAGGCATTGTGCTACTGCATACATTACGTATTCAATTTTAAGTGAATCATATTAAGCTTACTATTACTGTCCCTATTTTACAGATCATGAAGCCTAATCTAAGAGAGATGTTTAATATATATTTTGAGTCTTTTCCAAGAAACATCCCTCTTTAGAAAAGAGATATGCCTAACTCATCATGAAATGAGTTTCTATCCATACATCTGTTTTTTTCTTACCATTCTTTATGTTCCTAGAACTCATATTTGAGATTATTTGTTAAAGGAACTAAAATAATAATCTTTTTCTCTACTGTGCCTTTAAATGTGTGTTTCAAAATAGACTATTATATCAGCTCTAGCAATGTACAATTGAAGATAACCTTTGTAAGACAATAAAGATACCATTTTGTTCCTGAAACACAGTAATATATTCAATATGACACAAAGGAATTCACAGCATGTTACTACCTTTAAAAATTCTCAGAAAATAAATGTTTAAAACCCAGATCAATTAGTAAAATTAATAATGTTTCACTAAATTGAAACATTAAATTTTGAGTGTATATAATTAAATAGGCATAAGTAATTTAAAAAATTAAACAGTTTAATTCTCTCATAGGTGTGCATTTTAATATAAAGGTAGAAAAACTACTGTGCTAATAAATATAAATATGCATATACATGCAAAAATAATGTTTCTCGGGCTATATATTAAATAATTGGGGACTAGAGTGAAGAGTACTTGATTCTATGTGTAAGAAATTTTTATTTTGCTGTATTGAACAAAAGTATATTTATGTAAAATTTAGTAAAAAATACTTTGCATGAATTGTGTATATAAAAGCTTCACATGAGCTATGTCTCACAGCAAAAATTAAAATAGGCCAATATATAAATCAGGATCCCATCACTACTCCTGTTATAACAAATTACTCAAAAACTTCAGTAAGATTTTTATTTCAACATTGCTAATAAAGATTTAGGTCCTGCCCTCATGCTCTTTACAGAGAAGTGAGGGAAATAAGACATGTCTGCAAATGAGTAATTTGAGATAGGAAGCACTGACAACTCATTTAACAGGCAATTCTCAAGCATCTGCATCAGGGAAACACTCCATTAAAGTGCTTGAGTTAAAGCAGGCAGGCTCCGTGTTATTGAGAAAAAGGATGACAGGTAAACCAAACCACAAGAGGACAGATTAATGGTACCCACTGGGGTAGATACCATTTGTTAAGGGAAGCAGAAATGTGTGTACGTGAAGGTAAAGAGTGTGCATTTCAGTCTGTGTCCCTTAGAGTCACAGACTTGATAAAGATTCATAGGTTGGCTGGCCGCAGTGGCTCACGCCTGTAATCCCAGCACTTTGGGAGGCCGAGGCAGGCGGATCACGAGGTCAGGAGATCGAGACCATCCTGGCTAACACGGTGAAACCTCAACTCTACTAAAAATACAAAAAAGTAGCCAGGAGAGGTGGCAGGAGCCTGTAGTCCCAGCTACTCGGGAGGCTGAGGCAGAAGAATGGCGTGAACCCGGGAGGCGGAGCTTGCAGAGCGAGACTCCGTCTCAAAAAAAAAAAAAAAAAAAAGGTTCATAGGTTGATGATCATTACATGGGACAACATGTCAAAGAGCTCTGAGTTCTAGAAAAAAAGGGTAAAAATCACATCTTGGAGGAAAAAAAGCAAGTTTCTGGAAGATTAAAAATCGTAGCTTTGAGTCTGTATTCTTAATGCATTTAATCAGATGCACACAGAGCACTGACTCTGCCAGGCACTGTTCTAAGAGCTTTCAAATATTAACTCATTTAATGTGCTAAACAATCTTAGAAGGTTTGCAGAAGACACTAATAAGCTGTTGAGCTGCAGTGTGTAGACTTGAACCCAGGTATTTGGATTCCGTAGTTCATATTTAAACACTAGCTATATTACATTCTCAGTATAAAGCAAGTGAAATGAAATGTACTAGGATTTAGGGAAGATTTAGAAATTCGTTTCAAAAGATACGATCAAGTGTGCTCCTTCCTTCTATCTATCTTCCAAATAATTCAGCAAGCAGAGAAAAATACTCCTTGACAAATGCAAATAGGGTTTCTCCTTGCAACCTTGTCAAAGGCCCTATGTGCCATGCAAACAATCTAACCTATGTCTTTTCGAGGCTTATCATAAATCAGTGGCCATTGCAAAAACACACTCCAGCACACGGCTTCACATCTTTCCTGGACTTGTCCACCTTTTCCCCCTTATCCTCACCTTTCTGTGAATAATGTGTATGCACTTGCCTCAGAACTCAATGAACTTAAAGGACCCTGACGAACACATAGGGCAGGAGGACCTATGAGTCAGCCAAGGAGTTCCTGAGGAAGAGCTACCTTACTACTACTAGTACTAATAATAAAAAGATGCACGGGAAAAATATGACTCTACTTTGCTGGACTTCATGGAGTCTGTCTGTGATGCCTAGATCTGCTGCAGCCACTCTGTGACACGGAGGAGAGAAAACATGTACCTGCTAAAGATGGCTGAGAGGAAAGACAGAAAATCATCTGGATCTTTAAGCTACTGAATTAACCAACTCTAGAGCCTTCTACCTCCAGACCTCTTGCCTGGGAAGATAAAACACCCTTTAGTATGTTACTGTGATTATTTCAAATTGCCTATTATTTACAACCCAAAAAACATACTAGTTGACACAACAAAGAAAGCTAACTAATTTTTACATTAACCCTCATTTTTACAGATGAAGAAACCTAAGGACCAATGATTTGTCATCCAGAGTCACAGAACCAGTCACTGGGGTAGATAGCCAGGATATAAAAGTCCAGGTCTGCCAAGCTCCTAAACTCTTTCACTAACCACAGATAAAAAATAAAAGTAAAACAAACAAACAAAAAAAACTTGTAAACAATACCTGCAAGATACTTGGCACAGTGGTTACTTCATAAATACTATTTTAAAGAATACAGTTAACAGGAAGTTAACTATTTTAAGATTACCTCAAAGCCTAGTTGTGCCTGGGGTGAGATGGGAAGAGACCAGTTTCCATAGATTTATACACTGAGCACCAAAGTTACCTGCAGAATAGGGAAGTTGTCGGGGACAACTTTCTAACAGTGACAGTTAGACATGGTAATAAGAAAAACCTCAGCTTCATTCCTTCCTAAGCAGGCCCCTAAAGGCACTGCTTGATGAACTCCTTCATCAAGAAGGACTCGACAGAAATAATATTTCATGTGGATGCCCCTTCAAGCTAGTCTCCAACTTAGCTGTTCCAAATTCTTACAAGGAAAAAAAGCAAGCATTCATAGGTTTCTCACAACAAACCTGTACAACAGGAATTATAATGCCTATTTTACAGATGAGAACAGTGGGGTTTAGAGCACACAGCCCAAGGACATACAGCAGCTATCATAAACTTGCCCCAAGGAGAGGAGGAAGGGATAAAAATAATGGAAAAGAGGTGCTTCAAGCTGGCAATAAAAGCATCACTTTCAATCCATACTTCCCTCTGGATGGAGATTAAACCACGTAAAATATGCAGAGATAAGCACAGTGGCTGGAGCATATCAGGCTCAAGATCTGTTCCCTTTGCTCTCTGACTCTCCCAGGCTTTCCCCTTCTGGCTTCAGCAGACCAATCAATCAGGGGATTAAGAGTGAAGCCACCCTATGGCTAGGGCTCAAGGTGTACCAGAAATCCTAGATGTTGGACTTAAACTGAATCAGAAGGTAATGTTTGCATAAAAGACAGTAGGTGTTTAGAAGAATTATTCACAATAGCCAAAAAGACTATCAACAGGTGACCAAATCTGCTGAATATGATATATACACAAAATAGAATATTTTTTAACCATCAAGAGGAATGAAATACTGATTCATGCTACAAAATGGATGAATGTTGAAAACATTATGCTAAATGAAAAAGTCGGACACAGAAGTCTACATGTTGTATGATTTTATTTATAGGAAATATCCAGAATGGGGAATGCCGTAGTTGCCAGAGGCTAGGAAGAGAAAGAAGGAGGAGTGGCTGCTAATAGTTTCCTTGTGGGTAATGAAAATATTTGAAACTAGATAGAGGTGATGGTTGTGCAACATTGTGACTGTCCTAAATGTTACTGAATTGTACACTTTAAATTGGCCAATTAAAAAGAAACCTGATTAGATTTGGACATCCAGATCATTATATTTTCCACTTATTTAAACATATCTATCTATCTATACACACACATATATATACACACAGATATATATATATATATAAAATATATATATACACACACATATACATGTATTTTATTTACTATGACTTGGACACTATTATTGCAAAATATGTTAAATAGAATAACAATTTTTGCTAATGTCTGATCTTTTCACAAGTCTTTATGATTTCTCAAAACACATAAAGTAATTTTCTGATTATATGGGCCAGTTTCGATTATCCTGAGATATGTTTCTGGTGCCTATAAACGTGAACTTAGCGTGGCACAATTGTTAATCCCCACTATAATGCTTGCTTTACATTTCCTATTTATTTACTTATCCAATAAACATGGGCAACTATGCTACATTATGGAAAGTGCTGGAAACATAAAAACATTGACAGACCCTCAATGGATATCATATACATATGGACAGATAGACAAAATATTACATTATAATATGGTCCAAGCCATAATAGAAGTGAAAATAGGCTACTTTACAATCAATGAAATCTTTAGCTTAGCCAGACCAAGGGGTCAATTACAGTTTTTTGGTAAAGGTGTTATCTGAGTTTATAACTTTTGAAAGAAAAAAAAAAGTTTTGACACAGCCTTGAACTTCTTGGCAAAATTGGAAGCTGACAAACTAAAATTTCCTCATCTTTCCACAATCAAAATTGCATAATATGAAGCTACACTCTCAGCTTTCTTTCTGGTTACTAAGGAAAAATGTACCTTGCCCTGACTGAGGGCTAAGCTATTCACTTAAATTCTGGATCAAATGCTTTTCTTTTTTTTTTTTTCTTTTACAAGGACTTCGTGCCTTCAACTATAACCTTTCTCAGTTACCACGCAACCTGAGATATTCATCATGAACTAAGTGTTATGTTGCCCAAGAAACCAAAGTTGGAAATTAAATAGTAACATTTTCATCAAATGGAAATGGTATAAAGGGGATCAGGCTTGAGCAGGACCTAAAGGCACAAGCAAGCTGAACAAGAAAGTAGCTCAGACATCCATGGTCATTACCCATGGCATTTTGCCTTCTCCCTCTACTTGCATTTATAGGCTAATGGGAAGTTTCCAATAACCAATTGAAAGGAGAATGGAAAACACAGTCTTGGTTTACAGGTGATCCTGCATGACATACTGACACACAGGCACCCCTCAAAAGTGGATGGTGACAGCCCTGCAACCCCACTCTGGGACAGCTCTGAAAGATAGTGATAAAGGAAATCTTCACAATGGAAAAACTTCTAGCAGTGCACTTAGCTGATCCTTTTTCCTGGAAGGACAGATGACCAGAGGTGCAGGTCTCATCAGTTCATGAGCTGTGACAAACTAGTTTAGCTGGCTGATCAAGGCTTGGAAGAAATATAATTGCAAAATTGATAAGAAGGAGTACTAGAAAAGAGGTCAGTGGGTAAATCTCTTTGAAGGGAAACAGAAGGGGAAGATATTTGTGTCCCATGGGAATCTTTACCAAAGAGTAGCCTCAGCAGAGGAGGATTTTCACTATAAAGTAGATGAAATGACACAATCTATGGGTGTCAGTCAACTTCTTTTCAAGCCAGTCCTGCTATTGTTCAATGGGCTGATGAACAAATTGGCCATGGCCATGGCAACAGAAATAAAAATTAAGCATGGGCCCAACAATCATGAACTTCCACTATACAAGCAGGTCTGTGTATAGTCTCTGCTGAGTGCCCAATATGCCAACAGCAAGATTAGCACTGAGCTTCCAAAATGGCACCACTCCCAAGGTGGATCAGCCAGTTACCTGGTGGCAAGTGGAGTACATTGGACTGTTTTCATCTCGGAAGGGACAGTGTTTTATTCTTACAGGAAAATACCTTTACTCTGACAAAATCTGCCTCCTGGATTGTAGTATTTCTGCTAAAATCAGCATCTTAGAAATTATAAATTTTTTTCTCCACTAGCATGGTATTCCACACAGCATTAGTGCTAATCAAGAACAATAAACTAATTTCACAGCAAAAGAAATGTAGCAATAGGCCTATACTCACAGAATTCACGGCCTTTACCATGTCTCTCATCATCAGGAGGGACTGGCTTCATGGTATGGCAAGAGATAGGGGACAGATACCATCTTTCAAAGTTGCAATCCTGCCCTCTAGGATGTGGTATATGCTGTAAGTCAGCTTTTAGTGTTTTTCCATAAAAGTATTCGCAACTGAGGGAATTAAGGGATAAAAATGGAATGGTACCTGTTCTTATTTCCCCCAGTGATCGGTAATTTTGCTTTCTGGTGAAAGCTGAGACTGCCACCCAAGCACTTTAAGCTTCTTATGCCACTGAATTAACAGGCTAACGGTAGCCGGGCCTGGTGGGGCACAACTGTAATCGCAGCTACTCGGGAGGCTGAGGCGGGAGAATCGCTTGAACCCAGGAGGCAGAAGTTGTGGTGAGCTGAGATTGCACCATTGCACTCCAGCCTGGGCAACAAAAGTGAAACTCTGCCTCAAAAAAAACAAAAACAAAAACAAATACACAAACAAAAAACAGGCTAGCCAGAGATCTGGGATCATTGATCCTATCAGATTGAAATTAAGTTTATACTACACAATCAATGGAACTAAGGAAGAGTAAGTTGGAGTGTAGAACATCTTGTAACATGTCTCTTATCTATCCTATGTCCTGTAATAAAAGGAATAGAAAACTAAATAACACTAAACACATCTAAACAAGTCAGGCAGGTCTACTATTGACCCAGAACATTCGGAAATAAAAGTCTAAATTACCTGACCAGGTAAAGAATTACAACAAGCTCAGATGCTTGCTGAAACCAATGGAAATATGGAATGGGTAGTGGGAAAAAAGTAGTTATAAAAATAGCTACAAACATGTGACCAGCTGCAGAAATGAGGATTATGACTTCTTAAAACTTTCATATTGATATGTTTCTATCAAATATTTTGTTTATTCTCACTCTTCTCCTTATCATCTGACATAAAATGTGTTCGTAAGAGTTAACTTTATATGTGCCAACAGCAAAGATCAACATTGAGCTCTCAAAATGGAAGGTGCATGTGTGTGTGTGCATGCATGCGTGTGTTGTGTGTGCATGCATGCATGTGCAGATGTGTGTGTGTATCAGGATTTAAGTTACAGGATATTAAAGGGGGAGTATAAATAAATTTAGAAAAGAAGAATAATATTACCCAAAGACAAAAAAAAAGGGATTTTGTTTATTATTCTAGGGAATAGGCTAGGATGCTTTACCCTTTTACACTGGAATTAATTTATATCTTTCCTGTTATCAATAACACAATTTTTCTTTTGCTCTATTGTAACACTTCACAATATTCCCTAAAAAATTTTATGCCTTTCTTTTCAATATTATTTATGCCTTGAATTATAGAAACTCTGTCTTATTTGTCATTATTTCACCCATAATTCTATCTAGAGTATGTGCTCAAGTAACATTAGCTGTATTGAAACTGTTAACACTTAAAATTCCAGCATCTATATACACGACTAACTCAAATGAATTAATAAGCAAATTTTGTATTCCATGAAAAAAAGTAGCTATTCTTCACCAATACTTTGCCATTATTCATTATTAGCTTGTGATCAGATTCTAGAATGCTAACATTAAGATAAATATAAAGCTTTTTTTGTTTGTTTGTTTGTTTGTTTTATTATTATTATTATACTTTAGGCTCTATGGTACATGTGCGCAACGTGCAGGTAAGTTACATATGTATACATGTGCCATGCTGGTGCGCTGCACCCACCAACTCGTCATCTAGCATTAGGTATATCTCCCAATGCTATCCCTCCCCCCTCCCCCCACCCCACAACCGTCCCCGAAGTGTGATGTTCCCCTTCCTGTGTCCATGTGTTCTCATTGTTCAATTCCCACCTATGAGTGAGAATATGCGGTGTTTGGTTTTTTGTTCTTGCGATAGTTTACTGAGAATGATGATTTCCAATTTCATCCATGTCCCTACAAAGGACATGAACTCATCATTTTTGATGGCTGCATAGTATCCCATGGTGTATATGTGCCACATTTTCTTAATCCAGTCTATCATTGTTGGACATGTGGGTTGGTTCCAAGTCTTTGCTATTGTGAATAATGCTGCAATAAACATACGTGTGCATGTGTCTTTATAGCAGCATGATTTATAGTCCTTTGGGTATATACTCAGTAATGGGATGGCTGGGTCAAATGGAATTTCTAGTTCTAGATCCCTGAGGAATCGCCACACTAACTTCCACAAGGGTTGAATTAGTTTACAGTCCCACCAACAGTGTAAAATTGTTCCTATTTCTCCACATCCTCTCCAGCACCTGTTGTTTCCTGACTTTTTAATGATTGCCATTCTAACCTAGGCATTACCATTCAGGACATAGGCATGGGCAAGGACTTCATGTCTAAAACACCAAAAGCAATGGCAACAAAAGCCAAAATTGACAAATGGGATCTAATTAAACTAAAGAGCTTCTGCACAGCAAAGGAAACTACCATCAGAGTGAACAGGCAACCTACAAAATGGGAGAAAATTTTCGCAACCTACTCATCTGACAAAGGGCTAATATCCAGAATCTACAATGAACTCCAACAAATTTACAAGAAACAAACAAACAACCCCATCAAAAAGTGGGTGAAGGACATGAACAGACACTTCTCAAAAGAAGACATTTATGCAGCCAAAAACCACATGAAAAAATGCTCACCATCACTGGCCATCAGAGAAATGCAAATCAAAACCACAATGAGATACCATCTCACACCAGTTAGAATGGCAATCATTAAAAAATATAAAGTTTTTATGTCATCATAAGAATTGATTTATGACCAAATGTTTACTTTTGCCTTTATTTTAAATTCAGTTTGATGTTCACATGACAAAAATTGAATTATAGATATTAAGCTCCAGTGATCATTTTCATTGACTAATAGCATTGGATATGTATTTAGAATAAATCTTCAAAAGATAGAGTTATCCACCATTGAAAAATATTTCTAAAATATCATTAGTAAGCTAAAGATATACTATAAAAGTAATTTTTTTTAACTAAAGGCAATGGGAGGAGGGCTCTTGACAGTCACTGTGACTCAGTGGTCAGCACTTGAGCCATTTTTGGGTAACTTGAACATATCCAATATGTGGAAAGTGTTATAATGAAAACTTCTGGCCAAATAAAATCAAACTTGCATCTAACAAGTATCAATGGCTAAATTTATTAAGTAAATTGTTAAAATATCTAATAAATGTGAAAAGTATAGTGCATTGAGCAAATATAAATGTATCTCTCAATGTCATTTTCTTCTCACACACAAGCCATTTATCAATGGGTAAATTTATTAAGTAAATTGCTAAAATATCTAAAAAGTATGAAAAGTATAGTGCGTTGAGCAAATATAAATGTATCTCTCAATGTCATTTTCTTCTCATACACCAGATAGCAAACGTTCTCTCACTAGAATTGGCCTAGTCAATGTTTCAGGTCAAGAATATTTGTTGCCATCTTATTTTTTCTGGATGTTTGCATGGGCTTTTAAACTCTACTTAACAATTACAAAAACTTCTATCTCTGCCTAAATGTTCTCTTTTTCTTTTATTTGACACTCTTTGCAGTGTACTCTTTTCTCTTTTGAAATGTGTCTCCCTGAAACAGCTCCACTGTCCTTCAGCAGCACTCACCAAGAAGTATACTAGAAACCAAACAAGTATGTTCACGTTTATCAGGATTTTAAATTTATATCTTAAAATGATCTCTTTATATTTTCTTCTGCAGTATACTCTGAGATCCTTGAGTGCAGAGATATGTTATTTTACTCACCAAAACCTGGCTGGGCCTTGAGTTAGATAAGATTTACTAGCTATGGGATCTTGAAGACAGGGTTTCAGGTACCTATGATTTATTGAGGGAGTACTCTCAGAAGAATGAAAATAAAGGCTGTATGATAGAGCATCCTTTATTTGTAAAGAAAGATGTTCCTTCCTTACAAGGATAAGTTTGTAAGTAAGCATGTGTTCTCAGTTGGAATCTGAAACATAAATATAACCACTTAAAACAAGAGAGACTGCCATAAGTTAGTCCTTAGCTATCGACTATCTGTGGGGAGAGAGGAAGTATGTTTTAAAGTAGGGTGGATAGCTGGATTAGCTCATGTCTTCCGTAAATCAGGCACCAAGATGGGATTAGACATGATAGATAAGTATTAGTGAGAAAGGCTTTGAGAGAAAATGGAAAGAAGTTCTGACCTTTGTGAACAAAAAGAAAAATGGTAGAAAAGTTGGGAGACATGACAACTAAATATAACGTATCCTGGAAGAGAAAAAGGCCTGTAGGTTAAAAACTAAGTATATTATTCCCGTGGCTGCTGTAAGAAATAACCATTAATTTAGTGTCTTAAGAATGCATTAATTTATTTTCTTATAATTCTGTAATCCATAATTCCAAAATTAATCGAACTGAACTAAAATTATGATTTTGGCAAAGCTGCATTATTTTCTAGAGACTCTAGGGAATAATCTTTTTTATTGTCCTTTCTAGGTTTTAAAGATTGCCAACTCCTCATGGTTTGTGATCCTCCTTCTATCTTCCAAGCCAGAAGCCGTAAGTTGAATTCTCACATTGCATCATTCTAACCCTTTCATCTGCCTTCCTTTTCCACATTTAAGAGACTTTGTGATTATGCTGGGCTCACGAGAGAATTCAGAACTGAATAACTGTGCCCTCCAATTTTCACATGTCAAAGCCTTACCCTGCATGGTTGGAAGATGGAGCCTCTGAGGAAGTAAGTAAAGCTACAAGAGGTAATAGGGGTGGAGCCTGATCTGATAAGATTAGTGCCATATAAGGAGAGATATCGAAGATCTCACTTTTGCTCTCTCTTTCCCAACATGCGTGCACCGAGGAAAGGCCACGTGAGGACCCAGCGAGGAGATGGCTATCTTTAAACCCAGAAGAGAACTCACCAAATACTGAATCTGTGGACACTGCCATCATGGACTTCGAAATTCCAGAACTGTGAGAAAATGAACACCTGTTGATTAAGCCACTCAGTCCACCTAACCTGTGGTAATTTTAGAAATCTAAGAAGACTAATATAAGGACAATTATTCTACCTATAACACCAAAAAAATCTGAATGAGATATGGAGTTTAGTTAATAATTTATCAGTCTTGGCCCATTAATTGTGACAAATGTACCATACCAATGGAAAATATTAATAAAAGCAGGATTTAGGTGTTAGTCATAGGAATTATCTGTGCACTTCAAGATTTCTCTCTAAATTTGAAACGATTCCGAAATTAAAAGTTCATTTTATTAAATAAAAAAAGAACATCGCAAGGATTAACTTTTTTTCATTATTACTTTTACTTTACAGAATTAAGTAGCATTTTTGTTTGCTTGTTTCACTTGTATTGTCAAAAGCGTAGTAAAGTTTAAGACGAGTGTTTACAAACCAGGCTTATTATAAGAACTATCGGGAGGGAGGGGCCAAGATGGCTGACGAGAAAAGGCTCCGGTCTGCAGCTCTCGCCGAAAAGAACAAATATGGCAAGTGAACCCCGCGCCTTCAGCTGAGGTATCCAGATTGTCTCATTGGAACTGGCTAGGCAGTTGGTGCGACCCAAAGAGAGCGAGGAAAAGCAGGGTAGAGGGGCAGCCCACCCAGGAGCCACACGGGGTAAGGGGAACTCCCATCCCAAGCCAAGGGAGGCAGTGAGTGACTGTGCTACCCCCTCCAGGGAAATCACACTTTTCCCAAGGATCTGTGCAACCCGTGGATCAGATTTCCTCATGAGGTCATGTCACCAGGGCCTTTGGTCCCCAGCACAGAACTGTGCAGACTCTTGGCAGCCACTCATGTTGCAGCCAGTGGCAGAACGCTGAAGGTGGCCTGAGATGACCGAGTTCCTGCGCAGAGGGGCAGCTGCCATCACTGCTGCTCCAGTCAGCTATTTTCCCCTGTCAGTGTCGGGGAGACTGGGCAGTTTGGACCAGGAGGAACTCCCCACAGTGCAGCACAGTGGCTATGATAGATCCTGGCCAGACTGTTTCCTTAGGTGAGACTCAGATCAATCCCTCTTCACTGGGCACAGCCTCCCTGTGGGAATTTCAGCAACTCCAGTCAGGAGTTTATGGGCAGAACTCTGATACCCCAGGATGGAGCCCCTGGGGAGAGGGGTGGCCATGGTCTTTGGTTCAGTGGACTTAGTCTTTCCCACCTGCTGGTTCTGAGGAATCTGGACAGTCCAGATGAGTGGGATTCCCTCCAGTGCAGCACACCTGCTCTGCCAAGGAGCAGCCAGAATGCTTCTTTAAGTGGGTCCCTGATCCCGTGCCTCCTGACTGGGTGAGACCTCCCAACAGGAGTTGCCAGACACTTCACAGAGGGGAGTTCTGGCCAGCATCAGGTAAGTACCCCTCTGGGACAGAGCTCCCAGAAGCAGCAGCAGGTAACCATCTTTGCTGTTCTGCAGCCTCCACTGATGATACCACCAGGTGCGGGAGAGACCCAGGTGAATAGGGTCTGGAGAGGAACCCCAGCAAACCACAGCAGCCCTGCAGAAGATGGGTCTGACTGTTAAAAGAAAATCAAGCAAACAGAAAGCAACAACAACAACATCAACAAAAAGACCCTACAAAAACCTCAAAGGTAAGCAGCCTCAAAAATCAGAGGTAAATAAACCCACAAAGATGAGAATAAAATCAATACGAAAATGCTGAAAAGTCAAACATCAGAGTGCCTCTTCTCTTTGAAGTGATCACAACATTTCTCCAGCAAGGGAACAGAACTGGGCTGAGGCTGAGATGGATGAATTGACAGAAGTAGGCTTCAAAAAGTGGGTAATAACAAACTTTGTTGAACTAAAGGAGTCTGTTCTAACCCAATACAGAGAAGCTAAGAACCATGATAAAACATTAGAGAATTTGCTAACCAGAATAACCAGTTTAGAGAGGAACACAAATGACCTGATGGAGGTGAAAAACACAACACAAGAACTTCACAATGCAACCACAAGTATCAATAGCCAAATAGACCAAGCAGAGAAGAGAATCTCAGAGCTTGAAGATTATCTTGCTGAAATAAGACAGGTAGACAAGATTAGAAAAATAAGAATGAAAAGGAATGAACAAAACATTCAAGAATGATGGGATTGTGTAAGAAGACCAAACCTATGACTGACTGGGGTACCTGAAAGAGACAGGGACAATGGAATCAAATTGGAAACCATACTTCAGGATATCGTCGAGAACTTCCCCAACCTAGTAAGATAGGCTAGCATTCTGATTCAGGAAATCCAGAGAACCCCAGTAAGACACTCAATGAGAAGAACAACCCCAAGGCACATAATTGTCAGATTTTCCAGGTCAAAATGAAGGAAAAAATGTAAAGGGCAGCCAGAGAGAAAGACCAGAGCACCCACAAAGGGAAGCCCATCAAACTAACAACGGAACTCTCAGTGGAAACCCTACAAGCCAGAAGAGATCGGAGAGCCGATATTCAACATTCTTAAAGAAAAGAATTTCCAAACTAGAATTTCATATCCAAACAAAGTAAGCTTCATAAGCAAAGGAGAAATAAAGTCCTTTTTGGGCAAGCAAATGCTGAATTCATCACTACCCAACAGCTCCTGCTGGAAGCACTGAATATGGAAAGGAAAAACCATTACCAGCCACTACAAAAACACACTGAAATACACAGACCAATGATACTATGAAGCAACTAATTAACAAGTGTGCAAAAAATGAACGATCATCATGATGACAAGACCGAATTCACATATAACAATATTAACCTTAAATGTAAAAGAGCTAAATGCCACAATCAAAAGACAGACTGGCAAGCTGAATAGAGCCAAGGCCCATCAGTAGACTGTATTAAAGAGACCCATCTCACATGCAAATACACACATAGGCTCAAAATAAAGAGATGAAAGAAAATTTACCAAGCAAATGGAAAACAGGAGTAACAATCCTAGTTTCTGACAAAACAGACTTTAAACCAACAAAGATCAAAAAAAGACAAGGGCATTGCATAATGATAAAGGGTTCAACTCAGTAAGAAGAGCTAACTATCCTAAATATATATACATGCAATACAGGAGTACCCAGATTCATAAAACAAGTTCTTAGAAGCCTACAAAGAGACTTAGACTCCCACACAATAATAGTGGGAGACTTCAAGAGCCCACTGTCAATATTAGACAGATAATTGAGACAGAAAATTAACAAAGATATTCAGGACTTGAATTCAGTTCTGGATCAAGTAGGCATGATAGACATCTACAGAACTCTTCACCAAAAACCAACCGAATATACATTCTTCTTGGCACCACATGGCAATTAATCTAAAATTGATCACATAACTGGAATGAAACATTCTTCAGCAAATGCAAAAGAACTGAAATCATAATGAACAGTCTCTCAGACCACAGAGCAATTAAATTAGAACTCAAGATAAAGAAACTCAAACCCACACAACTACATGGAAATTGAACAGCCTGCTTCTAAAAGACTCCAAGGTGAGTGATGCAATTTAGGCAGAAGTCAAGAAGTTCTTTGAAACTAATGAGAACAAAGAGACAACATACCAGAATCTCTGGGACACAGCTAAAGCAGTGTTAAGAGGGAAATTTCTAGCACTAAATACCCACAATGAAAAGACAGAGAGATCTCAAATCGATACCTTAACAGCACAACTAAAATAACTAGAGAACGAAGAACCAACAAACCCCCAAGCCAGCAGAAGACAAGAAATAACCAAGATCAGAGCAGAACTGAAGGAGACAGAGACATGATAGAGCTGGTTTTTTGAAAAAATTAATAAAATAGATAGACCACTAGCGAGATTAATAAAGAAAAAAAGAGAGAAGAATCAAATAGGCATGATTAAAAACTGATAAAGGGGCTGTTACCACTGACCCCACAGAAATAAAAGCAACCATCAGAGAATACTATAAACATCTCTATGAAAATAAACTACAAAACCTAGAAGAAACGGGTAAATTCCTGGACACATAAACCCTCCCAAGACTGAACCAGGAAGAAGATGAATCCCTGAATAGACAAATAATGAGTTCTGAAATTGAGGCAATAATAAATAGCCTATCAGGGCCAGATGGATTTACAGCTGAATTCTACCAGAGGTGCAAAGAGGAGCTAGTTCCATTTCGTCTTAAACTATTGAAAGGGAGGGACTACTCCCTGATTCATTTGATGAGGCCAGCATCATTTTGATACAAAAACCTGGCAGAGCTACAACAAAATAAGAAAACTTCAGGCCAATATCCCCAATGAACACTGATGCAAAAATGCTCAATAAAGTACTGGTAAACCAAATCCCAGCAGCACATCAAAAAGCTTGTCCACCACAATCAATTCAGCTCCATCCTCAGGATGCTAGACTGGTTCAATATACGCAAATGAAACATGTAATTAATCACATAAACAGAACTAAAGACAAAAACCACATGATTATCTCAATAGATGCAGAAAAGGCCTTCAGTAAAAATCAACATCCCTTCATGTTAAAAATTCTCAATAACCTAGGAATTAAAGGAACCTGTCTCAGAATAATAATGACAGCCAATATCTTACTAAATGGGCAAAAGATGGAAGTATTCCCCTTGAAAATCAGCACAAGAGATGGATGCCCTTTCTCACCATTCCTATTCAATATAGTATTGGAAGTACTGGCCAAGGCAATTAGGCAAGAGAAATAAATAAAGCATATTCAAATAGAAAGAGAGGATGTCAAACTGTCTTGTTTGCAGGCGACATGATCCTATATCTAGAAAAACCTATGATCCTATATCTAGAAAACCCTATTGTCTCATACCAAAAGCTTCTTAAACTGACAAGCAACTTCATCAAAGCCTCAGAATACAAAATCAGTGTGCAAAAATCATAAGCATTCCTATACAGCAACAACAGACAGGCAGACAGCTAAATCACAAATGAATACCCTTCTCAACTGCTACAAAGGGAATAAAATACCTAGAAATACAGCTAACAGGGGAAGTGAAGGAACTCTTCAAGGAGAAATACAAAGCACTGCTCAAGGAAATCAGAGAGAATACAAACAAATGGAAAACCTTTCCATGCTCATGGATAGGAAGAATCAATATCATGAAAATGGCCATGCTGCACAAAGAAATTTATGGATTCAATGCTATTTCCATCAAACTACCATTGACATTCTTCACAGAATTAGAAAAAAACTATTTTAAAATTTATATGGAAATAAAAAAGAGCTCATATAGCCAGAACAATTCTAAGCCAAAATAACAAAGCTGGAGGCATCATGGTGCATGACTTCAAACTATACTACAAGGCTACAGTAACCAAAACAGCATAGTACTGGTACAAAAACAAGCACATAGACCAATGGAACAGAGTAGAAAACTTAGAAATAAGACTGCACGTGTACAACCATCTGATCTTTGACAAACTTAACAAAAACAAGCAATGAGGAAAGAATTCCCTATTTAATAAATGGTGTTGGGAGGACATGCTAGACATGTGCAGAAAATTGAACCTAGACCCCTTACTTATTACCTTATAAAAAATCAACTCAAGATGGGTTAAAAACTTAAATATAAAACCAAAAACTATAAGAACCCTAGAAGAAAAATCTAGGCAATACCATTCAGGACTTAGGGATGGGTAAAGATTTTGTGACAAAAATGGCGAAAGCAATTGCAACAAAAGCAAAAATTGACAAATGGGATCTAATTAAACTAAAGTGCTTCTGCACAGCAGAATAAAGTATCATTAGAGGGAACTGACAACCTACAGAATGGGAGAACATTTTTACAACCTATTCATCTGACAAAGGTCTAATATCCAGAGACTACAAGGAACTTAAACAAATTTGCAAGAAAGAAACAAGCAACCCCATTAGAAAGTGGGCAAAGGACATGAACATACACTTCTCAAAAGAAGACATTTATTCAGCTAAAAAACATTAAAAAAATGTTCAACATCACTGATTATTAGAGGAATGCAAATCAAAATCACAATGAGATACCATCTCATGCCAATCAGAATGGCAATTATCAAAAGGTCAAGAAACAACAGATTTGGTGAGGCTGCAGAGAAAAGGGAATACTTTTATACTGTTGGGAATGAAAATTAGTTCAACCATTGTTGAAGGCAGTGTGACAATTCCTCAAAGACATACAACCAGAAATACCTTTTGGCCTAGCAATCCCATTACTGGGTATATACCCAAAGGAATATAAATAATTCTATTATAAAGATACATGCATGTGCATGTGCATGTTCAATGCAGCACTATTCACAATAGCAAAGATGTTCAATGCAGCACTATTCACAATAGCAAAGATATGGAATGAACACAAATGCCCATCAATGATAGACTGGATAAAGAAAATGTGGTACATATACACCATGGAATACTATGCAGCCATAAAAAGAAATGAGATCATGTCCTTTGGGGGGACATGGATGTAGCTGAAAGCCATTATCTTCGGCAAACTAACGTAAGAACAGAAAACCAAACACCACATAGTCTCACTTATCAGTGGGAGCTAAACAATGAGAACACATAGACACAGTGAGGGGAACAACACACACTGGGGCCTGTTGCTGGGGGGCGGGGAGTGGGAGGGAAAGCATTAGGAAAAATAACTAATGCATGCTGGGCTTTCTTAGGTGGTGGATTGATAGATGAAGTAAACCACCATGGCACATGTTTACCTATGTAACAAACCTGCACATCCTGCACTTCTGCACATTTACCTCAGAACTTAAAATTAAAAAAAAATTAAGATAAAATAAAGAATTACCAAGGTGTAAAGATGTAGAAAGGGTAATGTATGAGGACTAATTGGAGTAATCAAAATATTTTAGTGTGAAAGAAAATAAAAACTAAATAAAACATCCTCACCATTTGAGCTGGTTTATGATTTGGATGGACCACCCTTTATAACACTGAATTTTATTTCTAAGAAAGCGTATGTAGACAGGAGATTCTTGCATTAAATGAACATTTGAATACAACACCTTCTATTGTCAAACAATATTACTTTTTATCTAAATGTGACAGAAAAAAAGAAACATTATAGGCCACCAGATTTAAGAAGGTTGATTTTTAAAATATATATATATGCAAGACCACATTATAATTTATTATAAAATAACAGAGAAATGAACTTTGGACTTCACCACAACATGCCATTATAAATTGCATCTAAGTAAACACAAACATCTGCCAGTGATGTAAACAAAGTCTGTTATGAGAGGATTCTTGTTACACCATCAGAGCATAATATTTAATATTCATTAGAGACATGAATATGTTAGTTTTTCTTCTTCTCTATTCTCAGAGGTAGTAATTATATAGTGAAAGTTGAATAATTCTAGTTTGCAGTTTCACAAATTAGAAGTTGCCACATGTATTCTTACTAAGAATTTATTTGAAATTTAGTAAAATTATGACACTATCTCACATTTTTTAGTAATAATTGAGATTCACACACACATTTTTGGTTAATAATTGAGATTCACACACACACACACACACACCCCCCCCCCACCATACTGAATAAAGAGAAAGATAATAGAGTGTAAGTCCCAGAGAATGTCATTCATGAATTTTTTTTGGTAAGTGGATATTAGCAAAAGGGTTCCAATGCCACATTTTAAATAAGAAACTGAGGTGAGAGAAACTCACCAAAAAAAGTGGGAATAGTATTGCAGAACTTGAGTTACGTCAATGGAGCAATAGAAGAACTCAAAATGTTCATCTGAAAGCACCTGACTGCATTAAAAGCCTGGGAATAAATTAAATTATATTACAGGACCATGCTACCAGAACCATTGGTCACACCTTCAGATTATTCTATCACAAAGCAGCATACCTCACAGGAATATAGCACAAATAAGTCACCAAGAAAACAAATTTTTTATATCAGTAAAACAAGATACTATAATCAGGACCAAAATCACAGTTATCTACCATTACCAATGTAATCATCAGCTAGTTTAATTTGACAATGGAGTCATAAAATAGGCTATACACAGAAAGCAAGGTTATGAACAAAGACTTTCTTGTTTGGACTTTCATGCCTAGAAAATATAAAACAGCAATAACACTAGCAGATAAATAGATAAGCCAAACTATGTGGATCCTTCTCTAAACCATGCACAAAACTGTATTTTTGACCTTTATTCTTTAAAGTAGTAAACTCTCTTTCTTGAAAAGTACTCCTGGCTTTCTGAAGATCTTCTTTTCCTCCTCCAGAGAAGTATCAAATATATTTATTTTCACTAAGTTTCACTTGGCTAAAATAAATTATTAAAATTTTAATTATCATGAAGGAATTTGGGTTCTATTATGCCAAATCTAAAAGATTAGTAAATAAATAAATAAATAGGCAGTGTGCAAAAAATCATTAATGACCAGTAATCTTTTCTCATTATGACTAAAATAATGCATACACTTCTTGTTCAATTAAAAGGTCTGTGAAGTCAAACTATTATTTATTTTACACTTAAATATAAGTCCTCTATAAATTTTTGAATTAGAAAATGTGAAAAAGCTGTTTTTGCATAAGCATGGTTTAATTCATGCTATATGGTTCCTACATCTTTTTTCCCTATAATTTCTCTATTTGCCAATTTTACAGCAGAATATGCATCCTCCAACCCTGCTTCCTATTGGTCCAAGACAGTCAAGATATTCTTCATAAATATTATGTAAGCTTTCCCCATTAGTGGAGCCATTAAGAATCAAATCTTGAAGACTTATGTTCCTCTGATGTTCTCAATGGGTCTTCCTATGTTTCCCTTCTTACTAATAGACCCACTGGACTAGTGTTCAGAATTCAAAAGATCTGAGATTACCATTTGCTAACACTGTGCAATAAGATTTTTACTCAGGTGACTTGAGCTCACGATTTTAAGTACCACTATAAAGTTGTTAAATCACATTTGATGCTTTTTTATTATCCCCCATGAGCATCTCAGACTATTCGGCTCAAACTTACTCTCATCCTGAGTTTCTTACCTTAATAATTGAATAACAGAGTTCAACAAATTGCCTAAGAAGGAAACCTTAGTCAGGCACTCTTCCTTCTCCCTAAATTCCTACATCTAGTATAGGTATAAAAAGCAGTTTTTCTCTAATTCTGTGAAGAAATCCAATGGTAGCTTGATGGGAATAGCATTGAATCTATAAATTACGTCGGGCAGTTTGGCCATGTTCATGATTTTGATTCTTCTTATACATGAGCAAGAAACTTTTTTCCATTTGTTTGTGTCTTCTCTTATTTCCTGGAAGAATGGTTTGTATTTCTCCTTGAGGACTAGGTATTTTATTCTTTTTATAGCAATTGTGAATGTGAGTTCACTGATGATTTGGCTCTCTGTTTGCCTATTATTGCTGTAAATAAATGTTTGTGATTTTTTCACATTGATTTTTTATCTTGAGACATTTCTGAAGTTACTTATCAGCCTAAGGAGTTTTTGGGCTGAGACAGTGGGGTTTTCTAAATATACAATCATGTCATCTGCAAAGAGAGATAATTTGACTTTCTCTCTTCTTATTTCAATAGGCTCTATTTCTTTATCTTGCCTGATTGTCCCAGCCAGAACTTCCAATATGATGTTGAATAGGAGGGGTAAGAAAGGGCATCCTTGTCTTATGCCTGTTTTCTAAGGGAATGCTTCCAGCTTTTACCCATTCAGTATGATACTGGCTATGGGTTTGTCATAAATAGCTCTTATTATTTTGAGATATATTCCATCAATACCTAGTTTATTGAGAGTTTTTAGCATGAAGGTATGTTGAATTTTACTGAAGGCCTTTTCTGCATCTATTGAGATAATCATGTGGTTTTTGTCATTGGTTCTGTTTATGTGATGAATTACATTTATTGATTTGCATATGTTGAACCAGCCTTGTATCCCAGGGATGAAGCCAACTTCATCGTGGTTGATAAGCTTTTTGATGTGTCGCTGGATTTGGCTTACCACTATTTTATTGAAGATTGTCACATCTATGTTCATCAGGGATATTGGCATTTTCTTTTTCATGTTGTGTCTCTGCCAGATTTTGGTATCAAGATGTTGCTTGCCTCATAAAATGAGTTAGGGAGGAGTCCCTCTTTTTCTACTGTTTGAAATGGTTTCAGAAGGAATGGTACAAGCTCCTATTTATACATCTGGTAGAATTTGGCTGTGAATCCTTCTGGTCTTGGACTTGTTTTTGGTTGGTAGGCTATTAATTACTGCCTTAATTTTAGAACTTGTTACTGGTCTATTCAGAGATTTGGCTTCTTCCTGGTTTAGTCTTGGAAGAGTGTATATGTCCAAGAATTTATATATTTCTTCTAGATTTTTTAGTTTATTTGCATAGAAGTAGAGCCCGTGTAGCCAAGACAATCCTAAGCAAAAAGAACAAAGCTGGAGGCTTCACACTACCTGACTTCAAACTATGCTACAAGGATACAGTAACCAAAACAGCTTGGTATTGGTACCAAAACAGATATATAGACCAATGAAACAGAACAGGGGCCTCAGAAATAACACCACACATCTACAACCATCTGATCTTTGACAAACCTGGCAAAAACAAGAAATGGGGAAAGGATTTCCTATTTAATAAACAGTGCTGGAAAAACTGGTTATTTATATGCAGAAAACTGAAACTGAACCCCTTGTTTACACCACATACAAAAATTAACACAAGATGGATTAAAGACTTAAATGTAAAACCTAAAACCATAAAAATCCTAGAAGAAAAGATAAGCAATATCATTCAGGACATAGGCATGGGCAAAAACTTTATGACTAAAACACCAAAAGCAATTGCAACAAAAGCCAAAATTGACAAATGGGATCTAATTAAACTAAAGAGCTTGTGCAGAGCAAAAGAAACTGTCTTCAGAGTGAACAGGCAACCTACAGAATGGGAAAAAATTTTTGCAATCTACCCATCTGACAAAGATCTAATATCCAGAATCTACAAGGAACTTAAACAAATTTACAAGAATAAAAACAAACAACCCAATCAAAAAGTGGGCAAAGGATATATACAGACAGTTCCCAAAAAAATACATGTATGTGGCCAACAAACCTATGAAAAAGAGCTCATCATCACTGGTCATTAAAGAAATGCAAATCAAAACCACAATGAGATAACATTTCACACCAGTTAGAATGGTGATCACTAAAAAGCCAGAAAACAACAGATGCTGGTGAGGTGGAGAAATGGGAAAGCTTTCACACTTCTAGGGGTGTAAATTAGCTCCACCACTGGGTAAGACAGTGTGGCAATTCCTCAAGGATCTATAACCAGAAATGCCATTTGACCCAGCAATCCCATTACTGGGTATATACCCAAAGGGTTATAACTCATTCTACTATAAAGACACATGCACACATATGTTTGCTGCAACACTATTTGCATTAGCAAAGACTTGGAGCCAACCCAAATGCCCATCAATGATAGACTGGATAAAGAAAATATGGCACCTATACATCATGGAATACTGTGCAGCCATGAAAAAGGATGAGTTCATGTCCTTTTCAGGGACATGGATGAAGCTGGAAGCCATCATTCTCAGCAAACTAACAAAGGAATAGAAAACCAAGTACCTCACGTTCTTACTCGTAACTGGGAGTTGAACAATGAAAACACATCGACACAAGGAGGGGAACATCACACACGGAGGCCTGTCAGGGGGCTGTGGGTCAAGAGGAGGGAGAGCCTTAGGAGAAATATATAATGCATGTGGGGCTTAAAACCTAAATGACAAGGTGATAGGTGCAGCCAACCACCGTGGCACATGTATACATTTGTAACAAACCTGCATGTTCTGCAAATGTATCCCAGAACTTAAAGTAAAATTTTTTTAAAAAGCATTTGGTGACACAGTATTAGCAATCTTATTTCTCTTGACGTAATTCCTGGTATCTTTTCTTGAGAACAATAGCAATCCGTTTGATTATTCTTTGTATTCATTTTGTCATGTTTATGCATATTAATGGAGAAAGCATTTTTTTTCTTTCATAATGAGAAAAGAATCCTATTTGTCCTCATTTTATCCTAAAATATTAAATAGAAAAAAAAGTGTGTGAATTTTCTCCTTTTCTCTCTCCATGTTTACTCTCCCCATCTACAGATTTTTGCTTAAAAACCTGAGAAAAATAAGTAATTTTGGTGCACAAAGATATTGATGATACCATATTGTTTTATATGTTGGTAGGTGTGCAGATGACAAAAGGCAATGGGAAGTCATTCCTACAATAAATATGTGTGTAGTGTTTATGTTGCTTGTCACTTTTTGCCTAACTCAGAACTCAGGACAGAAATGGGGTTGGCCTTGTTTTGAAACTCTGCATGTCAAACTGACTACTCAAGATACCTGGAGCAAAAGTTTATGGTTGACATATACATTAGACTCTTTAAGAACCTGAAAGCAAATGCTGGGGAGATCTTCAGGAAATTAGAATATTCAAAAACATCAATGTATACGAAAAAATTTAGAAAAACATGTGCATGTCCAAAGCAAGAAGCATGCTAAGAAGAAAACCTGAGGAGACCCTCAGCTTTAACCTCTGGTTGATCCATAGTCTCCTAGCAATTCTGGCTAAGCATTGAATGAGCATCCTGGCACTGAGCCAATCTTCAAAACCAAGCAGAGATATTTCTTTCTTTGTGTATTGTTTTTTAGTCTTTGGAACTCAAGGTAATCTCTGTCCAAACGCTAGAAAAACACAATCTAAAAAATAGAGACCTCAGTAACCACACCCAACAAATAATATAATCTTCGCAAAAAGAAAAATGAAGTTTAGGAAATTCACTAAATAAATAAAAAAGTACAGACTTCAAATATAAAAACAAAACAAAACAAAAATTAAAAAATTCTGAGAAAGGGGTAGAATCTAACCTAGAGTTATCGCAGTATTATGTTTAAATCTTCAGTTTTTAACAAATAATTACAAGGCATGTGGAGAAACAGCAAAGTGTGGTCCATTTAAAGTAAAATAAATGAATTGACAGACATCATCCCTGATAAAATACAGATATCAAAATTAATAGACTGAGACTTAAAAAAATAGTTTTAAATGAGGACAAGAAGCTAAAGGAAAACATAGACAAATAACTAAATAACACCAGAAATATAAATGAATGAAAAATTATAATATCAATAGATATATAAATTAATTTTTTACAAGGGCCAAATGAAAAATCTAATGCTAAAACCACAAGTGGTACAAAAAATGTACTAATGGATCTCAGCAGCAGATTTGAGCAGGAAGGAGGATGAATAAGCACACCTGAAAATATTACAATTGAGATTATTAAATTTGAAGAGCATGAAGAAAACAAAATGAAGAAAAATGAACAAACCTTAAGTGACATGTAGGACACCATCAAGCAGATCAACATATGCATATTGTAAAAGAAGAGGAAAAAAAAGGCAGAAATAATATTTTAAAGAATAATGGCTGAAAATATTTTAACCTTGATTAAGATATGAATCTACAAATCCAAAAAGCTCAATTAATTTCAAGTTTAAAACCCTAAAGGAGATACACACCAAAACAGATTTTAATCAAACTGTTAAAAGTCAAAGATAATGTCTCAAAAGCAGCAAAAGGCATGTAACGAATCATGCATTTAAGAAATCCAGAGTATGATCAATAGGCAATTTTTCTTCAGAAATCATGGATGCTAAAAGTCAGTGGAATGACAAAGTGCTAAAAGAAAACTATCAAATAAGAATTTTACATCTGACAAACTGTCCTTCAGAAATGAGAAAGAATTTAAGACATTTCCAAAAATCAAAGGTTGAGTGTGTTTATTACCACTAGATCTGCCCTACAAGAAATGCTAAAGGAATTCATTAAGGACAAAATAGAAAAAAATAGGCAGTAATTCAAAATTGTTTGAACAAATCTCTCCAGTAATGATAAATACGCAGCCAAATATAAAAGCCAATATAATATTATTTTTGGTTTATAATTTTACTTTTTATTTTCCATAGGATTTAAAAGATAAATGAATAAAAATTATAAGTTTATTGGGCATACAACACATAAAATATCTATAACCAACAATATAAAGAGAGACCATGAGATGGAGCTGTAAAGGACCAGAGTTTGTATATATTATTTAAGTTAAGTTTGTATCAATTTGAACTAGATGTTATAAATTTAGTATGTTAACTGTAATCCAAGTGGTAGCCACAAAAGTATATTAATAAATACACAAAAGGAAATGAAAAGGAAATCAACATGTGTCACTACAAATAATTCAATTAAACACAAAAGAAGACAATAATAGAGAAAAGATGAACAAAAGTTATTAGACATATAGATAACAATTAGCAAAATGGCAGAAGTAAGTCCTCCCTTTTCATGTGCATGCTCACCAAAGTGTGACCTCAGCAGAGAAGGATTTTAAAAATAAAGTGAAAAGGATGATCCTTTCAGTGGATGCAAGTCAGTCTCCTTTTCCAACCACTCTTGTCAATGCCCAATTACTCGAGAACAAAATGGCCATGGTGGCAGGGATGGGGAGTATACGTGAGATCAGCAACATGGACTTATACTCACTTAGACCTTCCTGGTTACAGCCACTCCGAAGAGCTTAATATGCTAGAAGCCGAGATCAACAATGAGTCTCCAAAATCACAACATTCTCCAGGGTGATCAGCCAGCACCTGGTGGCTGATTGCATTGAATCATTTTCATCATGGAAGGAAAAGTGTTTTGTACTTACTGGAAAAGACTCTGGGTATGGATTTGCCTTCTCTGCAAACAGTGCATATGAAAACTAACATTGGTGGATGTTTAGAACATCTTATCCCCTGTCATGGTACTCTACACAACATTGTTTTGACGAAGTAACTTACTTCACAGCAAATGAAGTGCAACAATGGGCTTGTGCTCATGGAGTTCACTGGTGTTATCATGTCGTCCATCATCCTAAAACAGCTGGCTTGATAGAATAGTGGAATGGCCTATTTACTGAAGAACAGTCACAGTACCAGCTAGATGTAAATACCTTGCATGGCTATGGCAAGTTTCTCCAGAAATCTGTATAATATTCTAAATTAGCATCCAATATATAATGCCATTTCTTCCACAGTCAGGATTCACAATCCAGGATTAAGGGGTGGAAATGGGAGCACCATCGGTCATTATTACCCTTAGTGATACACTAGCAAATCTTTTGCTTTATATAACTGTGATGTTATGCTGTGTTGATCCAGAGGTTTTAATTCCAAAAGTAGGAATGCTTCCACCAGGAGATACCACAATGATCTATATCTGTATCTATATCCATAACTATTGATTCTGTTCCTCTGGAGGACCCCAATACACTACATAAAAACAAATAAAAATAAAAATAAGACTCAATAGACCTATAATGAGTAAAGTGATGTATGAGTAATGAATATCCTTTTAAAAATAAATTCTAGGAAAAAATGACTTCACTGGTGAATTCTACCAAATATTTAAAAAAAATAAAATAAAATAAAATAAATAAAAAATAAAAAACGAATCTCAATCTTTCTTAAATAGTTCCAAAAAACCAAGAGGACAAAGCGCTTCCGAATTCATTCTAGAGGCCAGCATTACCCTGATACCAAAGCCAGTAAAGACATCATAAAAAATTACAAACCAATATGCCTTATGGATATTGACAAGAAAAGTCCTCAATAAAATATTAGCAAACTGAATCCAATAGCATAGTAAGTGATTATACACCACAACCAAGTAAGATTTATTCCAGGGATGCAAGAGCAGCTTAACATAAAAAAAATTAGGCTAGGTAATACACCTTAATAATAGAACCCATTTTAAAGAAAAAATCATCTTAATTTTTGAAGAAAAGACGTTTGGCAAAATACAACACCCTTTCATGATAAGATACTTGGAAAGCTAGGAACAAAAGAGATGATAAAAGACATTTATGAAAAATCCACAGTTATTATTAATATTTTAATCAATGGTAAAGACTGAAAGCTTTCTTCCTAATATGAAGAAAAAGACAAGAATGTTCACTTTCACTACTATTATTTGTTATTGTACTGAAAGATCTGCCCAGAGCAATTAGACAAGAAAAAGAAATAAAGGATGTCTAACTTAGAAAATAAGAAATAAAATTCCTCCATTGGAAGATGAGATGATCTCATATATAGAAAATTCTAGAAAATCCAAAGAAAACTCCTAGAGCTACAAATAAATTCAGCAAAGTTACAAGGTATAAAATTAATACAAAAACTTTAGTTTTGATGTCATACACCTGCAATGAAAAATTCAAAAAGGACATTTAGGAAAGCAATTTCACTTAAAAGTGTATTAGTCTATTCTCACACTGCTAATAAACACATACCTGACACTGGGTAATTTATACAGAAAAAGTTTAATGGACTCTCAGTTCCACATGGCTAGGGAGGCCTTACAATCATGGCAGAAGGTGAAGAGGAGCAAAGTCATGTCTTACATGGCACTAGGCAAGACAGAATGAGAGCCAAGTGAAAGGGGTTTCCCCTTTAAAAATCATCAGACCTTGTGAGACTTATTCACTACCTAAATAACAGTATGGGGGGAACAGCCCCCATGATTTAAGCACCTCCCTCAAGATCTCTTCCACAACACTTGGGAATTATTGGAGCTACAATTCAAGATGAGATTTGGGTGGGACACAGCCAAACCATATCATTTCACTTCTAGACCCTCCCAAATCTCATATCCTCAAATTTAAAAACAAATCACGCTTTGCTAACAGTCCCCCAAAGTCTTAACTCATTTCAGCATTAACTCAAAAGTTCACAGTCCAAAGTCTCATCTGAGATAAGGCAATCCCTTTCACCTATGAGCCTGTAAAATCAAAAACAAGTTAGTTACTTCCTAGATACAACACGGGTACAGGCATTGGGTAAATACAGCCATTCCAAATGGGAGAAATTGGCCAAAACACAGGGACTGTAGGCCCCATGCAAGTCCGAAATACAGCAGGTCAGTCAAATCTTAAAGCTCCAAAATGATCTCCTTTGACTCCATGTCTCACATCCAGGTCACACTGATGCAAGAAGTGGGTTCCCATGGTCTTGGGCAGCTCCACCCCTGTGGCTTTGCAGGGTACAGCCTCCCTCCCAGCAGTTTGCATGGGCTGGGGTTGAATGTCGGTGGCTTTTCCAGGCACAAGGTGCAAGCTGTCAGTGGATCTACCATTTTGGGGTCTGGAGTATGGTGGCCCTCTTCTCACAGCTCCACTGGGTAGGCAGTGTGCCAGTGAGGACTCTGTGTTGGGGCTTCAACTTCACATTTCCCTTCTGCACTGCTGTAGCAGAGAATCTCCATGAGGGCCCCACCTTTGCAGCAAATTTCTACTTGGACATCTGACATTTCCATACATCCTCTGAAATCTAGGTGGAGGTTCCCAAACCTCAGTTCTTGACTTCTGTGTACCCACAGGCTCAATACCACATGGAAGCTGCCAAGGTTTTGGAGCTTGCACCCTCTGAAACCACAGCTCAAGCTGCACCTTGGCAACTTTTAGCCATGGCTAGAGTAGCTGGGACGCAAGGCACCAAGTCTCTAGGGCTGCACAAAGCAGGGAGGCCAGGAAACCAGTTTTTCCTCCTAGGCCTCGAGGCCTAAAATGGGAGCGGCTGTGGCAAAGGTCTCTGACATGTCCTGGAGACATTTTCTGCATGGTCTTGGTGATTAACATTTGGCCCCTTGTTACTTATGCAGATTTCTGCACCCAGCTTAATTTCTTCTCAGAAAATGGGTTTTTCTCTTCTATCTCATCATCAGGCTGCAACTTTTCCTTTTGCAACTTTTATGCTTTGTTTCCCTTTTAAAACTGAATGCTTTTAACAGCAACCAAGTCACCTCTTGAATGCTTTGCCGCTTAGAAATTTATTCACCAGATACCCTAAATCATCTCCCTCAAGTTCAAAGTTCCACATATCTCTAGGGCAGGGGAAAAATGCTGCCAGTCTCCTTGCTAAAGTATAACAAGAGTCGCCTTTGCTCCAGTATCCCTGAATAGCCAAAATAACAACATAGTGAATTCATAATTTCCTGTTTTAAAGCTCACTAGTCATCAAAGCTAAGGTCATCAAAATATTGTAATACCAGTATAATGATAGACCTATAGACCAATGTAATCAAAAGGAGAGCCCAGAGTTAAATTCACACATTTATGTAGAATTCATTTACAACAAGGGCACCAAGTCCATTCAGTGGGGTAAAAAACAGTGGTGTCTTCAACACATGGTGTTATTACAACTAGATTTCCATTGTGCAAAGAAATAAAGTGGATTCCTACCTCCCTTCATATACACAAATTAACTAAAAGCTGATTAACGAAATTAATATAAGAGATAAAGCCATCAAATTCTTAAAATAGGTGATACGTGTTCATAATTTAACACCAGATTTAGTAATTTAACCTCGAATTTAACAATGAATTCTCAAACAGGACACCAAAGCATGAAAATAAATAAATAAATAAATAAATAAATAAGACTTCATTCAAATTAAAAAACTTCTGAGTATTAAAGACCATCAAGAAAGTCAAAATACTACAGAATGGTAGAATATATTTGCAAATTATTTGCCTGCTAAAGGTTCAATATTCAGAACATATTAAGAGCTCACAAAACTCCACAAAAAAGGCAACTCAATAAAAAAATCAGCAAAAAACTTTAATAGACATTTCTCCAAACACGATACACTAATGTCAAAAAAATCCCATAATAATACTTGACATTATTAGCCATCAGGAGAATGCAAATTAAAACCACAATGACACACCACTTCATACCTACTAGGATATCAAAAAATAGAAATTAAGAAGTGTTGTCAAGGTAATGGAGAAATTGGAAACCTCATGCATTGCTGGTGGCACAGCTGCTGTGGAACAATTTGGTGGTTCCTCAAAATGATAACTATAAAATTAACATATGCTCTACTTATAGGTATTTACTTTAAAAATCGAAAACAGGAACTCAGATCACTGAACACTGATGACTATTATCGAATTGTCCACAATAGCCAATAGATAGAAACAAAGTGTCCATTAACACATGAATGGACTTATTTTTATTTTTATATTTTTTTAGAGACAGCATACGGCTATGTTACTCAGGCTAGAATGCAGTGGCTGTTCACAAACATGATGCCAGACTGATCAACACGGGAGTTTTGGCCTACTCCATTGCTGTCCTGGGCCAGTTCAATCTTCCTTAGGCCAATCTGGTGGTCCCCTGTTCCTGAGAGGTCAACATATTGATGCCAAACTTAGTGCAGACACCCAGTTGGCATAGTGCAGTACAGCCCAGAACTTCTGGGCTTAAGCAATCCTCCTGCCTCAGCTTGCCATGTAGCTGGGACTATGGGCACGTGCCACCTATGTCGAACTGGATTTTTAAATTACAACATGCATACAATCGGTTATTACTCAGCAATGGTAAGAAATTAAGCACTGAAACATGCCACAACATAAATGCACCTTGAAAACATTATGCTAAATGAAATAAACCAGACACAAGAGGCCACTTAGTTTATGATCTATTTATATAAAATGTTCAGAATAGACAAATCTGTCAAAAGAAACAATAGATCAATGGATGCCAGAGGCTGTGGGACATGGGAATCAGAAATAACTGTGAATGGGTAATGGGTTTCTTCTGGGTTGATGAAAATATTCTGGAATTTGTAATTGTGGTTACACAATTTGTGAATATATTAAAACCCACTGAGCTGTACACTTTAAAATGATGACTATTATGGTTTGTGAACTTATTAGATTTTCTACTTCTATTTGAGCCAATTTGACAATTTATTACTTTACAGAAAACTATCCCATTCGCCTTCTCCTTTTAAGTTCATTTGTGCCTATTGTTTCATCATCACCAGTGTCGTTTGGTTATTAATCTTTTCAGAATACTTATTTTAGCTTAGATAACCATTTCTGCTCATGTTCATCACTAATGTTTGTCTGTTCTATTCATTGTATTTATACCTTTTTTTCTTGTTATTTTCATCGTATTTTATCTCTATTTGACCATTTGACATACGTGTGGATATTCTGCACCAAGCAATTCTGAGTGTCTTACAATTTAATTCAATTCTGACACTAGCTACCTGGAATTATTACAGGATGGACCTCACAAAGGGGCTCAGTTCTGAACGACTGAGGCCAATTTCAAGTAGTGAGTTCTTAGGCTACCTACACTTCTGTCTAATTTGTGTATGAATTGGGGGTTCCCATGAACCCATTCTCAGTTTGGATAACTTCCTTCAACAGCTGACAGAAATCGGAGAAATACTTTACTTACTAATACCGGTTTATTATAAAAGATACGGATGAACAGCAAGATCAGGAGGTACATAGGTGAGATCCAGAAGGGTCCTGAATTCAGGACACTTCTGTCCTGGTGGAGTTTGGTGGAGCCACCCTCCTGTCACGTGTATGTGTTCACTAACCTGGAAGCTCCCCTAACCCCCTTGTTAGTGTTTTTGTAGATGCTCCATTACATACGCATTATTGATTAAATTGGCAGTGCCAATTCTTAATCATGTTTTGCTCTTTCCAATTATAAAGCTGTCTAGAGACTCCAGCCACCAGTCATCTCATTAGCATACCAGAGATACTCATTATCCTGAAAATTTCAAGGTTCTTAGAAGTTCTTATGTCAGGAACCAAGGATTGAGACCTAATATAACAGAAGACGCTCCCATCATCTTATCATTTAGGAAATTACAAGTGTTTCAGAAGCTCAGTGTCAGAAAGTGAAGGCAGAGACCAAATATGTGTCTTACTATGTCACAACCTTTTAATCAATTACTATTGCTAATGAGATATTGCTGCTGTCAAGACAATTAACATTCCATTGTGGATAATTTGCCATTCTTTCATCAGTTGTTTTAATTTTTTTCTCTTAAGTATTTGATGTCACAGTGTTTTACTATATATGTACATAAACTTATGTGCATAGTTTTACTTTTCCTATTTGGCACTTTAGATAAAACTTTATGTGAAGAGGCCGGGTGCAGAGGCTCATGCCTGTAATCCTAGCACTTTGGGAGGCTGAGGTGGGTGGATCACAAGGTCAGGAGATTGAGACCATCCTGGCTAACACGGTGAAACCCCGTCTCTACTAAAAATACAAAACATTAGCTGGGTGTAATGGCTGGTGCCTATAGTCCCAGCTACTCGGGACGCTGAGACAGGTGAATGGTGTGAACCCAGGAGGCGGAGCTTGCAGTGAGCTGAGATCACGCCACTGCACTCCAGCCTGGGCGACAGAGTGAGACTCCGTCTCAAAAAAAAAAAAAAAAGTTTTAAGATTCTTTGTTCTTTATTTCAGGAAAATTCTCAGTCATGTTTTTAAAGATTGTGTCTCCCTCATGCTTTCTAATATATTTGCTTTGTTTCTGTAAAAATATGATTTGACATTTTTATCTTAAATTTAATGTTTTTAGCATATTTTTCATTATATCAACCTCCATATGGTGGTGTGCTGATTTATGGGTGAATTCCAAGATTATTTTGAAATAATTACTCCCTTTTAGAAAGTCTGGAATTTATCTTGTCTCTTGTTTCTCTCTTTTAATAACATTTTAAAATTTCTATTATTTATAATTGGTTATTTTAATCTTCAACTATCCTTTATTATTGTGGCCATTTTTCTTTGTAGTAATTCATTAATTTTTATGCATATTTTTCTTCCCTTTATAATACTGTTATATGTACTTCTTATAGTTTTTTTTTACAATAGATTTCTTGATTATATGAAGATTGAAAGTGGCAAAATCTTCTGTTGAGCGAATTGGCTTTCTTAATTATTTAATGGTTTTTTGTAGTTTGACGTTCTTTTTAGTGTAAGAAGGAATTTATGAAAAAATTCTTTTTTTATTCTGCCTTTGTAATCTCCTTTTCTTCATTCTTTTTGGTCTGATTGATAGATTCTGATTATTTCTCCCTGACCCATATGACTATAGCGTTCAGAATCAGGTCGTCTATTGGCAGTTCATGCACATTGCTGTCTCAGCCTAGGTCCTGGTTGCTTGGCTATTTCTGATTAATCTTGTCCTCCTGAGCAATAACTCAATACAGATCACAGCCCTATCCGTTTTCATAGATTAGGTTCTGGTCACTCTACAATTTGTAATGTGATTTCATTCCATTTTCCTTTAAAGTTTCAATTCCTGGATATCTCTTCTGCTTTCTTCCCTAGAGAACTTCATTTCATTGACTTTAACCCCTTCTTAATCTGAGTTTTCTGTTCTATCTATGAAACGTAAAGATGTTCAACTAGTTTTTGAATGGTCCAAAGACTTTCAAACCGTTTTTGATAATTCCTTATGTTTGAAGATGAGTAAATGTGACCTAGCATGTGGACTTATGCTTCCATATAAATCAGATGTTTAATGCTATATTTTCTAACCAGGTAACAACAGTATTCCAAGTGGCTAGCAATAAGACCTCTTCAGAAAACTCACTGTTAATTACACACACACCACAAAAAGGAAAAAATAACATAGGATTCTGAGTCAGAATAGTTTTTATTCTGTTTCTGTTGTTTATTTTATTTATTTATTTTTCCATCAGGGACATACCTTGATTTATAATGGCCAGAATATAAATTCTGCAGATATTAATTGCAGTATTATTTGTATGTGACTATTTTATTTCATAATCATGTAAATGTTTTTAGTTTTTATTCCAATTTCCTTATTTTGTTGAAATTCTACATATTGAATATTTCAATGTGGTTTATTTTGATTAACAAATCAAATAAATTTAATCATAGTAAAAATAAAATAGCATACTGTAGATCTGTTTGATTTTTTGTAAGCTATTGCTAACATAGCAATTTTAGTAAGCAATAATTTATTCCAAATAATTGTGAATAGTACAAATTTAGTGTTTTTTCTTGCATGATCCTTGAAGGATTTTCTGTTATTTTGCTTACTACCTCTAGTGATCTTACATTTTTCTATACATTAAAACAATCACTTTAACAACATTTAGTCTGCATTCCCATATTGTGCCTGAGTGTGGTTCTCAAATATTTTGGCAGATTCAGAAAATATCATATATAGTCTTAGAGTTGCTCCAAGAAATATTATTACTTCAACATCTTTGAGGACTTTTTCTAGAGACAAATTCAACCAATTTATCATATATGAAAAAGGAATGCTTCTAGATATTCAGCCAAAATTCTGGCTTGTATTTTTTTTTCTTTATCAGTCATGTAACCATGAATATTTCCAACATGACTTTGACAAGCTTTAAAATCACTGTGTAAATTTGAAAATAGTTATCTTTTTTAGTTCTACACTTAGTGTATCCACTTCTTACAAGAAGCAATGAGATATTTATAAATTTCAACTTTGTTTTCTTCTTGTTTATTGACTTGGCTGTACCATTTTAGTAAAGTCTGTTTCTCCTTCAGTGTGAAGCCATAGATGTTCTCAGAGGACATAGCCTCAGGCAGAGGATAATCACCTTAGAATAACAGTGGTTTTAGCAAGATTCTATTGGACTATCTCTCTCCCTGCTCTCTCCGTTAAGCTGTCTGCCTCTGCATATAGCACACCCAGATTTTAGCCTCCACTAATGGAAGGCTGACTGGTCTGTTGTTTTCCGTGATACCCTAAAGTATAAATTGCTCCCACAGTCTGATCCAATTCAACCAAGGCCAATTGCAGAGCTAGTTTTCGAGGCAAGTTTTGTGGTTTGTTCTGAACACAGGAGGGGTATTGTTAGTTGTCTCTTCATCTGATTGTCTCTGGTAAAGTTTCCGGTCTATATTTTAGCATGTTGCTCATAATTGCTTATCATCAAAACAGCCTTTGTTTCTGAGCAACTCTTAGCTTGAATTTCCCAACAGTCAGTTTCCAATTAAGTTAGTTGCTTTATAGAGAGCTTTGGAGTGCTCTGTATTTATGGACTGCCTCTTTACCATGGCAAAATATTGGAACCTCTGCTCTAGAGTGAGACCAAGAAGAGTGGTGTAATTTTTCCAGAGTGACAGAAACACACCAGCTCCTCCTCAGTTAAGTCCCGCCCAGTGCCCCTGGGTAGGGTGCCTTTGAGGACCAGCAGGGGGCGCAGGGCAAATTAGGGATGACGTTCAGAGCCTGTGCCTACAGGCATCTCCAAGGGCTTATCATGTTGGTAGGGAAGGTAACTGCTCATCTTCGCAGGTTGCCTCCCCCACATGTATCTTCCACCCTGTGAGGGAGCTGGAGAGGGATGCTCACTTCCTCAATTGTTTTTGGCTTGCCATGACTAGGAGTGAGCCTCCACTCTACTAGAAGGGGTTGAGCGAATGAAGAAAAACCCCAACTTCTTAGCTTCAAATGTTAGGAATTTAGCTATTGCTGAGGGGTATGAGAAAAGCTGGCAACCTGCCCCTCCTGGTGAGATAACATATCCTTTAACTGAGATGAGGAGAGAGAGAGAGCCTCATTTTCTTGGCCCTACTCACTCAGATTGGAGAGTCTGAAAAAAAAAAAAAAGGAAATAAAATAAATGTTGAGATGGGAGGGAGAAGGAGAAAGCAAGTCATGGCTAAGTGACACAGGCTGGCTCTTGATATCACAATTTAGAAGATTTTCTTGAAAAAAATATTTCTTTATTTGCTATGAAACAATTTCCAAAGACTTCTTTAAAATAGTTTCTTCAATACGATCATTTTCTGGAAAGAAGGTTTGTAGAACTTACCATGCTACCATTCCAGAAGTCATATTTTTCCTAATTATTTATTTTAAATATTACAGGATCTCTAAATGTATTATGCATCTGATTAATAATATTAGCTTAAATTTTCCATCCTACATAGTGATTATTTCTGTCATTAAATTATTTTTATCCTTCATATGAATTTGTTCATTATAGATCAAATTTTAATATCATACTTAATAAATTCAGAAATGTTTATTTTTTTTTCTAGTACACGCTATGCTAGTAAAGACCAAAACATGTACACGATTATGTGGGATTACATGTAGATACAAGATACCATCCTTTTAATAATATTATACTAATGTTCTGTTTTCTAATGTATTTGTCTTGATTCAATACTGTTGATATTTTTAATTTAGTTAGCTTTGTTCTTCAGTTCTACAATTAGATATGAAATGTTTTGTTTCCAAGTGGATTTGTGGTCTTTTAATAGAGTATCAAATGTTTCTAGCCACAGATAATTTAATTGGAAAAACTAAATGTGAAACTAACTTGTAGTACATGTAATAGTAGAAGCAAAATACATTGCATTTTAAGTTAGTATTTAAAAGCTAATTACTACATTTTCTTTTTTCCATTTTAAAAATGATTCAAAATAAAATACTGAAATTTCTGCCATGTAACCCAAAGTAATTTTATATAATTAAACTGAATCAGAAGCTGTTTTGATAGAAATATTTTTATAATGCCAGAAAGATGTGATGAATATTTTCATGAGTTTTCATAGAATTTGCTAATTTTCTGAATATATATTACCTTTCTAATAGATCAGAGTTGCATTTGTTGCTTCTGAGATCTGAATTTGATAGAAATAATTGCCTTTTTATATTCTTATTATATTGATCATAATTAAATGTTTTTTTAGTAAAGACTAAGGCAGTCCAGGTATTTCATCTGAACTGTTCAAGTTCTGGATTTGATTAGAATAATTTTATAGTTGCCCTTAATTTATTTCATAGCCTTTTAGTGTGTCTGTGGCATGTTGCCACAGACTACATATGTGGAGTGTAAAGCAGCTGCCCCCCTGCTCAGGTCTAAGGACAATGCTGTTAACAGAAAAAATGTGATATGTTATATCTAACTTCCAAAGGTACTCTTTAATCTAGTCACTCTGCGGATAAGAAATTGCCAGTAAAGAAGGTTGCAAGTCATGTTTTTTTCTGAAATATCTAAAATTGAAATTTTGGGACTACATCTTGTAATTTTGCTGCTCAATGATTTTACTTTATTAATGAACACTCTCAAAATAATTAATGAGCAGAAAAGCCTGTGTCACAGATGATGAAGACAAACTTCTAGGAGAGTTTACTTCTGGAGCTTCTGTTAAGAGTCAGGTTCGCTTGAGATGATGACAGGTGACAGGCAACAGCTTTTTGTTATCCTTAATTAAAATAACCAGAACAAATTTCTGGAAATCAAGTATGTGTCCATGGAGGAGACAGCAGTAAGCAGAGGTTTCAATTGTATTCAATACCAGTATAGGAAGCTGATATTCAGCACTCAAAGTGGTTCAAGAACCTCATCTACAAGAGGGAGGTCAGTGGAAGAACCCAAAGCTATTCTCAAAATTTCTGAATAACAAGTTTCTTAGCAACTGAATCAGTGGAACCCCAAAAGGTTTTGCTGAGATTGCTAAAGGAGCTATGCTCCACTTCCAGACCTCAGTGGTGGGCAAGTGCTAGAATCACACACTTCTGTGTATTCTTCCCTTGGGCGTTGAGAAAACGCGCAGATGTACACAACAAAGTGCAGAGAAGATGTTCAACTCATGAACCAAAGATCTGAATTGAAAACAAAATTATGGTGACATAACTGAGAGTCTACTCGGCCGTGAAATGCAGAATGGAAAATTGCATGTGTCAAGAAACAGGCTAAGGCAGCAGAAGTAAGTAGGGATATGACAGATACCAAGAAACACAGACAGCCTCTAGATAGTTTGGAGAACATTCCAGTGCAGTATCTTAGACTAGGACATAAGGAAAATATAAATAATATTGCATACTCCCTTGGAAGTTGTTACCTGGCAAGCATGACAAATTTACACATATATATACGTGTATATATATATATATATATATACACGTATATATATGTATGTACAATTGAAGGAATTAAGCACTAAATTATGCGGTGCTGATGGTGGTGAATGTGGTTGAATTGATGCAAAGGACATTACTAGTTAGATTACTAATGTGATTACCTCATGGTGCTTTCTTAATTTAGGTAGCTGTGAGTTTGTGAGAATGTCACTAAATAATCTCGTTACTAAAAAAAGCTCTTAAAAATTCTGAATAAAATTTTCAATGATCTCTATTTGAGGCTTCCCTGAAATACTCTCTAATCTTATTATTTACAAAGCATTTAGTGGTTTTTCTCCCATATTAAGACTACTCCTATTTAGATTCTTCTTTCTCCTTCCAAGTATATTCCATCAAATATTCCCACTGAATTCTTTTTATTTTCTTTAGTTCTCAATTACTTTATTTGTACTCTTTATGCTTTAATTTCAATTATTACATGTATTCATATATGACGCCTTCATATATGCCTTTGGTCCCACTGTCAGTAGTTTTGTTTTGTTTTGTATTCCTAAACAATTGTAACTCTGCCTGAATCAGTCAGAAAACAAATTTATTGAAGGATGTTTTGCTAAACACAGAATTTGGGGGAAGGGCTTTGGAGCTTGGTTTGGAGGATAGACAGTCGGAAACAACTCTCACAAAATGTCATAGAAATGGTAACATGAAAACAGAACCAGGAACAGACCTTGTCGCTCCACCATTGTCTAAGTGCATCTATTAATAACTCTGAAAACTGATGTAAGTGGCACTTTTCTACCCCCTTAAAAATGGGAGTATGTATTACCCTTGCTTTTTCACGTACTAGCTTTCTGTTTTAAAATCCACATAGATAAATTGTATCATTAGAGCCTTGATTGTGAATCTGGACTACAGCTGCAAGGAGGGCTAGGAAAATTTTCCCTGGCATCTTTTTGTTTCTAGAGTAAGAACTACCCCATAATGTAAAGGGATACCCCAAACATAGAAAAGGTGGTCAGACGCAGAAAAAAAAAGTCACCTACAATCTCAAATTCTCTGCAAAGTGCTGCACTTGAATTCCAAACTGTTGGTTGAATATCTTAAGGTTTATTCCATTAAATATCTCCAATACAAAATGTCTCTGAATAATGCACTACCTGATGCCCATTAAAATGAGCAATCATGATTTCCCCCTTATCGATCTCTCTGCCTCAGTCACTTCTACCTCCACATTATTTTACATATATTGCAGTTTATCAAAGTAAGTGTTTATACTTGTACTCACATTCTATACCCTTAATAACCACAGCTCTAATAATGTAAAATTGTTGCTGACACTTATTTTCCATACTTCTGATTCTCCTATCACCTGCTCACCTTTGTCTTTCCCATCAGCTTTTATCAGCTTCTAGCTTCTACTAAACCACATTGTTAGCTTATTCAGTAGGTCTGTTGTTTGTTACATGTTACTCCTTACAAGGACTTTAGTCCTATGAGGACACCTTTGTCTGTTTTGTTAAGTATTATACTTGTAGGATTTAGAGTACCTGTCCCATAGAAAGTGCTCAACACATATTTGTTGAGTTAAACATTGTTGAATCATCCCTGAAAAGGAAATGATGAAATTAAAGTAGCATATGGAAATTTTAGTTGGGCTCTGGCATTTTTTTTAATGCAGGGCAACATGGGTCTCAATGTGAATAAAGCACATGTGCAGAGATAGTTCCCGAGAAATATAAAATATAAATATGTAAATATACATATGTTATATATGTGTCTCTCTCTCTCTCTCTATATATATATATATATTCAGTATACATCCTTATGTGTCTATAACAGTAGCTTTAGGCTGAAACCCAAAAGATAAAGTCTAAAGGGAAAACTAAATGAAGAAGTTGAGTTCAATAGGAGAAGACCAATGACATTTGAGATTATATTCAAGAGTCTATAATTAGGGACAGCAGCCAGAAAAACTGATGGAAATTTCCACTATTACCTGGCTATATGCTATTAAATATATCCATATTAAACCTCCAAAAAATCAACCCTTGAATTGACTCTGTGAATATAAGCACTCCGATAACTTCTAAAAGTTCATCTATACAAATGGTCACAATTTTGAACTTTTACATCTTATTTTCATTAGGACTGCATTTCCGAATTCTCAAAGATAGTTTTCTTTAGATTTTCCCATTGCTACTTCATATTCACTGCTAAGAAGTTAATGCCAGTAAACTAATTGCCATTATGAAAGTTTCCATTTTTTTAATCACTCATCCAAAAATACCATAAAATATATAACTATTGGACCAATGTTTTCTTTGTAGCATCTTATTTTAAATTTTAAGTAAGCCCTGTTGTTTCTATGTTTTTAAATGAAGACAAAGGTCCTACTATTACAATTATTTTTCATTTATTGAATTACTTATACATTCGATATTTATTTACTTACCTATTAAGTATTTCTATATAATGTCTTTAATTAGTTTTTTTTTTTTTTTTTTTTTTTTTTGAGATGGAGTCTCAGTCTGTCGCCCAGGCTGGAGTACAGTAGTGTGATGGTGGGTTTAAGCTATTCTCCTGCTTCAGTCTCCAGAGTAGCTGGGACTACAGGCATGTGCCACTACGCCCAGCTAATTTTTTTTTTTTTTGTATTTTTAGTAGAGATGGGGTTTCACCATGTTGGCCAAGCTGGTCTCGATCTCCTGACCTCGTGATCCACCCACTTCAGCCTCCCAAAGTGCTGGGATTACAGGAGTGAGCCACTGCTTCCGGCCTAACTAGATTATTTAATAAAAAATAAGAGTACCTACTGCGATGAAGGCACTCTACTGGACACTGTGGCTCCAGCAGTTCAACCAATAAAAACTTTTTTGTGTGTGTATTCTATTTGGAGAGGCAGAAATAAATAACCTAAAAATAATAATATAATTTTTGTTTTTGATATTAAGAAATATAACGTGGGTTGTGTGCATGTGTGAGAGTGTGCATATGGTGGATGATACTGTCAAAGAGTATACCAATTTTCTTTAAGTGGTAAGTATTCCATCCTATGATTAGTTTTTTATCACAACGGAATCTCTTCATGATGCCAAATGTTGAGATAAGGCCTTTTCTGTAGACCAAAAGAATTGAGACATTAGTAAGTGTTGCTCTTAGCCAAAAGGTCTAAATGAACCACATTTTCATGTAATCATAAAAATTTGAGCAATAGAATAGAACGTTGGGGCAAAACGCCATAAGAAATATGTATGTATATTTTAGTTAACAACCTCAAGAAAAAAGTGTTTGAGAGTTTGTTAATGCCATGTATTCTATACTGCAGAGTGAAGACAGGCTACTGCCTCACCTGTTTATATGAAAAATATCTGCCTACTACATAGTGCTTCAAGTGGTGCTAATATATTTTGTTCATTTCAATATAATATGCTTCCCCTCCATAATGGATTTTCAAGCCCATTTATTTGCTTTTGTACACTGTGTTTAAAGCTCCAAGTTGAGAATTCTATTATTAATGATTGCCCAATTTGAAACCACACTTTAAAGTTGTGCTTCGAAGCAGTCATCACTGTTCTGCAACCTATCTGTTGATAAACTGTAAGGAAACACAAGTTCCTGCACCCAATGGTCTTTTTGCACAGGTAAGAGTACCATGTATTCAAATTTAGGGAAAGAATACAACATCCTTGCCAGGACTTTTCAAGCTATTTTATGTATAAAGATAAAGTGACCAACCTAATGACTTGGATCTAAAATAAAAGTGTCTTCATTTTAAAAATTCTCAGAAAACTAGGCTTTAGTAAGCATAGAATACTATTAATTTATTAATGTGCATGAAAAACAGGAATACACTGCACGTGGTATTCCAAAGATTCAATCCAAGAAAAAATAATCAATGAAATCTTAAAAAGAATTGAAAGAAGCCAGTTCTTGAAGTCCTCAAATCAATTTATGTCAACTATAATTCAAGGAAGCATCTTAAGTAAAGAAGGAATAGGTTGAATAAAACTCATATGTCTCAATCAATCAATAATATATCTTTGGGTCAGGAAATTTTTTTAAATGTGTCTTAAAGAGATGAATACTCTTTGCTATAAGAAATATATAAAAGCAAAGTAAAGAAAATCTTTTGATATAGTTCCTATTCTCTCAAGACATATTTGAAATGTACTGCGTGGTATATGATTAAGCAGTTAAATTTCATAGAGTGTAAGTTTTTGTTCCCATAAAATGATTTTTCTTTGCTTGCATTGATTCACTAACACCTTATTGAGTTGAATGCATGTTTTGTGGGGTGTTTTTGGTAGTCTTATTGATTTCTAGAAAGCTGAGAGGATGGAAACATAGAAATTGATTTTTTTATTACAAAGCCAGTTATGATCAAGCTTAAAGCTCAAAAGTAATCTCTGCTTATAAACTATGCCCCTTTAAAAACATTTTCCCTATGAAGCCAAAAGTAGCTAATTATATTTTAAGATTCATTAATGGAATGGAAAAAAGGTGATGATCTCTTCCTGCTCTGGGCTAGTGAGATCAAAACTACAGAAATGTACTCAAATCTCAGTGATAAACTTTAAGGAAGATTAAAGATAAATTTCAAATGCATTAAGAATAGTGTGACTAAAATACTGAGGAGACTCAATGCCAGGTAAATGGAAATCTGTGTATTTTGTTGTTTGGTTTCTATTTGTTTTGCATTGTTTTTGCATGATTAGAGTCTATACTTTTGGAAGACAGCATGTAAAACAGGGATTAGACCTCAAAACATGGGAATGTAATCTATAAAGAAACTGATTTAAATCAACAGAATAAAGAACATTTTCACTGCTTTGAAAAGTGGAATGACCAAAAAACAGAGAAGATAACTTTTATAATGAGATGTGCTAAAGCTGTAAGTCCAGTTAGAAAGAGATATAGAGAGGACTCTAGGAGAAATAAGCATTAGATTAAAATCTAAATTGTATGAATTTTAAGTTCACTGAAGCCAGATTCTGTGAAATCATTAAAGCTTACGTATGTTTCTTTAGGGTAAACTTTATATTGAAATTTGTGGTAAATTCCTGAAAAAGCACCATCAATCCTTATTTTTTAATCAAATGGTTTCCATTTTCATAAAAGAAAGTATGAGAAAATTATTCTATTATTAAAACATTTTAGATAAACAAAATAAAGGAAAAACAACATTCCAATCTCTCTACTTGCATAATGTCAGCATGCTGATGTGTTAATGTGTTCTCCCATTTTATTATTCTGTATTTATTTTACATTATTATAATCATTTTGTAAATATAGTGCATTTTGGACTTAATATATCAAATAGTTTTATTGCTATATTACTACATGGTTTTGTGGTGTTGATGGTTTTTAAGCAATATTTAATAATGTATCAATCACTTCCTTCTTGCTGTATATTTGTAGCAAATTGGAAGATTCAAATTACAAATAATACCAAGATTTTTAAAACTAATGCAAGTAGATTCCCCTGTATATTGGATTACATTTGTAGAATGCCTTCGTAGAAGTATTCTTTCTAAGTCACACAACATGGAGAGTTTAAGGCTCATTGTGTAGAGTACCAAATTGCTTCCAAAAGTGCTGCATTTTTTATTCAGCCGTCAATTTGATTTTAATTTCAGAAATTCATTAACTACCTTTCTGTTATGGTTTTTGTAAATGCTATTAACACTTGCAATATGAGGTATTCTTATTTCACTGTCTTTTCAAATATAACACATTCTGTAATCTTTCTGTCCAAATAGGCATATCCAAGAGAAAGTATGGGAATTTACCTATCTGAAAACTAAGTAAAACATAGATGGCTTTTGTAAAGGTGAATAAGGCAGCAATAATCATATATAGCTCTGATCCTGTACGATGGTCTAGATTCCATGCTTACTGTCAGTACAATAGTTTTCTCACCTCCTCAGTCTACTTCCCCATCTTTCCTCCTTCCAAGGGTTTAGGCTTTTTCTTGAGTCTCCTGCCTGGGAACGATTTTACCTCTGAATCACTATATCTTTTTGTGCGGTGAAATGATCACAGAAATAACCAGCTCTCAGGATGGATTTCTTGATTGATGATGAAAATAATAGCAACATTAATAATAATAAATAATAATCAATGAACAACTGGTGTTTTTATATGCCAGACACTATACCAAAAACATGTAAATTATCTAATTTTATCTTACCAAAACTACATATAGTACTACAACCCACTTTAACAGAGGACACTGAAGTTAAAAGGTAATTTCACTAAGGTGACACCTCTTATAAGTGCTGGAATTAGGATTTGAATCCACATCTGTCTTATCTCAAAGTTATGTTCTTAACAAAATTCTTTCTGCATATATATATATATAAAAATATATATAAAATAAGGAAATTAAACACAGACAGGCTTAAAGAGTAATTTTTAAAAATTACTCATGGTCTATCTTTATTACCTATAGGTGTTAAGTTTAGTAAAAATTTCTTTTTTCAGAGTTTTTTTTACTTGGTCTAAAGTAGGATAGATCTTAAAAATATATTGTTTTCATTAGTAATCTCCTATTGCAAGTCAAAATCTTCTTTCTAAGTTACTTAAATTATAACTTTTTTCCTCCTTCTTACAGCTTCTACTTCCAATTCAGTTACCCTGGCTACTCCAAAGTAGATGATTCCCAGCCCCACTTTCACCCTCAACTCACACTGTGTTTTTCTCCTCACTATGAATATCACTTCCATTTCATCTGTTCTTTTATTGAAACTGAAGTGTCATGTTGTCTTAATGTAATTAGAGAGTATATTTCTTTATTATTGTTTTGCTCAGTAATCATCTCCCAACAATTTACAGTTGCTTAGCATATATAAAAACAATATTTGGCGTTTAACATTCAAGAAACAAGAGAAGATTCTACAAAAGGGTGATTGGAAGATTTTTTCTATCATACTGATTTGGAATTACATAACTATAGGTCAAAATTGTGTCACTGAAGACATATTACTCTTCCCAAAGGGCTTAAATTACAGTGTGTGGAAGGTTAAGCACCAAACAATGGCTGTATAAATGAAAAAAAATAAAAGTTAAAGTTAATAATAAAGGCATTTGCTTGATGAATCATCAAAATTACTCCAACACTCAAATATTGCCAAATTTCTTAGGCATAGAATTAGGAAGTTTAGGCATTTTAAGAAGATGGTCTCACCTGAGTGATTGGACAGTTATATAGTGATCCTGGAAATAGAAGTATCAGTTTTTAATCTCTCTTTCTCCTTGTGTCTCTTTCTCTCCCTTGACATAAAACTAAATAAATATGCAAGGTCCCTCTTTTTTCAGCACTGGAATATGATCACTGCAAAACAGCAATACCTGAAAGAAGAAAAACTCGATAGGTGAAGCCCGTGAACATCTCTGCACTTTGGCTGAGAACAGTTTCCAAAACACAGCACAGAGAGATAGAGACCAAGCAGAGTGTGATGGTCATGTTCAATGAGGAGGCAAAAATTGGAGGTCTTTTTAACAAATTGTCTTACATCAATTGGATACCCACAGGCAAAATAAACCAACAGCTTCCATTTATACTTTTCACCACATATCAAAAATAATTCAAAGTGGATCACAGGTCAAAATTCAAAACCTAAAACTTTGAAACATCTATGAGAATATAGGGAAAAACCGTTGTAGTCTTAAGATTGTAAAGATTACTTAGATGTGACACTAAAAGCATGCTAGATGATAGAACAAACTGTTAAGTGGGATTTCATCAAATTAATAACCTCTGCTCTTCAAAAGACAAAGTTGAAGATGAAAAGATAAGCCACATACTGAGAGAAAATGTTTGCAAATAGTACATCTGATAAAAGAATTGAGTTTAGAGTATATAAAAGCCTTTCAAACTCAATGGAAAACAGGCAATCCAATTTTAAAAATTAGAAAATATTTAAACAGACATTTCACCAAAAAAGATATGTGGCTGGCAAATAAAGACATGAAGAAATGCTCAATATCATTTGTCTTTAGGGAAATTTAAATTAAGACTACAATGAGATACCACTATACAACTATTAGAAAGTTTAAAACTAAAAATACCAAAAAACAGAGTGCTAAAAAGGATGTAGAAGAACTGGAACTTTCATACACTACCGATGAAAATGTAAATGGTACAACAATTTTGGAAAATAGTGTAGTAGTTTCTTAAATAGTTAAACATGCACCTAACCACACCAACAAAATAATCACTCAATAAAAATTAACTTGAGGATCACATAAATGTTAAGATTAATGAACAAAACCTTTAAAGCAACTACTATAAATAGGTTCGAAGAAATAAAGAAATATATATTTAAAGTATTATAGCAAAAAAGTATCATAATCAATAAATGAAATATCAGCAAACAAAAAAAAGAAACTATAAAAAGTCTCCAAATGAATATGGAATTTTTCCAAAATTAATTCAACTGTTGTGTTACCAGGGCACTCGAGATTTCAGCACCCCAGCACTTTTAGTGACTTAAATAATAAAAATTTGGGTCAGGTCCTTGCTTGCTTGCACTAGCTTTTTGCCCAGTATTCTTTTTTTCTACAACGTAATTATAAACTGCTGATGTATAGTTTGTTTGTCGAGCAGAAAGTGATAACTCTGGGTTCACACAAAGGTTTTCCAGAAGGAATGAATGCCTCGAAGGACTTTGTGAACCAGCTGCTGACCCCCAGAAACCTGGTTGCTCAAGGTGTTATCTGAGACTGATGAAATATAGCCTTTTCTTTTGATTCCCTGAAACCTCCCCTCCCTTACTCCCTGGCCACATGAAAACTCTCTGCGTCTTCTTTTTGTTAAGGTAGATTTGAGAGATCTTGCCACCTTGCCTTCTCACTTTGGCCAAATCAAATAAACCTTTCTCTGCCTCCAAACACCTGTTTGTCAGCATTCAGCATCAGCTGCACATGGGTTCACAAATCTGAATTTGGGCTTCAATAACAGTAGCTTGAAGATGTCAGAAAATCAATATCAGTGAAATCAAAGACATATAAATAGAAATTACCCCTTCTGAAAAATAGAGAGAATAGCATTAAAGAATAACAGAGCCTCAGGAATCTGTGAGAAAACATTAAATGGATTAACTTAAGTCTAACAAAAACCAAGAAAGAGAAAGAAAGAAAGAGAGAGAGAGAGAGAGAAAGAAGGAAAGAAAAAAGAAAGAAAGATGTTTAAAAATAAAGCATAAAATAGTCCTAAATTTGGTTTAAATTATCAAATTATAGACTCAAGACCCTCAGTGAAGCCCAAGTAGGGTGAATACAAACAAATAAGCAAACAAAACCCTTATTTAGACATATAATTGTGAAACTTCTAAAAAATAGAAATAAAACTTTACAAATACCAAAATATAATTTCTAATTATAATGTACTCCCAAAAAGATGTTGAAATAAAGACATAGTTAGATAAATGAAAATTGAAGGTAATTGTCACTAGTAAACCTGCACTACAAGAAGTGTTGAAAGATATTCTTCAGGCTGAAGTAAAATGATACCAAATAAAACCTTGAATCCGAAAGAAAGGATAAAGAGCTTCAGAATTAATCAAACATAGTGGTTTCTTCTTGTGACTTCTTTATAAAAAATTATTGTCTAAAAAATATAATAGTGTCAGGTGTTTAATATATATTAACTATTAACTATTAACTTTGTTTTCATAATAAAAGAGCAAAGGAGGAGGTTAGGTAAATGGAATTAAACTGTTGTAAGGTAAATCCATTTATGAAAAAGGAAATAAAAAATGTAAAAGATCAAACATAATGTCAGCAAATTTAAATGTTTGCTTTTCAAAAATATCATTAAAGGACATGTAAAGGCATGCCACATAATGGTAGAAAAAATTTCAATACATATCCCTGGAAAGGACTTGACAGGTGAATATCAAAGTAACTCATAACCCAATAGTATGAAAAAACCTACTATAAAAAAACTTGAGGAAACTTTACAAAAGAGAATTAGTAAATTGCCAATAAACACAGGAAAAGATACTCAATATCATTAGTTATCAGAGAAATTCAAATAAATTGATTTAGATTAATAACTAATCTAATCCAGATTAAATACTGCTGCATCCCCAGTAGAATCTCTAAATTTAAGAAGCATCAGCATTACAATGGCTGGAGAGGATACAGAGTAACTGAAACTCTAATACATTATGAGTGGAAATGCAATAGTGTACAGCCACTTTAGAGTTAAATATCCACTTTCCATATACCTCATCAATTTCACTCCTGGGCATTCACCCAAGAGAAATAAAAACATCTTTCCCAAAAAAGACTTATACAAGAATGCTCATAGCAACTTTATTCCTGGTAAAGAGTTGGAAACAAACTGTCCATTGACAGGTGGGTGGATAACAATTCATGGTAAATTTAAACAATGGAATAGTCGTCAGCAATGAAAATGAACTAATTACAGATACAGAAAACAATATGATTGAATTTCAGAGACATTATGTTGAGCAAAAGAAGCTAGGTGCAAATGACTATACACTGTATGATCAATTTATTTAAACTTCAGAACAAATACAACTAATCTATAATGATAGAAATCAAATCACTTTTGTGATGTGGAGGGAGGAAGTAGGATTGACTGCAAAGGGAACTTTCTCCTGAGATAAAAATGTCCCATTTCTTCATTGGGGTGATGATTACATGATTCTAGACATTTATTAAAAATCGTAAAAACATAGAATTAATACAAATCAAGAACAGGAATCTATGGCAGTTAAAATCTTCATAGCAAGATGAAAAATTCTTTATTGTCTGACTCCTTTGTGTGTGTGTGTGTATAATTATTGGAACTACAAACCCCCTGTAAAACTAAATTTTCAAAAGAATTTGAAAAGCACTTCTGTGAAAAATGTACAGATAAACAACAATGTAATAATGCTTATCTGGGCTACCAAAATCATTTGCTAACAATATTCATGAAGTTTTGATGCCATATAGATTTAGTAAGTATATTAAATCTATACTAAAATGGAAACAGTCTCTTCCTTTAAGCATTTAGAGTTCAGTAGTATGTACTTACATGGAGGCTAAAGGCAAATCATCTTTGATGCAAATCTGCCATGTTGGCTTCTGACTAACTCCAGTTCCAGAAATGCCTCTAAGATTTCTATTTTATCACTGTTTCTTGTGTACTTAACATAAATCCTACCCTTAGGTCAAAACAACCTTGACAATAAATCCTGCCCTTGGGCAGATTCACGTACCATTTTTGCTTTTCCTTCAGGTGTCAACTTCGGTTATCCTACACATTCCTTCCCTGTGGTTTATAAAACCTGGATCTGGGGGATAATGGCACTGGGATCCATCATCTTGTCTCACAGCTGCCCGAAACACAGACATGGTTTCTGTTCATAAGTTTCCATTAGATGTTACTTTCTGAAAAATTGGATTTGTCAGCCTCTTTCTTTGGTCTCTCAGTTTCCTTGGACTTTGGGAAGAGGTTTGCATAGACTTGCTTACTGCAGAACAACCTGAAGAATTATAATATAAATAATTACATCAAAATCTCCTCAAGCTTAAATGATAAAACATCATTTAAATACCATGTCATTTAATTTTTTAAATTAAAAATTTCAGAAGAGGAGGAAATAACCTGTTATTTAAAAATTATTGAGCGTTTTTATCTATATTTTCCATATTTCCAATATGCTATATATCTGATAGTTTCAAAGAGGTCAAGTGCATTCAAAACTTCCAAAAATGAAAAGTGGTTTTATATCAGATGATATTATTTTAGAATGTGCTTCTTTCAGGAAAACGGGCAAGCCCAAGCACGGCCATTATCCAGCACATTTGATTTCATTTTGGAACACTTTATTTTAAAAATTTTCCATAATTTGCTTAATACATTACATGAAACAATTATTTTTTATTTCTAAATAGCCTTACATACATATATCAGATAATTTACCAGGATCAGACATAATTCTTAACACTGTATTTCAAATGTAGTTACAGCTCCCTCATATTTTTGTGTGCAATTACAAATTCTGACACGCAGGGAAACTTTGAAATAAGTCGTGTGAATATATGGAAGCATAAAAGGAGAGATTTAAATATCACTATGATATGCCAGGAAGGAAATATGACACAACACTGTTAATACAGTCTGAGAGTTCAGACAACATGCTGAGTGACTTTCCTTTCTTTATGAGTATCTGTCAACAGACATTCAGAACACTGATCATGCTCTCCATGCAGATTTAAGGCTCAACAAAATTGAAGAATAAATCAGCAGTATGCCTTGTGTGTGCTTTTTGAAAACAAAACTGCCTACGAAAGTCAGTTTAGAGTTATTTATAATGTTTTGGCTCTCACTTTTCCCTCAGTAACCTTACTCAGAGGATGACTTTTAATACAGCTTACTGTAATCACACACATGTTAAAATGAGAACACTAGCTCAATAAGCTTAAGGCTTCTTTAGAATCTTAACATTTATAAAATTCTCTGTAAATAGTAACTATAAAAATGTATTTTTTTTTCTGAATTCGTTTATCTTGGGTGAAATAGTGTAACTACTTCATCTTTTCCTAAAAATAATGGTTTGTAGATAGTAATACAAATAATATCCATTTACAAAGCTAATTTTGTTTTCTGCAAGCTAATGCCCACTAATAAGAAACTAGGTTTACTGTCATTGTTATCATCCATATGATCTTGTTGGTGATTTTCCTAAAGATTGAGTTTATCAAATTTTTTGGGAAAAAATAATCCCCTTTTACATCTTAACATAATAATCTTGTTTTATGTAACCTTATTTTTTTCAACCATTGTCTTCTTGAAAAGGAGTATTTGAAAATGGTTGTATATTAATATGTAAAATATAAGATTTTCCTAACAAAAAAATTAAAAACATATGCATCACTTCATAGTGTTAGTTATTTGGAATTGAGAGGTGGATGAGGAGAGGACTGAGAAAGACAGGTTGTTGAAGTGAGCCTCCAGTAATTTCACATCACGGCCAGTGTTACAAACTATATCACAAAAGTCTGGATAGATTATCTAATTTTTTTTTTGAGATGGAGTTTTGCTCTTGTTGCCCAGGCTGGAGTGCACTGGCGCAATCTTGGCTCACTGCAACCTCTGCCTCCTGGGTTCAAGCGATTCTCCTGCCTCAGCCTCCCGAGTAGCTGGGATTACAGGTGTGCGCCACCACACCTGGCTAATTTTTGTATTTTTAGTAGAGACGGGGTTTCACCATGTTGGCCAGGCTGGTCTCAAAACTCCCGACCTCAGGTGATATGCCTGCCTCGGCCTCCCAAAGTGCTTTGATTACAGGTGTGAGCCCCCACACCCGGCCAGATTATCTAAAATTTTCAAATGTGCAAGACAAGGAGAAAAAATAATTTTATCGTTAAATTAACAAAGCAAAAAATCAAGTTACTGTCCACTAAATACCAAGCATAAAATAATTTTAAAATCAAATCTATCTACCACTATGATAAGGTCAATTACATAGTTACATACAGGCAAATATATTAAATGTTAAAATAAGTGTTAAATTTCTAACCTATCATCATCTCTTTCCTAATTTTTTCCTAGTCTGACTGTACCAGTGTGTACCATTATGATTGCCTTCGGTGTGCTCAAAATAGCATTAACTAAGTTAATAGTTTAAGAATTTTCATGCAGAGAAATACCTGAAATTAAATGCCAATACTTAATGTCATCTATTTTCTTTCTTTTTTTTTTTTTTTTGAAATGGAGTTTCTTTTTTTTTTTTGAGATGTTGTCCAGGCTGGAGTGCAAGGGCACAATCTCAGCTCACCATCACCTCTGCATCCCAGTTTCAAGCGATTCTCCTGCCTCAACCTCCTGAGTAGCTGGGATTACAGGCATGCACCACCATGCCAAGCTAATTTTGTATTTTTAGTAGAGACAGGATTTCTCCATGTTGGTCTGGCTGTTCTCGAACTCCTGACCTCAGGTGATCCACATGCCTTGGCCTCCCAAAGTGCTGGGATTACAAGCATGAGCCACTGTACCCAGCCAATGTCATCTATTTTCAATTCTCCATCTAGATTTTAGACTTGAAAAAAAAAAAGCCAAAGGAATATATAGGAAAGTGATCTGGTCTGAAAATTCAGGAAGCTAGAGCAACTCCTAGAATGGTGGTCTAGCTTCCTGAATTTCCAGTCCAGATCACTTTCCCTGTATATTTGAAATTAATCAACAGAAAAATGAGGAAGGAGGCAATGATGTCTTAGAAATCATTCAGACAATGTGACTTTGACTAAGCCCCAGGTGTTTTTCTTCTCTTCAGTCAATTAGAATAACAAGAGACATTAAGACTTTATAGAACAGCGCATTTTCATGTGTTATAAAATCAATCATTAATTGTATTAGTTTGTTTTCACACTGCTGATAAAGACACAGCCGAAACTGGGTAATTTACAAGGAAAGAGGTTTAATTGCCTCACAGTTCCACGTGGCTGTAGAGGCCTCACAATTATGGTGGAAGGTGAATGAGGAGCAAAGTCATGTCTCACATGGCAGCATGCAAGACAGCATGAGAGCCAAGTGAAAGGGGAAACCCCTTATAAAACCATCAGATCCCGTGAGACTTATTCATTACCATGAGAACAGTATGGGGGAAACTGCCCCCATGATTCAATTATCTTCCACCAGGTGCCTCCCACAACATAGGGTAATTATGAGAGCTACAGTTCAAGAAGAGATTTAGACAAGGACACAGCCAAACCATATCATCACCCCCCGGCCCCACCCAAATCTCATGTCCTCACATTTCAAAACCAATCATGTCTTTCCAACACTCCCCCGAAGTCTTAACTCATTTCAGCATTAATTCAAAAATCCACAGTCCAAAGGCTCATCTGAGATAAGTCAAGTCCCTTCTGCCTATGAGTCTGTAAAGTCAAAAGCACATTAGTTACTTCCTAGATACAATGGAAGTATAGGCATTGGATAAACACACCCATTTTAAATGGGAGAAATTGGCCAAAATAAAGGAGCTAAAGGCCCCATGCAAGTCCTAAATACAACAGGGCAGTCAAACCTTAAAGCTTTGAAATGATCTCCTTTGATTCCATGTCTCACATCCAGGTCACTCTGATGCAAGAGGTGAGTTCCCATAGTCTTGGGCAGCTCTGCCCCTATGGCTTTGCAGGGTGCAGCCCTCCTCCTGGCTGCTTTCATGGGCTGGTGTTGTGTCTGTGGCTCTTGCAGGCACACAGTGCAAGGTGTTGGTAGATTTACCATTCTGGTGTGTGGAGGATGGTGGCCCTTTTCTTACAACTCCACTAGGTAGTGCCTCACTGGGGACTCTGTGTGGAGTCTTGCACCCCACATTTCCCTTTCACACCGCACTAGCAGAGGTTCTCCATGAAGGTCCTGTCCCTCCAGCACATCTCTGCTTGGACTTCCAGGCATTTCCATAAATCCTCTAAATCTAGGTGGAGGTTCCCAAACCTCAATTCTTGACTTCTGTGCAAGTGAAGGCCCAACTCCACGTGTAAGCCACCAAGGCTTGGGTCTTGCATCCTCTGAAGCAATGGCCTGAGCTCCATGTTGGCCTCTTTTAGGCACAGGTGGGATGCAGGGCACCAAGTCCCAAGACTGCACAAAGCAGCAAGGCCCTGGGCCCAGCCCATAAAACCATTTTTTCCTCCTAGGCCTCCTGGCTTGTGATTGGAGGGGCTGCCATGAAGACCTCTGACATGTCCTGGAGATATTTTTCCTGTTGTCTTGGCGACTAACATTTGGCTCCTCATTACTTTTGCAAATTTCTGCAGCCAGCTTGAATTTCTTCCCAGAAAATGGGTTTTTCTTTTCTATTGCCTCATCAGGCTGCAAATTTTCTGATCTTTTATGCTCTGCTTCCCTTTTAAACATAAGTTCCTATTTCAAACCATATCTTTGTGAATACATAAAACTGAATGCTTTTAACAGTACTTAGGTCACTTCTTGAATGCTTTGCTGCTCAGAAATTTCTTCTGCCAGATGCCCTAAATCATTTCTCTCAAGTTAAAAGTTCCACAAATCTCTAGGGCAGAGGCAAAGTGACACTAGTCTCTTTGATAAAACATAGCAAGAGTCACCTTTGCTCCAGATCCCAACAAGTTACTCATCTCCATCTGAGACCATCTCAGCCTGGACTTCATTGTCCATATCACTATCAGCAGTTTGGTCAAAGACATTTAACAAGTTTCTAGGAGTTCCAAACTTTCCCACATTTTCCTGTGTTTCTCTGAGCCCTCCAAACTGTTCCAACCTCTGCCTGTTACACAGTTCCAAAGTCACTTCCATATTTTTGGATATCTTTACAGCAGTGCCCCACTCCCACTGCTTAGTCTGTTTTACACTGCTAATACACCGTATTAGTCTGTTTTTACACTGCTGATAAAGACATACCTGAGACTGGGTAATTTATAAAGGAAAGAGGTTTAATTGACCCACAGTTCCACACAACTAGGGAGGCCTTGCAATTATGGCAGAAGGTGAATAAGGAGCAAGGTCACATTTTACATGGCAGCAGTCAGGAAAGCATGAGAACCAAGTGAAAGAGGAAACCCCTTCTAAAACCATCAGATCTCATGAGACTTATTCACTACTGTGAGAACAGTATGGGAGAAACCACCCCCATGATTCAATTGTCTCTCACTGGGTCCCTCCCACAACATGTGGGAATTATGGGAGCTACAATGCAAGATGGGATTTGGGTGGGGACACAGCCAAACCATATCATTAATTAAAGTATGCCCACATTTAGACCATCTCAGAAAGATTCTGGCTACCATGCATGTAGACAGTTGGTCCTTTACTCTGATACCAGGATAAAAGTGAACTTCAAGCTGACAAACTAAGCCAACTATCCAGATATTTTGGCAAAAATTAGATTACTGTTGATTTTTGTTTTTTTTTTTTTGTTTTCTTTTGTTTTTATGTTACTGTTGTGACTCACAGCTGTAAAACAGAGAGTAGATAGCCTAGCTACTTTTATTTACGAAGATGTGGACTTGGGCACCTAAAACACTATGCATTAAGGGTACCCTTGTAAACATTTGATGCTTAAAGACAGCAATAAATTACAGTAATGAAAGTGAAATAAATAGGCTAATGAAGGCAAACATGGAACTTTTAAATTATTTTAGAAAATGTTTTTAATTTGTTTGAATTCAACCTAAAAGTATCTAAATTCTGTTTAGATCATTGAAATATAGGCACTGTTATACAGTTATTTTTCATATGTTTGCCTGAAGTATGTTTATTTTGTTGTATTTGCCCCTTGAAGAGTATTTTAATGCCAATGCAAATTGTTTTCACATTAACCCAGTGGAATTCACCTTCAAATCCCAGTGCTTTCTAGGAGAGCACTGATAAATGAAAATCAATTCTGTTCCACTTTATAAAGTGGTATTCTTTTGTTACTCACATTTCCTATTAAGTACAAAAACATACAAGCTGCAGGGCAATGAAAATTATCCTTTTGCTTCTTCTGCACAGTGGAAACATTCTTAGATTGACTATATTAACATTTTGTTTTCTGATTTTATGTTCAAATTCTTCATCTCTGGTATATAACTGCTCATCAAATTTTGAGGATTTCCTTTGCGTTGAAATCTTAGTTATTTATTGATGTTTTCTTCTTCGCTAATTAACATAAGCCCTCAGAGCTCTCTAAGCTCAAATTTACTTTACAGTGAACTAAAAATTTCCCACTTTTTACTTTAGAAATAGGCATTTTAAGTGTCAAATGAAAATATGACCTATTATTCTAAAATAGATGTTTTAGAGAGAATCTAGACAACCATCAAAAATTCTCCCACAGAGGTGGAAATGAGACAAATTAAACCTTCACTGAGATGAAACCCAGGAGACTTAGCCTGTCTACAGAAACCAAATAGAGGCATAAGAGATTTATGAGGAAAACTGTTACATTAATATGAGTGAAATGCTTTGGGGGCTGTCTTCTTGATCTGGTTTTAATCATTCCAAATCCATACCTGGATTTCTTTTCTACAAATGTAACAAACATATGTCCCTGTTTGATCATAATTCAGTAGAAAGTCAGACTTGACATCCCTGTTTCTCAAGCTTCTTGGTGTTAGGGGAATTAAAATGTTAAACACTTGCAAGGTTTGAGATGAGGTAAACCCCCAGCTCTCTTGCTGCATTCTTTTTCTTAGCATGGGAAAAACAAGTCACTGGTAGTTATGTCATATCTTGTGAACCTTTCTCTACTGTTCTCTCTAGTCTGTTTGTTTTATTTGTCAGTGTTTTCCTGTTGTCCTTGAATTTGTTGCTATAGCTATCTGTAAAGATTTATTTGCACAAGATTGAGAGCTTAAGGGAACACATATTATGAATTCAACTACGGGACTAACTTCAGTGCAAGAAGATGCAAGAAAACATACTTAAGCCCGTATTTAAGGAATTTTATGAAGTTACTTTTGCTGGATGTAAGGGTTAGGCTGAAATGTCATGAAGAAAGCATTATATGACAGTGGGATTTTATGCAAAGATCCAAGAATATTTAAATTCTGACCCAACCAGTCCTCCTATCCTACCTGCCGGGCAAAAAAGAAATCTGTGTTTGTTTGTGATTGTGTGTGTATATATATGTATATACACATACATACACACATTTCTTTATATATATTCTATATATACACATAGAATATATACCTATATTAACATATATACACACACATACATATTTACACACACATATTCCTACATTCAAGCTCATACACACGTACATATATACATACATATATAGTTTATATGTGTACACATACATATATTCATACATATATAGTTTATATGTGTACACATACATATATTTTATTTATATATATATATATATACACACACACATACATATATATGCATAGAAAATAATTGAAAACAGAGTCAAGTAAACCTTTACATTAATTGGTGATTTGGTCACAAGGCCCAATATAGAACTTCTATACAGTGGTGTTTTTATTTTCTCTATAAATGTTCAAACAAAAGACAGCAAATACTTCCTTTAATGTCCAGACTAAAATTTTGGATTGTACCATTCCAATAGTTAAAGGAGTCAATTCAAAGCACAACAAAACAGTCAACATATATGGGCACATGTCCAAGAATGCAGGCAGTGTTATTCACATGCATGCTTAAGAAAGAAAGAAAATCTTTTCTTAATATCTGTTGGAGATCTACTCAACTCACTCAGTCTTCTCAGGCTAGAATGATAGGCCTGGGCTTAGATACTATATGAGACAAAAAAGGAAAATCAAAACAGAGAGATACATGTCTGTCTCCTTAATCTTTTGGAACACTCTTACCTGTACTTAACTATAATTGTTGCAGCAGGAGAGATTTTGCTTTGCATCTAGCTTTAAACAGAGCTTTAAGTCCTCCTCTGTAAAATGGTTTTGGTTCTATGAAAATTTATAACCTGATATGGTCTGAATGTCTCCCAAAATCCATATGTTGAAACTTAATCACCAGTGTGACAGTATTAAGAAGTTGGGCCTTTAGGAGGTGATTAACTTATTGATGTAGAGCAAAGCCCTCATGGAAGGGATTGGGGCCTTTATAAAAGGCTTAAGGAAATGAGTTCTTTCCCTTTTGCTCTTCCACCTCCACCATGTGAGAACACAGCATTTATCTCCTCTGAAGCATGCAGCAACACGGTTGAGAGTGTAGCTCTCACCCGACACTAAACCTGCCAGTGCCTTAATCTTGGACTTCTCAGCCTTCGGAACTGTGAGAAATAAAATTTTTTTCTATAGATATTACACAGTCTCAGGTATTTTGTTACAGCAGCACAAAAGAGTAAGACGTATTTCAATAGACAAATGTGGAATTTGCTTTTTAGTGTTATCTGTGTAAGCAGAGTGGACGGAAATATCAAGTGTTTTCTGAGACCCTGGGCCAGATCTATTGGTAAAGCAAAATTCAGTGAACTGGGCTTCTCTGGCCAATTGAAGATCTATAAAAGGGTAAAAATAACAAGGTGTAGGGCTATGTCACTTGGATGTGACGGTCAGTGTGAAAGTTTTTTCTGCCTTCCACCATATCTCTCCTTTCCTCCCTCCCTCCCTACTTTCCTTCCTCCCTTCCTTCTCTTGTAGTATTACCATACCCTCTCCCATAGAAAGGGAAAGAATGAATTGCAGGCCTGCTACTACTTATTGCCTTTCCAATCAATAACTCTCACATTGTGATAATCACAATTGTGAAATCAGTGAATCTTATGTGAAACCATTTGTGAATGGATAATTCTATAGTCAGAAGAAGTGACTTTTCTCAATTCTCATAGCTTCCTCAGATAAAGATTAGGTAAGCTTAGGATTTTTATTGTTTGTACATTACTAATTTAAATATGTATTGAGCACCTACTTGGGGTCTGACACATTTGAAGATTTCTTTTTTATTTCTTCACCTTTTTTTTTTTTTTGAGACAGGGTCTTGCTCTATCACCCAAGCTGGAGTGCAGTAGCAGAATCTCAGCTCACTGCAACCTTGCTTCCCAGGTTCAAATGACCCTCCTACCTCGCCCTCCCAAATGGCTAGGACTACAGGCATGAACCACAAAGCCTGGCTATTTTTTTTAGTTTTTTTTTCAGAGATGGAGCTTTGCCATGTTGCCTAGGCTGGTCTCGAACTCTTCCGCTCAATCTGCCTGCTTTGGCCTCCCATAGTGCTGGGATTACAGGTGTAAGCCACCATGCCTGACCTAAAGATATCCTACTTTCTGATATACATGAAATTATGAATGAAATGGAAATTATGAGATTCAAAGAGTTAGGGATAGATCAATCACAATGCTAGTGCCAGAGATTTTCTTGCTGCATGTTACAAATACTAATTCATTTAATTTTTACACACATGCACCCACACACATGCGTGTATATGAACACAAGAAAGAGACTGGTTCTATTATTTATTCCACTTTGTAGAACAATAAATGAGAGTGTAGAATCCATAAATATCTCGCCCAGTGTCACACAACTAGTAAGTGATGGAGCTGTAATTTGAGCAGTCTGTCTTTACTGTCTCAGCGCTTAATTATTATGCTGCACTTGACTGATATTCATGCATTAAGGTCAGCTATATGTAAGAAGTTTTACCTAATTGGAAGAGGTTAATAATACAATTTTTAATAAGAAGAATAGATGAGTAAACAAGAGAGGGACCGAGATAAACAGAGAAATCCAGGTACTTAAATCCCTTTTATATGGTAATTTCTGCTTGTGGCTGGCCCACCTGACTAGGTATTATACACTGTTCTACTCATGTAGAACCAAAAGCCCAGACAGGTTTAGATTTGAAAGTTTAGTCAAGACTTGACATCTTTTCAACCCCAGTGCTTCAATATTAAATTCCTTTGAAATGAAAACAGTTTCGACATTAGGCCTACAAAAGATAAGAACAATCTTGCAAAGAGAATTTAAATGAAAGAAAGTCTTAGGAAATTGCTGTTTCTTGACTGAAACCATCATCTTTCATTCAGTCTAGCTAGATAGCATCTTTTTTAGTGATGACACAATAACAGTTTATCTTTTCTCTGAAATCTGCAGGAATAAAGTTAGGCATTTTATTTTATTTTATTTTTTTGCAGAAGCCCTGGCTCAGAAATGTTCATTTCCTCTTGATTAAAAAAAAAAAGAGATAAAAGAATAAAAGTTTGTTTATATCTTCTCAATTTGTAACAAGACTTAACTTTTTACCTCAACTTATCCTAACAAGTAACCTAAAGCAATTTCCCAAGCCTTGTGTGTATTTTAGATTTTATTGGTGCAAAGTAATTGTTGAATCCCCAAATCAAGTCTTCTTCGATCTGTGGATAAGAGAGGTATTTTAGATTTAAAAAAATCAACTTATAGAATTATTTTAATTATAATTTTAAAGAGGTCCATTTGAACTCAGCAGATACTAGCATTTATGATTTGAGACGTGTCTGATGATTCGCAAAACATGTCTGGTCTGCCTTCTGGAGCAGTAGCTATTGAAAATTATCCAATTAAAATGGGAGCTGGGGAAGTGAAACGCTTGGGTTATACAGAACACCTAGTATTCTGAATAAATGATTGATTTCTCCAGAAAAGACTATAGTATGATTAAAAAACCAGCTTTATTAAAACACTATGTATTATTTCTTAATACTTTTTATTTATTATTTATTAATTAGTTTGTTAACTACTTAGTGCATGTGCTGCTGAATTTGAGTGGCTGTGTATTATAGTAATATTTTAGAGAACAAAGAATAAACTGTGATTAAGGCAAAGTGCACATTTTCAATTTTTGTTTACCCCAGATTGTCACTTAAAATCAAATGTTATCAATATTTGATTATTCCTTCCTAACACATCATAAAGTTGTGTATCTCTATGCCTCTGCGCATGTTCCTCCAACAAGGATTACAATAGCAGACACATCTGGAACTAACCCAAATCCCCTTTACCTGGCTGGGGTGCAGTCATCCCCAGCTGCTGCTAGGCCTGAAACTAATGCCTTACACCTGAGGTTTTCTCCAAAGAATTGTCTTGGCTATTCCAAGATGCCAGGAGAGTTTATTCTCAAAAGTCCTCAGTGTATGTGCCAAGGCTAGACTTTACTGGAGACCCCATGTTTCAGGAGCTCCTTTCCCTTCTGTATTCTGCTCCCCTGTCTTACAGGGTTTCCTGGGGAGCTCTTCATTAATAAATCATATGTACTTGAATCTTTGCCTTAAGCTGTGCTTCCAGAGAACCTGATCTAAGACAGTTACCATTCCCATCCTTTTCCACTGTATACTAAGACAATTACCATTCCCATCCTTTTCCACTGTATAATTTGCTATTACTCTGCAAAGTCCAGCTCATTTGTATTTTCTTTAAAGTTTTTTCTGTATATTTCCTCCACCCTAATATCCCTAGCAAAACTAATGTTTTCCCTCTGGTTTTTTTTTTTTTTTTTTTTTTTTTTTTTTTTTTTTTTTTTTGAGATGGAGTCTCTCTGTTGCCCAGGCTGGAGTGCAGTGGCGCAATCTCGGCTCACTGCAACCTCCACCTCCCGGGTTCACGCCATTCTCCTGCCTCAACCTCCCGAGTAACTGGGACTACAGGCGCCTGCCACCACGCCTGGCTAATTTTTTGTATTTTCAGTAGAGACGGGGTTTCACCGTGTTAACTAGGATGGTCTCGATCTCCTGACCTCGTGATCCGCCCGCCTCGGCCTCCCAAAGCGCTGGGATTACAGGCAGGAGCCACCATGCCCGGCCTTCCCTCTGTTTCTTAATGGAACATATGACACTTATATTAAGCACTTTTATTATGTATTTATCCCATATTATTTATTACATACCTACTACATGTCACATACTATTTTAGACATGTCAGTAAGACATGCAAGGTCCTGCTCTCTTGAGCTTACATTCTCGTGAAGGGAGACATAATAAATACAAGCAAATTATTGTGGAAGATACATGTAGACAAGAATAAATGCAATAATGCAAACAAAGGAAGTACAATAAAAAGTGGAAAGTTCCTTAGACCGAGTGTTCAGAGAAATGCTGTATGAAGGGCTCAAATAATACATTATTCTAATGTAAAGCTAAGAGCTTCTCAAGATCATAACGTATGTGTGTTTTGCACAAGGAAAGGCATAACACCTTAAAAAATGCTTGACTTGAACTACAACACACTATTGTTCTTGAATGGATTTCCTCAAAATAGTGTTCTGATTCTTTTTCTTTGAAAATTTGTTCTTTGGTTCAATGATGCTCTAACAATGGTACATTGAGACTTTCTCTTCAAAAGGGTATCTAATTAAGAATCCACGAATTATCCTTATTGAATTTTCAGTGAAATATTCATAAAGACTGAGGAAAAGAAGCAAAGATTACAACTTGGTAAGGCAAGTCTTCCAGGTAAGAAATTAGCAAATTCTGATATATTTGATTTTAAAAAAAAGTCCACAGAATTGAATACAGAAATATTGGGGGAAATACATGCATATTTTAACTTAAAAAGGAGTGCAGTCCCACCAATAAGTAGGGAGACTTTCCAGTTCATGGTATTGCTTGCCATGGCTCAGAGTTCTAAGGTTTGTACCAATCGGAAATGGGAGTTTCTGTCCCACCAATAGATAGGTTTGTTTAATGGAGAGAGTCAATTCCACTGCTCTTATCAACCCACATCAGACTTGTAAAACTCTCATTCACATTTCTGATAAAAAGCCAAATTAAAAGTAAATATTAAAAATTTAGCTTTCTTAAAGCCAATAATAACCCTTTAAAAGATAATTTAAATAAGAATTGCATATGCAGCAATGACATAAGCATAAAAAAGAGAAAGGAATAAGCTTAACAGCAAAAATTAGGGGTACATAGTCTTTAAAGTTTACAAAAAATATAATGTTAGATAAATACATATACAGAGTTTCTAGATCAGAAAATGGAGTACCATTATGTGTCGCTTAATGACAGGAATACGTTCTAAGAAATTTTGTCTATGTGCATACATTATAAAGTGTACTTACATGAGTCTAGATGGGGTAACCTACTACACACATAGGCTATATGGTATAGCCTATTGCTCCTAGGCTGTAATCTCTACAGCCTGCTACTATATTAAATACTATAGACAATTGTAATGCAATGGTATTTATATATCTAAACACACAAAAGGTAGGTAAAAATATGGTATAAAAGGTTAAAAAGTGGTATATCTGCATAGGGCACTTAACATAAATGGAGCTTGCAGAACTGGAAGTTGTTCTGGTTGTCAGTGAATGAGTGGTGAGAGAATGTGAAGGCCTAGGACATTACTATACACTATTGTAGGCTTTATAAACACTGTATACTTTGGCTACATTAAATTTATTTTTAATTTCTTTCTTCAATTAAAAATATTAAAGAATTTCATTTTTTATATTCTTATTGTAAAAATTTTTTTTCTACTTTTTTTTTTTTAACTTTTTAAACTTTTGGTTAAAAACTTAGACACAAACAAATAAAATTAGCCTAGACCTACACTGGGTCAAGATCATCAATATTACTGTCTTCTACCTCCGTATTTTGTTCCCCTAGAAGGTCTTCAGGGGCAATAACAAACATGGAACTGTCATCTTGTATGACAATAATGCCTTCTTCTAGAATGCCTCCGGAAGAACCTGCATGAGGCTGTTTTTTATAAGGAGGACCACACTCTAAATTAATGATAAAAAGTATAGGATAACAAATATACAAACCAGTAACATAGTAGTTTGTTACCATTGTCAAGTATTATGTACTTTACATAATTGTACATGGTATACTTTTATAAGACTGGCAGCAAAGTAGGACTGTTAACACCAGCATCACCACAAACATATGTGCAACATGTTGCATTATTATGATAGCTGCAACAGTCACTAAGCGATAGGAATTTTTCAGCTCCACTACAATCTTACAGGGTCACTATAGTATATGCGGTCTGTCATTGACCAATACGTTCTGAATGTGGCATATGACTGTGCTTTAAAGATGTCTCTTTCCCTAAATTTGTTTACAATTTAAGGTAATGTCACTGTCCTTCAAAAAGGAAACAAAATAGAGTTTCTTGTAAACAAAAGTTAAAAAAAAATCAACAATCCTGAACTAAAAAAAAAAAATTCTTCAGGCAGAAGGAAAATGATGCCAGAAGAATTGCCTTTGCACAAGAAATGAGGAGTGCTAAGAATGGTAAATATATAGGCAGATATAAAAGACATTGTTATTTAAAACATCTTTAATTGGTAATCAATTGTTTAACAAATATAATAGCCATATATTTTGGAGTTTCTGACTTTTGCAGAACCAGTGTTATGACCACACTATCTACAGAATGGTGAGGAAAATTTAAGTACACTCTGGTAAGGTACTTGTATTATATATGAAGTATTATAATATTATTTGAAAGCAGGCTGTGAAAAGTTAAAGATACTTATTGAAAGAGTGGAAACAACTACCAGCCCAATAAAACAGAGGTATAGCTCTTAAGTCAAAGTAGGAGATGAAGAAAATAAGAGGAAAAAGAAACAAAGAACAGGTGGGACAAACAGAAACAAATCTTGAGGTAGATTAAAAACCCGCATTATCAAAAATTATATCTAGGCACTGACACTAAAAAAGGCATGAATTGTTGGATTGGATTAAAAAGCAAGGACTAATTATATGGTGACTGTAAGAAATTCATTTTAAATATGAAGACACAAAGAAGTTAAAAGTAAGAAGATTTAAAAAGAAATTCGATGAAAAACAAAAATTGAAAGAAAGCTGGAGTTGCTTTATTAACATTAGACAAAGTACATCATAGAACAAAGTACATGTTACCAGTGACAAAGAAGGAAATTTCATAAAGATTTCATAGAAAGTTTCATCAAGAGGGCATAACAATCCTAAATGTGTAGGGACCCAGTAACAGAACTTCAAAATATATGGAGTAAAATTTTATGAGAGGAGAAATAGACATATCTATGATTATCACTGGAGATTTTAGCACTTCTCTTTCAGTAATTAAACAAGCAGCCAGAAAACCACCAAGAATATCGAAGGCTTGAACAATACTGTTAACCAACTTGCACATACTTACATTTAGAGAACAGTGCACTCAAAAACCACATTAAACATGCCTTCTTTTTAGGTTAACATGGAACATTTACTAAGGCCACATTCTGACCTGCAAAGCAAATATTAACTGAAATGGAGTGAACTTATGCAAAATAATGTTCTCTGACCAAATGAAAGTATACCAGACATAAATAAGGTGAAATCTGGAAAGTCCCCAGATATTTGAAAACAAATCAACACATTCCAAAATCCATAAGTATAATCCATAAATTAAAGAAGAAATTACAAGCAAAACTAAGAAATTCTGAATTAAATGAAAATCAAAATGAAATATATCACTATTTGTTGAAAGAAGCTGAGCAATGCTTAGAGGAAAAATTATAACTGTAAACAGTCATATTAGAAAATAAGAAAGTTCTCATATTAATGGTTTTATCTTCTATCTTAAGAAACCAGAAAAAGAAATTGAACACAAAGTAAGCAGACAAAAAGAAATTCTAATAATAAAATCCAAAAGAATAAAATAAAAACAGAAATAATAGAGAAAAACAATGTAACCATAAGCTGGTTCTTCGCAAAGATAATTGAAATATATAAAGTGTAGTCATAGTAACCAGAACAAGCAGGAGACATGAATCACAGATCCTACAAGCATCACCACAAATCCTACAAGCATCTAAAGACTAATAAATAATATTATAAACAATTTATGCCAATAAATTGACAATGAAGATGAAATATGCACATCATCTGCAAGATAAAAACTGTTAAAGCTTACATAAGAAAAAAACAACCTAAACAGTTTTTTATGTGTTAGATAAATTGAATCTAAGTGTTTAAAATCTCCCCTCCAGCGAAAACTCCAGGCTGAGATGAATGCAACCAAACACTTATGGAAGAAATCACAGTACTTTCACACAAATTCTTCAGCAAATGGTCTTTCAATCTTATTGTAATAAGGTCACACATACCCTGATACAAAATCCAGGCTTTACAAGGAAAAAAAAAATTAGAGATCAAAATGCCTCATTAATTTAGATGCAATGTCTTTAACAAATTTTTGAAAATAGAATCCGAAAATACATACAAAGAATAAGGATCTTACCGAGTGTAATCATATATATGTGTGTGTATATATATATATGTAATCATCCCAAAAGATGCAAAAATAAATTTGGCAAGACTCACACCTTTTCATAATTAAACGGCAAAGGGACTATCATCAAATTAGAAATTGAAGGGAAATCTCAACCTAATCAAAGGCATGTATAAAAACCTACAGCTGACTTCATAATTAATAGTGAAAAATAGAATACTATCCCTTTACAATAAAAACATTATAAGATGTCTATTCATACCACTTTTATTCTTTGTTGAAATAAAGGACCTAGTCAATGCAATAAGACAAGTAAAGCATACAAATCAAAGAGGAGGAAGTAAACTGTTTTAATCACAGATGACATGATTGTTTATGAGGAAAATCCTAAAGTACAGAAAAGTAACTAGAATGAATAAACAAATTTAGCAGCGTCACAACATATGAAGTCAATATACAAAATGTGATTGTGTTTCTGTATCTGAATTATGATTAAATGAAAATTGAAATTGAAAACAAATATTACTTACAATAGTAAGTAAAAATATGAAATATTTAGGAATGAATTCAACAATATATGTAAGATCTATAAATGAAAACAATAAAACATTGAAAACTAATAAAGACAAAATTTTAAAACAGAGATATATAACATGTTCATTAATCAGAAGACGCAGTATTGTTAAGACAGAAACTCTTCCCAAACAGAACTATAGGTTCAACGTAATCCCTATCAAAGTCTTGACAGGCTTAATTTTTGAAGAACTTGAAAATCTCTTGTTTAAATGTATATGCAAATGAGAGGAATTAGAATAGTAAAAATAACTTTGAAAAAGCAGAACAAATTTGAACGGCATACATATCTGACGGCAAGAGGTACTATAAATGTTTGGTAATCAAGAGAATATGGTATCAGTGTAAGGGTAGATGTACATATTAATGGAGATAATACAGAGTTCAGATATAGAAACAAGCATATTTGGTCAATTGATTTTCAACTAAGGAACCAAACTAATTGAATGGGAAAAGGATTTTTTTTTAAATAAATGATTCTATTACAATTAGATATCCATATACAAAAGAAAATAAACCTTGACCCATGTCTTATATCGTATAAAAATCAATTTATAGGAGACAATAGATTTAATATATTAATAAAACTTTTAAACCTCTTGTAGAAAACAAAAGAGAAAATATTGAGTCCTTGGGTTAAGCTAGCTTTCTTATATTCAACATAAAAATCACAAACCACAAATAAAAAATGGATAAGTTGTATTGCACCAAAATTAAAAACATTTCTTCTTCAAAAGACACCACTAAATAATGAAGAAGCATAGCATACACTGGAAGAAAATATTTGTAAAATGTGTAACTGATAAAGGACTTGGATTGAGAGTACATTTTAAAAGCACTTATAACTCAATACTAAAAAAACTGTTTTAACAAGTGAGGAAAAGATTTGCACAGATGCTTCAGGAGTAAAGTAATGATAATTACAACAAGATGAATGTAAAAACATTATGCTAAGTAGAAGACTCTAGTCAGAAAAGATCACATATTATATGATTCTATTTATATGAAAAGTTCAGAATAGGTGAATCTATAGAGACAAAAAGTGGATTAGTGGTGGCCTGGCCTTTTGGGGATAATAAAAATGTTCTAAAATTAGATTATGGTAACAATTGTACAACTTTGTAAATATTATCAAACCCAGGGAATTGCATACTTTCAAGAGGTAGCTTTTATGGCACGTAAATTAGATCTAAACATGTGCTAATTAAATATTCTATGAATGGCAAGTAAGAATGCAAAAATATGTTCAGCATTATTGATAATTAAGAAAATAAAATTAATGCCACAATAAGAAACCACTACACATCTAAAATGGCTAAAATTTAAAATTTGGCCAATATCAAAAGTGAGAGAAACTTTCATATATTGCTAATTAGAATATAAAATGGTACCTCCTCTTGGTAGACAGTTTGGCAGTTTCTTACAAAGTTAAATATATACTTTCCATGTGACCAAGAAATCTCACTCCTAGACATTAATCCAATACAAATGGAAACCTTTTGAAGCGGAGTCATGCTTCTAGGGTGATACCTGAGGTTAATTGCCACATGCCAAGGAAATCAAGGACGGGAACACACAGGATTGAGGTTAAGAGTGGAGGTTTAATAGGTGAAAGAAAAAGAAAAGTTCTCTCTCTTGCAGGGAGAGAGGGGCCCTGGAGCAGCTCTTCTGGTTCTGTGGTGATATGCTCGGGGTTTTACAGACTAGCTTGAGGTGGTGGTGTCTGATTTACATAGGCCCCAAAAGATTGGTTGGACCAGGTGTGCATTTACATAGTGTGCAAAGAAGCTGGCCGCCCCACCCTAATCTTTTATTATGCAGATGGATTCTCTACCTGGCCTGTTGGTGACAAGTTGCCTATTCCCTTACTGCACATGTGGTGAAAAAGAAAAGGGAAGATGGATCTTCCATGATGGATAGCCCTGGCTCCCAGGTAGCCTATCCTTTCCTATTAGCACAGCTGCAGACATTTACCTTTGCTAGCTTCCATCTTGCTTATCTATGTTTGCAGCTCTATTTTTCAGGCTACTCTTGTTAGAAAATAAGCGATTTGGGGCTGCTTTTTGTTAAAAGTGAAACCTCGAGAGTGGCCCTCACTATCTGCCTAAATAATTTCGTTCTAGGTTCTGTATCACTACACCCACCCACCCACACACACACACACACACACACACAAATGGACTTAGAGGTTCAAAGCGGCTTTGTCAACAATAGCCAAAAATGGGAAAAAACTGAAATATCCACCAATTTTTGAACAGATGAATAAATTGAGGTATATTTTTATAATGAGATACTACTCAACAATAAAAAGAAATAAGTGATACACACAACAACATAGGTAAGTGTCCAAAGCATAATGCTAAGTAAAACAAGCCAGACATAAAGAACTACATACTGTATAATTTCATTTATAAGAAATTCTAGAAAATGAAAACACTATAAAGAGAAATAGCATATCAATGGTTGCCAGAGATGATAGGTTAGAAGAGATGATTTAGTGCAAAAGAACATAAGCTAAATTTTTGAGGTAGCAGAAATATTCTATGTATGATATTTGGCTATATGTATTTTTCAGTATGTGTATGTATATTCTAAAACTCATCAAGTTCCACATTTAAATTTGGTAAATATCATTATGTGTAAATTCTGCCTTAGTAAAGTTTATTTTTATTTGATTAAACAATTGCCACCAATTGCCATCATTTTTGCTCATAAGATAGTTTATTAACAGTCTCCTCTCAGAACCAAGTGACCTTTTATTGCTACTCAATAATATTTTTTATTTTTGTCCCAGAGCCTTCTGATTAAGATGGCTGATTTCCCCTACTTTGGCATGTTAGAATTACAAAAGGGATGAATGCCTTTCTTCCACAGCAGTGATGATATCTTTTCATATTCCATCATTTTCAAGGAGTCACTTTTGTGATTAAAGCTGTTTACACATTTGAATTATTAGGAAGTTGTGTGTAGTACCTCTATGCCCCAGTTCTGAATCAAAATGTCTTTGTCCAAATAGTCTATTTACTGTCTGCATAATCTGGGCAAGTCTAAGAGTCTCTTCTTTTGTAAAGTTAAAAAAATAAAAATACTTATGTCATCATGGAGATTGGATAAGTTAGGCCATGCCTGCAAAATGGCAAGTACTTAAATGCCAGTCTTTTTTTTTTTTTTTTTTTTACTATTAATACTTTTACTATAAACAAAATTCAGCTTCTCTTCCCCAGGAATTATTTTGCTTTTCAAACTTGCACTCTGTTCTAGAGACATTTGACATAAAGGTGTCTTACACATAAACAGCTACATTTCCTGTGGCAATAAATTAGACTCTCTCATTTTAAATTGCAAAAGTCACAGGTGTTCCTTTAACATGTCGAGCTGAACAAATAACTGTTATTCCTGGACTGGGCTGAGGTATCAAAATCCTAACAAGCAAAATAAATTTTTGATGTCACAAGGCAGATATGTCCTAATCTCTAACATTTACTGATCTCTCTCCAAGTGATGAAATACTGACAGAAGTTCCAAGATTATGTATTTGTTGTTTTTGGAAGTTTCCAAGAGGGCACTTAATTTTAGTAGGAAGAACTTACCAATTGCCTCTAATAAGAAAATCATCTTCATTTACATACATTCCAATTGCCTATTACAAAAAATTAAACAAACGAAGTACTAACCCAATATTATCTCATTCTTCTCACCCTCATAAGTAAATGAAAGATATGCAAGTGAAAACACTTTGATTAGCATAACAGAGAAATCAAAGCTCTCAAGTTCACAAAAAGCAGGAAAAACAAAGTTCGCCAGTGGAGTCAAATACTTATAAAATAGACATAGATTTATTTATTAGAGTTTAAGAGAGGGTAAATATGTCCATATTATTAACTCCAAATAAAAACCAGAATTCAGATGACAACACTTGGAAGTGATATCCACATTTATAAATAACTAAACAAGGTTCTGAACATACTAATACCAATTTAAGGACCATTTCTCAACAACCCTAGCTAGCTGAGCAGGAAAGCTATAAATGCGTCCTTATGACACTTTTTTGGGGTAGAAAGCTCAGTATTCAAGGGGATTGTTCCACCTGTGTGGTTACTGCTTATAGTAAGCTCACTTTTGAGGAAGTAATAATATGTGAGTAATAATAATGGCTTAAATTTATTGAGCTCTTAGTATTGGCGCAATTGCCAATCCTATAAAGAACACCCAGTATGCACCTCCAATTCTGAGGTAAATGCGGCACAGAGAAGTTAAGAAGCATGCCCAAGATTATGTGGTTAGTAAGTGGCTTCACAGTAAGTTACTCTAAAGTGAAAAAGCACTCTAATTTTGACAACTAGCCATTGCACAATTTGACCTCCTAAGTCCTACATACTGTCATAAATGTCTCAATCTAACAGTACCCTGAATTCCCTCTCACTTGAACCATTGCAATATACCTCATAAATCCCTGACTCATTGGATGAATCGTGGTCAAATTTTCATTACATACAGCTTCATAATGCCAAATTTTAGGTGAAAAATGTTAATGGATCTTCCTTTTACAATCCAATATAAAACTGTATAACTCAGCTTTTTCCCAGAAATACCCCCATTTTCTCACACTTCTGACCGCTTATATTGTTTCTTCTGCATAAGGTGGAAATCCAAGTGAAGATGACATCAAGCTAACTTTTCATAATATGCTTCTCATAACTTATTATTTAAATATTTGTGGAGACAGAAAAAGACAACAGAGTATAGTAGTCATCAACACTAATGGAAACAGCAAAATATTTGTACAACTTCAGAAGTGATTTCTAGAAAATCAAGACAGATGGATAAATTGAATTTTAAAGTAAACTCTTCTTTGGAGTTATGCTAGGGAAATATTAGCCCCTCTTCCACTCTGTATACTTTGATTGAAGAACAGAAGCCTGCCTCAATCAGAAACCCCAGCACAACATCAAGTAATATTGGCAGATGTTTTTCCTCCTCAACCTACCACCCTCAGAAACTGCCTTTCTAAATCCATTGAAAGGCTACAATTTCAGCCAAAAAAAAAAGGCATAACAGGAAACAGAACATTTTCTTCACATTGTGTGTGGGACTTGTGATTTTCAGGCGAAGGATATAACTCATTTAATGAAGGGAGACCACAGATAGCCTTGGAGTGATCTGCTGATAATCAGAAACCTTGTGAGGAATGAGAGAGGAGTGACAAAAGAGGCATTTAGCTCTAGATGAACCAATTAGATAAATGCCCATTAGGAAATTGAGACAGGACTAGGAAGTGGGCACATTATACTGCTCTTCGTTTTATATATAAAATAGGGGATAATAAGAGCACCAGGACAGTTAATGGAACGGTGGAAAATCAAACTGAACACTCTATTGTCAGAAATTGAGGTGATGAAGAAACCTCAGAAACTTCCTGTCAAAAGACAGGAAATGTTGCCTAAAAACTAAGAGAAGGAATAGATTTCTAGAAATGAAAAGAACAACACATGTCAGAAAATTTCTTCCTTTCCTCAAGAATGTAAGAAAGTGTTAGCTCTAGGCAACATTATGCTGTTTTTTTATTACTCTAGGAATAATTTATTATTATATAGCCTTAAGTAATTGGAATTTCTTTATAAAGAAACAGAAGAAGTCCAGAAATACCAATGTGTTCCTTTAAAAATTATTCAGTATCTAACATAAACTTAAGCAATGAATCTAAGCCAAAAATAAATTTGAGCATGTAGTTTGAGTATGTTTATTGTATCAGGCTATAGGCACATTGTGATAATTTGATAGCTTACAAAAAATAAACAACAAAAAAGCATGTAAGTAGAGGAAAGACAAAAAAAATCATCTGCCTTCAAACTCAGATATAGTTTTATTCATGCAAAGGCTGAAAAATCATAGTATCAACAAATCATTAATAAAAATAACTTAAGGACATTTTAAAATCAAAATTAAAATATATAATGGGGTTGCAATGATATGAAACTTTAAGATATGAATTATTGAAATATCTCAAATTTAGAGCTGAGTTAAAATAATTGTTACCATGTATTTTAAGCTGAAATATCAACAGTACTGCCGAGATGATGTATAATAAAAAATAAATCAAAATTATATATAAAGTACAATGTCAATTTGTATAAATTAATATATAGGTAGATCGGTAGATAAATAGATAGATTATTGATAAATTGAATTTAGGTGATTTGATTTCTCTCAAGTTTCTAAATTTTCTATAATGTGGTTTAATAATATGCTGGCCAGAAATTTTTATTGAAGTAATTATAATACAGAATATAAAATCTATGAGATAATTTTTCTCAATAAAAATCTTTAAGCTCAAATATTTTAGGAGTGATCTTTCTTTCAGACCTATACACTTTTAACTTTACTAACATTAAAAAAGAAATAATAATAATGCTTGCAAAGTAAAGGAGTAGCAGAAAACTCAATAATTTATTTTCTGGATATGGTATAGTCTTAAAGTCAAAACCTGAAAAGATAATCACAAAATAAATATTTTTACTTTGGTAAAAATAAGTGACAAGGTTATACACAAAGGAATTATAGAGATTTAGTTAACAGAATAACTTATAACTACAAAATAGGGTTCATTGTCTATAGCCATATCACCCTAAATATGCCCTATCTCGTCTAAATAGGATTTATCTTAGAAGTGAATTTCTATTATAATGCTATGAAATATATTAATATAGAATAGCAGATCAAGTGATTCAGAAGATAAAATATGTTGAATTGACTTTAGAAAGGCATTAAATACATATTAACTCAAAAGACTATTTTAAACCGACAGTCAATAGCATGCTTAACAGTGAAACAAAATTTTCTTCTCACTAAGATCAGAAAAAAAAAAAAAAAAAGCTGTCTGTTACCACCGTTTTTAAAACATTTTTAAAACGTTATCCAGGAAATAATGGTCAATATAATAAAGCATAGAATAAATCAAAGGAGAAGAAGAAAAGATAATTATTTGAGAAGAAAAGAATCTTTAAACATTTTTAAAACTAAGATTATTAACTGAACTAATTAAAGTTCCCTAAATTTATGGATTAAAGGGTAATTATACAACATTCAAAAATGTTTCTTTTTATCATCAATAATTATTTAGATTACATAAAGTTCAAAAAAGCCCCGGTGTGTGATGTTCCTGTTCCTGTGTCCAAGTGTTCTCATTGTTCAATTCCCACCTATGAGTGAGAACCTGCACGTTGTGCACATGTACCCTGGAACTTAAAGTATAAAAAAAAAAAAAAAAAACAGAACTACCATATGATCCAGCAATTCCATTTCTGGGTATATACAGAAAGGATATAAAATCAGTCTTTCAAAGAGGAAAAAAAAAGTTTAAAAAAAGCACTAAATCGTAGTAGCATTAAAATATGTAAAATATCCCAATATAAACGGAGCAAGATTTTAAAGAAACCATAATCCCACTGAGATACTTAAAGAAAAATTTAAACTAATACATGCTTTCATAATGAGCTTGGATGGATAAACAAAACAAATTTTATGTATTTATTTATTTATTTATTTATTTATTTATTGAGATGGAGTCTTGCTTCATCGTTCATCGCGCAGGCTGGAGTGCAATGGTGCGATCTCCGCTCACTGCAACCTCCGCCTCCCAGATTCAAAGATTCTCCTGCTTCAGCCTCCCAAGTAGCTGGGATTACAGACATGCGCCACCATGACCAGCTAATTTTTGTATTTTTAGTAGAGACGGGGTTTCACCATGTTGGCCAGGCTGATCTTGAACTCCTGACATCGTGATCTGCCCGCCTTGGCCTCCCAAAGTTCTGGGATTACAGGTGTGAGTCACCACGCCCAGCTGAAACTAAACAAATCTTAAAGCTCAAATAGTTTAAATGAGTTTGGTTTTGGCATAGTGATAGACAGTAATATCAAGTGAATAGAATAGAGAGACCAGAAGTAGACCCGGAGGTATGTAATTGGTTAATGTGTCTTAAAGGAAAAATCACAAAGTGAATAGACAAAGAGGTTATCCAAAAAATTGGTACTTGATAAATTCTGCTTTTTTTTTTTTTTTTTTTTTGAGACGGAGTCTCGCTCCGTGCAGTGGCTCAATCTCGGCTCACTGCAAGCTCCGCCTCCTGGGTTGACGCCATTCTCCTGCCTCAGCCTCCAGAGTAGCTGGAACTACAGGCGCCCCCTACCACGCCCAGCTAATTTTTTGTATTTTTAGTAGAGATGGGGTTTCACCGTGTTAGCCAGGATGATCTGGATCTCCTGACCTCGTGATCCACCAGCCTCGGCCTCCCAAAGTGGTGGGATTACACGCGTGAGTCACCGTGCCTGGCCTACTTTATTTTTTAATAAAGAAGGGTTAAATAATAAAATATACTTTAATACATTATTTCAACACTTAAATAAATTATATACTTAGTAATTAATTATAAAATATGGAAAGGATTTGATGGTAAGCAATGAAAGAAACCAAAACTTGAAGGGTTTATAGAATCGATTTTCTGAATCATCTGTTAATCCTAAACAATATAAATTGAAATACATTTCAAAGAAATCTGACAGAGGATTACTATTCTAACCTATAACGAAATCATACAATAAATCTATTGCATAGTTATAAACCTCAACACATGGTCAAATTATGTTAAACAGAGCATCTAAAAGACAGACTGTGTCTATCTAACAAATTATTTTATAAGTGTTTAATGTTTTAAATTAATGAAATACACAGTTGTTAAAAATGATTTTTTTCTCATTCCAATCGTTATACATTCATAATGGAAGTAAAAACATTGAACAAATATAACAGTATTTAAGACAGACACTCTCACACTCAAATGGCATTGAACATTTTCACAATCTATAGAGAAAGCTGTTTGGTCGTGTTTACCAGTTTTCAAAAGTTTACTAGTTTACAAGTTTTCCATGTTTCCATGTAAAAGTTACCAGTTTACCAGTTTCCCATGTTTACCGGTTTACAAGTTTTCAAATTGTTCACACCTTTTATGCAGTAATGTCACTGATAGCAACCTATCCTAAGAAACTAATCTGACAAGCGTTGAGGCATTACTTATAATCAAGAAACTTGGAAATATCAAAATGTGTAATAATAAAAGATTAAGTAAAATATAATGTATCCACCTGAGACAGTATATATAATTCGTAAGTATTGCTGTCTATATTCTTTAAAGAGTTGGGTAAATGCTTAGGATGTAACATTAAGTGGTAAAATCAAGTTATGCAACATACACACAGTATGGTCCATCTATAAAAAACAATATAGATGAGAGGAAGGACTTGTTATTTACTGTGGTTATTTCTTTTGTGAGATAATGAATAATTTTCATTCTTTTCTATACTGTTTTACAGTTCACTTTTTTAAACTAGGCAAACATCAACAATACTTATTTCTGAATAATTCTAACCAGGATTCACAGTAGAACTCATATTCTCCTACTGCACAGACTTCATCTGGCAGAAGGAATTCTCTTTGGCCAGAAGAATTTCCCAGTCTCTGAACCCTAATAATATTTTGCTTACAAATGTTGTGTTTTGCTGCTTGCATTTTCCTTGTGTAGAATTGTATATGTGTGTATCTGCCTTATGCATTAAATTATAAACAACCTGATCAGACATCAATCATGCTTTATCAGTCAATTTCTTAAACAAGGTTGAGTGAGTGAAAGAGAGAGAGAAAGAAATAAGGAGAGTGAGAGGGAGGGGGCAGAGGGAAAGAGAGAGAAATAGTCAAGTTATATGTGAGGAAAAAACACACAGAGGATGACTGCAAGGGGCCACTGCATATGTGGCCAAAATATGTAATTAAATTCTGCATTTTACCTTTTCCTTAGTGAGAGGAGGAGGAAGAGAAGGCATTATGTTTCTGCTATCATTATTCTTAAATTTATCACATAAGCCGTAAGTTTTCCTTTTTGCTGTAACTACAAATTTCCTATATAATCTTAGTAGTTAATCAGTAGTCCTGTCTACACCATCTAACCGTCTATAACCATCTACAACATCTAACACTAAAATCATTTCTTAGCTTTATTTCTTAGCTTTATTCTCTCCACAAGTAGTATACCAGCTTGTGTCCATCATTCACACTTCAAATTTTGAAGTCAAGTATTAATATACTAGATTCTACTAATTTCACTCCCTCTTCATTCACCAGCATCTATTAGAATAATTTATTCATGGCAAAGTTTCTGTTTAATCTTTCTGCCTTTACTTATGACCAGGATCTTGTTACTTTAATTTTGTGAGTTCTCTTTATTTTCCTGACTCCAGAATTTCTCATCGTAAATTTATTCTTCATATTGAATTCCTTCATATTGAATTAATTCTTCAAATTATGACCACCTACTCTCCAAGAGTATTTAATTGTTCCAAGAATTAACCACATCCAGTTTCCTTAAATTAGCTTTCTAGGCCCAATGCAAATGAGACATCAATTTTCATTTTGTCATTCCCTCTGGTAAAAATGTGTAAAGGTGCCTCTCCTATAGATTTTCTGTTCTCTTAACTGTGCACTGAATTCACTGTCTTAGTAAACCAGACCATACAATTTTTTATTGAATTTAAAACAGTGTTGCAATTCCACATCCTTGAAAACATGATATATATATTTTTTCTTTGTTATCACTCTCAAGGAAAACATGAAGGATGTGTCTTACAATCAATGGCATCTAGCATTTTTTTCCTTCAGAATCATATATAAAAATGTAGCATCTTGAAAGAAATGACATTTTAAATTTGATGAAATAAAGTATTTTTTTGGTCCTCACCATCTATAAGCATGATTTCTTAATAGCAAATGCTCAAATATTGGTTCAACACACAATATGTTTCAAGAAAAATGTCTCATGTGCCAATAACCAAGGAATTAATCCTGTTTATTTGTTATTTATGCTTCACTCCTTCTAACAATAATGTAAAATATAGCAGCTGCAAAAAAAAAGACTGAAAAATAAATATGCATGTTTAATAAGTTATTCTAGCATTCTAGCATAGACAGATGGAAGCTAAAAATTTCATAGATCATAGTGGATAGTACATTAATGTAATAATTTTATAATCAACTCTTCTTGACATGTTAGGTATTTTATAAAATCTCATCATTTTTCTAACCTGATATATTTCCTGGCGTTTATCTTACTCCATTCTTCACATTAATTTTAAAGTGTTTCGTTTTTACAAAGAAAAAGAATTATCTCTCTGATAACCACAGTGATAGCAACAATAGAAACTATTGTCTTGCATAACATGAACTGTGCTGCCCAAAACTGCATACATAAGCAGCTGGGTAAAAGGAAGTTAATTCATTACAAGACTTTCACGTGGTCCTTTTAAAAT